>NC_137584.1:26294450-26894450 GCF_963210335.1 Falco punctatus
GTTCAATAAATTCGTCCCCCGAGCATAGACTGGTGTTACAAAATAATGGATTACACAGTTGGTGGACTGTCATGGTTGTATTTAATATGGTAGAAGCCTTTATGAGATGGTCAATAGTCATAGATTTATGCAGAAAGGGAAAATAGCCTTTAATTTACCAGGAAATACTTTGTCTATACAGTATTTAAAAACAATCACAAACTTTCCTAGCCTGAATAGATTGCTGATTGCTGAAGATGTGTTTTACTTGTCCTCTTACAAAAGCAATGGAAATATGGATCAATTAAAGCAAAATACTAGGCAGAGAGTTAAAGAGAGTGGGCAAGAAATTTAAAATTCAGTATACAGCTGTTTGGGATCTGCTCATGCTTCCTTAGGTAAGATTGAATTTACTTTTGGGTTCAATCGGGAATTCAATCATTGTGTTTTATACGACAAATACAGACAAGCGTCTTTCAGTCTTAACATTCTTGTGGCACTTACTGTTATCATATGGAATAAGTTTCCTGAGAACTAACAAGATAAACTTTTCTGAAGACATAACCTTCAATTTGTTATAAGTATTGCATGATAGCTTTCTCTCTGAGATTCCAGTTCAGTCATTTAATGGGTTTTTTTTAATATATTTTATATATATCTAAGGACATAACTAAACAAGTGAAATTAAAATAATGATACATATTCCCAGCTTTAAAAGAAAAATCCCAATAGTGTTGTAACAGTTATGAAACCAAGCATTTTAAATATAGGAAATTCAGTATAATTGCACACAAAAGACATCCAAACATGTATCAGTAAGAAACACAGACTTAAGGTATTCTAGCAGCTTTAACACTGTCTTATGAGACAGGAAGTTAAAGATAGCAGAAAAAAAGGAAGGTAATAATCAAGAAGTAATCTAAGAAGCAATGAGTTATATTACTTCTTCATGGTGTAGGTATAGAGAAAAGATTGCGTGTCTGTACCCATGTATGTTTTTGGGTTTTATATGACTATACTAGATTTTACTCTGTCAGGTTTGTGGGTAAGTGCAAAACTCTTTTAAGATTCCTAGCCCAAGACTACTGACATACGTTTTGTAGAGGTAAGGTCTGTAAGGAGAGATGATATGTTGTCTTAAATAAACCAACACATCTATAAAAATGAACAAACACGTACAAATCAAGATAGACTCTTATTGACACCAGATTGTTAGCAAGACTTATGTCCAAAAAACTTGTTTTCTGCAGCAAAATTAGAAAGTATGTTAGAAACTGTTAATCCTTAATAAACCTTATCTTCCTATACTCTTAAACAAAAAAACACCTCAGTAATATTACTATATATTGGCTATTTCTGTCTTGAAGGAAAAGAATTGCATTTATGACAATCATTGAACATCAAAGAGAGTCACATTCAGCAAACCTAAACCCCATGAAACATAAAATACTGAGTACTTTGTGAAAATAGGCAAAATTTTGGCTTCTGCTAATGAAACTGGGATATCAAAAGATGCAATAAGTAGTGGCGTCACTGCTGATAATCAGAGGACTTGACTTCTATGTCCCCACAAAAGATATACAGCACTTACAGGAACCCCATGTCCAACTCCATGTTCTGCTGTATTTTCAAAAATTACATACAAGAAATATTAGCAAAATTCGTATGAACAGAAAGAGCAGATTTTGAGTATTTTTTTTCTGTATTTGAGCCCAGAGGGAAAATTAATCTTTACATTAAGGTTTTTCTTCAGTGTGTTTCTTCCTCCTGTTATCTCTTTGTTAAAAGAGTGAAGAAAAAATGAAGTATGGACCAGTGGTTTCCACAGACCATGCCAAACACATACTGACTGTACGTCAGCCACTAAGCAGGCTGCTAAGCAAGGAAAAGGAAAGGAATGCTGTTGTCACTGCTTTTCTCTAACAGTTCAAGAAGTACTCCAACAAACTACTTGTGCTACTGCTTGTTGCCCATAGCGTCTGCGCCTTGTACTTGTGTGTTGCTACAGACAAAAAGAAGGGAAGGAAATTAATCTCCAAAGAGAACCCAAGGCCTTCCTATATTCTTGCTTGTAGCACCTTGATTTTATGATACCTCAGTATCTGAGAAATCATCATTAGATCAGCTTGTTGCTACTACAAGAAAGGAAGGAATTTGAGATTGCCTGAGTCCCTGGACCACAGAGGTAATTGTATTTGGCATCAGAGTTGTAGGGGTAGCAAAATGGATGGGATTTTACTGATGCTTCACCTGTGGCATAGCCCTGGGTAGCCCAGTGAGATTCTGTTGCTGCAAAGACCAAGAGGACAATGTAGCTGCAACAGCTGCTAAGGATGGAGGTGAAGGCACCAGTATTACCCTCCTTTGGCCTTACATTTGACAGCAGGAACTGTAAGTGCTATATAAATGGTTCTTCTCTGTAGAGGAATGAAGTCAGTGGGTTGATTAGCATTATTAATATAAGGTTTGTCTCTCTGTCCACTTTTGATTGTTCTAGCGAATCTATGATCAATCTCCATGTTGTTAACAAGGCTGTAGCAATTTTGTCTCCCCTTGAGGCAGCCTCAAAAAGTACCTTTCCAACGCTTTGCCATGTCTGAACACTGATAACCTTTTTCATCTTAACTGGCAAATCATACTTTTTACACCACCCTAGCAGAATTATTATTGCCATTTTATTATATTTTACACCTCTTTTTTCAAATATATCCATAAGCACTGCAAATATAGAATTTGTCTCCCTGTCCACTTTTAATTGTTCTAGTAAGTCTAAGACTAATCTCTATGTTGTTAGCGATGTTGTTGCAATTATATCCCCCCTCAAGGCAGTCTCAAACCTAATTTTCCAGCATTTTGCCATGTCTGAACACATGAGACATTTTTTAGTGTAACTAGCACGTCATTTACTTTGCACCATCCTAGCAAGGTTCTTATTGCCTTCTTGTTATACTTTATGCTTCTTTCTTCAAATATATCTATAAGCATTGTTAAAGTAGAATTTTCTTCTTCTGCATCTGTATCAATTAGTCCCCATCTACGCTGGGCACCAAAAGTTGTAATTTGAGTTAAGACTGACAACAAATATTGCAATACACCCATGTCAATTAGTTGTCAACAGCTCACCTCTCACGGTGTCGGTTATGGGTTGCAGGTTCTCCTGCTTGTCTCAGCTACGCTGGGTGCCAGTTGTAGTTAAAGTCCAACTCAGTCAGCCTCACACAGGGCACCAATTGTTGCAGCACAAACAAATGAGTAGGCTGCAATAAGGCTTTTACCATCGGTCAGATTCTACTGTCCGTGCTGTTTCTCCTTCCTCCAGTGGTCAGACCACACTGCTCCATCTCCACAGATGCAGGGCCACAGTGGCTTCCCACTAGGTGGGTTAAGCCTGTTTTAGATCCTAGAATTGACAAGAGGACATCAGATGCCAGCTGTTCCCTCGAGAGGGGAGTCAGAACATCTGGGTGACCCTGATGCAGAGCCTGAATCAAACGTAGCTTTGCGCCTTCTTAACTCGACCTGAGCAGCCTTTCCACATATTCTGCCAAGGGCCCTACAACAGATGATAGACACAGCCTTTCTGGTTAAAAACAAAAAGGGGGAATTGTAGAGGAATGAAGGCAGTGGGGTGATTAGCACTGATATGCAGCTGTGGCCTTGCCTAGATGGCAGTGGGTTGATTGACATGGATGATGTCCAGCTGTAGCTTGTTCCTGCTAAGTAGTTAAATAGCACTGAGGGTGGTGGGGTGGGTGGTTTGGATGCAGGAGCAGGAGCAGGAGCAGGAGCAGGAGCAGGAGCAGGAGCAGTGTGGTCTGATCTCTGGGGGAAGGAGAAACAGCATGGACAGCAGAATCTGATTGATGGGTAAGAGCCTTGTTGCAGCCTACTAGTTTGCTTGTGCTGCAACACTTCTCCTGGTTTTTCTCCTAGCTTTATCCTTTGTATCCTCCCATGACAGCAGCAGATAATTCATGGCTTTATCCTTACCCTCAGAGTGACAACATTTCACTATACTTTTCTCTATTTGATTTAGGTATTGGGATGAGTGAGACATGCTATGCATCTGCCTTTACCTGTAAGGTGATTTTCTGAGTCTTTCCCCATTATCAAAGCCTGTCTTTTATATGTTCCTAATAACCTGTGCTCATATACCTAAGCTTTGTGCCTATGGTGAAGCTGTGAGTAATCGGGCAGGATGTCCAGACAAACAGGAAAAAAACCCCTAAACCTCTGAAAGTTTTGTCTGTAGTCTTTCAAGATTGGATGTGTAGTCCTGCCTCTCTGCATGCCTGGTGCTTGAATTAGTCAGGCTTAATGTGCACATAGCTAAGTTTCCAACAACCCATAGCTTGTGTTCCTGTATATTACATTTCATATATATAATATTTTTTATATATTATATGCAGAAAAAATGTTAGAAACACTGCAATATGAATATAAAATATTATTATTAACAAAGAAAAAATATCTCTGAAACATCCTCCAAAGTTTTTACATTAGTATTTTAGCATGTGGCTAATATCTATAAAGGAACTGAAGGTGCATAGTCACAACTAACCATAAAACAAAATTCCAGGAAGTTACTAAGCTAATCTGTTTAAATGAAGGTCACGTTATTACGGACAGAAATAATAAACAAAACAAAAACATTTCCGATGGATTTTACACAGAAACAAAAACTGCTAGTGAAGTAAACTCCAGCCCAACTTTACTTGGTGAGTTTGAAAACTACTTCAGATTTTAAAAACTTGATCAAACAAATGAAAGGGAAAATGAGCTTCTAACCACTGAAAGATGAAATGAAGAGTGATGATATGATTGGTATGTGCTGATTTTCTTAAGACATGCACACGTTGTGATGACTTAGGGTGCAGTTCCATGAACTGAATAATGGATTCAGGGCATAAAAAGCCTTAGCCATGCTACACAATGTCAAACAGGCAGAATATCAGCTGGAATTGTCAATAGCTATGGAAAAAACCAAAGAATTTAGGGGTTCATTTAAATTTAGGTGGACTTAAAGTACATCCAGTTTGCCAGGTGGTTAATTTTTGGTCTGGTCTGTTCCAATTAGATAATCTTCAATTTGCAGTCCCATTTTCTTCCTTTTCAGTACTGCCTTGTAGGTATATCCTCCTTAAGATTTCCTTGTTCTCAAAAAGCTGTTGATTTTCTTGACTTATTGAGGACCTCTCTCTACCTGCTGTAACACCAGCTTGATTCCTGACTCATCCGCTTCCAACAATAAGACAAAGCTAGATCCTGATCCAGTGACATATCAGGAGCCATCCACACTGAAAACCGTGTCCCTTGCAGTCATGTTCTGCAGAGTTTCTTCACTACAGACATACATGGTCCAGAGTGATCTCCTCGGACTGGGAACAGAAATGTCTGTGTGAAGAACTATTTTTGGGAAGTTACAGAACAATGGTCACTACAAGGCCATGCAAATATATCACTGATTTGAAAAAGCATAGGGTCTACAAGAAGGCTAGGAATGGCTGTCTACACTCAGGCTATTTCTAGATGAGATAGAGCCAGGGTACAGACTTAGTCACAGTCATCCATACTGTTTAATGTTAGCACATTTCCTGACACACTCTTGGTCCTTTCTTACTCAAAGTCTGGCAAGACAGCACAACACAGTTGCTGTTCCCAGTAATCAATGAGAGTAAGAAGTCTTTGTTTTTTAGAGCAAGAATAATTTCATTCTATGGCTGTGAACCACATTGTGGTGCCTGCTGTGAGGACCAGATAGTGAGCTCTGATTCATTTAATTCATGAAGAGAGTTAGTTGCACCTCAAGTTTCCCTGGCACGTGTCTATCGTCAAAGAAGTTGCTTAGTGTCTTTGAGCACTCAGGAACAACTTGCAGTGCAAAAGCAAAAAGTCCTCGCTACCTTATCATGGAACTGTAGTTGTAGCTCAGGTCCTCAGAGAAGGACTCTGCTTTCTGATCTTCACCATAGTAATTTCAAATCTTTGCATAACTGAATAACTCCTGCACACTTGTTTCCTGTAAACTCTACTCCAATTTCCTACTCTATTTTATTTATTCTATTGCAGCTACTGAATGAATCACAAAGATTTACCTGTTTGGGTGAACTGACAATGCTGAAGGAATACTTTAAACTATTCTCTCCCTTGATTTACAGCATAATTAGAAGAATACATGTAAGCTCAGACTGAGATTTTTGAAGTTGCCTGTTCATTTATAAACCAAATTTCTATAGAAATAAAAGGAAGTGTCTCAATTCCTTGTTGACCTCCAGTTGGCAAGAATTACATGGTTTCTTCCAGATAGTTACATCTCTAACATTTTACTGATTCTTCTAAAAGCCCTAGGCAACAAACCCCAAACAACTTCTTGTGTTGAATGGACATGCAATGAGTATTTGTTCTTCTTGACTTGGGGGAAGAAAATACATATCCCTTAGAATAATTGTTACCTGTCATATTGTTCTAAGTTTCACTTGTTGAAGTAAATTGGGATTTTTGGCACTTATTCATCTTCAAAATCAAAGTGTCTAGTATGACTGGCTAGCTTGACTACCTGCACAAACAGGCCTATGAGCCACCCCTGGTAATCTACACTAAACTTGTAATTTCTATTTGAATTATACATCTTCAGTAGATACATTCAGTTTTTATTATTTTTTTACGTTATTAGTTCACACTGTTTCTTGGGAAGCTGTTCCAGCTGGTAATTGTATTTCTGCACAAAAGTTTTCCTTGCTTTAACTGTGAGGGGGCTGTGGTCAGCTTCCATCTACGGGATCTTTCAAATGCTTTTATGTTCCTTTTGCCAAAGAGCATGTCTATGGTCTTAAGGTGTGAGTGTCAATTATACCCTGACTTGTTCTTGTGGCTCCTTTAGGAATTGCATATGGGTTTTTTAACATTGTATTATATAAAGCAGTGATATCCTCTCTTAAACCCAACCTGATATCCTTTGCTATCTCTGCAGAAAGTTCTGAGAACTCTTAATTTCTACACAGTCTTTTAGTTACTGCATCACACAGCTCATGTGAGGCAATGTAACACTATTTGTACTTGGACATTCACTGCCATTGCATACCAAAGTGCTTTTCAACCCCAAACCAAATCTAAGTCCAAATTTAGCTTTGTGAGAAACATTGTATCAATTATTTATGACTAAACTACAGATACTGATCTCATTTATTCATTCAAAGTGTGTAATTTGCCTGTCATTATTATTTATTGCTAACTGGTGAATTTTTCATCACCAGGAAAAAATACTTCCAATAATAATTTTTTCCTTCACATAATTCATATTGTTAAGAACTAAATACCCACTTAAGCCATGTTTCATTTCAAGCAATTTGCTCTGAGGTATATTTTAGTTTAGCTCAGTTTTGCTTTACAGAATTTTAACGATATTATGCCCAATATGCTGAAAGATACCTGGTTTGTATTACAATTAGGCAATGATCACATTACATGAGCAATTATCCTTCCCTATTTACAGTAAATAGCTACAAGTTACAAGAAAATAGGAACTCTATTCATGAATGATTTACATGCTGCTGTTTCTCAAGGTTTTGTTTTCAAATCAAAATTTGTGCTCAGAATATTAAAGATTTATTCTAATTTGGTGTATGCAACCAAGGATGACAGAATTCAGCAGTTTCTTTTGAACCAGTCTTACCATGGTTATATATTCTGCCCCCCCTCTTACATTGAGGGTCAGAGAGCAAATCAATAGCATTCCAAGATGGATGGTATCTAAGGTACAGTAAAATGAACATTATTTTTGGTAGAAGCCACACACACAGATGTGTATTTTCCCGTGTGACAAACAGTTTCTCTGGTATCTAGGAATGATTTACTTTTCCTGTAACTAAAGAAGTAAGTATTTGGCTAAATTTTAGGGGGGTTAATCATGTGTCAGTTTACAGGGCAGCAGGCCTGCTGGCTACAGATGGGATTCACCTGTGCCAAAGGTGGGAAAAGGATCCTAGGCCAAGGGTTAGCAGTGCTCATCGAGAGAGCTTTAAATGAGATCCAAAGGGGAAAGAGAATAAACCCAAGCTTGTTAGAGATGAGCCTTGGGGGCAGCATGCCAGGGTTGGAGGAGAGATCAACCGCACAGCTGAGGTGTCTTGCCAGTGCCCAAAGTGCGGGCAACAAACGGGAGGAGCTGGAAGCCATCGTGCAGCAGGAAGACTATGGCATGAACGCTATCACGGAAACATGGTGGGATAATTCGTATGACTGAAGTGCTGCAATGGATGGCTACAGACCCTTCCGAAGAGATAGGCTACAAAGGAGAGGTGGTGGGGTAGCCCTTAACGTCAGGGAGTGTTTTGACTGCCTAGAGCTGAATGAGGGTGACAACAGGGTTGAGTGTTTATGGGTAAGAATCAGGGGGAAGGCCAACAAGGCAGATATCCTGGTGGAAGTCTGTTATAGACAGCACAAACAGGATGAGGAGGCAGGTGAACCATTCTAGAGGGAACTGGAAGAATTCTCAAGATCACTAGCCTTTGTTCTCAGGAAGAGCCAGTAGATCAATACCCAGCTCCAAGCCTGGTTTTGCTGGCAGAAATTTGGGGTTTTTGATCATGGATTGATCTACAGAACACCAGGCCTGCCGGTGACTGGTGGGGTACACCTGTCTCAAAGGGCAAAAAGGATCTTTGTGCAGGAGTTATCAGGGCTCATTGAAAGAGCTTTAAACTAGATTTGGAGGAGGAAAGGGAAAAAAGCAGGCTCACTAGAGATAAGCTTGAGGGCAGCATGCCAAGGTTGGAGGGACGGTGTGCTAGCAAAGTGCTTTGGTCTGCGCACTCAGTGGAGAGAGAATAAAAGATGTTTCTATAATGCATTAGCAACAAAAGGAGGGCTTTATTGGTTGCATTGGGGAAATAGTGACAAAGGATGAGGAAAAGGCTGAGGTACTTAATGTCTTCTGTGCCTCAGTCTTTAACAGTAAGACCATTTGTTCTTGGGGTACCTATCCCCCTGAGCTGGAAGACAGTGATGGGGAGCAGAATGAGGCCACCTTAATCCAAGGGGAAATGGTTAGCAACTTGCTACACCAATTAGACACACACAAGTCTATGGGGACAGAAGGAACCCACCCAAGGGTATTGAAGGAGCTGATGGAAGTGCTCACCAAACACTTTCAATCATTTATCAGCAGTCCTGGCTAAATGCTGAGGTCCTGCTTCACTGGAGATTAGCAAATGTGATGCCCATCTGTGAGAAAGTGAAGAAGGAGGATCCAGGAAGCTACAGGACTGTCAGACTGACCTTGGTGCTCGGAAAGGTTAAGGAGCAGATTATCTTGAATGCTGTCACGTGGCATGTACAGGACAGCCAGGTAATCAGGCCTAGCCAGCATGGGTTTATGAAAGGCAGGATCTGCTTGACGATCCTGATCTCCGCCTATGACAAGGTGACCCGCTTAGTGGATGAGGGAAAGGTTGTGGATGGTGTCTACCTGGAACTTACTGAAGCCTTTGACACCATTTCCCGCTGTGTTCTCCTGGAGAAACTGGCTGCTCATGGCTTGGATGGGTGTACTGTATGCTGGGTGAAAAACTGGCTGGACAGCCGAGCCCAAAGAGTGGCAGTGAGTGGAGTTAAGTCTGTTTGGCAGCTGGTCACAAGTGGTGTTCTGCAGGGCTCATTATTGGGACCAGTCATGTTTAATATCTTTATCAGTGATCCAGATGAGGGGATTGAGTGCACTCTCAGTAAATTTGCAGACAACACCAATTTGGGTGGCAGTGCTGAGCTGTTTGAAGGCAGGAAAGCTCTGCAGAAGGATCTGGACAGGCTGGACTGATGGGCCGAGGCCAGTTGTATGAGGTTCAACAAGAAGTGCTGGGTCCTGCCCTTGGGTCACAACAACCCCAGGCAAAGCTACAGGTTTGGGGAAGAGCAGCTGGAAAGTGCCTGGTGGGAAAGGACCTGGGATGCTGGTTGATGGCCGGCTGAACATGAGCCAGCAGTGTGCCCAGATGGCCAACAGCACCCTGGCTTGTGTCAGAAACTGTGACCAGCAGGACAAGGGCAGTGATCATCCCTCTGTACTGGGCACTGGTGAGGTTACATTTCAAATGCTGTGTTCAGTTTTGAGCCCCTTGCTTGAAGAAAGACATTGAAGTGCTGGAGTATGTCCAGACAAAGGCAGTGAAGCTGATGAAGGGTCTGGAGCACAAGTCCTGTGAGGAGCAGCTGAGGGAACTGGAGTTGTTTATTCTGGAGAAAAGGAGACTCAGGGGAGATCTCATCACTCTACAACTGCCTGAAAAGAGGTTGTAGCAAGGTGGGTTTCAGTCTCTTTCTCTCAGGTAGCAAGTGATAGGATGAGAGGAAATATCCTCCAGTTCCACGAGGGGAGGTTTAGACTGGATATTAGGAAAACTTTTTTCCCTGAAAGGATTATCAAGCATTGGAACAGGCTGCCCAGGGCTGTGGTTGAGTCACCACCCCTGGAGGTGTTTAAAAGAGTGTAAATGTGGCACTTGAGGACATGGCTTAATGGTGGACTTGGCAGTATTAGGCTACTGTTAAAAATCACTGAGCCCTCATTGACGGTAAGATGTTTTAGGATGGTTAAGTATTCTGTCCTGGCTAATCAGAAGTGCGATATCAAATGAATAGGTAGACACAAACCTAGTCATAAATAGTATGAGTACAGGCAGCTTCAGAAGGAATAGAGAAATGAGTCCTTAAAGGTTTTTTTATAAATAACTACAGCCACACAAACAATGACACTTTATTTCCCTGATCAAATCTGTACTATTCAAATTCCCTGTAGTTTTTCCTGGGCTCCAGGAATCTCATAAATATGTTAATTTGAAAACTATTGACTGTTTTCACACTTTTCAGTTCTCAGCTGATCCAGATCCTGCTTTTATGACAAACAAATCTTTAGTTGTGATGTGTGTGTGCGTCCTTACCTAACATGCAGTTACCCAGCATATTTTCTTTCCAAAGAAATGTGCATGCATTAGAAATCAACACAGATCTTCATTTTGTTCAAATTGGTAGGTGAGAATCTGGTAAAAGCCTTGGCATCCTTCCTTTACTTCCTGGCTCTTTCATCTTGGGTTCTGAGATTTAATGTTCCAATTAATTTTCCAAGGAAAAAGGTCTGAGTACATTTGAAATATCAAAATACCTCACATATCTGACAATATACTCTGAGCAGCCCTGTGTTGCTTTTGTTCCTGTCCAGTTTTGTTCAGCTAGACACTTGTACTTAGCAAGTACAGATAAGGCAGCTCAACTAAGTCGATTATTCAAATCAACAATGATCTGTGGTGCTCTGCTTATTTTTCCATATGTCTCATCTGCTTTGTACAGATGCCCAATGTCCAGATTCTGATCTACTGGGGTTGATCACACTCTACCCCGGAACTCCCTATATAGACCTAAAAAGATACACACATTTGCAGACAACATCCCAACGCAGATTAAAACACAAGACAATGATGCATCACCACCTACACGTGTCCATCCTGGCCAGTGAGAAAAGCACATAGTGACTGGTTTAGAACTAATGAGCTGAATTTTAGAAGCCTAAGTCAGATGGGATAAATACCATTTGTCTGGAAAAATGTAAGGAAGCCATGTCCTCTCTACAACCAATAGAGACCTCATAGGAGGCTGCAATGAAGGAATAAATGCTACCTTTGCAAGTTATTCTCTGCTATAACTAGGTGGCTACCATATGTGATTTTGGAGCATAAAGAGTAAGTGTAGACCTGAAACCCTTTTCTATGTTTCTTACACTTAAAATGAATCTCTTCACTATCCATGGCACTTACGGCCTTATATTAAAAATACTTACAAAGCTGTTTCATTGCATATATATATAAAAAAAAATCTCACCCCAAAGAGTGTCATGGGAGTATTTCACATTTGTGTTACTGCTTCAAGAAGCCTGATAGACTCCTTAGAAGCTGAAAAAACCTCTGGACACAAACTGTCTCCTGTGAAATAAGCTTCCAGCATCTCCCTGACAGATATGCTGTGGCTCCCACTGGACTGTGTGGCCTTCCCTGGGCAATAAGAATTGAAAAGAACAAGCAAGCTTCCACCTTTGTACAAAATAGGAATAACTGATTCATGTATGAGGCACTGGTGGGAAACAGGAAAACCAGCAGAATACATATAGGAGACACAATAGGATGTGCATCAACCCAGGGTAGTAACTCAGCATTTCTAGTCTCATTTGACCCTCCCCATTGTGTCTAGATTGAAGATGAATGGCAGAACATTTCCATAATTAAGGCCTGAGACCTAGGAGATGTGTCACTCCTGCTCTGCTGTAGCTGGCTAAGCCAAGGAAAAATCACTAATGTTAGGATTCCTCCCATTAAATTCAGGCATTTCAGTTATGAATCTGAATTTAAAAGCTTAGTGTAATCTTCATAAAGGAAGATTAGATTGTCAATGGAGAAAAAACCTCTCCACAAGGGCCAGTGAAATTTAGATGGACTGAACTACTATTTATTGGATGTTAATGTTTCCGTCTTCATCGCCCCAGACAAATGCCTCAAGGTAGGTGTGATGCATTTGGGCTTTGGAGGCTTCTTTTGGGCTCATATGACTGAGGATGCTGTGAGAATAAATGCTTTTAAAAGTTTTGAAGTTCTTGGCTATGCTATTACATATGCTTACTGTATAATCACCCAAGACATGGTGATACTCTCTTACAGTGACCAGAACAAAGAGTCTGTAATTTCAGCTGGGTCACCAGGCAGCAAATAGAAGTTTTCTGAGATTTCTTTCCATCACATTCACTAAACTTTCTCCACCACACACAGACACTTTTATTTGACCTTACGCTGGAGGCCAACCTGTCTCTGAATTTTTTGGCTCGTAGAACAGCCGGCATCTGTAGTCTTCAGGGCCCTGCATAACCTCAAAGACCACGGATGTTTTTAGCTGGATAGGACTCAAAATTTTCTTTTTCCAGTTTTTAAGGTTTTCTGCCAAAATGTCTACTCTGTTTATGCACCAGTATCATTGGTAAGACTGGCATGGCACTGTAAATGTGTTACTAAACACAGGAGATTTAATAGATAAAACATAACTTGTATGCTTTTGCAAAGCCCAGCTATTAAGAATCTGATTGTACCTCTGTTTACACAATTGCAAGTTGGGAACAGTTCCACTAAAGTCAACAGTTATACAGGATACAAGCGGTGTTAAGTGAGATTAGAAACAAGGTCTTAACTTTTCTGGCCTTTCACAGTCTCATTATACCTTTAACATACAAATCTAGGGTTAAAGTCAGGAGGATTCTCTTAGACCTAACTGTTATCCTGTCAAAATCACATCTGGGGAAGGTTTTTGAAAACTTCTGGGGTTACAACACTTACAGAAGGCTATTTTTAATTATTTTTTTTAAACCCTCTGTCTATTCACTGTGAGGGTCTGTAAGCCCTCCAGGTAGAATCAGTTTAAAGTTTAAACACTTAACAGGACAGTCACTGCTCCTCCTTTTATTCTACACATCTCCTGGTAACTGGGAAAATAAATGTCTTTAAAACAGGTCTTACTAGAAAAGAAAAGACAGTTGAGAGGGTATTTGGGAATAAGTCCTACCCCTACTATGATTTTTCCTGTTTTTACAGCCTAGATTTCAAATCGATGTGTTGTACTGACAACCTGATTTTAGATAAGAATATGTGATGACACAGTCACCTAGCCCTAGTAGGAAACAATTACAAGATTGGCAGTAGTTTGGAAGGTAATTGATGAGATTTGCACAATAAATGGTTCCTTTTAGACCTAAAACTTAAACTAGGGGCTTTACCACAGAATTACCTTGCTTACACATGCTGAGAAATGCCTTGGCTCTCTGAAGTTAGTAGATATATTCTAAGGAGACTATATGCTGGCCATGTCCTGTTCCTGAAAGCCTCAACACTATTTCCCAGTGGGACCACAACATAAGCAGAGCAGAGTCCATGCATAAGGTATGTACCCATCTTTGTTGATGTCTGCTTCTTTTTATGCTCTATTTACAATCCGTGTGCCAGCACATGTTATAAAAAGTCAGACTTCTGCACTGGCATTTCTCCAGTATGCTAACACTTTATCTCTCAACCATTATGCATATCTGACAACAGCTATAACTCTTTGGTGTTTTATTTGTCTTTAGTTAGTCCTTACTCTGTCAATCTCAGGGTCCTGAAATTACACTAGCTGTTTAAAAAAGCATACTCTTAATTAAATGCAGTGTATACACCAGTCCGGTGATTTTGGCTGTAGCAGTACTGAACTTTAAAACAGTCTTAGCTGGAAAGAGGACAGAATATAGCTGCAGTGCTGAACATCTCAAAAAAAAAAAAAAAAAAAAAAAAAAAAAACAAAAAAAAAAAACAAGCCAGAAGTTTAGAATAATCTTCAGCTACTTGGCCCTTCTATACAGAAACCACACTAGTGTTTCAGGTGCTGAACTAATTTCCCTCCTTTTCCTACTATCAGCTGGATAGTAGGAGGCAAATGAAGAGGAAAACTGACACCTTTCAGTCTCTGTGTAAAAAGTCAGAAAATGAGAGCTTATCTCATTATACTTTATTTCATCCTTTTCAATGTCCTTGATTGGCTTTTGGGGAAGATGAACTTGCAGAAAATCCAAGGAAATGAGAAGCTGAAGCTATGTCTAAAGTTTTTAAATATTTAAGAAAAGTCAGCAAGCAATTTATATCAGAAAAAAAATAACACCACTTGCATATGCTCTAGTATATACGGAGATTTTTGATTAAATATGTATCTAATACATATCCAATTAATAAGTAAATCAACATTGCCCAATAGAATTCATTATATTAATCAGGCTGTAGATACATCATATAGATTAACATTCTTCTTAAATCAGAATTACAACAAATAGCAAACATTTTAAAATCTCTATTGCAAATAAATGCAGTGTTCAGTGGTAGTCCACCATCCCCAAAACAGCAGCTAAGCATCTAAGTTAGCCCTTTAAATCCCCCTAAGGGCAGGACGGTCAGTGAATGTGCTGTTCTTATTCTCCAGCCCTATGTTCTCTAATGGATCTTAGCAAATCAGATAAGGACTGATGGGTGTCTCCAGTCCAGTCCACATGAAAAATAATTGTCTTTTAAAAAAAAAAACCCAAACATATGAGACACTTGTATGACAAAATATTCTGTGTCACTTGCTATATGGGGATGTAGGTGGTTTGGGATTTTTTCAAAAGTTGCTCTTGTCATAGTGTTGTATCCATACAACTTCTTAAACTGTGATAGTAAATAACACACAGGTTTGTTCTCCTATTATTATAACCATCACTATGTTGATGTCCTCATTACTGGAGAAGAATATGGTTGTATCTTTTCAAAGTTCAACTGCTATGTGCCTTGGGTGTTTCCTACTTACAGGCAACCAATGATCCAGAAATTCCTCCAAGATGAAGGGAACAAGACTTGCAAAACAGCATGCATTACCTGGCTGTCATCCACACTGCTTAGGAAAAGCCTGTGCTAAAGCAGACACCACATAGCACAGCACCTGGCTCTAAGTTCCTACTAGGCTCCATGTTGCACCATTTTTGGCCCTAAAAATACGACTTGCTGCAGTATTTTTCAGTTTAGTGCATCTCAAATAACATGAGGATGATGTTGCAGAGCATGTGTTTTTATAGCATGAAAGTGAAGGTATGAATTACATGTCTGACTGTTCATCGGTGCAAAGGCTGGGACACTGTTGGAGAGCTACATACAGAGGGAGACAAACCTGGCTGAGTCTCAGTCATACTATCTTTTGGAAATCAGTTTATAAGAGTTTAAAGTCAGTATAGTTTTTCGACTGAGCTCTATGGATAGAATATTCTTGCCTTTTAGAAATGTCTCGCATCTTAATAGATTAATTTAAATATTTGACTTGTATTCCTAGAAGAAAATGGGTTATTGGAAGAGGAGAATGCCAATCTTCTATCCTTGTATATATTTAAACACCTTCATAAATACCTGGATACATAAATGAACACCTTTAAAAGCAATTTTAAACACTGTTAATTTTTTTCTGTACTTAACTTTAAATATCACTGCTTTTGACGCTCTTCGTTGGATTCTCAGCATCCATTACTTTCATTCATGTCCCTTTTGTTGTGTGGTTGGTTTTTTTTTTTTAGTGAGAACAAACTAAAGAAAATCACTCACAGCAGCATTCAGCTTTAGGCTGTCCTCTTTCTGAGCCTCAGCACATACAAGTTGTTTTTGAGAAGCCATACTGCTCACAGGGGCCAGGACCCCTCTGTACCAAAGACTGAGCTCACTGTCGCTGTATGTGTCCTCTATTGATGTCTCATTCATGTAGGTGATGCATTTGGAGAAACTCTGTTCCACCCCTTCAGCTATGTATCTCCATTCTGTCACCATGAGGGTACCACAAGGAGCAGGAACATCAAAAACAGGCACGGTGTTGAGCAGTGAACCCTTCAATTCTTCAAACAAATTTGGGCCATATTCAAATAGATTATCTGCTCTCAACCATAACATAAATGTATTTTTTTTCCGTTCTTACTGATTTAACAAAAAAAAGGTGAGGACTAAGAAAATGCCTCTAATGTAAAAAAACTATTAATCTTCTATTTTTTTATCTTACAAATATCTGGTGGGAATCTTGAACAATTCATGAGTATTCAGTGAACTCATGAAGATTTCAATGAATTAATTTAGATTAACTTTTAATATATTTTTATTAATCCCCAAAAGGGTTTTTCACTTTTACTACCACAACTGAAACCTTAGCCCTTTCAAAATTAAGTCAAAATTCTATTCTCCTTTGATAGAGTTGGAGTTGTGCTTTTTTACTTTAGTTTGTTCATACTTAAATGGTTATATATTTATTTAAAAGTTTAGGAAATTTTTGCAGGCTAATTTTTTCCCCTAGCAGAGGAATGGTTTCTTAATGCTATAAAGGCTGTTCTGCTCTATTCAACTTGCCATACAACACACTGTAATGTAACTGTGAAAACAAAGAAATAATAATAAAGTTTAGGGTGCTAGATTACAAAAGTACCTCTATCACATTTCCTTAACTGTGATGGGTATTTTTTTCAGCAGTTTAAACTGAGCTAGATATTATTTACCTCTCTAAGTATTTAGACACTTCTTACAGGTATTTATTTATGATGTCACAAACCAAGGTCTTTTGAGGTTGTATGAGGGAAAAAAAGCACTGGGCACAGAGTGCAGTGCAGTAGTCTTCCACTCTGAAACAGGATTATTTTCAGAAAATGCAGACTGTTTGTCGTGAGGGGAATATCAGCTATTATATTAAACTTACAGTACATGTCTGTGAAATTGAGAGGAAGGCTTTGGAAGGTTTGTACCAAAAGTCTCCTTATAATAATGATACATTGCTGGGTTCATTGTACTTACTCCAACTGTTGTTTACATCTTTTAAAAAGGTGTTTAGCATCTTCCTGAATGGATGATGTTGTTCCTGTAGGCCACCATAGCAGTAATATCAACATTGAAGAGTAATTCCTGGCAAAACTTTTAATAAAATGAGAAATGATTGATATGCCTTTTAAATGTCTGTACTTGACATCCTAGATTTATGGTGGAGGAATGTAAAACTTGAAAAGTCTCAGTCAGAAATGTACTTCATTTTCCTAACTACTTAGAAGTAAAATTTCCCAAATATGCTTGCTTTCAAAGCAGGGAATTTCCCCCCCACCTTCAAAAGAAAATTTGGTTTTCTGTTATTTTACTGGAACCTTTCATTAACACTGAACGATGTCTAAGTTTCTGTTACACTGGGGAGGGCAAACAACCTTCTGAAGGACTGTGTTGCAGGTTGTTTATGGAAAGATTTTTTTTCAATAATCTTAGTAAAATTTATTTACTACCTCCCTCAAAGAAAGTAGGATGCCAAACCAACTGTTCCATATGAATTGGTAATTATACTCCTTGATTATGTCCTGGTGTTTTCCTTTAATAAATGTAATTTGCAGTAGGACTTTACCTACATCAAAGACTGTAGCCCATTGATGAGAAATCAGGTTACTATGTCTGGATGACTTCTGATAGGGCCTGATCAAAGGGCCAAAAGCTATCAGCTCAGACAGGCACCTCTTTTCCTTTTGAGTCTGGAAATGAGAGAGCTGATAGCTGCCGTTTGGTCCTAATCCACACCACTCTGCCTGACAGGAGATGAAAGGTGCATCAATTACTGCTGGTAACAGCTGACTACTATATGCACTCATTACCATGGTTATCATTACAAATTACACAATATTCTGTACCTGCAACTTAGGTAAATATTTCACTGCAGCAAAATTTCTGTTAGCAGTACTTAGGCTCCTCCTGGTGCACAAAAAGACTAAAGTAAACATATTTTCAAAAAGAAATCCAGCATGACACAATTGCATGAGAGAGTCCAAGAACTCATATATTGCTAATGGCTGAAAATGTGTTTTAGTACATAATATGAGGAATAATTATATTTACGTAAAATTGATATCCACTTTCTGCTTAAAAAACTTCCCATGGCTATTGAAATTGTGAGTAGATGTCTCCCAGATACAAGCCTGCATGCATGAAGAGGACAAGAAAATGGAAATATATCAGTAACCATGAATTATAAACCTATAATTATATCAAGTTGTTCTGGAGGCAGGAAATCACAAGCTTTTTTATTTCTACCGCATTAATGTACGATACAAACCTTTTAATAATAACAAAAGTGCAGTAATGTATAATGAAAAAGGGGTGGGGGGGCAGGAATGAAGAGAAAGATTGAGATTCATTGTTTGAGGCTGTCTGGTCTACTAAGGCAATCTGTCAGTCATCACACTCACAACCAGATTGCATAGCAAATAAGTAAAGGATATTTGCTCCTAATATATCAAAATGCTAGAGTACCGAGAAGAGCTGGGAGACAGAGAGAGAGGAGGAGAACAGGCCAGTATTTCTGCAAATGCAAAAATAATAGCAAAAGATGCACGAGACAGTTTTGAGATGTTTCATTTACCAGTGATACATGATACACTCAGTGATTAAATACTGCTCCTTTTCAAACAAGGTTCAAAGGCAAGGCAAGTTCTGACCTCAACTCAATCATATGTATATGCTTATCCTATGTTTATATGTCCACTATGGCACACTTTTCATTCAACCATAACGTAGAGGCATTCTGAAACTGAAGTTGATGCAGAATGCCACAGAGTTCACTAGAGAACCTGGAGCACAATTTTTGCATATTTTCAGGGAAGAACTTAAGTGTTACAAGTGAATTCAACCCCTAAATGTGTTCTTATTCCTCTAAGAACTCGTCTTTTTGCCTTCAGTAGCACTACCTGTTCTTGAGCTCTTCTGCCTGAGCAGGTAAAGGCTTTGCAGTAGTTTTCTTTCTAAAGAGACCACGTTATATTAATTCCCAGAACTAGATGATCCTGACGTTTTGAAAGGTGTAAATTAAAGTCTGGAGGAAATTTATTCTTGTGAGGTTTATTTATGAGGAACAGACAGCTCGCTTTAGTAAGGAGCTGACTATGAAATCAATTTTATGTGGAATATTCCTAGGACTGTTAAAGGAAATAATATAAATGAATTTGGAATTGTTTGCTGTGTACATAGCTGGCAAGAATGAAAGAATGAAAGATGTCCACATAAGCAGCTCCTTCTGCTGCTACACACAGACACACAGAGCTTCATTTATTTCATTAGGGTTCCTGAACAGGACTTCTGAATACAGAACTCCTGAGTTTATTAGGACTGAATCCATTAGGACTCTTGAATATAGAGTGCCTGTTTGTGCAGTGTCTGATGCTAGGCTTGGTTCATGGCTGAGGAAGTTTCTTTCCAGCGTTCACTGCTGGAGACAAAGCAGTAGTTGTACTTGAACAATATGGTGAAATTCTTCACAAAGGTGAATAAATAAGGAATTATACTGGTGGTGGTTCCTGTACAATCATTAAAATGCACAATTATTGTTCTGAACTACTTGTACCGCCTGTTTTATATGAAGAAGTTCAGCGTGGGTGTGTCTTGTTCAACTCAATCATGTTGAAATATATTTTTAAACCAGATGTTCCAGCATTATTTACAGGAATTGCTATACTGGATTAAATTTGTAATTCAGAAAAAGATTCAGGAAAGACCCTTATGGTAGGACATGGTACAATTAAAAATAAGCCTTTGCCATATGTTTAATAGTTAGAAATTGGTATAAACCTGATTTTAACTACCTAAGAGTCTTTTCACAGAGTCTGGCATTTAGTGTTAAATTAATTTTATTATACTTTCTGTCTGGTCTGGGTCCACAGGTTCATAGATCCTCATTTCCATCACTAGCCAGTGTGGCTTTTTACAGAGGAAAAGCTTCAGCTCCTACACTAAGTTAGACTTGTGCGTATTTTGTGGGCTTTGTGAGGCTTACTAGAGGATAACTGCAGTTCAGAGACCTCTGTTGCTCTCCCTTTTTTGTGTTAATGTCTGTTTGGTTCTCTACCAGAGTACTGCAACTTTGTTGTTGTTTTGTAAACATGAGTTAGAAAGAAAGAAGGAAAGAAAGAAAGGGATTTTTTTGGTCTTACTTTTTTCTTCAGATTACACCTTTTCTGTGTTTGCTTGCCTATATTTAAAATAAGAAACCAGTTTTTAGAGGAAAGGAACAGGGAAGGAGAAAAAGTGATTCCTGGGCACTACTAGGCAATCCTTCAGCTTCTTTAAATTAATAGTTAATACACTAGGCTGATTTTATAGCAGTTTATGGCTGCCACATGGTTTTTATATCAAGAATTTTGCAGTATTTTTAGTAATTTCAGAGACCTCATACAACAGGAAATGTCTTTTTGATTTACTCATTGAAATCAATAAGAGCCATGGTACATTCCTCAGTGGTATAAAATCAATACTCTAATTACAGCAGCAGCAAGGGTACATACCAGATTGAAAAAGAAACCTTGACTTCATGGCTGTAGCAATTCCAAAACCAGTTATGAAGCATGTGTGGCAGATAAATGACTTTTGACAGGAACCCTATTTAATTTTGCTGTTGTACTCAGTAGTAGCAATTTGCTTAATGGGGCAGTGATCAGTGACAGAGACTCTGAAGTAACAGTACAACACACATAATAAAAGCTCACTAATTATTATCCAGGTCCAGGTTAGTAAATAGTACTGAAGTTGTCCTATTTTGGTGAAGTATAAAACTACCAGATTACTCCACTAAATCAGCACTGGAGAAAAAGGACTCATTCTTCCTGGTCTTTCTTTCTTTACACCAAATCTTTGGAATACAATGTTTCTAGTAGAATAAATTGGTGTTATATAGGGTACAGCATTTTTAATTCTTATAACTTTCTTTAATTTCTTGTTATTAAAGGAACTACAGTCTCTATTTCTACAAAAGTTATTTTTTTTAAAATGTTTCTAGCTAGTTCCATGCAAAGTTTTAGCTGAAATGCTAAATTTACTGGAATAAATTGTATTTCTGACCACAGTCTTCATCATGTGGCTATCACACACACTAAGTGTGTTTAGTGCTGTTCTTCTCATGTGGCTTTTGCTGAATATATGCCTTGTTCTCAAAAAAGCAAAATTTCCTTTCACTGAAATTATAATGAATACCTAATTAGGTAAGCATATAATAGTATTTCTTACATATAAAGAATAGGATTTTCCAGAAGCTACGTGCATAGTGTACTGTTATCTTGATTTTTTAAACTGTGATTGTGCTGTCTGCTTAACCTTTTTTTATTTCGGTGTTTCACTCCATACTATTTTGTCATACAACTCATAGTTCCCTATAGTTGCAAATAGCTCAGATAAATAGTTCGTTGCTGGTTTTTCCCTGAAAACTTTCACTGTTCCTGGCCCATTTTTAATGTCCATCAGAAGTATTAATTAATGCATTGTGGCCTGCTGCTTAACAGTTTCTGAGAACACTGTCTATCAGTTCTTATTACTGAACTTTGTTAAGTCTCATAAATTATTCCCATTTCAGGTCATATATGTGTACAAAAACACAAAACCCCACACATATGCATCTATATACATGGAAATTATGTACATAGATATATTTGTTTGTGTATCTATGTATGTACATAGGTAGTACCTAATAGAACAAAAACTGGAACTTCGAGTCAGGTTCATTCAGGTCTAAAGGTTCTTAACTTTAGGAAAGTGACTGCCTTGAAGACTTCAACAGCCTCGAAACATATCTCAGTGAGATTCTCAGTTCTAAAACAAGTTGGCTCCCTTATCAGTCTTATTGCACTTATAATTGTAACATCAGTGAAACTGGGAAAAAAATGTTGGAGAGAGATTTGCAATGGAGAGAAATCACCTGTCAGTAGCTGTTTCAGAGGGTGCTCACTGCCTCTCTCTCTCTGCTGTTTCCTTTTATTAGTAAATTTGATATGACTTTGCTATAGGAAGGACCAGGGGTTACTGAGCAGGCAGTGGAGTTGCTACGTCTTGCTGAGAACTTTTTGTATGATGACAGCACAGATGCAAATCTCCTGAATCTTTTTCTCATTAAAGGGTACAGATGCAAAGAATTGTTTTTGTCTTATATTAAGATATTTCTCAATAGACCACTGTTGAAATGTATCTTGCAGGAGAACCAGTGTTCACTCAGTATATTTCCAGGGCTTTCACAAACATATATTTTGTTTGTGAAGTTTTTAACAGAATTGAGAGGTGGGAAATAGTAAAAACAAATCACTCCAGAATCTTCACAGCTGGACAACTGCAGCTGCATAGTTATATAGATGTTATTGGGACTTGTGAGAAACCATTCTAATGAAGAATTCTGAAAATGAGTAATTCTACCAGATAAGTGTCAAGATAGACTGACTAATTCCATAACAATTTATTCCCTTTTGAATAAAAGATGGACTAAGGGATTAAAACCTACAAATAAGCATAAAGTAATTGTGACAAATGTAATGTCTACAAGAATAAGGTCTGCAGTCCATCATGATGCTATCATACTATACTCTAAAGTGTATCTGAAGTACACAACATGAGATTTATTTTCCTTTCCTAGTTTTACTTCTTGAGGCCATCTAGTGATTGATTCTGTTGCTTGCACTGGCTGATTGAGATTTTGACTTACGCACTTTCAAGCTACTCAAAGCTCCAGTCTCAGTGTCCCAAGTTTTCTTTTTCCCCCTTTTAAAAATGTGGTGCCTGTCCCATCAGGTTTAACTGAGACTATCCAAGTACTCCACCCAGACCTTATATACTCAGTAGGTAGACATGAGTATATAATGCCATGAGGAATCAGAGACTTGGGAAAGCTGTATGAGGAAAAAGTCCCTTCTATATAGAAAGTGAGGAGTGCATATATGGTAAGGTAATATAAAAAGTAGAAGATATAGGTTGAAAATATTTCACCTTCCTCTTAGGACCTTCACCTGGTAGGTGTTAGAGCTGCAATTGAAGTTTTGGTTTTTCATCAGATAACTGCTGAATAAAATCAGAAGTAATTTTAGGTGTTCCACTTTTTGGGTCAGTTCTCCAAATATTTCTAAGGACCTCTATATCAATTTTAGAGGCTGTCGGGGTTGTGTGTGTGTAATACATGAAAATAGGCAGCCTGAATATTATTTTTTTTCAGTCTACCTACCACATCATGCTGTAGTGAGTGGCAGGATGGTGTCATTACTCACCTGAGGTTCAAACTGGGCAAGTGCTGATGCTGAGCTAACATGCTCCTTACCCTGAGCCATGCAGTAACCAAACTCTTCTGACAGGCTCTTCACTGTGTGCAGTGTGTCTAGATGTTTTGAAGCTGTCCCTAAAATGTGCTCAAGTGTTTCTTGCCATTTCAAAACAGAGATCAAAACTAATAGCAACATTTCACATCTGAAATGGCCACCAGCTTCCTTTCTGTAAAGGTGAGAAGGTGCACCCAGGTGGCTGACAGCAGCTTCTTTGCCAGTAGCAGAACTGATCAGAGCCCTCCTCCTCCCCTTGGTTCACTTGCAGTGGGCTGTCTACTGTCACCTTTGTCTCCACTGACTCGATAACCTACCTAACAAAAATGGAAGAGACAAATAAACACAGTTCTGTGGTTTGATGTAACAAAGTGATGATGCTACTAATTCCAGCTAAGATCTGAGTTCAGGTACATATGTGACAGCCGTGGGTCAGTAGCTGGTACTAGCAAAAGGCTAGGGTGAAACCTCAGCATAACATGCACTGTAAACATAGCCTTTGTCATTTACAGTTCAAATTTAAATGGGTTAATCCATGTCTTCTGTCCAGGTTGCTCTTCTTTAACATTCTGCATAACATTTTGATTATATAGAATTAATATTTTCAGTATTGCTTGAAATACATTGTTGAAAAGCATGTGTCATCATGATAAATAGCTTTATCATATATTAGAAGTAAAGCTGGAACCCAAACAATAGACAAGAGGAGGGAAAAAGGCACAGAAAGCAGAGAAACAGGAACAAAACCCAATCAAGATTGTTTTCATTGCAAATCAGCATCCAGAATATGTGAGTATGTGACTATAACCTCTTCAGTTTATTCAAAAATAAAAGTAATTAGGTAGTTGGCAAGTATGAAAACAACTTAGGAAACTTAATTAAGGGTCAGAGACATTTTCAAAAAACAGTTTTGAAATTTTAAACCATGAGAATGAAGCTTGCCTGGAGGACATTGACATGAGTGATCAATAGCTGTAATCTCTTGTTTGTTGCTTGTATCTCTCTGCTGGGAATTGTTAATCCTTCCCTGGTCTTTACCACCTCTCCTTTCACCTATCCCCACAATAACTGTGACCATCATTCTTTGTCCCCATTTCATATTTCTGTCAAAACTTTACATGAACTATAATGGGGCTGCACAGGTAGTTCCTTGCCTGTCTCTGTTCCTGAAACACGTGATAAAGTGGTACAAAAACTGCTTTAAAATAGCTGAACTTTTAAATGAATGCTTCTTTTGTCAGCTCCCTTTTGGAATTAACAAGTGCTTTAATGTGTAAGTTTACTGGGACAGAGATTCTTTGAAACAGGAAATATTGAAAAAATATTCACTGTAGTTAAGTTACAGATTTGAATTTCTCAATGTATCAGAAATTTAATTATTTGAGGGTGTTGTGATGCAAAAGTGCTGCAGTAACTTTAAAAAAAAACAAATAACCAACTTTCAGGGTTAGTAAATATCATGTGGCCTTAGCTTGCAAAAGTTTGGGCTCTGGACATTGAATTTTGATAAGGACCTTATGACTAAGAATTACCAATAATTAGTTGTCAGGAACAGCAACAGCTTAAGGCAAATACCATTGCATCCTCTCTCAAGGTGGTTAGAAAACATCTGTCTTGTGGGTGTTGATACACCAGATGTAAAAGAGAGTGGAGGGTAATGAGCCAGCCTGGCCAGCCCTGAAGATTTTTTTCTGCATGTCTGAATAGGGACTTCCATGGTGTTGCTCTGGAGATTTGCGCAGTCCTGAATTTGGGAGTGTGTTTCTGTGTTACCACATTAGAAAATCACCGGTGCTGAAAATTCAGTTTAATTAAAAGCATTTGAAGGATTAGACACATCAATCGGAACAAATGTATCTCATCCCTTCTTTACCCATCAAAGGAAAAGAGGAAAGGCAAATCTGTCAGTGACAGATAGTTTTTGGTCTCTTAATATCCCACCTTCCTAGGACAGAAAGAGACTATAGGGATTACACAAATAAATACACAAATAAAACTCAATGGAAATAACAGCTAACTTCTGACAAAAGTACAAAAAAGTGTTGCATTTTTCATTATGTAGTGTCCCTGCATCAAGACAGTACTCAGAAGTATGCAAATGTTTCTGTAATATCTAACGTCTGGCGTTCAGGTGTGGGACACACTGCCCTGCAGTAGTTATTGCCTGTGGTAAACACCCAGCCATGCTGTATGCCTGCTGGGGAGCAGCACAGGATTTTGGAAACCAAATGTGCTGGGTTTGGCTGGGATAGAGTTAATTTTCTTCATAATCGCTAGTGTGGGTCTATGTTTTGGATTTGTGCTGAAACCAGTGTTGATAACCCAGGGATGCATTCGTTACTGCTGAGCAGGCTTGCACAGAGCCAAGGACTTTGCTGCTCCTCACTCCACCCCACCAGCCAGCAGGCTGCGGTGCACAAGGGGTTAGGAGGGGGCACAGCCAGGGTGGCTGACCCCAACTGACCAAAGGAATATCCCATTCCATATGATGTCACGCTCAGCAATAAATTTAGGAGGGAGATTGTTAGGGGGAGCACTGCTCAGGGTCTGGCTGGACATCAGCCACTTTCTGATGAGCAAATGTTTTCATTTGCATCACTTGTCTTTCTTGGGTTTCATTTCTCTCTCTTTGCTATTTTCCTTTTCATTACTATTACTATTATTATTGTTTTTCTTGTTGTATTTTATTTTATTTTATTTCAATAAACTGTCTTTATCTCTAACTCATTAATTTTCTCACTTTTACCCTTCCAGTTCTCCAATCCTGCTGGGGGGAGTGAGTGAGCACCTGGATGGGGCTTAGTTCCTGGCTGGGGTTAAACCACGACACCAAACATGCTGGAGGATGCTAGCACAAATAAATCCTTCCAACTCTAGGCATTCCACCCTTGCTTCTTTCTCTGAAATTTATTTTCAGTTATTATTGTTCATGAACTCAGAAAGATGGGGGAATATGCACAGAAAAAGCACTAAAAATCACCAAAAGCTTCTCAGTGGATGTCATGTCCTCTTTGTCTTGCCAAAGCCTTCAGATTAAAACCAGACACCTTCCATACAAACATTGTTTCAGTAGGATTTTTGTCACACATCTGTATATACCAGCAGCTTTTGTGCTTGGTGGTAGATTGCAGCTAAATTTAGAGAAAGAGGTAAATGTACTAAATTCCAGCAGCATTGAGAAAGCTGGGCTGCTGGGTACAAGAAAAAGAGCTTGAATTCAGCTTTTATTAGATATCAGAGAATCCACATATAAGATCACCTTGAAATCCAAACTGTACAGAATGAATACTTCATTAATTACATTAGTCGTAGAGCACCTTATATACATAAGCTGCTGTTAGGTAACCTGCAAGATTTTTAAGGACAAATAAAATCTCTTATTAGGCTAGCTGATACAGTTGTAAACAGCGGACAAGTCTCAGACATACAAGTAATCTTTTGTGTGGACATTCTAATCTTTTGTGTGGACATTCTTAGAGCAGTTGGAGAAGGGATGTATGTTGATTTAACTTAGGCTGTTTTCATTGCAGTGGTTTAAATAAACTGGCATGAAAATTACTTAATGTGAGGTTAGCCTGGGTATGGAGAAGACCCGAGAGAGAGAAGGTAGCTACAGCTCTATGTAGCTACATAGCTATAGCCACTTCCATTTAAAATCCACTAGGACTACCTGCAAGCATAGCAGTACCGTTAAAGAACTTTAAGAGATCTTGTAATCCAATCTTGTTCCTGACAGTCATTCTACCATGAAATCAAATTATGATTTCTACAGAACCATACACAAGAAACCTGATTATATTTGAT
Source organism: Falco punctatus (assembly GCF_963210335.1). Lineage (NCBI taxonomy): Eukaryota > Metazoa > Chordata > Aves > Falconiformes > Falconidae > Falco > Falco punctatus. The sequence goes on from NC_137584.1 coordinate 26,321,929, forward strand.
GCTAGGTGTGTGGGGCTTCCAGTTACCAAAAGGGCACTGATGCACAAGCACATAGGTATGTCTTGTCTTGTCATGCTCCGCACTACTGCACTCTTCACCGCTGTAATCAGCCAAATTGGAGAAAAAGTTAGTTGGAAGGGCCCTTTGAAGGCCATGTAGCCCAGGTGGTTTCTTGTGCTTCTTGTGAATTTCCTATTTTAAAATTTTTACCTATTGTCTTTTGTCCTGTCGTTGGGCACTGCTGTGAAGAGTCTGAGTCACTCTTTTCATTCCCTCTCATCAGACATTGATACACATTAGTAAGATCCTCCCTGGCCATTATCTTCTCTAGATAAAAAGCCCTAGCTCTTATAAGATGCTCCGGTCACTTATTTGTGGACCTGCCCTGGACTCACTTCAGGTTTCTCATATGTTTCTTGGACTGAGAAGCCCCAAACTGGATTTAGTACTCCAGATGTGTCCCATCAGGCAGCAGAGGGGGTCATCTTCTTTGAATTACTGGCAACAGTTTTCCTGGTGCAGGGAACTGAACGCATTATTATTTGAACAAAAAAACAGTAGACCAATTATGCTACCTTTTTGCAGGACAATTCATGTAAATAAATTGTTCCCTGAATAATGAAACTTATTTTGTTGAGAATTCCATGACAAAATAATAATATCGCAACAGTTTTGTCCCTTGAAAAGTTTATTTGGCTGATATTATTTTAACCATAATGAGTGTAGGAAGCACTACTCTGAGACTAAAGCTAGGAATCAGTGTACCTACAATCTGTTTTCAGAAGCCAAGGAAGGAATCCTACCCTTACTTAGCTCAGTGCTAAAGGAACAGCAACGGATTAATACAGTTTGGGGTTTAATTTATGATTTTCTGTCTCAAATAGAACATATTAAGATGATGTGCCTTAAATATGAGGATAACGTTAATCTCCTTTGCAAGTCTGAAATGTAAAATCTTTGCTTTAAAGGCATAACAGAGAACACGTACTTTCTTTCTTGCAGCCTCTCTACCTTTGGAAAGATGAAGATCCTATTCTAATTTCTTCACTTGCTTTTTTTTTTTTTTTTTTTTTTTTTTCCCCCTATCAAAAATACATTAAAAGGTATCTGATTGGAAACTACAACTGTACCCTCTTATTGTCTTTCCACATGTACATCTTTCTGCCTAGAACATTAAGAACAGGTTCTTTTTTTCTCTGTTTCTCCTCTGTCTCTTTCTGTGCTTCTTATCCTTTTTGCTACTAAACAGAACAATAAACTGTGCCTTATACAATCTGTAAGGAAATTGGATGGATATCAGGTTAAAGCTATTAGATACATCAAGACCCTGATTTTCTGGGTAGTTCTTTCCATTAAGCAAGAGTGCTATGCAGATTGTAGTCTTGTCTAGTACTGGTCTAGTACTGCATTTCAGAGTTACAAAATGCTTTGGAACTTGTTATTTGTAATTATTTGTATTCTTAGCTGTGTCTGTTCTACATAATGTCGTGCCATGTAGAGATATCTAAAAACTATCCAGGACAAAGCAGGAGGCTCCTTCCAGTTGCACAGGCAGCAGACTTACAGCCAGCACTGATACCTGCACAATAGCACATCATTACAGCATGTAAACTCTCTCAGACTCGGTATGAGTGCACTTCTCTAGCAAAAGTATCTCAACAACTAGAGGCAAAAGTCTACCAAACATGAGCTTTGTCTGTCTCCCAAGTTGCATCCTTTTTATGGAGATTTACATCCAAAAATGCTAGTAACACCAAAGAAGTTTTCTGTTGAACAAAATCCACTTGAAGGTCTGCATATTTTATTAACCTCATATACTGTATTCATCCCAAGAAACCTTCTCAGTCAGATTTTCCCTGGGATGGATTTTTATCCTTTGAAGATCATTGTGTATGTAGATATCTCATTGCTAACTGTCTAGTAGCAGTTAGGTCAAGTTTCTTTCACATTCAAAGTTAGCAATTTGTAAAAGAATTATATCTTCACAAAACTTTAGGACCATTGAGAAATTAAAGTCTGTAATATATCTGACCTCCATGTCTCAAAAGCAACAGAAGTATGCAGAAGGCCAGTTCTGTGACTAGCAAAGGACATTGTAGGAGAGACTTGTGTCTCTGGGATATTTTCTTGAAGGGAAATGAGACTCAGGATTTCCACAATCTACCTCCTTATTGATTTAGAAATTTTGTTCCCATGGATGACAATAGGTCATATCTTAAGTCTATTATCTTATCAGAATTAAAGAACATGCAGTTTTCTATGAAAATAGACCTTTGCTAATTTATACTGCATTGGCTCTCTGACTGAAGGAAAGACTGGAGACACAGCTGTCCTAAAATGTGTGCATGTAGTATAAGCAGCTTTCACAGAAGAAGGAAGAAAATAAAACATTTGGAATTGTACACTTTAGAAAGAAACCCAACAACTAATGGGATAAAAAACATACAATGAAGTGTAGCAAATTATGTTCTGAAACCTAAAATAAATGGGATGTTTACTGAAATGAAAGAAGCAGAAAATTTAAGAATGATAACAGAAGTGTGCTTTTTTGGTATAAAACATGTGATTAAGTGGTGAATTCCTTACTACAGAAAGTTCATTAGCTGTGCCAGAGACTTAGTAAGAGCCTTAGTATGGATTTCAGAACTACCCAAATTGGTCACGAGACTGATTAACATTTTGTAAGACTTGTTAAATTTTGGGGTTTTTTCAGGCTCTAGATTGATGTCTAAGCTGAGAGAAGTTGTAAACACATAATTTGGGAGCCTTCCTGTGTCTCCCAACAAAGATTTCTTTGGAGCATAAGGAATTGATCACAGGAGTCAGGATGCTGTACTATGTGGCTATGTTTCCCCAGGCTTGCCCATACATACAAAGTAAAGAAGATTCACACAACTGGAAAAGAGATCAGAGTATGGCAAGAATTATATATCACACTTGTCTACTACAGAACAAAACCTTGACTACATAGGAATTCTCTTTTTAGTCAAAAGTTTAGGTAGAAGCATTCACTAAACCTGAAATACTTCACAGGTACCCTGCAAAGAAATTAACTTAGAGAAAAAAAACTTATTGAGTTCAATTCAAATTAAAGAAAAATTTCTTTGCAACAGGTCAAACACCTTTTCTAACTCAAATCTACTTGAGTTAAGATGACCTTCAAGCTGTACCTAGAGTACATGTTTCCAGCTACTCTTGAGACATTCATCAATTTTTCTGGTTCTATCAAAAGATTTTTAAGAATTGTAACTAGATCCATGATCTGTAAATCTAAGTCTTTTTGGAGGTCTTCTGACGATCCAAATACAAAACTTTAGCAGTCCTGCCTGAGAATTGGCATTCTTGCTTACATGGAATAACATGGGCACCAGTTTTTCTGTGCAAAACTGGTACAATTAGGATCTGATGTACAAAGGTCCAAAGATCTCAACTGCTGTGGTTTCTATTTGAAGATGAAGAGTGCCTCTGACAAACACCTGTTCTTATTGATATTCACCAGAATACTCCTCATAGTGGGTGCAGGATCACAAATACCGACAGGACTGTAACTACAGGCAAGTAGTCTTTTTCAGTTAGAGACTGGTGTATATTTGGAGGCACAGGGCTTCATGTCCCTTCTTACAAATTTATTTTCTTTAGTCGTAGTTCTGTATGAAATTCCACAGGCCAATCACATAGGGAGAAAGCTTGATGTTTTATCACTTTATGTGTCTCAATTTTGTATTTTATTTCCACATCTTTTTTTTATTTTTCTTCTGTCTTGAGACTGGGAAAAGTTCTAGACTTACTCAAGCATTTTTAACAAGACAATGCTAGTGCATGACTGGACTTTTTTGCTTCTCTTTCCACAGAAATTTAGGAATATAAAACAACTGAAAAATATTATTTTTATAATCTGTAAAATCAGCAAGAAAAAAAAAATACTTTTTTGTTTTTAGTTTAAAGCATTCAAAATAAGGCTGTTGTGGCCTGGAATGATATATTTGGGAAGAGTATAGTATGTTTCAATATTTAATATTATCAATGTTGTCAATAACTTAATGATTAAATATTTCATTTTACAACATGTTTTAATATATTGCTACATATCCAAAGGAGTTTTAGAAGCATCATCTGTTTGTGTCTGTGGCTACAGAAAATAATAATGCATAAAGATGTTTCTGAGCTTGTTTGTCAAATTCCTTGCAATGGTTTCACATTCAGTCAATATTGATAGAGGTATAAGATAATACTAGTGATATAACAAATTGAAGAATAATGCACTGAATTTTATTATTTTTTTATTATTATTTAGAGATTTACTGTTATGGATAATTCTTATTTAACTACATTTTACACTGCAAGATAGAATTTGAGATTTAACCACAGCAAACAGTGCCAGGTGGGAGCTTTTACATGTGGTTGACTTAGACTGGATCACCAACCATGGTCGTGCATTTTGGCCTGCCTAGGGTTTATCAGTGTTATGCAGCTGTTGCTTCTCCTAGAGAAAGTGCCAGCAAAACATAACAAGGTTACAGGGAATTCCAAAAAGCAAAACTTTCAAAGCAAAATCACAGAGCGCTACATCTGCAATGCCTGTCAGTCTTGCTGCTTATTTACATAACATTACCCCAAAAGGTTTACCTTAGGATTTTACTTTGAAAACTTGTCCTGTGTGGGAAGGCTTCACAACGCTGCCCCTCTGTTTCTCTCTGGAACTCACAGCTCACTGATAAGTCTTAAGAAAGCCAAAATATGGGGCTGTAGATGCTTTTTCAGCCTGGGCAAAGCAATAAAGACAACCTTGACTGGCAACAGCATTATGCCAATCTAGGTGTATTTACTACTTTCTTAGTTACAGAAAGATATTTGGCTTCTGAGTTACTACTTCTGCATTAAATGTTCTGTTTAACAGGTCTGTATTTATCAAAACAATAAACCAGTTCCAGTAAATTTAGATGCCAATTCCTGAAAGAATTGACTTCTCAACAGCCAGTATATACTGTTTGGTTGAGGAGCATGCAAGCTGGTTTATCTCTGGCCTCATGCTTACCATAACATTTGCAAATGTCTTGATTGTACCTCTTTCCCCTCATTATCTGAGGCACTGCTCCTACAAGCATGTATGCACCTTGTTTCTAGGAGGCGAGGCACTCTGAATTCAACAAGTGTTTGTCTCCAGCAGAATTCAAGTCTGCATCTTTCTTATCTGAAGCAGCAGCAGATTCATTGCTCCATTTTACATAGCCATATCTGATTCATTTGAGATAAAAATAAAATGTTTGATTCTGGAGTAAGGCTGAGATGTACTCCTGGATAGATTTAATCTTTTTTCCAACTAGTCTAGTGTAACTTCATTCCATTTATACCAGTATAAACAGAAATTTGTTGTGTTGTATTTCTTCCAGTTCATTGTAAGAACTTGAGATATTTCATCAGTGAAATCTATGGTAATAACTCCTCACTCATCCTAGACAATTTTTATTGTATTCTTTTTTTCTGAGAAAGTGTGTATATTTCTAAGGAGGGAGCATTTATCATGTGTGATGATGGAATTCACTGAATTAACCATACCTTTATCACAATGAAGTCTCCATCCAGAAGCAATTTTACATTTCTAGTTTGTCTACCAACATGTGCTCAACTTGCCTTTCACTATCTTTTAAATGCATCCTTTGTACGGCAAGACAATTCTATGCAGCTGCAATTTTACTGGTTACTTTCATATTTTCTACTTAAAATGTAGTATAGTGGTTTCCAGGGTTTGGTTTTTGGTGGGGTTTCTTGTTATTTTTTTTTGCTATAAAATTTATTTAATATCTTTTTCTGTAGAGGGGGGATTGCAGAAAAATTTGGGAAAAAACAACTGAGAAAATGTCTCAGACAAATACTCTAATATCACCCAGTGTTTGCTTTTTTGTAGATCTGTGCTGTAAGGAGTTCTGGTGTTTTTTATACTTTACTGTGTTGATGTTCATCTACTTTTCCATGAAATATGGCTCACCTCTGTCTGTCCCATCTTTGTTGGGTTCCAATACAAAATTCATTTTGCTACCATTTCATTTTCACCACCAAGATCCATTGTCAACACCAATAAGAACTGAACTATTATAATTCTTCTCTGAGCTTCCAAATGTGAAACCCATTAGTAATCATTAGCTGTCATTTTTTTCCAAATTCCTTAGTTTAATTAATATCCCCATGGTACCAAGGTCACCAGCAACAGAGTATGACTGGCAGTGTTACAATTGGTTTGTCAAATTCATGTCTATTGAAAATACAGGTTGTTTCAAGAGATAAAACATTTGACATGGATATTTGACACCTGCAATTTCTTGTTATATTTTTTTTCAAGTACTGTTAGTGACACTGACATTAAAATACAATTCCCATGAATAAGAAGTAAGACAACAATCTGATTTTATTTCAATTCAATACATTTTAAAGCTGTATTTCAAGAATAACACAGTCCAGTAAAGCACACAAAGAGAAAGAATTTCCAGTCTGCATCTGTAATATCTCGTTCCATCACGCTGAGTCATTTGGGTTTTGTTAGAAGAAACAGTCTCATGATTTAACATTTATTTGGAGACCTGAATGAAATAAATTGAAAATTGATACCTCAATTTAGTTCCTACAGGACAGAGTAAAATTTCTGCTCCCACTGAAGACAGTAATTTTGTTATCGTATTTACATTTTCAGATTCAAGTTATTTCAGTATTCAATATTCAGTAACAGAAATAATCTGATGTTCTGATTTGATTTTTGCTTCCAAGTTCATTGTGTTAATTTAATTTTCCAATTCTCCTACCTATTATCTGTGTTGGTTTTGTCATAATTAAGCTCCTGAAACCTGAAGTCAAATATTCATTTAGCTTATGATCTGTACCTATTAAATCTTAAATCTCAAATCTATTTGCACTGCTTACTAGCACAACTTCTTTTGTTTTATTCATATTGCTAAATAACATGCTTATTTCCATTTTCTTTTCCAGATCTAACTCAGTTTGACTTTTGGAAAGTCTCACTTTATCCCTTTCCTTTCTGGACTCCCAAGATGCAGCTTTTTTTACTGCTTAACCCTTTCTTTCTGTTTCTGCTAGAATTTTCTCCTTTTCCAGAAATATGCTGAAATTAATCCATGTAGGCCTGGAGCTCTTCAGCAAAACTTTAATCAGCATAGAAACCATGATCTGAGGATCATTTGCAGCCTGGATTTTGAGAGATAACAGTGTCTCCTCCCAAGATCTTTAGCTGACTTTATTAACAAAATTCCTAATTTCTTAGTGATATCCCATTAGAGTTTCCCCTTTCACGTCATGAAGCTTCTTGTAGAACTAGCTGTATTTATCCTTCAAATTAAACTGAATCAGTTTGTGATCCCTTGGTCTAATCTAAAGATATTTACCTAATTGCTTCCCTCATTCAGATTTAAAATAGAATCCACTTTTCTTGGTTTAAAACCTTTGGTGCAGAAAGACAGGAAAACTCAGCTGGGACTTTCTGCTAGCTGCTCCAGGTTTTCTCTGCTAATAACTGGGATATGAATACCTTATTTTCCATTACTTGTATTCAAAATGTAGAATTATTAAGAATTTAATTCTTCCTACATTAAAATCCTGTTTCTCATGGCTTGTATTTTTTTGTTCAAACCAGAATGTGGACTTGAATTTTCCACACCAGGTGTCTCCCTCAGGCTAATCTGCCTTATTATTAACACTAGTAACAAATTCAGATAAAAGAGTTGGGCAGCTTCCTATGGAGTGAAGTCTGGTCCGTTTTGATTAACAATCATTTCCCTAGAGCAAAGGGACTGGGTCTTTAGTGTTCCTTTCTAGAAACCTGGAGGTGAAGATCTTGAGAAATTTGGAAAAGGACCTGAAATTCCTGAGCCTACTTCTCTGTGGCCACCAAATGCACATTACACCAACAGACAAAGTATAAGTGACCTTTCATGTTGATTTTCCTAGTATATTCAGGTTAATGGTTAATTTAAGTTGCAGACATCTATGGCTGTAGACTGCAGGTTTTCAAACCTCTTGATGGTCACCCTGAGTGTAAGTAAGGTGCTGCATGCTAGATTTTCTGGTTATGCTGATACTTTACATTGTAATATCCCTGTGCTTTATGTACATAATTGTAAAACATAATCCACTCTATTCCTGCTTTTTGGAGGGAGTGCTACTTGCTATTACTTAGAGGAGCTATATAGGGAAAGAAATACAACATAAAATTCAGGATGGGACACAGGAAGAACATCATAGGCCATAAGTCAGTACTGGAGTAAAATAAAATATTAAATGTGTGCTTTTTAAGTGAGAATCTGCAGCCCAGTTCACTGTTTGAGGCAGCAATCCTTTGAGTAAAGTAATCTCTTAGTATGTAATTCATTATTTATGTAAAAGGAGGCTGAACTGCATTTGCACCAAATGTTTCTAATTTCCTGATTTTTTGCCTACTTGATTTGCACCCTGAAGAACAGTATTAGCCAAGGATTTTATTTTGTGTTTTTACTACTCCTGTTACTCTTAATTTTTTAAATTTGGTTCCGGTTTCTTTACAAGCTGGAGAAGTAAATCCTTTTAGCTATTACTAATTGGATCCTGGTTTAGACTGCAAGTTTTAGGCATGAATGAACAGTGCTTTACATATGTCTACTACTTGCAGGGTTACTGACCTGAAGGCACTCTTAAATTTACACAGGTCACTGAAGTCACTAATTTGTAGGATGAAGTCTTGCCTGTGAAGACTGGTGAAATAAATAGATTTTGTTTGTTACAGAAGGAGGATTTGACTCACTAGCCCCTGCAGCATTCCTTGCATTCTCACACAACTGGTGAAAATACAGATCTCATCTACACTTCCATAAATAGCCTGTGCAGTCAGAAGTACTCCATTTTTGCAGGAGGCCTGGATGTTTCATTCCGTATGGCATCAGGTCAGCATCATTTTGTATTGTATCTCTGTGCACAACTGTGAGCACTCAGTCTGCAGCCTGTGAACAGGAGAAAAAGCAGTATTTTTAGATAGGTTATGCATTTCGTAGGGTTTCAAGTGAGATTCATCTGTTCACCCAGAATTCATCCAGGTTAAATTCACCTGTTTTCTTTGGAAGTGCGTCCCAGGGACTCTAGAGCAAAACCCCCCAAAATCCTAATTTGGGGACTTTCTGTCTGACTCACCCTGTGGTTGATTTCTGTGTAAAGATTAATTACAGGCATGATAGATGTGATTGATGGGGTTGATATTGATCTAGGGCAAAAACTTTCTAAGAGATTACATTTACCTTTTTGAGATGTTTTCCTTTCCCTGCATAGTGACCAGTGGCATTTGGGGCAACAGCAGCTCAATCCAGATCTGGAGAATTATAAAGAGGGTAGTTCTTATTCCTACACTGATTTCCTTGAAATCTGGAGACCACACTGAACTCAGGCATTTTAGACCACATAGGTCTGACACAAACATGAAATATATTAAACCACACACAAATGGTTTTAAAATATTATTAGTCATTACTCCATTGGAAGGTGTTTCAGCATTAACTTTATGTATACTGGCTTAGTCTGATCTTGGTTGTACTTTTTTAATAGGTTTTAACAGTTTAATCTCCTTTCCTGTTGTCATGTGGGAAGATTTGTTTTTGTTTGTTTGTTTTGCTAAATCTAAGTCTTTTGCTGTTCCCCCAAAATTTTTGCAGTTTTAAGTGAAATATAGGCCTGTTCCATGCATATAATGGGAAATTCTTGATGAATTCAAGACAAAGGATACACATTAATTAGGCTTCAGAACCTGTTTGCTGTCTGTACAATGGAGCTGTTAAACTGCAGTCTCGTCATGAATGCAATGTGTATGTCACTTCTACGTCTGTGGCACTTCATAAATTTTAAAACACAGCACTACCTAACCTTTAGGTAAGCATTTCTTAGCCATACATATTAACAGACTATTGTCTGAAAAGTAAGCAAGGTTCTCCGTATCATTATTAATAACCTCCCATTGCACAGGCAGCTAGTTGACTAATTGGCTACATTGCTTGTCTGAAAATAAAATCACAAACAAAGTCAAACTCTGGGCAGCATCTGATATGCTTAAAGAAATCCAAGAAATGTGGAGAGGAAGTGATATCCAGCAGTTGTTCTCTATCAGACCACAGGAATGAACAATTATTTTTTATTGTCCTTGATACGCATATCTTTCAAAATCCTCCTGTGATATTGATTTCAACACCTTCCAATGCAACTTGTTCTCTTGCATAACTGTTATCATAGAATTTTTTATACCTGCAGTTTAAATCTTCCCTGCTTGGAAGGAAAGCAATTATTCCTTGTTCCAGATTCAGTGTGTGTGAATAAGCTGATTACTTACCTCTAATGCTATATTCCACCCTCAATTCCCTTTTTTATGGACCCTTTTCCTGCAAGCATTCTTCATAGATCTTGGAAATTTTTTTTGCCTTTCTTTGTCTATGTCTGGAGACCTCTTTTGCATCCCAATGTGTTGAATCCATCTTACACTCAGTGCACCAACACTAGATGTGGACTCATTTCAGTATGCTATAACAAAATACAGTGACATAATTAACTCTCAAGTCTTACAAGGGGCTATAGGTATCATTAATGCTCATAGAAGTAATATCTCCCCTTTTTTTTGACACAGTATCTCACCTTCCTGAAATAACTTTGTACAATACATTATTTTTCATTCTTTCCTTGTGCATTTGATTTGTTCATCCCATGTTTAGTCCTATGTGTATTTTTGTACTCAGATCTGTCTTTATGGCTTCTCCATTTTCTCAAGATCTGCTTGAATTCTGATCCTGCCTTCCAAAATGGAATCCCTCACAAGTTGTTGTCATTCACAAACTTTCCACATACATGTAAATTTTTGGTTGAAATATTGAATAACATCAGGTCAGCCTTGTGAAGGGCATTATACAATATATCCTATCCATTCTCCAACAAGCTATTAACAAGTATTCTGGGCAAGATTTTACAGCAGCTTTGCTCAGACCATATATTCCCGGTTTCTTTATGAGTGTCATGTGAATCTGACATCTATTACTTTCCCAGATCTTTTTATCCTGTCAAAGAAATTGAATTACATTGACATGAGTTATTCTTGACAAATTCATGTTGGTTGTATTTTGTCTTTAGGTGAATACAAATTGATTGTTTAATAATTTGCTTCAGTTATCTTTCTATCAAAGAAAAGCTGACACTTCTGTAATTCTCTGTGTCACTTTTATCCTCCCAGACTTGTTCTCTGACTTTCTAGAACTTATTCACCTTCCACAAAACTCCCTCATTTCTCCTGCACCACTAATGAAAGGTCCCAAATTGCTTTGACTAACTTTGTAAGGTTTTGGGGGTGACGCTTGTCAAGTCCTAATGACTTGAATATATTCAACTTATTCAATTGATTGTTCCATTTGGCTGGTGTTCCTATTTCCTCATTAGTAAGCATCTGGTCACAGTTAGCCTTTTTGTGAAGACTGAACCAGAGAAAGCTTTAAACATTTCATGTTTCCTTCAACTGTCCATTAATTGCTCAGTTTTCTCATTATACTTGCTCCTATTTTTCTCTTTATCTAATGTTTTTATAGGACTTTTCCATGGCTTTTATAATTGTAATACATTTTCTGTTTTATATTTTCTTTGGGTTTTTTTTTCCCATATACTTTTTCTATTCCTTAGTTTTAGTTTCAGTAAAGCTTTTAGTAGTACTTTTATTTTAGTAAGATTTTCCTTGGTTTTGTTTCTCATATGATTTGTATTTCATTATCTCACTATTAAAGAATTCCTAATGCAGGCATGTAAGTCATTCCTTTTATTTTTCTTCTGAAGTACAAAAGTTTGTCGTTGCACCTTTCACACTGTCTCTTTTGCAGAGACAAGTGCCTGTGTGCCTTATAAAATCAGTGTTGAGAGACCCACAGAGGAATCTGTTACTGCAGTGATACAAGCATGACTTTTCTTGTTGGCAGCGGAAGAACAGAAGATGCTACTTTCCCTACAGATCAAGACTGTCTGTCCTCCTTCTGAGAACACCAGTCCTGTGGAAAAGGACTGAAGCTCTTCAAAGGGTATGGCAACAGAAGATGCAGAGTTTTTCCTGGTCTTGAGGAAATAAGAGAAAATCTAATTTCACTTGGAAAGGAGAACTGGTATGTGTTTTATAATAAACTGTTGCTGGTTGAAAAAGAAGTGGTCTAAAGAAAAATATTGTTGTCATAAACTCTGCTTTCCTGGCTCCAGCTGACTGCCTTAAACATCAAGGTCTTTCCTGCATGCTTTTCCTTAACTAGTGAGTTACTAACTAGTGAATCTCCCTAAAATTGACCTTATCTTTTTAGACAATATCTCAAAGCCTAATTTTGCCTCCAGTGAGGTAGTTCTGGAACCATCCATACAGTAAGCGTTAAAGAGGGAGCAACTTTGGAATTAGGTATTTGATTGCTGATTACCTTTTTAATGCTCTATGTGGTCAAGCTTTATGGTGCTGTATGGGAATAGACATGCTGCCTCCCACAGAAATGGATCTACTGCCAATGATCTTTAGAATTCAAATATCTATTATTCTTTTGCGTGCAACATCCTTTTTTTTTTTTTTAATGCTTTGCTTAAGCATGTTTGGTTTATCCCAAGACTAATACATTTGGTGTACAAATTGCATAACAGATTGTGCACTATCCCAGTCAGCTCTGGTGCGAAGGTATTCTTGAGGGCCTGTAGAGTCTGGAAAAACTGTAGATAAGTATAAAAACAATGAGCATCCTATACATGTACACCTATAAGTATCTTTCCTAGTGGCTAAAGGCCATTCTTCAAAGGTAGTAGGTGACTTAATGAAACAGAAATTCTTGTCTTGTATCATTAGATTGGGGGTTTTTAAAGAAAATATGTCTCTATTCAGATAATACAGGTTTTCTGCTTTTTATAAGTGATTTATGGTCTATTCATTTAGAAGAAGACCACTGCTTAGGTTGGAGGTACTGCATATGTAAGTTTTCAGAAGTATTAGAAGGCTTCAGTCTTCTCTTCTACACTTTTCTAACATTTCAGGCATTAAATTATTGTAGCCCGTATATTAACTGGGAGAGATCAACATGCCAGTATCTCACCAAACTCTATAGTATGCCTGTAGTACAAACACTAATATTAGTAGATTGTCTCAATTTGTTGCTTAATATTTACTTCCCTGTCATAAGACTGACAAAGGCAATGGGTCTCATCTAATTAAAACATTATGTTTTGGGTTTTTTTCTTTCCACAAAGAGCAGCATTTTGCTTTGTTTCAAGCATAACTTTGAACAGTTAATAAAAAGACCCAGAACAAAACAACCCCCCAACAAAAGCCTAATATGTACAGTTTCCCTGGCCCTCACGATATCAATCCATTTCCCTTTGCTTCTTTTCACAGTGAACCTGCTAAAATTTGAAGAGCTAGTCTCAATTTTCCTCAGCTGCCCTTCTAATGATCAACAGGCCATTAGCCTGCCTTTCCCCAGGCTAATTGCCAGCACAACCCACCTGGCTGTTTTTCAACAGGACCACAAGCATTTGGGTAACCGAAAGAGTCCAGCTATGGAGAGGCAGACACAAAAGGGAAAACAGGGAATGGCAGGGCAAGACAATTTTCTTTGCTCCACATTAGTTTTGCAAATCATCTTGTCACGATGGTAGGATTAATTTTAGAGACACTACAGACAGAATACATAAATAAAAAGCCAAGCAGAGCCTGTGTTTCAGAGCCTGCATTTTTTTTTCTTTTTCCTTTTTTTTTTCTTCTTTTTTTTTTCTTTTGGTTAAAAAAGTTTCCGTATTCCTTTCACATGGAACACCCTGCAACACTTACTTCTGGCACTGAAGTTGGTCGTTCAGCCTTTGAAAAGGAATTTGACACCAATATCCTGGCTAATATCTCAGCCTGGTAACTTCATGATTCCTGTTCCAAGTGATCTTTCTTTGATCGGTGTAATTTTGTTTATAAATCGTGCCCTGTACTTGCTCAGCAGAGGCACAGAAAATGCAAATGTACTTCTAAATAGCATATTTGGTCCAGAGACTTGACAGGTAACACTGTGTGGGGTGGTGGGCAGCCATACTGGCAATCATAGGCCACCCAAAGTGCCACAGAAGTGACATTTTTCATATAAAGGTAGGAGCTAATCAGTCTGAATCTGGTTACTTATATGAAAGGTTGAGGGTTGAGGACTCAGGCTAGAGCTGATTCTGTACCTACCTACAGGCAAGATGGTTTTTGAAAATATTACTGAATACGTTTGGTGATATAAACAGTGATACAAACAAGAAAAGCATTAAAATATGTTATCTTAGTGCTTGTTTCATAGGTCATGCAAAACCGACAGGGGTTCCAACATTCTTTTTTTTTTAGATGTGTTAAGGGAAATTTTTCTTAAAAACCCAATTTAACACTCCAGTAGTTAGAATATGAAAAGGTTTTCAGCTCTTAAGAAATTCTAGATAGCCTTCTATGGGCAACAAATGGGAGCTGATAAATATCAGCCCAACCAAGCCTTCCTAGTCTGAACATACTCTGACATGATCACAATCTTGTGTATTCAGTCACACTTTTTGGTAAAATAAATGTTTAGTGTGGGTGGGAAATACTGTAGATAATTAGTATTTTAAATATTAAGATTTATTTTTTTTTCTAAACAATGCTAAGACAGATTAACTGCTGCTTTATATCCAGCCATTCCCTCTGGTGTTACATATATTTAATTAAAGCATACTAACATTAAACTTATGCTTCCCAGCTTCAACAAACAGTTGTATGCTTTCCCAGCCTTTATTAAAGACTGAATTCCCAGTTTCTGTGTCATGACCATTACACATTGCGCACTCCATCCCAGCCCTCCATCGTGGATGAAGAATGGCACTTTTTCTTCCTCTCAGGAAACACTCTGCAGATCGCCACAGCCAACAGCATTTCAGCCCCGCACTCAACAGCTGACTGATCTGCTGCTAAAGCACAAAAATGCATCCCAAATGCCAGAGGTTCTGGAACGCAGAGAACCTGTTTGCAAGAGCTACCCCAGTCACAGGCTCAGTTTTGGCCACTATTGTTGCCCAGCCTTCAGCCTCACCTCTGCCCAATCTGGGAGTACCTGGCAGCTAGGATGTCCCACAGCAAAGCTTTCCGGTGCAGTATCAGGAGCCAGTAAGTTTTCTATCCAGTAACCACTGCGTCCTGCTTCTGGATGCATCTGGGTTTCCCAGCAGGGTGTCTGGCCCTGAATGATGAATGTCTAAAATCCTTGTTTCCTTCCCACTGTTCCTCTCCACCTCCTCCCATTCATTGGCCTTAACAAAGCCAAATGCTTCAGCATGAAGCAGGTGTGTTACACATGTGCTGTTGAACATCTGGCTAATCCTCTTTGGGGGCCAGAGAAGTGTGCAAATCCTAGAACGGGCAGCTTTCCAGGAAAATATATGAATCACTAGCTTTGTAAGCAAACTATTTCTGGTCTCAATTGAAATCCAGGCTTACAGCGCTCTCATTCTCCATCAGCCCACTGAATTGGTGTTTTGATCTGCCCAAGTTTAAAGACAGAGTATGCATAATGTGATTTATTTTATATACGTTCTAGAAAGATACGCATTTATACACCTGTTTTCACACCTTGAAACAATTATGGTCCCAAGAGTGGTATGGTTATAAAGAAAATTAATAAGAGGGAGAATGTAGTTTTGGGTCTCAAATACTGCTGTGCATTCATGGCTTCCTTTGAAATTGTGGCATATGTGCATCTGAATGGGTAACTTGCTCTTTCTATCTGATGTGTGATTTTGATCACACATATACACAAAATGCCAGTAATTGCTTCTTCCCTTCATCATGCTTCATTCTGCTTTCATCAATCTGTATTTTTATAGACTTCTGTATGAATCATATCCTCGCATTTTCATCCTGCTAGTCCCTTGAGGATTTGTTCCAGATCAGATATAAAACCAGAAGAACGTGTTTTCTGAATCTAATAATGTTGCAGCTCACAGAAGTGAAAGGTTCATCTGGAGAACTGATCTCAAATGTCAGGATGATAGAAATCAAATGGAGTTAATGCTATGGCATTTGAAATATTTTTGGCCCAACTCTCTCATGAGCAAGTGGTGAGATTTTTTTATATCATCAAACTGGAACTTTTGCTCTGATTTGATCTTTAATCAAAAGTCTCTAGTCTCAATGTAACATGCATTTAAACAGTATTTTTCTGACATATATGAATTATTTTTGAACATGTGGCCAGAAACTTAAATAATGGGTTGTGTTCCAAACAGAACTTTGATTTCACTCCACCCCCTTTCTGAAGTCCTTAATGAGTAAAGTGCACAAAATGCAACAAACCGGGTAAAAGGCAAATGTGGTGAAAGTCTTACTGGGATTCTGCCTCAGAGTAAGAATCTCTGATTAAGATTCTCCTTTGCTCTGACACAAGGTAAGACTTAGTAAATAACATTAAATCCTCACAGAGAGAGATAGGGTAAACAGTATTTTTCATTGCAGGAAATTGCAGTGTTCTTGAGGAATCTATTACATTTATAAATCAATGCAGATTTCTGCAAAATGAGTAATGACAGCATTAAAAAAAATCATCACATTAAATATGTAAAATATGTTCTGCAATATTTGTTTGATTTTCCTTTACCAGAAGCATAGTAAGGGAAGTATATTTTAAGTAGAATTTTTTATGCAAGTATAATCTTAAATAGAATTCTTAATTCTTAAATAGAATTTTTAATGGAGCTACAGAGATGGGAACCTAATGGTTTCAGTAAGTTATTAAATTTTCTTTCTTTTCATGAACTTGTGGTTGTTGGAATATACTGTAGAAAGCTTTTTCCAACTTGCTGTCACAAATCCAGTGAGGACTGGATGCAAAACTAACCTAGGTGATTTATGTGATCTGTTACACTCTCTCTTCTACAGGGGCAAAGGCTACCAAGAGCAGCAAAGATTACATCATGAAGTAAACAAATTATTTCTGCAACACAGTTTGATGATGGTTTCATGTCCATGCTAGTGTTTGCATAGGAAAGTTTTGCATTCTAAAATCAGTGGACCAAACTCATCCTTGAATTAGTAAACCTCAGGTGTTGAAAATATCAATAGCAGAGTATCTGTCATTGGAGCCAGGATATATGTTCTGATGTATTTCTTTAGGTAACAGCAGTAGACTGAAGGTAGGCTCTGTTCCTCAGGATCAGGATGCACCTTCCAAAGATTGTCACCTGATTTGCAGAATGGGTAGTCCATACTCCTTCTTCTCATTGCCTACTTTAGAACATGCATAACCATGGTGACGGAGCTCTCCCCCAGCATGCTTTGGACTTGGCCAAGAAAAGGTCTGTGGAGACTCCCCAGCTATGTTTAGAGACGTTTGGATGAAGGCACTAAAGGCTAGATTTAAAGAAGTGAAGAGCAAAACCAGTGTAGCTAAAGGACTTCTTTGAGGAGTTTGAAAGAGAGTAAAAGTGTATGAGATAAGTAGAAGAAGTCAGATTCAGGTATTGTTTACAAGAGTTTTGCTAAAATGAAGAATGGTCCATTTCTGAAAGACGCAAGAAGTCTATGTGTCTCCTGAATTTTCTTCAGGGGTTCTCTAAAGAACAAGAGGGCTGGGCAGACAAGCAGTGAGTGAAGCATATATGCATGTGGTTTGGAAATGGCAGTTTTTAGGAAACCGGAGTGATTTAAGGTTAGACAGTTGTCTGTCTTTCTGCAGGACCTGAAGTCTAATAGCAGCCAGAGAAACCTTTCCTTGCCACATTGTCCTGTTGCAGAAGAAACAGGTCAAAGTAACCATAGTTAAATAGTACAGCTGTACTGGACACCTCAGGAGATGTTCAATTTTCCATCAGGTTCTGTTCTCCATTCTTGGAATGGGAATTTTCACTACTGTAGTATCCATCTCATTCTTGATGTCCACCAGCTCTGGGAAGCCCTTGCCTTACTTCTAGGCACCAGCATTGTGTAAGTTTGCTTCTGATGGATACAGATGTTTTTTCACTTTACTCCACTGTTTTGTCTTGTCTTCCCTCCTGCTCCAACAACCTCCCCAGTCTTCTTTTGCCACTGCTGCTGTTCTTCAGTGCCTTTCTTAAATTGTGGGGCTGAGCAAGGTATCACCCAGCAGCCTGGTTAACTGTAATGGCATGACCAGCTGTGGGCTTCCTTCCTAGGAAGATCCCTTGGAGATCCATCTCCAACAGCTAAATTCATTATAGTTAAAGGCAATCCATTTTGAAAAGGTGAATTTGAGGGTGAATATGGCACAGCTGAAATACTGCAAAATTCTTTTCATGTGTTGTAGTGATCTAGTGTCAGGGCACCATCAACAGCATGCTACATTATTTGTTAACACAATAACCTGCAGAGTGATAGACAGAATGTAAAGGGTTTACTACAGGAAAAACACACAGCCTTTCCAGCAGGAACAAGCAGCAGAGCGCTTGAGAATGGCTGTTTCAATTCCTTGGGTTTCCTTTGATCCACTTTCAGGATCTTGGAGACCCTTTAAAAATGTCTTTCATTCCCTTGAGAGGAATGTAAAACATTATTACCATGAACAATATATTTTATCAGTTTTAAGGCTGTAAATACAAAATGCAAAACAAAGCCCAAGCTTCTATTCAGAAATGGAAAACCAGAAGTCTGGAGGAGAACTACGCTTTTAAACCTAAAAGGATTGTAATGGGTTTTAAAGTGAAAAAAGGAATTGTGCAAATCTTAAGGTAGGTTTCCTTGTAAGGTATTATAGTGTGACTAGTTGGTCATTCAGACTCATTAACAGCTATTGTTAACAATGCAATAATCAGTTTGTGCTACACAGAGTATGGCCAGTTTTTTTTCATGTTGAAATCTTCAGTGAATATCTGTAGAATTTCATTTTATATATATATACCTATCTATACATATATAATAAAAAAGAAAACCTTTGAAGAAAAGATAAAAATAGCTCCTTGTTTAAAAATCTTTCAAACTGTCCTTTACAAAAAGCTATTCCTGCTGAGCTCAAAAGAAATTTCTTTTCCTTTACACTGAAATAAAACTTCTTGTATTTTATCATGAAGTAGAATAAGTACAAGGTAACATAATTCATGTGAAAACAACATTACTTGCAGAATGATGCTAATTTTAACCTAATTTTTAGAAATAGTACCTTTGCACAAAAACTATTCAGGCTTACTGTTGGTACAGCTTGCAGCATTGTGCTCTGTACCAATCAATCCTGCTGTACTTACGTACTGTTAAAAACCAAACCAAACCAAGCCAAGGCAACCTAAATTTAACAGAATGAAACCGCTGGAAATAGGATTCTTTAATATTAATAAGCTGTTCTATGCTTTCAAAGAAAGGAAAAACTGCTGGATTGATTTATAAGATTGTTTAGTATCTTTTCTTTTGAAGCCTTTTTCTAGACCTGTTACTCTGGTCATTTCCTTCTTAAAAAAAAAAAAAAAAAAAAAAAAAAAAAAAGGAGCTAATAGATTTTGAAAACAGGTATGTACAACTCTGAACTCGTATTAATTCTACCTGATCTCAAAGCATGTATTTGGGTTAGAAAAATCCATTTTGCAACACTTAGACCTGAGAGCATATTGTCTTGCCAATTTATTGCAATGAATTGAAGTCTGATAATTGAATGCAACAAACACATGCCTATTTTCTAAACAACACCAACACCATCAAACCTCCAAACCAGAGAGCATTAGATTTTCAACACATTTTGAATACTCCTTCTAGTTCAGTTTTCATACACTCAGAATTATTTTTTTGGCACCCATTCTTTATTATCATCACCAGGCATCTGCTATGATCTCACTTTAAAACTTTTTGATCTCAGATGAAAAGCAGCATAGGAAAGGTAACAGAAGAAGACATTAAGATACACTTAAGGTATGTGAAATTTGCATATATTATACTATCAACTAGATTAAAAGAGTATTACTGGGGTCAGCAAATCAGATTGAAATTTAAGAGATGACATTCGTAGCTACACAAACCATCCACATTTCCGCCCCTGGATGTCCACAGGACAAAGTCAACAGTGTTGGTGTTGCTGTACCAACACAGGGGCAATATTCTTAGCCTTGAAAGACTGTGTATTGGGTTTGCGTTGTTATGGCACAGGTTTGGTAGCAGTGGGGCTGTAGCAGGGGCATCTGTGAGAAGCTGCTAGAAGCTTCCCCTATGTCCTATAAAGCCAATGCCAGCCAACTCCAAGATGGATCCATCACTGGCTGAGGCTGAGCCCATCAGTGACAGTGGTAGTTGTAGTGGTGACATATTTAATAAGGGGGGGAAATACTTCTGTGCAACAGCATCTGGAAGAGAAGAATGAGACTATGTGAGAGCAGCAACTCTGCAGACACCCATGTCAGTGCAGAAAGAGGGTGAGGAGGTGCTCCAGGTGCTGGAGCAGAGATTCCCCTGCAGCCCGTGGTGAAGACCACGGTGAGGCAGGCTATGCCCCTGCAGCCCATGGAGGTCCACAGTGGTGCAGATATCCACCCACAGGCTGTGGAGGACCCCATGCTGGAGCAGACGGCTGCCTCAAGGAGGCTGTGACCCCATGGGAAGCCTGCACTGGAGCAGGTTTGCTGGCAGGGCTTGTGGACTCATGGAGAAAGGAGTCCACACTGAAACAGGTTTGCTGGCAAGACTTGTGATGCTGTAGGAGGGAACCACACTGGAGCAGCTCATGAAGAACTGCAGCCCGTGGGAAGGATTCACGTTGGAGCAGTCCATGGAGGACTGTCTCCCATGGGAGGGACCCCAGGCTGGGTCAGGGCAGAGTGTGAGGACCCTACAGGTCTCCAGAGAGACTCAGAGCCATTGATAACAACCCTCTGAGCTCTGCCATACAGCCAGGTCAACACTGGCACTTCTTTCTGATGCCTAATCTGGAAAATCTACCCTTCTTGGTGAGGAGCTGTAAATCGGAATGAAGAGGACATTCACCAAAATCTATCTTCGCCAAGAGAATTCAGCTGATTTTTTGGCATACCTGCATTCAAGTGGACTTGAATTCATAAGCCCAGCTAGGTGTTTATAGTCCCTGAGCAATGTATAGGATAATAAGGTGCCAAGGAATTGAATTCACAGGAGGCAGCATTGAATGGGATTAAACATCTAAGCCAGCAAGTGGTGAATGCCAAAGTGTTTCCACAGTCCTAAGTTTTGTACTCTTCACTGTGCCTGTGAAGTTAAAATTCACAGTCTAAAACTGTCACGTAATTCAAGGTGCCTAGTTGTCCTATTGGGTAACTTACACACTCTAAAATATAATGGTAACAGTAGTGTCCAATGGTTGTAAACTTATCAGTTTATAATAGGCTTGTGGTTTGAATGCTTATCTGTGAAATGTATCTTCCAGAGGGATATCAAACCCTCACTTCCATGAAAAACACCCTAGCTATGAGACAGAAGCAAGACTTGTAGCAGTCCTTGGGCCAGAGCCCAGAATATATGACTCCCAGATTCAATGTCTCTTCTGCAGGCTCGTAAGAGCACGTTTCTTGTATGAATTGGGCAAAACTCCTGTAAATTTTCTGTTCTTTTTGTGTAGTGTCTGGCATCAGTCGGGATGGTAGATTGTGTCCTCACACCTCATTGTTTAAAGTCTGATGGTTATGTCATATTCCTAAGCATTGGAAACAGTGGTTTGGATCTCCTTCTTACGCCCCTCCTCACTATTTTCAATTTTCTATGTACCTCTAAGGTTTTCTAGACAATTTAAAGGGAGTTTAAAGCACTTGTCAAAATGTTTTTGCTTTAAAGCTGTATTAATATCTCCTTCAGGTGAAGAGGCCTTATCATAATTGTCAGTCACCTGAAATCCATAGCATGTTACTTCCTCCCTTTCCAAAAAAAAAAACCCAACACTTGAGTTGATGTGCTCGAGGTCTTTATTTATCAGAAAAGCAAGGCTTTCAAATGTCGTACAGCATCTGAAAACTTGCACTGTTATTCCTAAGCAGTCATGCGTATTTAAACATAGGAGTTCTCTAAAACATGTGTTCACTGAGGTTTTGTTAAAAACCTCTGTGCCCTGCTGGAGCATAAGGTATATTAACTATGCAGCTTTAGGATCAACTGAGCAAGGGGTCTTTCAGATATAAACCTCCAGCCATCCCGGGAACTTGTGGAGTTCACACATTCTACCAGTCATTTAGAACACAACTAAACCATATATTTTTTTAAGGTTTTTATCTTCAGGCCATGGAACCACTTATTTCCGTAATATATTGTAGTTACTTAACATATATGATTTAGCTTCCTTTTTCATCCCTCCTGAAGAAAAAGTAAGGAAAGTTAAATATAAAAGCATCTAGCTCTGAGGAGCATAAGAGGGTTCTCATAGTCCCTATTTTAGCACTAGAGTCTTAAGGAGGCATTCTGGGTATATATGTACACTGGAAATCTCTATAATTGAGATAGGGTACGAGAGCAGGATATAGGGCTTAATGCAGGGGGTGGATTGGTAGAAAGGACAGTATAATGACTGTGGCAGTATAATGATTTGGTTGTAAAAAGGGGAGAAGGGACTCTAATACCAGGTGTAGATGTCTTTGCAACTGGTTTAACGGACTTGCTCTTTGAGAGTAGAGCGTTAGGTAGGGAACGGCTGTCAGACCTCAAAATGTAAACACAACTCTGCTTTGTTGGAGAGAAGGTATTGACTGTGCTATAGCTGACACAGGTACTGTTACCTGAAGGATATAATCTCCAAAGGTGGAAGGGGGGGTGACCCTTTGGCAAACATGTATGGTTAATTCTAGAGAGACTAGAATTAAAATTGAGTTAGCATGCAGCTTAGTAATTTGTTTCCTGGCTCTCAGATGCAAGCACAACTCTGCTTCACCCTCCAGAAGTGCATAAGACATTTCAAAATGTTAACAAAGTAAATTGGGAAAAGCTGTACTGTAACAGTGTATTCTAACATAACGGTTGACCTTTGGTCTCTACAGGGCATCTGGGGCACCAATTCAACATAGTACTTAAAGGTATGCACACGATGAGCCTGATCCACTGCACTGAGGCATCCCTGGAAGCCTTTCCAAATGGATTTTGGACCATGGTGGTCTAACATGCACTGCTGTATTGTCAATCAAGCCTTGAATATATCACTTTGAAAATACTCTCCTGAAGGAAATGTCAATAATCTTCAGTATATTTGGAACCTTTGTCTGGAGCTACTTAATTCCACCTCATTTCTATGGATTTTCTTCGGATGGATTATTCACTGTCAGGGTATTACATATTCACAGTATGCATCAGCTTGACTGTACAAAAGTTCTGCCAGCACAAAGGTTGGTTGGTTTTTTTCCCCCTAAATGTTATTGAAGTTATTTATACTCGTTACCTCTACAGAAGAGTCCATCTGTACCTTAGTTGTAGCACCTTCCTTCTGAAGAAGCTG
Source organism: Falco punctatus (assembly GCF_963210335.1). Taxonomy (NCBI): domain Eukaryota; kingdom Metazoa; phylum Chordata; class Aves; order Falconiformes; family Falconidae; genus Falco; species Falco punctatus. The sequence continues at coordinate 26,345,358 of NC_137584.1, forward strand.
TAATTCACCTGGATTTACAGTGAACTCAGAGGATTGCCTCAGTTGCTGGGTGATTCACTGCAGTCTCTGTTTTGATATTGGCATGCTTCTGCTCTTGCTAAGACAGATAAATAAAATCTGAATGAGGATTGCACACCCCACTGTCCCAGCAAACCACTGTTGAACTTGAGATGTGTGTGGGGCAGAAAGAGAATGTGTGGTCAAACTGGTAAGCCGTGGGTAAGTTGCTCATCATGCAGCTATGATTAATTTTCTGGAAGAGCATGAACTAGACAGTTTTTTCATCACGAAGAGGAAAACAATTAAGCATTTGCAGTATTGGACAGACAATACTATGTGGTAGGCAACACTAGTGAACTCTTTTCCTCCAGATATGTATATATGCATAGTTTTTCTCAGTAATGTACAATGAAAAATTTATTCTGCTTTAAATATTCCTCAGACCTGTTTCACATATGACAATCTATCATTTCCACACATTACTAAGTCATGAGAAATACTAATTAAAGAAATCTTTATTTTGTTAAAGTGGAGTACAGCTACATCAGCTGCGGTTACTGGTTTTATTTCAAATCCAGAAACCACAATAAAGGCTGTTTTCCTTACATCAGATGTGGTGATTAATATATGATGGGCTCCAGATTTTTACAGCTCTGTTAATTGATCATGAGCCAGAGCTTGGGGCTGTATAATTAAGTTAGCTGGAAAATTAATGCAGGAAATGGCTTCTAGATTTGATTGGTTTAAAAATCTATGAATACACTTATTTAATCCTTTTGAATTAAACTTGGTGCCAAAAAAATTATGTTAACTATGTCTGCAATTTCAAAATTTCAGGGCAGTATTCTCTTTCTGCCTTTGAAATCAGTGATGTGTGCACAAAATAGAGTCATCTTAAACAATCCAGAAAAGGTCTCCCTGTCACTGGTTAGAGATGCTGGATTGTCTGTGACTTTGGTCTGATGCACATAGACACAGACATTAGATTAACTGAGATCTAGGGACCAAATATCCTTACTTACAGCTCAACAGTGGATTGCTGTGCCTGTGCAAAAGCCCTCTGAGGTAAATCACGCTCCAGGTGGGTGCAGGTTTTACCTGAGCATTGTAGGATGAAAGGAATGGGGCATCATCAAATGGTGATTGATCTTACTTATTCTGCCTATAGTAAGGCAAAGTAGGCATGTTCTCTCTCCCCTGTGTTCTGAGACTAAGTGAGATCTCCAAATGAGATTAGAAATGCTATAGCAAAACTATCCTCGAAAGAAGTGTAAGGAGTCAGTAAATGCTCTCTGATTCTGAGCTCATGCATTGCCTTCCCTAGCTCAGAGATAATTACAGTCAACAATTATACTGAAGTCATCCTAATTAGAGTCAGTGCAGTAAGTCAGTGTAATACTGGAGATGGGAAAATCAAGTTTAGGCTTAGTGAATAGATGAAGATACCATGTGTTTTGAGAAAAAGGTGGGGTTTTTTGCTTTGCTTTGGTTTGGTTTGGTTTAAATCTGTAATTAATATGCATGAGTTTATGTCCAAAATTTTATTCAGCTTATTCTGTCTTGGGTTAAGTTTGTCATTTGATACTTAGTCAAATGACTGTTACTCAGCAAGTTGTAGGTCTTCATAGGATCATTTTAGGGCTACTTTTCCTCACAGATGGGAGGCGACATTATAAAGCCAAGGGAGAAGGAGATCCCATGATGGACAAAAAAAAAAAAAAATAGCTCTCTCAGGACTTTCTTGTACTTTACTTGCATTTAGACTTGTCAAAGACAAAGAACCTTAATCAATGGACCTTTAATGATAATATATATGGAGTATAAAATATTTTGTTAGAAAAAATACAACGCAAAAATAAAAAGCCCATTACTGAAAGTGCACCAGACATCAGTAATAAATAAACCAAGACTGAACATAATTGGGGTGAAGGGTTATTCTTGTACAATTAAAGTTGTTATGCTGAGGTGATGTCCTAACATTGCTAGCACTGCCAAGAGGCAAGTCTCTATTCTAACTTTTAGAATCAAGCTACTGTGAAGCGAAAGAGAGTCTTTCACTGCTTTATTTGCTTTATTTGGTAGCTACAGAAATGCTAGACCAGAACTGAGGTTGTCTTACCGTAGTCATAGCTCTTGTTAATTGGACGGTGAAGCAAAATGAGAACTCAATATACATATATCTGCATATCATCCTAAAGCGGCAGCAGATGATGAAATTAGTAAAAGGAAATGTTGCTCTGGGAATTTAGCATTTTTAATGCTATCACTGAACATGAACTAAAAGCTTCCACGATCTTAAATTACTAACAGGCATTATAACAGTGGACCATGGCTGTAACCTCTTAATAACTTTTTTATCAGGATAAACTGTTCTGAAAAGATGCCTTTTGTATTTTTTCTTACAGCCTTGCTTCTGGTGCATGAGTTATTAATCATAACCTTATACAAGATAGAGGTTCAACTGATAAATTCAGTATTTATTTCAAGAAACCATCCCAGATTTTGAACTCCTATGGAATTATGCATAGTTCAAGTAAATCTCAGACTGCTTCCAGATGTACTTTTTCTGCAAAGTGAACAGATTTAGTGCAATAATCTTTAAAAAGCAGAAGAATATAGACAACATTTCAGATATGACAGATAAAGATATAAAGATGAATAACACTTCAGGACGACTTAGGAAATTTGTAGAAGAAATCTTTAGCAGTGTTTATTTTACTACCTTCTCATCTATTTTAGAACCTTGCAAATTCTTTTGGCTGACATACTCACTACTCCCTTTTGGTAAGAAGCTGAGGTTTCCTTTCTGTACCATCACAAACAGTGATAATTATTAGCTAAACAAGGCTATATAATAAGGACTTGATTTTCTTCCGCTGGTGATGACTGAAAAATTATAACTGGGATAGTTTCTTTTTCTTCCTGTATAATGTGCTGCCATTTACACTTTTATGAAAAGTACAACCAGTGTCATTATGTTTCATTAACATTTACCATGTACCTTGCTCTGTTGCAAATTATTATGTGAAATGCACTGTTCAAGGGAATCTCAGGCTCAACATGGCCCCAAAACAGGTATTTGTAGCCCAGAGAGCCAACCAAGTCCTGGGCTGTATCAAAACAGGCATGACCAGCAGGTCAAAGGAGGTCATTCTCCCCTTCTACTCAGTACTGGAGTACTGCTTTCATCTCTGAAGCCCCCAACATAAAAAGGACATGAACCTGTTGGGGTGAGTTCATCGGAGGGCCATAAAGATGATCAGAGGGATGGAGCACAGCAGCCTCTTCTATGAAGACAGGCTGAGAGAGCTGGGGTTGTTCAGCCTGGAGATGAGAAGGCTCTGGGGAGACCTTACAGCAGCCTGACAGTACATAAGGGGGGCCTGCAAGAAAGCTGGAGAGGGACTTTTTAGAAGGGTATGTAGTGATAGGACAAGGGGGCATGGTTTTAAACTAAAAGAGGGTAGATGTAGTTTAGAGATTTGTAAGAAATTCTTTACTGGGAAGGCAGCAAGACACCGGAACAGGCTGCCCAGAGGAGCTGTGGATGCCCCATCCTTGGAAGTGTCCAAGGCCCGGCTGGATGGGGCTTTGAGCAACCTGGTCTAGTGGAAGGTGTCCCTGCCCATGGCAGGGGGTTGGAACTAGATGATCTTTAAAGGTCCCTTCCAACCCAAATCAGTCTATGATTCTGTGATTCTGTGATTCTATGACCTGTGTCAACACTTTCTCCAGAAGTATATGGTTTTAAGATTAGCTCCCTGAACACACTAGGATATACGTTCAAAAGATCCCATCCTGTGTTTTTTATTCAGAATCTATCCAGCTTTGTATGAAAATGTCAGTGTTAGCTCCTCCATAGAGTTCTATTTTCTATTGTGTAGCTTTGGCAGTAATGCTGACACCAGGAGCCTTGGATCAGCTTTTATTGTGCCCCACACAATTGGACATTACTTTGTCTATAGAATCATTTCATGACTGCCTTTTTTCACAGTGGGAGATAAAATTGTATGTAAAATTCTGACAGGCATATAAAAATGAAATACAACTGTGATACTCATATTTATTAGGAACATCATCCGTGTAGGTTTCCCTGAACATGTCCTCTCTGCCTGCCTGAAACTTGTTTCTGGGCAGAAATTGAAAAAAATTCTGTGTGGAATGCAGGCTGGTTCTAACACCTCTGCTGTGCTTGAGCTTGCAGGTGGCCAGTGCATACACAAGAAATTTCACCTGCAAATCCATCACTATACAGCACTGGACCATATATTTCTCTGCAAAAACTTCTAGGCAGAATATATCCAGGACTTCCTAGCAGAAGTAGAGCAACACTACTTCATCATCCGAATTCTTCAATTTCTATGTATTTTCTGTGTCTTTCCTAGGAGTTTTCTGCTGTTACATTTGCCAGTGAAGGCTCTGCACTAGAAGAGCTGTGTCTTCTTGGAAGTTAGCAGTAGCACAGTTGACTCTTTTTTGGGGTGGTTTTTTTCTTTTTGGTTGGTTGGTTGGTTTTGGTTTTTTTCCAGTTTGATCAGTGAATTAATCCTCTGGGTCTTGGTCTTCAAAGCCCTTGAAGTCTTGCAGAGAAGGAGCCTAAGGGAGAAGGTAATAACACTGAAGATCATTTTGAGCAAGACTCTGGTGTACAGTAATTTTCTGACTTTATTTGGGTCAAAAATGTGAAACTAGCATTGGAACTTAAATCCTATTCATGTATGGGGCTGTAGTATTTTTTGCATCTTACTCACTGAGTTAAATATTCAAAAAATGCAATGCTGATGCGTATTTCTACACAAATTATGTATTTTCTAAGGTCACAGGGAAAATTCTGTGATTCCCAAGACTTAGAACAATAAAATGTAGAGTGCTGAGGCTTTTTGCCTTTTTCACCAAATCACACCCTTGGTGGGACAGATGGATAGTTCTGCATCTCTGAGGTTTCAGCTAGTGACATTTCCAGACCCTTGGAGGCATCACATCGGGCCCAATGTGAGTGACTGTAATGTTGTTCCAACAGGACCAGTACCATATCATGTGAAGAAATCTCTGCAGGCAGGTGGAAGCCAATGCAACAACCAGTTTTCAGCTCCTCATTTGTACCCAGCACACACTGTAGAATGCAGAAGTCCTGGTGTTTGCGAATAGCTTGGAAGGGGGATGCAGGACGATGATGGTGAAAATTAAAAGTTCCTTGTCTATTAAAGACAGAACTGAAACTGACCTAGGAAGAGTGATGGGTGCTCCTTCTCTTCAGCAGACATGTCTGAATTTTAAGCCACTCTTGCTGGTGTGCACACTGCCAGTTGCTTCAGCAGGGGGGAGTATCATGGAGGGTGTTGTAGGCCTGGTAAAGCAGGGGAAACAAGACAATGCTTGCCTTGGACAAAAAATAGTTAAAACAGTTGTAACAATTATTTTGAGTAACTGATTGTAAGCACTTAATTGCAGTGTTGAACAACAGGCCCCCAAGATACTACTGAGGGCAAGGTGAGAAATTGCCTTTCTTCTGTCTATCCTGATGCATCCATCATGACACCAACTCTGACAAGCCCTCTTCTATAACTTTTGTGCCCTGGGGAGTTAGCAGAAGTATTAGTAACGTGGATATCAAAAGACTTGTCCTAGCACCTCCGGACCTGGTCCCTGTTCCTTTCAGGAGTATTAGTGACAGCACCACTTAAAAAGCACAGAGCCTCAGTGATAAAGCTCCCGTTCAATTTGATGCATGAGAATTGTACTTTCTGCATTACTGCAGACAATGGAACCATTAACTCACCATCAATCACCCAGCTCGTAGCGCAGCCGCTCTCTAACAGGAAGCCATGGGGCATAAGTTATAAATAGCAGACATAAGTCAACTTCCTTGACCAGTTGTAATTTTGAAAGAAGGATTGTGAACTGTGTTTGGGCCTCTGTCCAGGCTTTCCAAAACATGCCAGTGTGCACATAGGAACTCAGCCAGGGATGTTCTGTTTTATTAGAAGGCTTTGAGGAATGGTCTAGAGCTGGGTCCCTTCTTCTCCCTTCCCAAGCAATCAGTTTAGATGTATTGACTGTTTCTGGGTGGTTTGAGGATGCTTTTTCTGTTGTTACAAGATAGACTAAATTGAAACTATTTTGACTTTTTGAAGTGTTGAGAAGTCTGATTCTCTGTTGTTACACTGGCTATACTGGGGATAGCTCCACAGACAGTGAGTGTGTGTGGGTAGGAAATGGTGTGCCAAGAATTAAGGTGGCAGGGCAGAAAATAAATTTACATTGTTGTGGATACCATGAGAATTAAACCTAGATAGGCCTTCAGAGATAAGGTTTTTATGTTATTATTTCTATATTTGCAAGCTGGTTGGTTTCCTTCAATGTGAGCAGTTAAATAGCTGGATTCATAAAGTACCCTTCTCCCTTTACTGATTATTTTCCTCAGGAAGTGAATGGAAGCTATTTTAATTACCTTTCTTAGAGGGAATGAGATCACAAACAAGTTGCAATGTCCTTTTATAGTTCTCTTTGTTACCTGGCATCAAGGGCTAGTACAAGCTTTTAAAAGTAGGCAATTCTGGCATAAAAGTGAGGTGGTCAAGGTCTGTGATTCTTCAATGACTTCACTGACAGCTTTATCAAAATTAAATTGCCCACTCTTCTATTCTGTAGTGGAAATCCCGTGAAATAGCTCACTGTTTTCAGCTGAAATGTACTCCATCCCTTATGCAAAGGGGTTTGCTGATGCAAAGAAGTGTAATTTACACCTTCCTGTGACAGCCTTTGTGACTTTGACCTGGAAAACAGAAAAGAATCCAGGCACGCTTACCGAAGGTGGCTATAAACAGATTTAAATGCAGTGACTTATCTTAAGGTTAACAATAAGTTGTCTTTATAGTGTTAACAAACTAGACCACACAGCTTTGTTTTGATTTTTACCTTCAGTATAGACCTGTGTGGTCTAGATGGATGATATCAATTACATTTGAAAGCCTGATAAAATGGAATGCAGATGATTTATCTAGCTGATACCAACCTCTCAATAAAAGCCAGTCATTAGTAAGCCTTGGCACATATATATCATTCTTATTCTTGTGAATGCATTGTGAATACCTTTTTTTAATGCATGCATCTCTCTTACTTTCAAGAGCTTTTCCCAGTGGTTGAGGGCAGTGGATTATGCTGATTTTGCTGCAATTTACTGTGAGACATTGTAACTAAAGCACGCTCTGCAGATAGCCTATACGTTAATCAGTGTTGCATACTCACACGCATGCAACCACACATTCCCCGTGCTTCTTCTGTCAACTGCTGAAAAACTTACTGGCTGAGAAAGTATTTTTATTAGAATAAATGTAAATATTGCTTAAATTGCTGGTGTTGAAAACAGTGCCTTCAGAAGACTAAAAAAAACCCCCAGAATTTAAGGTAGTCATGCATTGCCTTGTGTGTATACTATGGTAAGACCATGCACTGTAAGTGAATAATTTAGCACTTCAGATGCTAAAGTATATGACTCTTGTAAAATTGTTATTCTCCAGTTACTATTTTTTACAAACTTATGTGAAGAACAGGTGATATATAAAAAGTTTTATCACGGTGCATGCTTTCTGCATGCTGCAGAAACTTACTTGAAACTGGTTGGAAAGGAAAGGTGAAGCATAAGTGTAATGGGGGAAGTCATAGGCCTGTACATTCATGTGCCTGCGTTAAGTGAGAAATATTCTCTGAAAGTCATAGAATCATAAGATTCCCCCTGAGCCTCCTCCTCTCCAGACTAAGCAACTCCAGTTCCCTCAGTTGCTCCTCACAGGACTTGTGCTCCAGACCCTTCCCCAGCCCCGCTGCCCGTCTCTGGACACGCTCCAGCCCCTCCAAGTCCCCCTTGCAGTGAGGGGCCCAAAGCTGAACACAGGATTCCAGGTGCGGCCTCACCGGTGCCCAGTACAGGGGGACGGTCACTGCCCTGGTCCTGCTGGCCACACTGTGTCTGACACAAGCCAGGGTGCTGCTGGCCCTCCTGGCCACCCGGGCACACCGCTGGCTCATGTTCAGCTGGATGTCAACCAGCACCCCCAGGCCCTTTCCCACCAGGCACTTTCCAGCCGCTCTGCCCCAGCCTGTAGCGCTGCCTGGGGTTGTTGTGACCCAAGGGCAGGACCCGGCACTTCTCCTTGTTGAACCTCATACAGTTGGCCTTGGCCCATCGCTCCAGCCTGTCCAGATCCCCCTGCAGAGCCTTCCTGCCATCAAGCAGATCAACACTCCCACCCAGCTTGATGTCATCTGCAAAGTTACTCTGGGTGCACTCAATCCCTTCATCCAGATTGTTGATAAAGATATTAAACAGAACTGGCTCCAGTACTGAGCCTTGGGGAACACCACTTGTGAGCATAGTCACCAGCTGGTTGTAACTCCACCCACCAACACTCCTTGGGCTCAGCCATCCATCCAGCTTTTCACCCAGCATCCAGTACACACATCCAAGCCATGAGCAGCCAGTTTCTCCAGGACAATGCTGTGGGAGACGGTGTCAAAGGCCTTACTAAGGTCTAGGCAGAAAATATCCACAGCTTTTCCCCCATTCACTAGAGCAGATGCACTTATTTTTAGTATTTCGCAGGATCATATTGTCTATATTTGGAGATGTAGTGGTTTTTTGTAATGCAGTTCTGAGAGCTCTTACATGTAACTGTCTCATCTGGTAACCTTTGTACTTGGCTCTGCAAAATTAGATAGAAATATGCAGCCTTTGGTTCCAAATAATATTACATAATATATTCTCTCCCTTCACCTTCTTCGCCAAAGTGTCTAACACACTGCTCAAAGCAAGAGTGAAATGAAGTGTTATGTAAAAAAATCCAAACAACAATAAAATGGCAGCCAACACATTCTTTTCTTCTAAATATTGTTTTTGTGTAATTAGTATATGAATGATCCTCAAGGGCCCAAACTTCCTGGCTACCACAGACTCAATCTCTTACACAAACATGGGTTATTCCTTTAGTTCAAGCTGCAGATTTTACTGGATTGGCAGTAGTGATCAATGCAGTGATCAACAAGACTCTTAGTCAGCAGAGATGCTGAGGTAGTATTCTTTCCTTCCAGGTAGTAGAAGGAAGTAAACATCTTCAACTGTCTTTCTATACAGTTCTAATATGGGTATAGTAATGTATAGCCTGTATAGCCCCGACTGTTATTAGCTCAGGTGAGAAATCTAAAGGGAGACAACAGTTTTAAGACAAATATATTTGCAGGTTTTGATAAGGTGAAGACCTGTTTTTGCTAGAAGGAAAGTTAAAAAACCTGCTCTCTGAATCAGCATCTCCCAGTCTCTGCTGCCTGAGGAGCAGCTTAACTGAAGGGGCTTTGGCACACATAAGCTTGTTCTTTGTCAAGAACATCTCATTATGTAGGCCCTGCTGATTTTTAAAATCTGGGGGTTTCATACACTTCGCACAGATGGAGAACAAAAGAAGCACAATGATTGATTTTACTGTCATTAGGGAATTTTTGAGATAGCTCATTAACACAAGGTGGACACACTAAAGATTGCTTTTTAAGGAAGACTTAAACTGGTAATCAAATTTATTAGTACACCTGAAGTCTTTCTTCTGGCTATCATGAATCATCTGTACAATGCAGCCTCTAGGTTTTAAACTGGGAACGAAAGTAAAAATTGCACTTTCTATAACTTAAGCTAACAGCTTTTTTTTTTTTTTTTGAAAAGGAATACTTTAACTACTAAAGAACAAAAAAATTATGATTTAGTTGAGTTTAAGGGACATGCAGATGATTGGATTATGACTGTATAAAAACATAATATCATAACATAACACTGTATAGTAATATCTAACAACATTTGGTACAATAAAATAATTATTGTATTTACCATAAATAAAAGGAAAAAAACAGACATTTGAAACTGCTCGTCTTCTATGAAATAATGAAGTGCATTAAGTAAAATTGTTGTATAATTTCAATTCAAATACAAATAAAATAATTTATTTTTATCATAAGTAAATATGTGTATAACACAACAGATATATTATGTGTGTGCATTTGAAATATAAACATTGCACACAAATATACCACCTATGCATATATATATATAGACTCATGAAATAACTTCTCAAAAAGAATAATATGCCACTTCTGGCATTATTAGAATGAAAATTCTATTTATTGTGTAGAGAATATTCATTAGGAGAAAGTATACAATTCAAAAAGTTTCTGTCACAGATGTTGCTAAGATGCTGTAATCTTGTCCTTGATCCTTGGGCACCCAGAGACCTCAGAAAATCCACAGCTGTATTAGAAATATAATACAGTCTAATAAAGTAAAAATTTGAAGAAAACCAAAAAGAAACAGGTTCTATCTATTTTGTAAGTATCAAACACCTTGACTAACAGTGCTGATCTAAAGCCCATGCAAGTTAATGACAGTTAATTGACATTTAATTAACTTTGGTAAGTTGTTTATAAAACACCTAATTTACACTGGATTTGTGGCGTCCTCTGTTTTTTAAATCAGATTCATATATATTAACATATCCTGACTCCTGTGAATTTGCTGTTCTACTGAAAAACTATATTTGATCTGGCTTCCAGGGAAGCCATGGAAAAATAAAATTAGGATTTAAGGTCTTTGGAGGGATTCTATCATGTATCTGGGAGGCCATGAATGTAGTACTAAGTTAAAAAAAAAAACAAAACCAAAAACAGATCAAATAAATAAACACATTATTAACTTTTACAGAAATGAATGACCTGCTGAATAACAATAGAACAAAAGATTATGAAAAGCAAAACGAATAACATCAGTCTATTTAAGCTAATATTCTTTCAAAGCCAAGGTTGTAATTTTCAAAGCTGGGTAGAAAAGTTTTGAAATGAACTTCTGTGGATATAAGTCCATTTCAGTGAAGTTATCTTTCGGAAAAAAAAATATTAAAAAGATAAATGGAATAGTATTAAAATGTAGTTCATCTGGGTTTTTTTAATTTTAAAATTTGTATCCAAATCCACTATGGAATGTGTCTTCAGTGTAGAAAACTGTAGCTGATGATTCATTTTGGATCAGAATGAAAGCAAAGTTTGAAATAAATGAATGTTCCATGAAATGGAATTCTACTTTTAGCCTAAATCTATCAATTTCCATGTAAGCAAGAGCTTTATCTTCAGGCAAACTAGGGTAGGAGTCTTTTTCTGATGCACTAACTTCTGTCTGGACATTTTAAAATAAATTAAAAAAAATAACTTTTTTTGCTTGATAGTATATTGTTTCTTAGATCTGAAATGGGAAAACATTTATAAAGTAGCATACCTGAATGGCTTTACTGCCTCTGTCTCTGAGTGTCTCGTTAAAGCTGCCTTATACACTGGAAAGCCACATTATCCTTTTCCTGTGGTGGAATAACTTTGTGTATAAATAGCAGTGGATACTATGGAAACCCTCGAGGTTAGTGCTTGAAGTATAATTACTTTTGGTCATTAGTAATTATTCCATAAAGTATTGCAGAGCATGTTCTCTGAGAAAATAATAATAATAAAAGAAACAACACAGGCTAGCAGCTGCAATAGACCAGATATTTAATTTTGGAATATTTGATTGTCACCATAATGACCCCAAAGGCCTGAATCATCAAGCCCACTTCCCATCTAGTTAATATAGCAACATATATGATATGACTAGCAATTTTTCCAGGGTTCAGATTTCTAGCTTTGCTTGCCCAGATCTGTTTTTGTTATCAAAATGTTTCTGTTAATGAAGCCTCACTAAAACATTTTTTTTACATGAATATTATGCCAATTTATACTGTATATATAAAAGAAAATGTTTTTTGTTATTGGTCTTAGCACATGTTTTCTATTTGAAGCATCTCCTTTTAAAATAATTACTGAATGTTAAAATGCATCACATTTTTTTAAAAAACCTGTATTATTAATAAAGGAATGAGTTAGGTAAAAAAATGAAAAAAAAATAACTTCTACTTTTTTTGGTTTTTTTTCAGTTTAACTTCTTTGTGAAATTACAACTGTTGAGTTCACTCACTTTCTCGCGCAAAGGTCATTGCAATCAATAGGTACTTTTACACTGACTTAGATACACTTTGATTTAGTGCTATTCTGTACCCCTGTGATGCAGCCAAATCATTTGTATGAAAGCCAAATGAAGGCATGAGTTATAAAATGCTGACTTTATTCTTTTTGCTTGCTTCATATGTGAGGTACTGCAACGTAGTATAATTGAGATGACACACAGACATTATTCTTCAGAAAACTTTGACAATTATTCCAGAAAGAAAAGGCAGGTATATCTGACAATTTCTTCTCTTTTTCCAGTTTTTGACATATCTTAGTATTCTTTCAGTATAGATTTTCGAATCTCATATTAATAAAATTGATTACATCATGTGTGATAACATATTTAAGAAAAGGTATAAACCACTGCACAGCAGCAACTGGGAGAGAAGTGAGAACACGTGAGAGTAGCAGCCCTGCAGACACCCAGGTCAGTGCAGAAGGAGAGGGACGAGGTGCTCCAGATGCTGGAGCAGACATTCCGCTGCAGCCTGTGGTGAAGACCACGGTGAGGCAGGCTGTCCCCCGGCTGCCCGTGGAGGTGTACGGTAGAGCAGATATCCACCTGCAGCCTGTGGAGGACCCCACCCCGGAGCAGACAGATGTGTCCTGAAGGAAGCTGCAGCCCATGGAGAGTCCATGCAGGAGCAGGTTTGCTGGCAGGACCTGTGGCCAAGCAGGAGACCCACACTGGAGCAGTCTGCTCCTGAAGGACTGCACCCTATGGAAGGGACCAGTTCTGGAACATTTTGTGAAGATCTGCAGCCCATTGGAAAGCCCATATTCAAGAATTTCATGAGGGACGGTCTCCCATGGGTGGGACCCCATGCTGAGTCAGGGGAAGAGTATGAGGAAGGAGAGGCAGAGACAACGTGTGATGAACTGTCTGCAACCCCCATTCCCTGCTCCTTTGCACCACCGGTGGGGAGGAGGTAGAAAGGTTGTCAGTGAATCTAAGCCCAGAAAGAAGTGAGGGGTGGGGAGAAGGTGCTTTTAGATTTGTTCTTATTTCTTACTGTCCTACTCTGTTGTTCACTGACAATAAATGAAATTAATTTCCCCGAGTGGACTCTGTTTTGCCCATGATAGGAATTGGTAAGTAATCTCTCTGTCCTTATCTTGACCCATGAACTTTTCATCATATTTTCTCCCCATCTTGTTGATAGAGGGGAAAGTGATAAAGAGGCTTGATGGGCACCTAACAGCCAGCCAAGGTCAAGTCACCACAGTATTATGACAATATTATATCACTTTAACACTGTTAGAATGTTCAATGACCTGATTGTTCATCACTGTGTGAATAAGATGTAAACTCAGCTATGTACACTATCTACTGTAGCATACTTTTTTTTTAATAACAGCCTCATCTGACTGATGTGAGAGATTCAGAGGTTCCAGCCTGCGTTTGTGAAAATACTTGTTGAAGTTTGAAATTCAAACTCCATATTAAAAGCCACTATGACCATGTGAATTAGTAGGTGCTGTAATTGTATGATTCTCCTTCTGAGGGAGTATAGAGTATCAAGGCTTGGGTGTGCCACCTATGGAAGAGAAAATTCAGGAATAATCAACAGTTGAACAATCTTGTCATTTGAGTAGAAGAGGGACCCAGTAAAATTTGTTGGAGAAAATATAAGACAGTTTGAACATGTGATCAAAAGTCAGTCTGACTATGGTTATGGCTGGGATGACCAAGAGAAGAAAAACAATAAAATAGTGGAAATGGGACTTTTTTGTTTTGTTGAGTCTTGGGGGTTCAGGTGGGGGTTTTGTTTAGATTTTTTTTTGTTTGTTTTTGGTATTTTTTTGTGTGTTTTATTTTTTTTTTTTAATAGATGACTTTTACATCCTTTCTGTACTTTTTCATTATCTTAACCTTGACATACTAAAGTGGTCATGAAGTATTACATTCTAAAAGTGAGATGTGCTCCATTAAATACATAAACAAATAACAGATTTTTTGAATTCCATATTAGATTACTGTTTTGTCTACATGGTCTTTTAAAACTACTTAGAAATTTCACTTTTTGCATGCCATCTGTTTAAGTGTTGCATCTTGTGGGAAGCTGTCCATGTTGCCTGTCATTTCATGTCTAGTCACAGTTATAAGGGGCTAGGTTTTACTCTACTAATCACTCAATAAAAAAATGCCCTGTTGGAATATTTCTTCCTTTTCCAGTGAAATAGAGATACAGTTTCACTTCATACAACAAATTGCCATATTTTCTCCCTAAAAGTATTAAAAAAAAAAAACAAAAAAAAAAACAAACGATAACTGCTCACGTGGCACAGTGGAAGAATTTCATTATGGAAAAGTCTGGATTAGTTTTCTGCTTTAGCGTTAGGTTCCTGACTGGTGTAAGTCAAGACAGTTTTATTTCAGTTTCAAGCCACCTAATAATAATAGACTGTTCATAAATCATTAGTGTGGTTTTCTCTTCTGTCTTTCTAATTAAAAAGCATTTATGTGGTCAGAACAAGGGACATGCAAACATACGTAGTGTTAAATGGCATAAATGGCACATAAAAGACTGTTACAAGCCCCTGAAAAACCTAATGGGATGTTGCTTTTCCGAATGAAGAAAGAGTGCAGAATTTTTAACATATGAGCCATTTCAAATTTCAGCATTCTTAATCTTAACACGAGGCAAGAAAGACAATTTTAGAATACTACATAGATACGCAATGCAGCCTCTGTAGTATTGGTCTGTAGGTTGTACTGATGTCTACGTATCTGAACTATAAAACCTATTATGCCAAGTAATATCAATTGTATTGCCACAAAACAAGTCTATTTTACTACGTTACCTTTTCTTGGAGACTGCAGAACACCTATGAGCTTAACTAATTAACTAATACCATTAGGCAGCCTTTCTTTGGGCTAACAGATTTGCTGCTTTCAGGTTTCAGAGTCTCTTCTGTAAGGTGTCAACAAATGGAAAAGTTGAAACGCACTGATATTTATAAAGTTATGTGGTAAGCATTTACAAATGTTCTTAAGCTTTAACTGAAGTAGATTAAGCTTGAACTCTTGTGAAGTGAGGGACAGCTGCTGCAGCCACTGCTGCTTGTGGAGTGGCTTCTATTGATGCAAGACAGCTTTCTTACCCTGGGGGCTGCAACACCCAAGGGTCACAAGAAGGGTCAAAAAGAGATTGGAAGGGTGAAAAGAGGAAAGGCTGAGTCTTTATGTTTTAAATGCTTAATTATGAAATCAAGTTGGAAATGCAGTTAAAATAAAAAAGTATTGCAAACGAATTATGACGATTTATAGCTGTGAGCAACTGAGTTCCTCAGGGAAGGGTAATGGGAAGTGACTGCAGATGTTTAGTTAGCAGAGCTAACTGCTTTTAAATGCCTACACAACTTATTTCCTTGAGGAGGGAGAATGAGTTTTTTAGTCTGCCACAAGTAGTTACAGCCAGGTTTTTGTTCTGTCTTTCTGAAATGACTAACTGTGGGATGTTCCTGTTCCTTGAGTACTGGCTGCATGGAAGGATGGAAAAGTTCAAAATGAGATAGTACTTCCCTTAGATGAAAAGTACTGATGCAAAATAAACTTATCTGTTCAAGTAAAATTAAAACTTCTTTGCAGGAGTAAAGGTTATGGAATCCGGCTTTTTGTATCAACATAAATACATGCTTCTGAGCACATGCACATATACGTGTGTATCATAGCAAACACAAATAGCTACAAATCTTTCTATATTGTATTGGGATTTCTTTTTGGTGATGAGAAATAAGAGAATATCCAGAGTAAAGTGGCCTCAGCAACATTAATTCTACTTTGCTGACATTTCAATGCAATGTATAGTCTTTTCTTAAAATACCTGTATTATGCTTTCTTTCCTTCACAGGATGTCCTTATTACAGAACTTTTACTTAGCGTTTTTTATTCTTCCGTCCCCTAACAAGGAAAGTCACAGGCTTTTGAGTTGCTTCAAAGACTCCAGTAGACTTTCTAAGTCCTTATTTGACCATACAAGTGTTTCTTGCTATGGTAACCAAGCCAAAACTTAAACTAAGAGTCTCTGTGTTTTCACTTCAGTGCTGAAAACCTTGGTACCAATTCATTGGTGAGTTTATGTTAGCCTGAATATTATAAATCAAGGCAGAAAGCTGAAGTATTTGAGTTTGAAGTATTGGTTAATGGCATGTATATACCAAAGGTAGGACTCAGCCTAATTTCAAAACCATAAATGACTGAAACAGAATTAGGAGTTTGGTAGTAATTGTTATTTAGAATTAATTGCAGTGAGGGGCTAGTCAAGACTTTCTCATTTTTTCAACTACTTCTAACCCTGTATCTTAGGCAGATACGCTGAATGGTCACAGAAGGAAAATGGAGCACATGGGACTGAAATCCTCCCTATTCCCTGGTTACCATAATCTCAGACCAACACAGCTTCCTGTGGCAGATGCCTCTTCAAAATGTAAGGGAAAAACAAGTGCAACCTGTCTGTTTTTAGTAGCACAGTATCCTGCTAGCTGCACATTTTCCTTTTACCGGTTTAAATCATTTTATATCAAATGAGAACTGTTATGATACAGTAGCATAATCAAAAGGCAGTATGCATAAAAAGGTAAATTAAAAACATTTCTATTATCTTTTTAAATAATAGTATGTCAAAGAGCTGAATTTAAATATATACATAATATTAAGACAGAACTGATGACAGAAGGTCATAAATTGTCATTGTATACTGAATGTCCTAGTCAGTCCAAACAACCTCAAATTCAAATGTGGTGACAACTTTTAATGCTCCAGCTGTGACAGTAATATGGAAAAAGAACTTAGGCATTGAAATAATGCAAAAGATGAAATGAAAGAGTGATTTCTTGCATGCAGCTAAATATGTTTTGGTTGCCTAATTAATCGCTTTAGCCATAGTCCATTGAGTAGGACTCCATAAAATTTTCCAACCAATCTCTTTTTTTTTTTTTTTTTTATTTAAATAACAACTAATCTTTTTTTTTTTCTTTTTTCTTTTTTTTCATGTTACTAGCTGAGTTTCATTTGTGTTGTGAACAGTGGAACATGGCAGGATTATTACAGGGAAGTTCTTATGTTGCTAGACTTGGAAAAATTATCCCATTAACATTGCCTACACATGTGAAGAACAGTTTCAGCTGTGTCCAGGTCCACATTCTGCCTCCAATGGTGACTATGAACAGGAAAGATATTGTACACATTTTTCCCCCAACAGTATACATGGTAGGATTCTCCAGATCTACTGCCTATTGTAGGAAGGACTGGTGCCTTTTGATCACACTTGCTCTTAGGGGCTTCATTTGGTGGCACCTTCTTTGGAATATTATGTGACCAGTCAGCCACTACCCACCCACATCAGTCACAGTTGAGAACCCTCTTTTACAGCCTACTTAAAACTGTCCATCAACCAGATTGAAGAGTCCTAATTTACCCAATGGTTCCTTGTAGAGAAACCATTCCCTATATTTGATTATCAAACTCAGCTGGTCACACGGAGAGACAGCAATAGATGATACCAAGCCATAGAAACAAAGGTGACAGGTGCAAGGTGAAAAAAGGCTTCAAGATAAAAAAATGTGATGCTTCTTGATGCCAAGAAAGCCCCATTAAATATGCAGTTATTTGGAGGCAGGGAATTAGGAAGACATAAACAATAAGGGAACAGAAAAGGAGTGAGAGAGGACAGGTGACCAGAAGGTCGCAGGGCTAGGTACAAACTGAAACTGAGGTTAAAAGTCACTAAAGAAAGGACTGGAACAAACAGGCAAACAGAAGAGAAATCTTTCAAGACAACCCACCTTGAATGTCCAAATGTTCCTGATTTGATGACTCCTGTCATTTGGAATCACTGCTGCTTCATTCCTGCAGCATTTTTCTTCAGATAGCTATGCTTTTAAGACCACAGTGATGCACTATGGTATGTATTAGGGCGTAAAGGGCACCGTGCACTGTAAATTGAAGGAGATTTTCAAATGCAAAAACAAAATCTCATGTTCTGTGTTAACACCCCTCAGTACATGAATCCAGTCAGACTCTGGAATCCTTCGGTTTTCTTCCTGCTGTGGTTATTAGGTATGTGTCTCGGGTTATTTTTCATCCTGTGGAAGTTGGCTGGTTAATGTAATTTTGGTTAAGATGTAAAGACCTTTTCTGAAGAAGTCTTACTGCTTTTATTTCAGACATTCACATTCTAGACTAGCCTGATCCCTAAAATCTCATTTCATTTCCCCTGAGGCCAGCTTGCTACATTTATGGTCACAGTTCAAGACAGCTGATATTGTAGGTGTTGCCCATATTTCTAGTTAGTGGAAATGTTTTTCAAAATGAGTTAATCAGGGTAACACAAGAAGACTGTGAAAAGTATTAAAGAAGTCACGCTTTGGACCTGACAGCTTCGAAAATTTGTAGAGCACAACAAATGCTGCCACAATCTTAAAGCTAAATTGAGGCTTTAGAAATTTGTTGTTATGCAGATAATGAAAATTTTTGTTTCAATATCCCAGAAGGAGACAACATACAGATTTTCAATTCTGAACTGTCACATAGTAGCAAAGTGAGAAAAAAAAGTGAATTCATTTGGAGAAGATTTATTTGGTTTGTGTAATAGGGAGTGTAAAACAGTAAGAACCCAGTTGCCTAGCTGTCACCTGCCTCCAGGGTACAATCAAACACTGCCAGTGAATCAATAGCCTGGGAAGATTATTTTTTTTATATATATAGCTGGAGTTTAACATGAGGCTATAAGTGCTCCAGGTGGCAGGGTCATTTGTTCATTAGTGACTTTTCACAATAAACAGTTGTGGTCCCATGACATGACAACAGTAATTTACAAGGGAGGATGAAGAAAAGCAAAGAAACCCCCAAATACAAAACTCTGAAGAAACAGACCTCCAAGAAAGTCCTATAAATCCTAAGAAACACTAGTCAAGAGTACGGCAACAGGAGCAAATATGCAGTAAAAGCTCTTTACATTATTCATTTACAGCCTAGCTGATCCACTTTATAAAGAACTTCCTTACATTGCTTTTCATTAAAAACAGTCTGGTATCAATACTCACATCGCTCTGCGTGCTTCAGGCAGAGATTTAACTTTTATATTGTTGTTTTATATTCCTTTTTTCCCTTTTCTTAATGCAAAGCCTATAGATGATCTGAAGGATGGATTCCAAGGGGTACTGTGTTGCTAATTTATGAAATCTGTGCCTTTTAGAGATTATTTTGTTGAAATTAGTGTAAGCACTGGTGATGCAAGATAAGAAGAAAGAGCATTACACTGCTTAGCCATTTCTTCTGAAGTTTGAAAATCCTATTTAGACACCAACTTTAACATGATTTAAGACATCCAGCAGTGTTTCTGGAAGCATAATAAGTAAAGCTTGAAGCTGGGAGAGTGGGTGTATCTCAGCTTACAATTTCTTTTGGGGAGCGCGGACTGTAGATTTGTGTGTAACTCAGATTTGACTGAATTTAAGGCTCTGGTGTTTGGCATTTGCTGCTTGTGTGCCAACAGCATGACCACACTTTAAAAGGACATACTAAGAGAGAGGGAAGACAAATCTTTGAAAGTGTGCTGCTGTGGAGTTGAGTTTGCCTCTTTAATAACCATTAAATAATCAATAAATAATCATCCTGGATTTTGCTTTAAAATAAATATTTGTCTTGTTTATGTTACTTCTTCAGTAAAACAACCAAGCACCAGCTAAGCATTTTCTAAACCTTTTTGTGTTCATCTATGCCAACTCCGCATTCTGGATAGCTTGCTCTGTCTGCAATTGAGCTACCAGCCCCAGTGTATCTCTGAACAAACAAAACTTCATGGGCCAGCTACTTCTATGAAGTGGCAAGAAAATGGCAAGTAGCAGTAAAAAGGGTTGGATACCAGTGCCATTCATTACTAAATACCCCAGTAAAATAAGCTTGACATGCTCTTCTTGAATAATTTTGTTACTTGGGAAGAGTAGGGAGGAAAGCTGTTTTACCTTCCTATCTAGCAGGTACCTTTTAGAAAAATCCCTTTATGAAACGTGTGGAAAAACTGACTGTTGAACCACTTACTTTTGGTTTAATTTTTTTCCCCCTTTTTTTCTTATATGTCCCTCCTGGTTTCAGTAAAGTTTCAGCTTATGTTAAATTTCAGTGTTTAGCCTGTGGCACAATGTACATAATTATAGTACAAGCATGTCTTATGTTCAGTTATCTCTGTTCTTAGATTGCTTGTTACAATGGTTTGTCTTATCCAAGGAAGTGGTTGAAGTTTTAGCCACTATTTACATTGGACACACTTCAGGAACATTCTAAGCATGTGTTTCATTTTAATAATGAAAATACTAAAGGCCCAGATGTCTTCCTTAATCCAAGATACTTTCATTATTTTATTAGTTTTTTACACTGAGATTTAAAATGCTTTAGTCTTTAAAAAATTCAGCTTGAAGAAGTGTAAGGGCATGTACTGGAACAATGGTGGTATTTCTGAACACTGTACATTTACAGGGCATTTCATCAAGATTTTACCAGTTTCAGCAAGGATGGAATTTCTGAAACAGGGAAGATACTCATTTATCCCTGAACATAGACCAATCCTTAGGTTAGTGCATTTATCTTGAGTTATCACTACTTTAATGGATATTATTGGATGTTTTGAGTAAATAGCACTTCTTTTTACAAGTATTTGTGTACTTTGAAAAGTCCTCAGTTTGGTATAGAAGATGCCTTCAAATGTCTAGATTTTAGTGATGTACTGAGCGTATCTTGCTGATTTCTATTTGTGACAATTTAAGAGAAAAGTAGTAAAACGATGTTTTGGTTTTATAAAATCAAAAAATACAGGGATAAAAGAAGAGATGCTCTGGTACACAGCAGACCATTTAGCTACTATTCTCTCTTAAAGAGCATGTATGTCCTTCATTAAGAGAGTGGTAGGTGTGGGATGTGGGAGAATAAGGATGGGGCAGGTATCCATAATATATCCCTAATGATTCCCCAGCCTCCATGCATATTCAGCTCAGGAGACTTCCTGAGCTTGGTGTCATTTATCTTTTTAGAAACTTCTATTACATATATTTTAATTGAGTTGAAGAATTAACAATTTCACTTCTGTATTGGGTGTAAGTGGCAAGGTTTTGGTAGCAGAGGGACTTCATGAGTGGATTCTGTGAGATTAGGAACTGCCCCCATGTCAGACAGAGCAAGTTACAGCTGGCTCCAAAACAAACAGACCCACTGCTACCCAAAGCTGAGCCCATCAGTGATGCTGGTGATGCCTCTATTATTAGTATAATATGTATATTACATATTAGTATTAATATACAATTAATTAATAGTATTAATATACAATGCAATTAGTATAACATGGATATTACATGTATTTAACATACCTGATGTTTTTACTATATAGTATTTCAGAAAAGGGTAAAAAAATCCAGTTGTGAGAGAGAGGAGTATGCCAGTTTTTGTTGGGATAGGGTTAATTTTCTTCATAGTAGCTGATATGAGGCTATGCTTTGGATTTATGCTGAAAACAGTGTTGATAACCCAGGGATGTTTTCATTACTGCTCAGCAGCGCTTGCACAGAGGCAAGGACTTTGCTGCTCCTCACGCCCCCACACTAGCCAACAGCCTGGGGGTGCACAAGGAGTTGGGAGGGGGCACAGCCCAGACGGCTGACCCCAACTGACCCCAGGGATATCCCATTCCATATGATGTCATGCTCAGCAATAAAACCTGGGGGAAGTAGAAGGAAGGTGAGAGACATTTGGAGTGATGGCGTTTGTCTTCCCAAGTAACTGTTACATGTGCCAGAGCCCGGCTTCCCTGGGGATGGCTGAACACCTGCCTGCAGATGGGAAGTGGTGAATGAATTCCTTGTTTTGCTTTGCTTGTGTGTGTGGCTTTTGCTTTACTTATTAAACTGTCTTTATCTCAGCTCATGAGTTTTCTCACTTTTCCATTTCTCTCCCTCATCCTGCTGCAGGGACAGTGAGCAGGCGGCTGTGTAGTTGCTCTTAGTTGCCAGCTGGGGTTAAACCAGGACAGTGAGAACAGGAGTGAGAAAAGTATGAGTGAAACTGCCCTGCAGACACCCAGGTCAGCAAAGAAGGAGGGGGAAAGAGGTACTCCAGGCACCAGAGCAGATTCCCTGCAGCTCATGAATAAGACCAGGCTGCTGCCCTGCAGCTGCACATGGAGAACCATGATATCTACTCTGCAGCTTGTGGAGGACCTCACACTGCAGTAAGTGGATATGCTCTGAAGTACTGCAGTTGCGAAAAAAGTCCACATTGGAGCAACCACACTCTAGAGCAGAGAGAAGGTGTGAGGAAGGAGTGGCGGAGACAAGGTGTTCTGAACTGACTGCAACTCCCATTCCTCATGTTCCCTGGGCTGCTCGGGGAATGGAGGAAACAGAGAAGACAAAAGTGAAGGAGTGAAGCTGGACCTAGGAAGAAGGGGATGTGGGGGTCATGGAAGGTGTCTTTAGTTTTGATTTGTTTCTCACTATCCTGCTCTATTTTGAATTGGCAATAAAGTAAATTAATCTTTCCCTATTCGAGTCTGTTTTGTCCATGATGGTGACTGGTGAGTGATTTCCCTGTTCTTATATTGACCAACTAACTTTTTCATCTTATTTTGTCCTGCTGTCCTGCTGAGGAAGGGGAGTGAGAGAGTAGTAGGGTGGGCATCTGGTGGCCAGCCAAAGTTAAGCCACCACAATCTCCCTCTTATTTTCCAAGATTAAATAAGCCTACATCCATAATTAATTCTTGTGGGTTATGTTTTCAATGTTTTCTGACCTTTTCCTCTTTTCTTACTCCGCACTAACTGATTCACAGGTTTCCTGAAGTATTGTAACACTGCTTTGGGCTCCAGCTGAGGTCTCCCCAGAGCTGATGAACTTCTGAAGTTTCCACATTCATATTCTTAGTGATGCGTGCCACGATTAGATTTGCTGTGTTCAGCACATCCTTACTTTTTGGTTCTTGTTTGAAGTACTGAGTTTAGATTAACAATAAACCTTCAGGTTCTTCTTTTCTCAACCAGTTGATATGTACCAGTCTAAGGTAGTGCTGTTAAAACATGATCTGAGCCTTAGGAAGTCTAGGTTGAATCTCAGTTCTGCTATAAATTTTGCTGTTTTAACTGGACAACTGTTCTTGTTTGACTGACCTTTCTGCCTCAGTTCCCCTCCTACATCTCACAATTTATTGTGTCCATTTAGATTACAAGGTTTTCTGATTGGGACTGATTGTGTATATGTAATGTCTAGTACAGGACTGTGATTTAAGTCTGGGTCAGTATTACCAATAAAAATAAATCATGTCTTATTGGCTTTCTTGGCACTCAGTGAAAAGCCTGGTGTTTCTGCTATTGATGGCTGAGAAGGGTAAGTAAAGAGATATACACCTGTGAAATAGTACCTTTCCATCATGCACACACACAAAAGTATTTTACCTTGTATTTAAGATGTCTATCTCTAGAACAATACTTAAGAAAAATAAGAATGAAAGTAAAAGAAAGAAGTATCATAATACTTTATTTATGTTAGTTCAGCCAGGAAGCAATTGAGAGAGCACAGAGGTAACTTAGGTTGGGCAGAATACTTTACATCTTCAAAATGCTATGCGAGCCAGAACTAATTAAACCCCACAGTAGGAAAAATACTTTTTCTTGGAAGCAAGCCAAAAGTATTTAGGTATAAATTAGATCTGAAGAAATACAAAACTCAGGTCAAATAGTTCTGACAAATACCTTGGGGGTTTTTTTCCCATCCAGTTTGACAAGAACATTTATTTTTTAATGGAGGAAAAATATATTTACGTCTTTTTAAGGCTATCTGATTCTAAATTTTTAATTGAAAAGTTTTATTTTTATAGCAGTTTAAATAAACCCTGTAAGAATTCTCTCCCTTACATCAAGATGTTAAAAATCAGAAAGATAATGGTGGATGTCTTAACAGAGGTCAAAGGATTTGTTAAGCAAATGGACCAATTCAGCTAAGTCCACATAATGTTAGCTTGATCATTACTGTGCTGGAAACCAGGTTCACATCGACTTTGTAAGAACTTAAGCAGTAGCAAACTGAAAGATCTCACTTACATTAAGAAAACATGTAACTGTATTCGGTTAGAGAATTCATGAGGGAAAAGTAATTTCAGATTTAGATTTTACAAGAGCAAGAGAAGGACAGAGGCAATTACACATTCAATAGACAGAATTAGCTTAGGGTGGAACCTTTTGAAGCTGATTTAAGCTACTATTTTCATCATTTACCTTAATGTTAGGCAACAACTTGTGCTGGGTAGTACCAGGTATTCGTTTGGTTTTTTTTCTTTTATTCATATGACTGGATCTTGCACAGGTTTTGTGAGAGTGGCCATTGTCTGTACAGTAACAGTTAGTCAATGTCTAACTAACCTTAAAGGTTTCAGTCCTCCTGAAAATTCAAGTTCAACTTTTAAAAGTGTATTGGAGATCCTTCTCTTAACCTTCATGTCTTAACTTCTTGCCTAGGAAAAGGTGTTATGCTGTGGCCTATGAAGTTTCACATTTGTACAGCTTCCAGTAGTCTCACTATTATTATACTTTAAGCTATGAAGCAGCCATGTGTCACACTACCTTACAAAAAAAGCCAAGACAGAGAAACGTGAGGGAAGGATGTTTTGTAAGTAAGAATTGTTGAATCTTATGAGAATGAACATAATGTGAACATTCAAATCAATTAGATGAGACAACATAAATTCTTGTGTTTTATCTGACATCTTTGAAAACATTACTGGAATTGAAATCTTTAAATATGGTGTAGTCAGCAGTCTTCAATTTATAGTCACCCTCTTACTTGTTAAAATTATCTTCAGATGGTCATTTGTGGTAAACATTGGCATTTCTGAATTATCCCATTATATGAGAGATTACACATGAAAACAGAAACTTTTGTTTGAAATCAGGTTCATCCAGTGTAAGAGGCTAACTTGATGCAATTTATTTTCTGTCTTGAGACACTTCCTCACTTGATAGAATTAACTTACGGGTCACTTTAAACTGATCTGATCTGACCAGGAACATACAGTGATCCTTTTCTCTTATCTCTTGTGTATTCCTGTTACCTTTTCTAAATCTTGACAGTTATTCTTTGTGAAAATGAATACAACAAACATTTGTTAGCTGAATGTGAAGTTGTATTCTCCCCTAACTGAACATGAACATAAACAAAATCCAGTGATATTGTGTTCTAGCTTATTCCCAGTCTTGAGTATACTTCATGCATCCTGTTCATTGCTAATAGACTTAAAATATAAATGATGGCTCCTGTAACACTTAGAGATTATTTTTCTTATTTTAGGAACAAATTCAGTAGCATGCTTTAAGAATAACCTATTTGGGTATTATTTATTGATAGTTGTAAAGATTTAAAAATAGAAGGAACTCAATCTATTTTTGACCTTCAGCTCCAAATCTGTTCAGATTATTCTTTAAAGTGCAACCTGGCATACATTTTATATTTTGTACTTTGAGATTCCTTTAGATCATTAGTAGAAATAGGTATCTACTAGTGTCAGTCTAGAATCTTTAGAGATTCCCCTCAAAAATAGCTCCCCAAAATGAAGCCTTTATCTCTAAACCCCTTATTTTCATCTCCAAATACTACTTTTTTTTTTTTTTTTTTTTTTTTTTTTTTATTACAAATATTTCTTTATTAATGCTGTCTAACAGTTAGCTTTTTTCCAGCATTTCAAATGTCAAAGATATACTGGAAATGCAGAGTAGCTCTCCCATTGTGAAATACAGTGGCAACAGAGAATACAAGATTCTTCTAAATATACAATTAACAAAAAAAAAATCTTCTTTTTTAAAAGGTCAAGTCCAGAACTGTTCCTTGGTGTTTTATTTCTGTTGCTTAAATTACAATGACAATACCACATAAATCTATTTAGTACAAATGTTAAAACAAAAAGATGGTTCATATCCTGAACAGTCTATATAAGAAGTGGGATGATTTATAGCTATAGACAGAAAAGTGAGGATATAAGATTAATCAACACAACAGTTTAAGAGCTTCTCTGCAAAACATGGAAAAGGAGAGACTGAGAAAGATTTTTCAAAAGATGATAATGGGATATCCTAGAAATTTTTTAAGATTTCTCAATTGCAAAGAGCAGAAGCAGAAAGGACAGCAAAGTTATTGTTCAAACACTGGGAAAAAAGTATAGAGGCTAACAGGCTAACATTTCTGGTTGTTACCAACAAAAGTCAACATTTTGACATCAAACATAAATGTAGTGTGACAGGATATTTAGGAGAAAAAAATTCTGTTCGTGTTTTTTGCTTTTCTTTTTTAAAGGATTATCAAAAATAATATAGAATATATCAAATATAATATAGAATAAAATTCCAAGAAATCGAATTCTAAGATATCCTTAAT
Organism: Falco punctatus; assembly: GCF_963210335.1. Taxonomy (NCBI): domain Eukaryota; kingdom Metazoa; phylum Chordata; class Aves; order Falconiformes; family Falconidae; genus Falco; species Falco punctatus. The sequence goes on from NC_137584.1 coordinate 26,371,830, forward strand.
TTTGCCAGCTGTGGTTAAATTAAATAAATAAATGGAAAAGATGGTGTATGTCTCAGAGAAGAAAAATGGTATGGAGCTACTTACTCCTGAAATGTATCATGACATTATTTCCGCTATCCTCACATTGGTTTGTGTTTAAAAATTCATTAACTTTACATTTTGAAGAGTTTGGGGACAAATTCTTCAAAATCTTCCTGATGTAATTTGGCCCTGATTTGAGGTAAGCCTTTTTTTGACTCAATAGTTTGTATTTATTTTTTTTCTTATATTTGAGGTGGAGGTGAAAGTGATGCTTAAAAGATTGTTTTCTTTTTTTTAGAGTTTAATTTTTTGAAATTCTCATATTTAGAGGGTTCTCAGTTCAAGCAAATTTAACTTCATCCTTTTTATTTGAGTTGAATACAGAATGCTTGGAACAAAACAGGAGCTGAGGAAAATGATAAACCACTAATTCGAATTCACTAATTTGCCTACACTGAAATACAAGGATCAGGCCATTAGTATCTTTTCACATTGCTGTGTATTGGCTGGAACAAAAGAAAAACTCTATTACTATAGCAGAATTTGACTGTTCCTATCTGCTAGCATCCAAACTGTTTTCATGTCAGTTTAGGAACCTGCAGTTTAATACTACATGTTTTAATAAAACATTGCAGGACTAGTCAGTGCTGGTGAATTTATGCATCCTTATACTTAGATATTAATCTAAACTGAAGACAGTGCTTTTGCAATGCAATTTATAATGGAGTCAAATTTATAAGTACCCTGGAAATTAATCAGACCTGAGTACATGTTGAAGCCATTTCTCTCAATAGCATAAGCACCAATGAGGTGAGAATGAAGAAGCAATTTAAAACTTTAACTACCTAGAGATATACTTGTTGACTTGAACAGCTTCAATAGCTTATTCTTCTCCCTCGGCTCCCCCTTGAAGCCCCAGTCCAGTTCAAGTGAGTCAAATGAATGTAGCCTTATTTTGATTGGGATATTTGCTCTATAAACAACAACAACAAAAAAACCCACAACCCCAACAACACCAAAAACTAGGAAATTATTATATACACCCCCAACAGGCTATTTAGATTTTGATTCACGTGGCACTTATGTTATGTTCAAGGACTTTGTTCTACATGTTACTGAAGAGTAATCTGTACCGTCTAATAAAAAATACAAATCACTTTCCCTGTGAGAACAACTAATAAGTCTTTCATCTTTTTTATTACGAGATCTTTATTGGAAAAAATAAATTTCATGCACTCAGGCATAATTTTACCTTATGTCTTAATATTTGTTTGTTAACAAAATATAATTGTACTTTCCATCATTTTCGTGGAGTGTGTGGAGGGAGCTCCTGCCTGCCATCTCCTGAAAACTGAGAAGGCTTTGTTATGGTATGAAACTGTGCACCTCTCACAGATTGAATTGTTTCCTGCTGAAAGTTATTGAAATGAAAATATTTGTCCATGAACAGAAGAAAATCATGCATTTGTGTTTTCTTTAACAAAAAAGATGCAGAAACACAAGAGTAGTTCAATTTCAGTTACAAGAAGCAAAATGGTTATGGTAGTAGCAACTTCCTTTTAATGGATACCAGCTGCAGAAATGGGCTACCAGGAACCCCATGAAGATCAAGAAGTGCAAAGTCCTGTACCTGAGTAAGAACAATTGTATACATCAATATATGCTGGGGGCCACCTAGCTGGAAAGCAGCGTGGCTGAAAAGGACCTGGGGGTCCTGATGGATGCCAAGTTGAACATAAGCCAGGGATGTGCCCTTGCTGCAAATAAGGCTAATGGTATCCTGGGCTGCATTAGGCAAAGTATTGCCAGCAGGTCAAGGGAGGGGATCCTTTCCCCTTATTCAGCACTGGTGAGACCATACCTAGATTACTGCATTCATTTCTGGGCTCCTCAGTACAAGAAAGACATGGACATACTGGCATACTGGAGAGAGTTCAGTGAAAGGACACAAGGATGATTAAGGGACTGGGGCACCCCACACATGAGGGAAGGCTGAGAGAGCTGGGACTGTTCAGCCTAGAGAAGAGAGGGCTCAGGGTGGATGTGTCAATGTATATAAATACCTGAAGGGAGGGTGCAAAGAGGATGGAGCTAGGCTCTTTGCAGTGGTGCCCAGTGGCAGAACCAGAGGCAACGGGCACAAACTGAAAGACAAGAGGTGCCTTATAAGCATCAGGAAACAATTTATTTACTGTGTGGGTGATGGAGAATGGGGAACAGATAGCCTAGAGATGTTGTGGAGTTTCCATCCTTAGAGATATTAAAAAACCGAGTCCTGGGCAACTGGCTTTAGGTGGTCCTGCTTGAGCAGGGAGATTGGACCAGACGACCTCCAAAGGTCCTGTCCAATCTCAATCATGCTGTGATTCTGTCGCAGTCTACAATTTCTATCATGGTTACATGGCTTAGGAACACAGTTCCCATTGAGTGCTTCAGCTCCTAGAGATGCTTTGAAAATCTCTCCCATTAGCATGTCAGTTCAACATTCACAGTAGTCTTTTTTTGCTTAGTTTCCAAATTATCCATTTAGGACTCTACACTTTAAAACTTTTGCCAAGTCTTTTTTCATGTGTCCTCTGCTTTGTATTTCAAATTGTTCATTTGTGGGACTACTCCATCATAAACTTACATGGGTGGCTGTTATATCCCAAACCTCATCATTACTGGCATGAAAGCTCTACATAGATCTCAAATGATCCATGAACAAAAGTAAACTCTTGGAAATGCTGTGATCTTTAAAGGCAGACTAGGCTGCTATTGATTCAGTGTCAAAAGAGTCTAATAGAAATAATGGCAATAGAGAATCATTGACTAAGTCAGCATTCATCTAATGATGTTACGTATAATTAGATCAAGGATCTTTTGACTGATATAGCACAAAAATACATCAGTTTGCAAAAATCTAGAAAGTGCCTTGAAACACAAGAAAGACTCTGCCCATTCTATATATTCTTACATAATTTTTACTGATAATTCTTTAGGCAGTGATTATGAAATGTGGTCCATGAATATAATTTGATGACATACGATGTGTCATGTTATGTCACGTGGGACTGGTTTTTCTTGTTTGTATAAAATTATAACTCTTCTGATTACTCTCTACAGCTTCCTGAGGAAGGGGAGAGGAAGGTGCTGAGCTCTTCTCCCTGGTATACAGTGGCAGGATGCATGGGAATGATCCAAAGCTGCACCAGGGGACATTTAGACTATGAGGAAGCATTTCTTTACAGAAAGAGTGGTTAAACACTGGGACAGTCTTCCTAGAGAGATGGTTGATGGCTCATGCCTGTCAGTGTTTATGAGGCATTTGGACAATGTCCTTAATAACATGGTTTAGCTTTTGGTCAGCCCTGAACTGGTCAGGCAGTTGGACCAGATGATCATTGCAGGTGCCTTCCTGAACTATTCTATTCTATTCTATTCTATTCTATTCTATTCTATTCTATTCTATTCTATTCTATTCTATTCTATTCTATTCTATTCTATTCTATTCTGTTCTACATTTTCTTTAAAAATGTCTTCTGTACTTCTACTACTTTTCTATATTAGCAGTTCCTAAAATTGCCAGTGAGACCCTTAAATAAGATAAAAAGTAAGCTCTGTGGTCACAGAAGGGACACGATATAGGTCTTGAAACAATTTCTTTTGAGATGTAAGCCAGCTTATAAAAATGTTCTTGGAGAATGATATTTTCCATTCTCTAAATTAAATTTCTGTTCATTATTAAATGACCAAAAATATAATTCTAGAGCAGGCTATAATTTATGTGTTCCAAAAGTAACTTTGGAGTGCACACATAGGCCTTTATGTATCAAGGTTTTTTAAAGATTTTCCTAATACAAGGTAGGTCTTTTATATGTATTTCACTACTATTTTACCAGACAGCAAATTAAGGGACACCTCAGAAAAGAAAAAATGTTGTTTTGGCTGAAATAGTCCTCTGGGATTTGACACTTTACTTGAATTCCTAATTTGCTATAGTTTTTCTGCACAGGCTTGAGTAAGCCAGGGAATTCTCTACTCTAACTTAAGACATATAAAACATAAATGCACTGTTCAAGCTCCAGAAAGTAATTGCATTCAAAGACAGATACAAGAAAATTATTTTCTGAACATGCTTGTCTTTATTAACTATAGAAAGGACAAAGAAAATTAGCTAAGACTAGATAGCACTTTTTTTTTTTTTTTCATGGTAAAAATTAAATGAAAGAAAGCCATCTTGCAGTTTCCTTGGTTGATACAGCTTTAGTCATGGACACTGGAGAGCTAGACGTGAGCTAACAATACTAGATTTCCCTTAACAGTCACTTTTATAGCATAGCTTTACTGAGCTACTTTTGATGTTTCCCTCTGGGTGAGATGAACTGTACATTTGAGTTAAGGGTCTAGATCTTTCCTTTTACTATTATGAAGGAATTTAGAAGACAAATTATATGCATGTGTCTAAATGAGAGGCATCTTGCTGAAATTGCAGTTCTCCAATCTCTAAAAATAGTATTGAGAATAGCATCCCTTTTTAATATCTTTATTATTCTATATTAACTTTTTAGAGACTATGTGCTTCTCAGAGGGTCTTTTCTTATATATATGTCTTTTACCTAATAGGAATATTTCATGTAAACACACAATTCAAATAAGAATGAATATAACATAAAATATTGGAGTCTTCCAGCTTAAGAACTCCAGCTTCAGAATTTAATATAAGAACTAAATTGTTATGAATTATTGTTAAGAATACGAGTAAGTTACTAAATTAAGAATTATTATTGTTGTATAGTAATGAGTAATTCCAAGGTTATTTCTGCATGTCTGAGCCTTTTTTCCCCAAACAACATAAGATCTTGAGTTCTGCAGAAAGGATTCCTAGATTGGAAAAGCCAGCCACAAACTAGTTCTGCAGTGTTTCTTCATTTCCATTTCCCCTGTATGCTAGATTCAACAATGTAATATATATGTGCAGACCTTACGTGCCAATATAAACTCACACTGATCGCTTTGCAGGCTTACAGCCAACTTTTGTATTATCAGCAGTGAATATCATGGAGGGCCTGTGTGCAGTCATACTTCAAATTAGATTAAGAAATTAATACTTAATATGTCATGATTTATAATAGTGTATTTTCTTGACAACAGTGTTAGGCTAATTGTTTCAATTACGTTGGAATTCATTGCTTGTTACTGGGAATTCATATTGATTAAGAGATGAGATACCAGAAAGTATGTAACAATTTTATTGCTTCCCAGCAGCAAAAGAGATGTGTCAATTTAAAAAGTCTTCCAGTGCATGTCAGTATTTACACCTTTTCACAAAATCGTGCATACTCAATGATTCTAGTAGCATGTGTTTGTGTTAACTGACCAAACAATCTATTTTAGATGATTCATAAAATATTAAATTTGAAGATTGGGATGATAAAATCATATCTTTAATTAAGAGCTATTTAATAAAAAGTATATTAGATTTTAAACTATGTCTAAAAGGGTCATAACAGATATTTTATGCCTTAATCCAGTTACTAATGCATTTCAACTGTTGTGTATAAAGCGAGCATATATAAGACCTTAGACAGTTTCTTGAACTGTTAGTTGATATCTTTTCCTCCAAGCACCTGGATAAGTTTCTTTCAGTCTATCCTGTCTGCTGTAGCTATGTCTGTGGCTCGCTAATCTTATTTCTGATGAAGTTTAAGGAGGAAAGAATGAACATCGGTCCTTTTGTTCTTCCTTACTCCTCCTAGTCTTTGAGTGGAATAAAAAAAGTAGTGTCTCTTTCTCTTGGACAGCTCTTAAGTTTTTGGTTTGTTTTTTTTCGCCCTGCTCAGTCATCCCATTTACTAGTTAGAATGCACATGTATACACAGTATCTTTCAATGGAATTTTTGGTAGCTTATGTATTTGGTACTGAGAATTTTGAGTTATGAGTGAAGAAAACCAGCTTGGTTTAAGTTGATGTTTCTCATGTGCCATGGTGGAGGTTAATACTGCAGGAGTATTTATTTTCCAAACAAAGTTTTAAACTAAAGAAGGGTAATTTGAAATGACTCATTCAGAAAAGTAATGAAAAACATGCTGTAGATCCTCCTAATGGCAGAGTTTCCCCCCATGCCTGATGGTGGCTTGGCTTATTTGGTCTACCAGAATGTCACTTCTGTACTGAAGCCTCCTTCTGCTTCTCTGAAAGCCAAACCCTTCACTACAATTGAATGATGTAGGGCACCCTTCCTTTAAGGAAAATATGCAAGTCTCTAATACAAGGGGAAATGGCAGCTTTCCACTTTATAAAATGTCAAGTTACATCTCGATCTATTTCCCTTGGTACCTATAGAATTCCCAATATCTGTGGAGCAGCACACCCTGGGGATCTGCTTTTTGAACAAAATTTCTCTCTGGAGGGAGAGGTTAATCTGCTGGTCTTCAGTTAGTCTTCTGCTAGTTTGGCAGCACCTGGATTCTAACAGGAGAGAGGCTTTGAAAGGTGAGTGTAACAACTTGTTCTCTTGGGAGAGGCAAGGTATGAACATGGTCTCACTTTGGGCCATTGAATAATTTGGTCCTGTGAGGGGGCACCTTTTATCTTTTCTACTGCATTACATGAAGTTGTAGGACAAAAAAGCCGTCCACTGGACACAACTGATATTGGGGAAAACCTTGTGAGATGTCCATAAGCAGTATAAATACAGCCACAGATGTTGCATCAGGAATGTGCCATGTTCTGAGAAGTGTCGTGTGAGTGGATCCTCGAGCTAAATGCAAAGCACAAGACTTGACAGACCTGACTAAACCACTTCCTCGTATCTTGTAATAGAAGGGCAGGAGAGCAGAACTTATTCTTTCTATAAAGATTTTTTTTTCATTTATTCAAGGTTCAGTATAAGGTGAGGAAACATTTTTCTTTATGCAAACATTATTAAACATTATTTGTTCTTAAAAAATAAAATCAAATCCAAGTGAATAGTGTTATAAACAGCCAGTGACAGAAAGTAGGAAATTCAGTAGAAATTATTTTTTTTTCTTCAGACAATTCAGTGTTTGCAATGGTTACAGCTATGGATTCTTAATGAATTGCATGGGATATTGATTCAAATTGCCTTAAACATAACAGGCAAAAACCGATTACATTAAAGAAAATTAAATTTAAACACCATGACTCTTACTGCCAATGGATGGAAGCTCTTATACTGCAAAGCAGAAAATATATACTCTTCAGGTTTTCCAAATTTGCCAAGTGTAAAATTAGCATTTGTTGCTGCTCTTGCATGCAATGGCAGAGTTAATTTTAATAGCTTGCTAGATGTGCTGTAGTAAATCATGAAATTAAAGTTTGTGGAAGGTTTCATAGCTTTGCCAGTCAGTAGCTGTTTACTGCATAATTCAAATGTAAGGTAAACTTTAAAGGATTCTAATCTCTTTCATAAAAATAGAACCCCACAATCTAAAGAGGTGCTTTGCTTGTCTTTCCAGACTAGGCAATTGCTTGTTACACACTCTTCACATTTGACAGCTGGTGTTTCCTCTAACTCAGAGAAAATAATTTAAAGTGTCTGGCTTTTTACAGGGTAACAAGCATTTTGGCACTCTATTAAAGAAAACTGAAAAACTTCACAGAATATAATGTCTGTCCACAGAATAAGGCTCTTATCTAAAAATGTTTTGCCTCCTGTTTTAGAACCTGTCAATACATTAAGGCCAAACTTTGTGTTTGAATCACCAGAGGGAGACTTTTCTGTAACACATCAGCCCCTCCATAAAGCTGCTGAAGCCATAGCTACCAGCTCCCTGAGACCTGAGGAAAAATATTCTAAAAAGTTCAAGTATTAGGTAAATAAAATTGTTCAGTGAAGAAAAGTTTTCATGGAAGAGTTGGCTTTTAACTCACCAGAAAGACTAAAAATATGTAAACTAGCTCTGAACAAGCCATGTGGCAGCCTGGGAGATAAACCTGGCCTTGTCTAGGTCTATATGAACTGAATGCCCTGCAGCTCGGTGTCTCCCTTCAAATCAGTACCTCCCAGCCATATTTGCCTTGTAGCCATCCTGAAAAAGGCTAGAGACAGTCTGCATATAATGCCCATCTGTCCTTGCAGTGGAGGGACAGTGAATCTGAAGCCTGGCCTTGGAACTACTCCTACTCAGCAAAGGGACATAGAAATCAAGCTGTCAGTTTTAAAAAAATAAACCATATTTTTACTGCCTAGCTGGTAGCACTAATTTTCATCTTATCTATGAGTAAATTTTATCTTGGCTAGAAACTTTGCTTCTACATGTTTCACTCCCACCCTTGATCTTTGTCTTAAAAAGAAGTATGATGTTCCCTACCTGTTATGACCAGGCATCACCAAAACCTGCTTTAAGATCTGCCCAATTATTCCTGTCTCTTGGTTGCAGTGACAGTAAAAATCATTGTAAAAACACTGTGAGTTACTTTTTTCAGGGGAGTTTCACTCAGTGCAGGAAAACTGCAAACATTGTAATCTTAAAAGTTTGTGACTGGTCAGAACATAAGGTGGTCTTCCAGAAAGCCAGTAGGTTACATTAGGAATGCTTCTAAATTTGAACACACCATCATCCTACTGATGCAGTCATATGTTTTACGGGCTTGAGAATGAAGTAGATTTTTTTTTTCTCCACTGAAAATATTTGCATACTAAGTGATTGTCAAATTATGTATTATAATGTGCTGCATGTGAACATTAAGTGATCAAGACAAATCAGTTACTTACACTGACCAGCAGTTTTATAAGATGAGGCACACTTGCGTGTATTTATTTTGTCTCCATGTATTGGGCACTAAACATGTCTAGAGAAGTTCCAGACATGTTTCAGAAGCAATTTGCTCACCAAAAGCTAACTGTGACAGACAGCTTTACATTAGCAAAGATGTCATACCCTGATTGAAGCAGTTTCCAAGATCAGAGGTTTTGAAAATCCACTGGGACGCATACATACTCAGTGAGATATTCAGTGACTGGAGAGATTCAGAAAGGATGCCTTTACCTAAGCTGTGGTTCATCCTTGAAAGCTAATACCCAGGTTCATTGGCTGTTCCAATGTACAGTTGTTAGGGTTAAGGGAATGCCAGATTTCTTAATGAACACACAGAAGATCCGGAGATTAAATTGTAATATAGGTAGACAAAAAGAAAACTTCTGTTAACACTGACTTTTACCTGTTTTGAAATGTAGAAGCTGGGTTTTTTTCAGCTGACATGTTTTTAAAATCAATTTTATCTTACCGTTAAATTGTGCATTGTTGCTATACCTGTTTAGCAAAGAACTAATGAACTTTTCCAGGACACTGGATTGCTATCAAAGTACTAGATGCCACAATCACAAGATAGTCCAGGAATAGTGAGAAATTTCCTCAAAAAAAGCTGCAGGAGTTAGGTTGTCAGTTGGTGCCTTGATATCCTCAGTATGGCAGAGTATTTACTCATGACAAACATTGGCAACCATCACTTTAGTAAACAGTAGAAATAAGAGAGGATGCAAGGCTGGAAATTGACTTTTGAATTCTATTTAGAGTTCGTTTACCATCTTGAAAAGAACTATTCATATCTACTGTGAAAAAAGTTGATTGGCCAGTGCCTGGAGGGTGTTTCACAGGGACTACAGAGACAGTGGTAAAAATGACCTTGAGAATTCATGCTGGCTGTTTGTTAGAATGGTCCCAAGGACGGTACTGGCCCAGGACAACCAGCACAGTCCCAAACTAATGCTGGGCACAGGTTAGGACATAGCACAGGCAGCAACAATTAATAACAGACAGTTTTGCTGTTGATATCTGAATGTTAGCATCTTTTTTCTAGGTTAGTATCTTCCTGTCTTTAAATCCCTAACATGCTTCAAATGAATATAGCAGCCAACCGTTTTTTATAGAGATTGGGATTTTTGCAGACTTCTCTGGAAATATGGACTCTGAGCTAGGAGGCCAAATTTGTACCTAGGACCATAGATTCTCTGTCAGCATTTAATATAGACCTAACACTCTGATCTCAACAAATTGTTTCTGAATTTTTTTTAAGGGCTCCAGTCACGGGGGTAAAGATAGGAGATTATTTTTTAAGTAGGCCTATTCTGTGGTACTCTGAAGAATATGATCTGATCGAACACCCAGGCAAAGCCATTAATAAAATGTTAGATAACTGCAGGATACCTCTGCAAACTAACTAACCAGATCCTCTTACACAGCACATATCACAAATGAATGGCTTCTAACTGCATTCACATTCTTCCTTGTATTATTTATAACTAATTATCCTTGTCCAGAGAACTCAGAAGACAAAAACAAGTGGAAATATGAATATGTCCTTTTAAACCTGTTATGTTGGCATGTAGATTTATTTTAACCATGACTACTATGAGCCTTTATCATCAGGTTTATATATTAAAGAAACAAACAGAATTTTTCTGTGATCACAGTGCAAGCTGTTTCTTAACTTGGTACAAATGTGAGTATAAACTTGTTGGAAAGCTAAAAAAGTTACTTTAATTAATCCCTTAGAGAATAATTAGTAGAGCTGAAGATATAAAATTTAAACCTCCCAGGTGGGGTTTTTTGTAACAGTCTCATAGAGCACTAATAAAAGTACTACACTTCTCCTAAGAGCTAATGCACTTGTAAAATGACTAGAGCATAAAATATTTGTGTAATAATCAGGAGATTGAAGCAAGAAGACTGTTTAAATAAATACCACTTGTCAAGGAGAATAGATTCTTAGAACAGTTCCCTCTATTTCTCCTCTGTTAACATTTCTAGTTATTATGCTTTATGACTCTGTTTTACAAGACATGATCATTTCTTATTGTTTGTTGCTTTGGTTTTCTTTTGAGAGAGAGTGGATTAAATTTTAATTTGGACAGACTTGTGTGTGCTAGATTTAAGTGAAGCTATTAAAGTGGTCAAAGTTAATCTGAGTGGTTCCAAAACTGAAGTCAAAGAAGTACCACGGGGGGGGTGGAGGTGAGCGGGGAGGGGGGGGGGGGGGGGAGGAGGTTTTGCTTTGTTCTTTTTTTAAAAAGCAGGGTTTTTTTTAAATCGAAATTTCTAATAGAAAAGTCAAAATGTATACAAATAAGCAAACAACCACCCACAACTGTCAATGATACTTCCTTTTGGCTTTTGGAAATATCAGAACAGAAAATCAAGAAAAAAAAATTAAAGCAAGGTCTTTTCATTATATTTATCTTGCAAATTTGCAAAGGCAACCAAAGCATGCCTAGACCTTCTCTACTAAGAAGAAAGGTTGAGTAATAAGAGTACAAGAGAGAAACACAGTAACTAGACATATTTATCAGACAACAGTCCAAATATTTGGCTACTTAGGTATACTTACCTGTTGAACTAAGAAAAAGACGTGTGTGCAACCTACTCCTGATGATGAAGATGAATGCAAGTACAGACACCAATTTGACTCTCATATGTTCTTCTTTTCCCTCTGTTCTACCCATATAAGACTTCCTTCTCCTGGACTCACTCTGCCTGTTGGCCATCTCCCCCTGTGCTGCCCTGCAGAATTCCAATGCTTCTTAGTGTGACAACCCCTGCCTCACAAGAGCTTCCATCATTCTGGGAGGATATAAAGGCTTCTTGACCTTAAGCCCTTTTCAGTAATCTTTCAGGTAGAATGCAGCCTAACCCAAGATAAGTGACCAGTGGGCTTTGGGAAATCTATTCAACAACATTAAATTTTTATTTTAAAGCATCCAGATAATTAAGAGTATGTTCAAAGGCTCCCAGTTCTAACAGTGTCTCCAAACACCTCTTGCTCTAGCATTCAGAACATCTCTTCTTTTAAACATCCAAAGCAGCTGCTGTATATATCAGGCTGAGAAATCGGTGTGGAAGGCAGAAGCATGTTTGGAAGTAAGTAAAGAAGGCAGGCAAACTTTAACAATACAGGAAATTAGAAGTTTAAAAAATTGCAAGATATCTTGTACATTTTTTGTCTGTCACACAGTTGCACAACCAGTAATAAACTGGAAGAGGGGTGTGTGTATGTATTTTGACCCCCAAACCATCCAGTTATGATTTTTTCTTAAACCTTAGATATCAAAGAAGCAGTTAGTTCTTGCTTTGTCTAATATAACTAATTAAACTTTCCTGCTCCAAACTAATTTTGTAGCATTAAAATTGGGGCATTTTTAATTATTTATTTTCAATATTTTGAGCAAAGGATAAGCTATTCATACTAAGGAAGAGAAGGAAATTGAATTGGAAAAATGATGTTTCTAAAGAAAACTAATATGAGAGACAAACTGCATACTGTGAACTACACCATCTAAACAGTCATAACATGAAATACTTTCGTAGCTTTCAGTGGAAGCTATCTTCCATAATTTGTGAACTGCACACTTCAGATTTAATTGGATGTATCGTCTGCAGAGGCTGGACCCAACCCTTTCCTTTTCAGTTACAGGAGAGGTTTATTCTTGGTCTGAGCAAAAATAACAGATCATATTTAGCTAAATTCCTTAGAATGCTGAGAAAACTGGAAAGAAATAGTGTTAAATTTTAGTAATCGGAGGTTGATTTAAATGGTTTGATAGCAGACCTGATTGATTTCAGAATATTATATCAAGAAGGTATATTTCATAAATAAAAAGTGTTTCTTCCAAGTGAGATTGGAAATATTATTGACACTTAAAGTGCCTCAGAGAAAGTTTGTTTTCAAAAGGAAACAGCTAAGAGAGCATGTGCAAATGGTTTGGATGTTCAACCTCTTCCAGTGAACCTTTACTACTTGTTTAATCCTCTGCAAAAAGCAGTTCTAAAACTATCAGGGTGTCTCAGGAAGTTTTTTATTAACTTCTAGGAAGTTTTGTATAACTGCCCTTAAACAAATCATGTGCTTTGGACCTCACCTTGTTTCTGAATATGCCTGCTCAGCTCCAAGTGATACCTACTGGTAACTGTACATGAGAAACAGCAGATGAAACAGAGGCCCTGAAGAACTCCACCCTGTTTTTTTTCTGCAAATGGAAAATCTGTCTGTGTTGTATTAACCTGCATCAGCAGTTTCTGCAAACAAGACAGTCTCAGCAATGACATGAAAACTGGTAATTATGGGCAACTGAGTCATATCCTTCCAATGTAAACGGGCCTTCCACCCACAGTTTGTGCTCTCACTAACTGCGCTGAGACCCGAGGTGGCATGGCATGAGGTCATGCTGCACGGTATGTGACCCCCATTCCCTTACACATTAGCTCCACATAGACTATGAAACAATGATGTATAGGCATATTTATAGTATTGTATGTCATGAGAGTGGGTTTGAGACAGAAGCAGTGATTACTACACGATACACATTTTCCAGAAGATTCATTGAATTTGAAAAAAGTGTACACAGTTAAAATATTCTGCAATAGTCCTGAGTAGTCAAATCTTTATACTTTTGCCTACTGATTCTCTCCAGGAGAAAACCAAAAGCAAAACATTTGACCAGATGCACATATTATAATACCTTTCCTGAGCGATGACTCTTAGAGCAGCAAGGTGCTGGCTAATGCATTGATTCATGGTTCTCCTGCAGTGCTCTGTAATTTGAAGATGCTTTGACAGCTGTCACAGGTCAAGGATCTGTGTATTACCTGGCAAAAGTGAATGTAGAATACACAAGAAGCTGTTTTTTAAGTTGCCTACTGTTCTCTTTCATAAATGATTTTTGCTACCTTTTTATTGAATGTCCTGTATGTTCAGTGTTTTGCCACCAAAAGAAATCCCTTTAGGCCTAAGGAAGTAGGAAGGAAGAAGTAAGGGGGTGTTTTTTTAATGCCATGAAACTCTAGTGACCTTCTGCTGAGTTTTATATCAGCATTGCTTCAGTTTGCACTCCTCGACATGCTTTGGCAATGTTTCAAAATAATGGCTAAGTATAGGAACGTTCAAAGGCTGGGGTCATGTTACTGCCACAGCAGCAGTAGGAGCAGCAACAGCAGACTATTAAAAGTTCCCAGGATTTACTGAGACTACAGAAGGGAGAAAACCAGACAACTCTCCTTCCTTCTCCAGTCACACTTTGACTAAATCTGTTCTAAGTAATAATTAAAAAAGCCAGTGAGCAGTAAGATTTACCCTTGTCTGGTGGTTATCTATGCTTTTAACAGAGATGCCACCTCATAAAGCTTTGCCTTGTGACAATCATCCTCCTCCCAGACTGAGTTTACACATGGGGTTTGGAGCTGAGAGGATGCAAGCTATGAGTGACAAAGGCATTAGGATAAGTTGTGGCCCATTTTATTTCTGGTATAGATTAAGCCTCTGAAGATACCAAATGGTAGAGGGGTTGTTTTGGGCTATTCCATGCACTGCAAATGACTTCCTTGCATTAAACTCTTCCATAAAGCCTCATTCCCTTTTTCTGGTTAGGGCAACATAAGGGGCTGAAGCTGTTTCAAAGCTGAGGAAAGGAAAAGAGAGGTAACAGCTAAATTTAGTCTTTATTTTACCTCCTGCTTCAGAAGCCATATCCATCTCCAGCCTGTGTAAGGACTCTTCAGCTTTGTCCTGGGATCGAAATAGCCATGACTGTCAAGAGCAAGAGTAGAAGCAGAGGACAGAAGCTGGGCATGCTGGGCTTTCACTTAAATAACAGCCTACTTTGGGCAGCAGCACCCTACAGTAAGACTTCCATCATAGCTGTCTTGCAGTGCTGAAAGTTCAAGATAGAGGAATATTAATGCTTTATGACAGAGGTGGGGTGAGATTTCACAAATTAAGGGTTTCCCCTTAGCACTAAAAAAGGGAAACCGATGTATAATCACAAAAAAGGCATTGTTTCCTCATATTCCATAGTCAAGCATATGAAGGCTAGGATGTGTTTTTAGCTTTTGTACAACTTTAAGTCTTCACTTACTTGGATACATTACGTTTTTATGTGTGGTTGCATGCCATCTTTTCTGCAGGGTCCCTCCTCCTCAGTATAGCTGTACAAGTGAGCATGTAGGTTGCCTATGTGAAAAACAACCCTGGCATTCCTTAACTTAGAAATTACTCCAGTTGCCAACAGTCATTATAAATTATTTAATTTTACAATAACATTTTCTGTACATAGTCTTTACGCATCTATTGAATACACTGGGTCTGCTTTAAAAATAGTTTAAAATGTTACAAATTAGATTTTCTTCATGTATTTGAGACTCACTTACTCTGGCTTTACCCATGTGTTAAGGAGTCTCAGTCAGTCTAAATGGCATGCTGAGGAGCTATAGGAAGATGGAAATTAAGTAACTGATCTCTTTTATGTCACACCTTCTTCCAGCTTCTAAGCACGTAAATTATAATGAGACTACGTTTGACATCAGCAAAGTGGCTGTAATTAAGTAAGCCTGAGTTACAGTTCCTTACACATTACTTCTTAATTCAGCAAACTTTCAAATTATGTGACTATCACATCTAAGCTTCATACCATTACATTTAGACATTGCATAAAAGCTACAAAAAAGAACGAACTCTACGCTGGGCTTTCAACAGTGTTTGCACTTAGCAACAGAGAAACAACTCCTGCCCTTCCCACACACAAGAGGTACCAGAGGAGAGAAATATTTTCAGAAATAACACCTAATGACCATATTTTAACAGTGAAAAGAAATAAAACATCAGGTATGAAGCCACAAGAAGGCAGTTTGTCCTGAAAAAGAATGTCAAGTGTTCTGCATTTCCAGTTGGTGTCACGGATCAGATTTTGCAAAACTACTGATCTAAAAGACCAGAAGAAAATACATGCTAACTTACTTAGAAATACATTGTCAACATGGACACTAAAGTTGTTTTCCTCCTAATAATATATTTCAAAGGAAGGAAGAGATGCCACAGCTGAAGTAATACGAATTTGTGCTAAGTATAAAGAACTTTTTTATGAAAATCTGGTTTACTTCACACTGTTCTCTCTTCCTCAGGTAGCGTCAAGAGCATATTTAAAGATTTTTTATAAACTGATTGTCCCACAGATGCATGTCTGATGTATTCTGTGCAGTTGTAACAGAATTTACTGCTGCCTTTTGCTGTGCTGATGGAGCTGTTTGTACATTGTCTTGGAGACAGCCACAGTGAATGATGGAGCTAAAAAAGAGCTCCCCAAAGTGTTTCTGTTTGTGTTTTATTTGGGTCATTTCATTCTTCTGGTTTATAGTGTAATCCTACAAATAATTGTACCAGGATGAGTAGATGTAACAATGGAGTGAGGGAAGCAGTTAAACTAGTTTTATTGTTAGCCAAAAAAAAAAAAAAAAAAAGTGGAGCAATGAAATTTTATTTTCGGGAATTGTACTATGTCCTCAAAGATTTGCAAACTCAGTTTATTAGGTGATGTCCATGTGATGGCTCTTTCTCTTTATTCAATTCTTGTTTCTGTAGGGTTGGGTTTGCTGAGAGAACATCGGATGTATCCCATGTAAAAAGTGGAAGAGATGGACAGCTATGCATACCTGGCAGCCCAAGGTACCTTACTTGCCTATGAAAATGTGTGTGTCTTTCAGAATAAATTAAGACTTTACAGTTTAACATTTTTGACCTATCGCACTTGAAATTTTAGTTACCTAAGTTCTTTTTGTATCTCAGTCCAAGTTCTTGGTTCAATATTTGAAAATACAACAGTGTACACACTGATTAAGCATAACACTGAATCAGAAAATCAAGTTTAAGCAGATACAGACATCCTTTCCAGACTGGAGTAGTCCTGATTGACTTCTCTGTTTCACATTCGTTCTTGAGTGTGCTACTGTCTCAAATGCAGAAAAAAATATTTCTACAACCAAATTTGTTTAAAGGGTAAATATGTAACTTGAAAAAAAGCCCAAATGCAGAATCTTCAAAGTCCACCAAGACTTAAGTATTAATATTCATTAAAATCTGAATTCTTTTGGACTAATAATTTTTTCAGAAAACACAAATTGTCCTGCTTCTTTTACAGATTTTGAACTGTCTCTCAGTGATAGCACTGTGTTCACATTTCTGTGCTGAAATGTCTGACTGAATTTGCTAAGACTACTTTTGCTAGTTTCAGGCATTCATATTCTCTTTTAACTGGAACCTGTCTGTCTGTTGATTTGAAAAGGGCATTTGGGTAGTTTACTGACTCATAAGTTAGACCAGTAGTGCTAACCATTTCATGATCTCAAGTCTTTCAAACTAGTAATCTATTTTCTTTGTACTCTGATGAGAAGGAGCTTTTTATGCTTGTTGATTACTTGTTACTTCCTTTTTAACACGTATAGGAACTTCCTTGAAATGTAGTGTGAATAACACAAGTATGTAGTGGGCGCCATGTAACAGAAGATTCAATTTTCCAGCTGTCTTATAAGTGTATGAGGGAGAGAAGAGGACCTCTGAGTTCAGCAGACCCAGAGGTCTCTTAACAGCTCTTAGGAAAAAAACAATTGATACAAATTAAAATTAACTATGCTCCTTGCCAAATGATGAGGCATATGACTGCATGTTAGTCAGAAAATGGATGGCTGTATACATTAAAGGCTTCCTTTTAATTTCCATCACTGTAGGCTGGTTTTGCATTAGAGTAGCTCTATTGTCTAGTGTGGAATAACATTTTCACTGATGCAGTCTAATGTGGACGCATGTCACAAATAACATCTAAACAGACCGGTCCTCTGGTAATGTAAATGGGAACGTTCTCTGTGACAGTGCAGCTGCACAACTGTACAACAGCGCTTAGAGCTATGACATTTGTTTGCCTATGAAACCCATGCAATTATCTTGCTTTAAAAGCAAGGTGCTTTCTGCGCTGCTCTCCTTCTAATTTGTTACAGCATAGATTCAACAATCCCTAATAGCACAGGACCATTTCTGGAAACAATACAGTGCTCTGGAAACTGGGATCTAAGCAGTGTAGGTTTTAAGAGATATAAGCAGTTCCAGTTTCTATATACATTTGAAAATACATATCCTAAAGAAGAGAGGAAGGGAGAGAGATAATGTCTTCCCGATGACAGCTTTCTGGATGGAATCTGAAGTCTAAAGCAAGAGAAAATTTTCATTAACATTCAGATTACATGTCATTTTGATTCACACTCCCTAAGCAAGCTAATTTGGACTGCAGCCAACCTTCTTACAGTGTGATGACAACACAACAAGCTCCACCGCCTCTCTTTCATTGCTAATGATTCCTTGAGTGACAGCCGTGGTCTCTGAGCTCGGCATGACACTTCACCCTGCAGCGACCTGCAGTGTCAGAGCTGCCTCTCTCCTTGGCCCCCGCTGGGCTTTCTGCAGCAAGGACACTCCACCACATCAGGGCAACAACAACAAAGGGAAGGGTCTGCTCAAGACTGTGCTCAGAGAAAGGTATGCTTTCTGTGCATTTTGCTGTGGTATAATAGTCACAGTGGGCTATTTGATCCCTTCCTAATGCCTCCACCATCTCACACCAAACAAAAAAGGAACAAAAGAAAAAATCTTCACCTCAGCACTGGCTTCTTTGTGAAAATGAGAACTGTGATGTACTTCCCTCACAAATATTTTCAGTAATGTATGGTCCTAAACTCTATCAAAGATTTTAGTCAATGCAGTCTTGATGGATCTATGTAGGCTTAGCACTGACCAAATATTGCAAATTATTAGGGATTCACTTCAAGCTTAGCTAGCATGGGGAATATTTTACCCACTTGCTCTTCTGTATAGCTGCTATAATGTCTGATCTATTTCAAGATCTTCCCCTCTATGGTAGCAGTTTAGTCTGAGACCTGTTCAGCTGTCTACGTCTGAAAGGATAGTTATCCTAATAATTCTCAAATTCATGTTTATGAAAGGCAGGGGAGGTTTTGGAAACCCTAAACATCTGATTGTTCATTTCCCTGTTGGGAAGACCTGGGCATCATCTTATCAGGATTTGGGTAGTTTAAACATACGTGTAGGTCAGAAAGAACTCTGCAGAACTAATTCCTCAAGTGACTGAGTCTTACTGGCGGGCTGCTGCCATACCCGTAAAGTCAATGGAAATGTATGGGTCGTTAATGATATTGGACTGATTACATGTGTGTCTGTATATCTATATGAAGTGCCCCCCCCCTTCCATTAATTTCAGTGGAATAATACTGTAAATGTATTTTTTAAAAAAACCTCTAGAGCTGCATACTATATACTATATCCTTTGCTATGGGGGCTAGGTGTCTGCCTGAACATTTTTCAACACTGTGTTGAAAATTCTGACAAGAGACTGGACTAGAACTCCAGTACAGGAAGGATGAGAGAAAGGAAGGTTCATAGACGTAGTATCTGGAAAAGTAACAGATGTTTGTCTTCTCCCTGAAATTCACACTGGTTGGGCTCCTTTGGAGGCACGAATGTGACTTGTATACTAGTAAACAAATGGTCCTTGGACTTATTCTCTGGCCCAAATAATAATTGCTTTATTACCTAATCCATCCTATTTTACCTTCCATGATATGAGTCATCTACATATTCCTGCTAAGAATGGTCCTTGAGCCATGCTTAGCTCACCACACATGCTCAGGAACTGCCTGAGAGGGTGTAAGTAGTCCAAAAAACCTGGGAGGTGCTGGTCCAACAATTTAGGTGTGCAGATGATTGAATTCCAGGGCTCTTATGGATCTTGATACTATGGAATTTGGTCTTCTATATGGCTGTGTGTATGTTATGTATACTATGTATAGACACGTGTATCTATATAAAGGTGAAAGCAGTAAGGAAAATAAGGAAGGAGCTCAGTCAAGGTGAGGAGACAGTGCATGTCCTGGTTGAGTATAATGTCTGAGGGATGTCTTCTACTTATGAGGCAGTATCAGCTCTCCTGTTCACAAGCTTCTGATGTGCTGTCAATAACAGGCAGACAACTAGACCACTGTTTCCTCTGGCAGCTGTTACTTTGAATTTCCCTAATGACATCACTGGTTCTACGAGTTATAGGCATTTTTAGAAGAAATATCTGTTTGGTTATAAAAGCAAAGGCTAAAGTACTATGTAGAACACCCACATGAACTACCTGGGAGGTCCATTGAGAAAGTTGAGGACTTGTATTTAAGTATAAAAAGACCTTGAGCACTGACTTGTTTGTAAATGTTGGCAGTTGAAAGAGAAGTGGAGACTCATCAGATCATGTTTTTGCCATGTGGAGCACAATTCTGTTTCAAATTCTTTGCTTTTCCAAGTAAGAGTGTGCTGCCATCCTTCTATTGCTTTTGCTTCTTTTATATCTGGCATTAACACCAGGATGTTTTGGCATCGTATCTGGCACAAGAAGCAAAGGTGGAGCAGCTCCAGTGTCAACAACCGGAGGCAGATTCAGTGCAGAGAACTGCTACAATTTATAGTCCTTTCCAGCACAAGGCAAGATCTGTGGAGCAGCTGATTATACATTATATTTCAGTAATAAAATACAACCTATAAAAATAGTCCATTAATAGTGAAAGAAGGATATTGTTCTGCACGTAACAGAAGAAATCCTTTTTTTATTTGCAGCTGAGGAAGAAAGGTTAGTAAGGAGTAGGTTTGACAACTCCAGTGCTCCTAGGTTAGGTCATGATTTTTCCACGTATAGTATCTGCTAGGTAAAAGTGGCAGTTCACACTACATCTGGCCCGGCTCCAACTTTTGGTGTGCAGTTTTCCTATTTATACTTGGGAGTTGAATTTTGCAGCTTCTTTCGTGTCCTTTTTTGATGTAAATACGCATAAGCCATTTCTGTGTGCACAAGAATTTTAGCATAATAAAAGTACTAGGGTGAATCTCTGGTTACTGTAACACAGAACAGATTTCATCCAGTTCACATCAGGATTTGAAGTGTGCATTACTTAAAAATGCATTTAAGTCTGACCTACTTTTAAATCTTCAATATTGCAGTTTGGTTTCATTACAACATGGGGACCTTCAAGGTCTGCCTGTTCTTATTCAGGTCGCTTTAATTGGTATAAGGAAACAATGTTCATTTGCAGTAGGCAACATGCCTCAATAGATTATGCATGGGGCTGGGAACTAGCAATTCCTCAATTCAAGTTAAGCTGGTGATGCTGACTTAGAAGTGTTGCTCAGCTTTTCCGAATCTTTGTATTTGCAAGCATTAGTTTTCATATGCTTATATCTGCAACTGTGCTACAAAAGACTGGTCTTGAGTTATGCTAGTCATGCTTAACCTCTTCTCAAACTGAAAATATGCAGAATCTGACTTATTATTATCTGATACTAGTAGCAGATTTCATAAGTCTTACAGAAAATTATTACAGTATACATGCTATTGAAGTACTGGAATTATTGGCATAGGAAATTAATATTGGCAGTCCTTTACCTTCTTATTAAAAGTGAAACAGAATAACCAAAATTTATGATGTGTGACTAGAAAAAGGAAAACAGTAGCCAAGATTAAAGAAAAGACAGCGATAAGTATTTAAGGTGATGAAATACCAAAACAAAACAAAGAAAGAAAAGAAAGATTGGTACTTACTATTGAATGTGATGTGAAAGCAAAGGTAGGCAAAATTGTGTGTAGGTCTGATATGTCTTACACATTTAAGTAATAGGAAGATAGTACCTCTTAAACAAAATTCAGGCCGGTATATTTTTAAGAACTATCATTGATTTCACTTTTGTGTAAAGATTGAAAGGCTGTTACTGAAATTCTTGAATGCTACAGTGCCAGTAGCTGATGTGATATTATTTCTCCTCTTGTGGAAAATTATAATGGAATGGTAGTCTTTACTAATAAAGACCAGATGGAGAAAACATCTTTGGAGATTAGTTTGAGGTTTTGAAAAAATATAGCCAAGATGTCTCTGTGTTATAAGATCTGAGGTTTACCAGTGTAGATGCTTAAGAGAAGCGAATTTCACATTCACATATGCAAACATTTGTTGAAACCATATCGTAAAGTCTTAGAGAATCCCAGAGTACCATATATCAGTGCTTAGTATGACCATATATGTATTTGAGATATAAATCCATTACTATCTTTGAAACCAGCACTGGCTTCAGAGAAGGGAAAAGAGAGCCTTGCCTTTTTCCTGAGCTTCACTACATACGTTTGTTGCCAGCCCACCTTTCTGTGTCTTGCATACACGCTGTGGTGCTTCTGATTTCTGGCAAAAACAAATGCTCAGAAGCTTCTAAGAGGATTTTCTACTTAAAGAAAATGGGATTTGAAGGAAACCTGAATTCAGGTAATTCGATTTGCCCTTAAGGCCAATAAGGGCAGGGTCAGATCTGAGGAACATGCTGAACCCCAACTCTCTTCCCAGAATTTGTTACTTCAGAAAAGGCCTGTTCTGGAGCAGCGGTGTGCTTTTATGCAGTGTTGTTGGTGTTGTGTAAATGACTGGCTCATTTGAAAAAAAGGTGAATCCATAAAATTGAAAGATAGCAACAATCAACAATGCAGATGAATATTTTCAAACAGTTACCATATATATGTAAAGAACACTTGTAGTTATTCTCTAAAAAAGAATCAAGTACCCAGTATACTGTGTATATTGTCTAAAATCTTCTTCATTCAACATTGGCCTTTTATGAGATATAATACCCAAAAAATCTTATTAACAGAACTTGGTCACAAGATGGTATATATAAAAGTATTGATAAGTCTTTCTTCGTTTATCTACTTTTGGGGTTTTTTTTTGGTTTGTTTGGGTTTTGGGTTGGTTGGTTTGTTTTTTTTTCCTGTTTCCAAATTATTATCTAGCTAGGCTGCAGTGCTGTGGATTTTCAATGATGATAGTTGAGAATAGCTCCTTCTTAGCCTTTCATTGCTCGACTGTCATTATTGTTCACCATGTGAGAGCACTATCAGCCTTATTTCACAGTTTCATTGTCTGTGAGTGTTCAATGACTTGTGAATCAGAAACAGTGATGTCAGTTGTTAACCACATTGACTCTTCTGGCTGCTGCTCCTGGTTTCTCACCAAAGACTTTATTTGAATCTATGGTTGACTGGAGCAAACCAAGGAATGAAGTTAAAGCTTTCTGCTGCCTTGGAAGTCAAATGGTGCCTCATTTAGACATAGTGGTAGCTCTAGCTCTTATAGATACATTAGCTTCCATAGAAGAAGCTCTGCAGTGAAAGATACAAGGTTTAACTCTCATGGTGAGATATAAAGCCTAATGTGGGACACATGCTGAAGAGGAAAGAGGTTGCATTGCAGTGCATATATTTAAACAGACTGAGAGTTCATTTTTGTGAAACTACTGTTCTTTGGGGCTGCACAATAACAACATATGTAACCATCAAAGCACTTCTCAGCTTGCTCATTCTGACACGGGGTATGTGGCAAAGTTGCAATCTGGTCCATAGTAAGAGGCTAATTGCTAGGATGCAGACATAGCAGTTTGGTTATGACTGCATGCTTCATTGTTCACAGAAGAAACGTGTCAAGTGTGATTGCATTCTTCATGCCTACTGCAATGCTTTCAATACTTGAAATGCATTTACTTCTTTTTTACGGTCTTATAATAGATTGTAATTTTAGTATATAGCACCAAAATTACATACATTAATAATTTCCATAACAAGTTTTGCTCTTTGTGTCATTATATGATAGCTACCAGTGAATTTCAAAACAGACAGCTGTGTATTATTGGGGTGGGGGAAAGAGAACAGAAAAGCTTAGACATTTACAGGCTATGATACTGCAGTTGTGTGGTAATTAACAACCAAAATTCTTCATTCTGATGGCTAAAAATCTATTTCACAAAGATCCTGATGAGGTGGAAAATTTCCTCGAAAAGTGACTCTGTTTGTGTCTCATGCTTTTTCTGTACCCACGAAACAGTACTTTGTTTTAATCTTTTTCTTTTCTTTTTTTTTTTCTTTTTTTTTTTTTTTTTTTTTTTTTAACATGTATTGGTAATCATTACAGATTGCTTTCTGCCTATGTAACTGAGATGGTTCAAAGTCATGTGCTGTATATATGTAAGTGGTAAAGGTGAGTTTGACTTGGACATATCAGAGAGAACGTCAGGGAGTATATGTGTGCAAAATGAATGGAAAGAAACAGATTACCTGAACTTGAAAACAATGTGCCATAAGGGCAGACAGAATTAGGACCCTAATCCCATGCACATACTTTAGTATGATTCTCAGAAATTCTTTAGTGTTTGTGTCAGAACCTTGAGATTGATAGCTTATTTGGTCTCTCTTCTGCCAATAAAATTATGCTAATAATAATTTTGACTCCTTGTAGACATTTTTTCTGGACATGAAGCCCTTTGAGAGTTTATAACACTGAAACTGTATTATGCTTAGGAACATGTATTATTTCATATAAATAAGGAAGTGATTGGCCTAACTTTACAGTTTCTGTTACAAAATGCTGTAGGTTATACCACATCAATGTAGCATATTTTATCTATTTATCCATTTTCTACAAGACCTTTGTGATCTCTCTTTTAAAGGAATAGCCTCTATTTTGCACAGATAAAGCTTTTAAAGTGTTTTGTTTTTTTTTTAACATATGCTGAGTAGTTCTTAGTACTTGAGAATTAGCAACTTCAGATCTCACTCACTAGCTCATCACAATATAACAGCATAAGCCTGGGTAGAATAAAGAGGCTGCTAATTCTTATAAGAAATTTGACTGGAAAGGATTGTGAGTCAAAAGGCAGAAAAGGGAAAATTGTACTGGGAATCTTCTTCCACAAACAGAATAATATACAGATTTCATTGAAGGGATAAGCATCCAGAGCAGTTGCTCTTTCTGTGTCACTGAGGAGAACAGCAGGAAGAGGAAGGCAGCTTAGTTATGTGACAGTGCAACACATCCTATATGCAAATAGAAGCAAACAAGTATACGCATCCTCCTATTTTTTTCCCATAAATTCATCACTCTTTCTGGCACCATCCCTTGGTTTTTGTGAGAAGTCTGTGTTGGAAATTTCATTTTTAATTCTTTCTCAAGCATAAACTTGAATGATTAAAGGTTCTGCTCAGCAGAAATATGCCTTAGACCTCAAGAGTTAGGAGCAGCGATCCTGCTCTTTTCAGACCCAGGTGGTGCAGGAAAACTTTGAATCTATCCAGAGGAGGTCAGTGGTCTGCCAAAGGAGAATAGTGGGGGTTGGGGAAAGAGCTTCCTCATTGCTTTGTTGCAGGCTCCAGAGGTTCTACAGAAATATTTGCTCAGGACATAAAGCAAGGCTACATCACATAATCCTCGTGAGACCTAGTATGTGGTCGGTATTGAGGAAGTAAGTTATTAGTACCTTAGTAACTCCTGTTTCTCAAAACACTGCCATATTGGAGAGTTTGCAAAGTACTAACATAACATAGTCAATCCTCTCACCTGCCATGTGCTACAGTAATGCTTGGTTCTTTGCTCAGGGCCATGCTGAAAGTCACAGTCTCACCCTCAGTAACCTTCAAAATAGATTGCTCTAATAGGTATATAATTTTACTTTCTAAGAAACCATCTGCAAATTCGGGAGAATGTCCTGAAGTTTTGGAAAGTTTCCTTTCTAAAGATTTTCCTGTCTTGCTATGGTATGCTGAGGAATATCAGAGTAGGAGGTTCAAGCTGTAGAACAGAAGTTTGCAAGCTCCCAGTAGATTAAAACCTGATTGGTAGTAAATGAGTCCAGAAAGGAAGAGGAAACAAAACCAAACCAAACTAAAACATATAACTATTTGTAAACATTTAAGGTCAGTAGCAATAATAAATCAGCAAGACCCGTGTCTAGTTTCAGCTTCCACTTGCTCAGAATCTGTTTCATCAGTGACCAACACTGCTAAGCACTGGAAACTTCATTTGCAACAACACAGCTGCAAAGGAGCTGGCACAAAGGCGAGCTTAGAAGGCAATGGTGTTTATGCTTAAAAGCTTTGGCTTCCATTTGGATTGTTGGATCACTTTACATCAATCTAGTATTCAGGTCACAATTTGTTAATGGTGATAGCAATGAAAAACCTGTTTTGTTTTTCATGATGATTTCTTTCAAACAAGTTATTTTGTATCTATGGCAGTGAGGAAAGAGATGCCAGGTAAGCAGAAAGCTAATTTGCAGCCAAACAAGTTACTATAAGTATAGGGTTCCTGGAAAGGTGTTACACTCTTTACTCCTTGCTTGCTGATTATGTGGAGGTCTACTGCCAAGAAGGTTGAAATTGCCCTCCTTTTCTGCTAGAGACAACACCTTAATGCCTTAATTCCTCATCTGAAGTAAACTCATGCACTGGTATAGGGGTTTGCACAAAGGAAGCATGGATTATTGAACAGTGCCGTGTGCCCCTGATCACCACTTAGTTCCAAGTTTTAAATGTGTAGGTAGGAGTCAGGTAAAACACTGTACTGGTTTTGACAGGGATAGAATTAGTTTTATTCATAGCAACTTGAATGGTTCTATGTTTTGGACCTGTGACCAGAACAGTGTTGATAACAGAGGACTTTTTAGATGTTGCTAAGCAGTGCTTACACACTGTCATGGCCATTTCTGTTTCTCACACTGCCCTGCCAGCAAGTAGGCTGGGGGTTCACAAGAGGCTGGGAGGGAACAAAGCTGGGTCAGCTGACAAGATCTGACCACAGGGATATCCCAAGTCATAGGACATTGTGCTCAGCAATAAAAGCTGGGGGAAGATGGAGAAAGGGGGGGCATTTTAAGTGATGGCATTTTTTTTCCCAAGTGACCGTTATGTATGATGGAGCCCTGCTTGATGGCTAAACGCCTGCCTGCCAAGGGGAAGTTGTGTATGAATTCCTTATTTTGCTTTGCTTGTGCATGCAGCTTTTGCTTTACCTATTAAACTATTTTTATCTCAGCCTATGAGTTTTCACACTTTTACCTTTCTCATTCTCTCCCACTGAGAGAGAATCCTCAATCCACTGAGAAAGCCCTGCATTGTGGGGGAAGTAAGCGAGCAGTTGTGAGGGATTTAGCCGCCTACTGAGGTTAACACACAACAAGCACTTTGATAATCTTTCTCAAGCTTTCTTGAACTCCTATTTACACCTGAAGGCATATAAAAGTGCTAGCTTTACTCTACTAAGCCTCTTTGGTGGGTTTTATCTCAATGGCTTTCTTGGTCTCTTGGATTTATTCTGATGGTGAAGTTCTCCAACGTGTTGCAGATGAGAAGAGCTTAGAGCTGGAGATGATTTGTGCAGTAGATCCAAATGAAGGTTGTTCATTCTGCCTCTGAAACAGTGCCTCAGACTTGCACTTTGTATTCCTCCTTTTGACTTGTATTTCTCATGACTGCTGACTAACGTCATCACTGGGACAAGGATAGTTAAGCAGAAGGAATGGTTGTTGGGTTGGTGGTAGTGAGGTGGCAGGCCCAGATGTCATTGCCATCACTATGAGGTCTTCAGTCTTCTTCTACCTCTTCCCCAGGGTGCTTGGGCTTGATTCCAGAAATCTGTCTCCCTGAGGAATAATGTGGGAATCATCACCCCTGATTCCTGCCCATTGGGCTTCTTGGTCATGTGCTAAAAATAGTTGTTTCTCAAAAAGTGGCATACTCCTGGTGGACATACTCTTGGGCTTGCCTAGAATACAGCTCCACAAAGGTATATTGGCACAGATCCTTAAAGGGAGTCCCTAAAGACTTCCACAAACAGTACTAGAACAAGCTAGATTTGGTCTGGCATAAGAAATCAATAAAGTTAATGAACAATTAAGTATTGGTACAAAATACATATACAGATTTGATATCTAGTGATTGAAAATTCCAGTGAGGGAGTTTTCAGCGGATGTGCCCTTAGTCTCAAATCTCTTTCTGGCCTGCCACAACCAGAGTTCACCACGCCTTGGGGTATAGATGAAAAGAGATTCTTTCCTGAATTTGTTTGAGAAGGACATATCTATGAGGGGTATGTTACTGAAAATAAACTGAGAGGTCTGGTTTTCATATGGGCCAACTGGCTGCTTAGACTCACATTTCTAAGGGAAAATAGTTTCTTGAAATTGCCTACTTTGGAGCGGGGGGGCAGTATATCTGATACTGTTTTATAAATAGATAAATTAAAAGGTTGGATAAGAGATGCATCTGCAATCCAGGTGTATCTAAAATGCTAAAAAGGTTAACTGTATAGAGGGGTTAGATCACTAGATTTTGCAGTACTAGCACACATCTTCTTCAAAAGGCATCACATTCATCATTCCTTCACAAGAGAGCATCCCTGGTGGCTGTGGGGAAGTACAATGTGACTACCACTGTAATTCTTAATTATGACCTGAAAGGAAAAGGGATAGTGAGGAAAATTCTAATTCTAGATGCTCTTCTTGAATTGCCATAACTCTTAAACAGAGCTCTGACATGAGTGTATGTGCTTACATGTCTTCAAGGAACTGACCTTTCACTGAGTGACCCAGAATCTCAGTTATTCTAATTCCCCCTCACCCTCTCAAAACCAACTGTGAATGAAATGTCTTTGTAAAAGTACTTCCCCTATAGGTTGACTTTGGTTGATAATTTATTGGTCTGAAAAAGAGTAGAGACAGACAGAAATCGATCTATACATTCCATCAGGCATCCAGATACTCTGTGCCACTAATGAAATTTGGTTTAGAAAAAACAAGCTTGCTTATTAAATATACAGTCTGCCCTGATGCTGCTTAAAGGGAGCATATATCAGATATCCTAACCTAGAATACTATTTTGAATGAGACTTATTATACATGGGCATATTTCATTTGATGGTGGCTGGTCCGGGATTTGTCAGGTGGGTAAAAATCTTCACACCAAACAGATAGGGGATAATTTGATCTTTTTCTCACAAACTAATAATTACAAAATAAAACAGAAAGCTTTATATTCCTGTTAGAATTTTTTAATAACATGAATGTTTTCAATTTGGACTTTTACAACATGGACCATTCTTTCTATAAGTATAAATCTCTAATGCCTCCTTACATGTTGTTAAATCCTTGGGCTTTATACCATCCCGTGGCAATGGGTCAAACACAAGTTCAGATCCACAAGCTCAGGAATAGTGGGAGTTGAAGGAAAAAGGCAGAAAAGGGAAGAAAGAAAGCATCACATAATGTAATTCCTTCAGTAGTTCATATCTATTTCTTTACCAAATAATTCAGTAAAAAGTTAGTGGAAGAAAATTGCCACGATCACGTGTTCTGCTGGATACGAGGTCTGCCAGGTAACAGTTATTTATGAATAGATTTTTATTATGAGTTCCATAGTTTGTGCTAGTCCACTGAACCTCTTAAAGAGCAAAATACTCATCAATTCCTAATATAATCATTAAAAATTATTTTAGAGTCTGAGAGAATTTCTCTGCTTGTAAGGCGAATATTAAAGCCTTTTTATAGTCAGGGGAGCTTTTTGGAGTTATAAAAAGTATGGATATATTGTTTGGAGATAATATATCTTCAGGAATAAATAGGCTTTTTAAAATTAAATAAAAGAAAATAAAGTAAAAATCAAACAGGTGAAAACTAGAAGCAGTTACACTATCCTTTGTTTTATTTTTGAAATTTTGTGATGACTTTAAAATGAACAGTAGATTTGCCTAGAAGAACTCTAAAACGTCTGCTCACACGCTTTACTAATTATTTAAATACATTTCACATTTTTTAGATTACTTCTACCCATAAATATGCAAAGTAGTGTTGGACACAGTGTTAGAGGCTGAAGACAAGTAGATTGACATACAGCTAAACACTAAAATAAGACTTTGCTTCCAGGGAAGATACATAACTTTTGATGCTTACTCAAATCTTTTATGTTGTTACACTAGCAAAAAAGTAAATTACCAGCCATTTTCTTATCTTAGACATACAACTCTGGCCTAAAATGCTTAAAATGTAAACAGGAAAATGAGACACACTACATATTACAAAAACGTCCTATCCAGTAGCAAAACCTGATGCAACTAGCCAGAAAGCTGGTATAAAGCAAAAAAAGCAGAATTAAAATAAAATACAAAATGTTTTCTCTGTCCTCATCCTATGTATGGGACCAGTGTTTTAGTGATCCAAAATACAGACATGTTGTCCTAGTTCTCAAGTTTCACTTCGGCTGGAATTTAAATTCTAGTGGTGAGTGGTGCACCCTGGCAGCCACAAAGGCCAACAGCATCCCAGGTGGTCTCAGCATGGGCGCAGGCAGCAGATGGAGGGCAGAGCTTGCCCTGCTTTTACTCGCTGCTTGTTAGGCCGCATCTAGGAACTGTTTTGGGCCCTCCGTTCAAGGTCACTGAAAAAACTGGAGTTCAACAGAGGCCATCAAGATGGTCAGGAGGCTAGAGCACTTACCCTGGGAGGAGAAGCTGTGGGAGCTGGGCTTGTGCAGCCTGGAGCAAAGAGGACTTCAGAGGGAACCTAACAGTACCCCCCAGTGCCTATGGGGAGGTTATCAAGGAGGCAGGTATTTAGTGAGCTGTGTAGCATAAGAACAAGAGACAGTCATTGTAAGCTGAAATAAGGGGAGGTTCTGAGTGTAAGTACAGAAAAATGTTCACTATGAGGACAGTTATGCAATAGGCAGCCCAAGAAGCTCTAGGATCTCTGTTCTCAGGGGTCTCCAGAACATGACCAGAAAAAGCTCTAGGCAGCATAGTCTGAATTTGAGCTGACCTCATCTTGAGATGACACTTGAACTAGATGACCTCCGTATGTCCCCTCTGACATGAATTATCCTCTGAGTGTCTTTGTCTAGGATCTGCCGCTTCTTTCAGGATCACTGAAAAATATGCTGCTGAATTTTGCATAGCACTTTCTTACTGCATTAAGTCTCTGGAGTAAGGAACAGAATTCAGGTTTCCCCAAGTCCGTTGGTGTTGCTCTGTATTCTTCAGGCAGTGGGACAGTTTTCCTAAAAGACATATTATGATAATTATGTAATTAAAGCCTGTGACTTAATGCAGACTTTCACATAGATTTGCATAAGAAATCATGGTTCTTCCTGACTTCCTAATTTCAACCAGCATGATTGTGTCATTTTACTATTGTTACTTAATGTCATCTCCTTGTGTTCAATTTCTATATTGTTGAAACACAAAAGCCTAAGACCAGATATTATGGACTCACTTGAGTGAATTGCAATTTGCAAGAGGTCATCAACTTCCCAGCACAGACCTTTGTCACTTCAGCTAATTAAAAGGGTTGTTTTGCTGACAGCCACTAGGAGGTGATGACGTAGTTTTTGCCATTGGGTTTTACAGTGCTTTGCTGAGAGCAGAGAAACACCGGCACTTGGAACAGCAATAAATCTCACACTTGCAAAATTATAAATCCATATGTCAGAAACATGGTAGCATTAGTTTAATGAGAATATGATTTTCGCAGCCTAACAGGATTTTGAACACTGTATTTTCCTAACTTCATTTCTGGAAATACTGGGCTGGGGTTTTTTGTATTTTTTTTTTTTTTTTTTTTTTTAAACGTTCAGTAAAACTGCTTTTGAGGCTCTGTACGAAATCTCTGAACGCTCCAAGTGCAGAAAGTAGGAACCAAATCCTAGGAGTTTACCATGGAAATTTTTAGATAGTATAAGCAATATTGACTCCACCTTTAACTTAAATGGTTAAACAAATGATGTGCCAGAAGATGGTATTCAATAACATGCAATACTGTTCCAGAGTTTTGTGACAGTTAAATATCTGCATGAACACTATGGGAGACTTCTCTGCTTGTGGGTTTTACATCTGCTCTTGACAATTTCAATTGTTAATGTTAATTACAATTTTTCTTTTCACTGACACTCTAAGTCTATACTGGGTTAGGACTTCATGTTTAACAGTCCAAAAATTAGGTGGAAGACAGTGAGAGTAAGAGAGAGCAGGAGGGGATAACAATAGAATGTGAACATTCCTTTTAGAGACTGGCTCACCAGAGAGACATACAGTCTCAGTGGATGAATTTTCATCCTAATTAGGGCATTGTCAGTGGAATAATTATTGTCCCAATCAGGAACTGTGGCAGACAGGTGGTTTGTTAGACAGGTTGTAAAGGATACACAATGCATAATAAAGTCACCAGAGACCAGACAATGTACTGATGATGATCCTAGTGCTCTCTCCATGCTACCCTTTGCATTGAAATTTGGGGCTTATCCCTCTGATAAATATGCTCCTAACTGTGTAACTGTGACCTTCGAATGTCCGTGTTAACATACAATACACTTCCATTTGATGTCAGGATAGCATAAAGAGCCTTACAAGAAAAGTGTTATTATTTTTGTCACCTGCAGAGTATTAATGCAAATATTTATGTTGTGCCAATGACTTTAAGTGTTGAGCGGTTTATGTGATGACCACTTGGACCTGTTTTACAAGCTGTTACATGCCTGCATTTCAGTTTAGGAAGGATGTAGGTACTTCACAGTAACAGGAAAAAAAAAATTAAAATTCTTACAAGGTCCATAGCAGTAGTATTTTTAATCACATGGTTTCTGTAAGCAGAACTGTCTAATTCTGGGTGAGCCATGATCCTGCAGGACAAGAGACAGTGTTTGTCTTCTACTTAAGGTTGCCTGAGATTTTCCACATAGATCTTACAGCTAAGCTCTTCAACAGCCTAATGTATTCAGACCTTGCCCAACATATATTAATAATGAGAATTTCAGCAACTGCAGTGGTGAGAAAACTCAACTACTAATATGTGCCAGGAAGAGTGGATTCATGCCCTTTTTCATCCCAAGTACAATTGTACTACAGGTACCACTGTCCGGCACAGTGCTTACAGTAATAAGTCACCGGTAACACTGGCAATGGACAATTCTTTGTTCCTTCCTTTGAAATTGTGGGATTGCTGCTACAAATTGTGTAGGATGTATTTCACATGGGACTGAGAGAGTAAACAAGAGAAAATGCAGTGTTGTAGGCTACTGGTATGAAGCTAGGGAGTCCTGGATTCACAGGGATTCTTTTATTCAAACTTTACAGAAAGTTCCTGACACAGGAACAGAGGAAATTACCTAGCTAAATTTTTTTTTCTGTAGGAAATACTATTTGTATGTGTCTGGTTTTCTCTGGTCTTCTTTCCCAGAGAATTATTTTTCTTCTAGCTTTATTTACACACACACACACACACACCCTTGCCTCGCAGCCTGTGCTTATGTCAGCCACTTATATTTTATAGGTTTAGGGGCTCTTAATCTAATAATAGCTAATGCCATCTCAGTTTGGCATTAAAAATACTACAAGTTCTTCTCTAAAATTGCTACTGTAGGACAATTACTCTTTGCTACTCATGCTTAGCTTCCTTCCCTCTGTCATACTCATAGTGCACTGGGTTAAGAAAAGAGCATAGGTAGGGTGGACCCAGAAGAACAAGTCTGTCTTTATCCTGATAGTGTTGCAGGGAACATTCCTCATCCTTTCCACTGTATATAGAAGGGACGGGAACTTGGTAAGGAGGCAGTTCAGGAAGGTTGTGGCCTTGAAAGCATGTGTTCTACAGAGATTAAACTCCCATATCCAATCTTTTGACTTTCTCCTTACCAGGTTAGGACATTTCAGGAGCTTACACATTTATTTTAGAGTGGCAAAACATATGACAAATATTTCATATAGGATCATTGATCATAACTGGGAATATGGTTACATGGAATATGTAACCATCTGAACAAGAATGAATGAACTGAGATAGACTTCCTTAATCCATCGAAACCCAAGAATTTTGAGCTGCCTGGCCTTGTTTTAATTCTGAAATAATTTCTGAAATTATTTCAGGTTTTCCTTAGTTTGGTATGTGCTTCTGCCGCCCCCCCCTGCCGTCCCCCCCCCAATTTCTCAGAGCTACATTAATAAAAGTCCTGCTTAGCCTTCTGTCTTGATGCTGAGACCTATGGAAAATCAATACATTGCCTGGTATGACGGCAGACCATTCAACTGGCATAGGGGAAACCTTAGGTGACATAAATCCAGGATACCTAGCTTCTGATACCTGGTCTGGTTCACATCCATCAAAAATGATGTGTAGAGAGTGTGGTCTTGCAAACAGATGTGTCTAAGCTGGTAGAATCATTTGAGGAACAATTATCAGATAAATGACACTAAGGGCTGAATGAGAAACCATATGTTGTTTAGGATTATGGAAGTCAGACAAGGAAATGGGAGCCAATTTTCTAGTGGATTCTGTGAGACTTGTACTAACAGAAGCTTGGAGCAGAGAAATATGAAGTGGAAGTAGCTTGATCTTACTGAGACTGATATGATCAAAGTGGTTACTGGGGTTGTGTCTAGAACTCAGGGAAAGTGTTCAGATAAATTTTCACACTGACATGGATTCAGGAAAAGCTACAAGGACTACCTGGCATCCAGAAAACTTGTCTTTACTGTGAGACACTGAGGAAATCCAGTCTGTTAAATTTATCCTCCTGGGCTTTGAAAAGTAACATCTTAGTGGTGTACAAGTGTTTTCTCTATTATCAGAAAACTTCTTTCTTTTTGCCATGTAAGTATTCAGCCTAGGAAATCAAAAGTGTTTGTGTCTAAGAAGAGAAGACATTTCTGACATAGGACATCTCTTTAAAACAGGAAAGTAATAGGACAAAATCTGACATCTGGCTATCTGATGCTAGAAACAATTCAAACTGAAATAACTTCAAGCTTGTCATCACTGGGAAAGTAATGTTTTTCAGCCATGTAATTCAGGATTACTAGGTCAAATCTTAGGTGGTTGAAGAATGACATTTCAATCCCAGTATTGCAAATACATAGGTGATAAATATTTGATTTGTTAATTTCAACTTACTAGCTGAAAACGCAAGGTTGTATAAGCAGTTAGCTGTCAACAGACCATTACCTGCCACTCTCTGCCAATCACTGACAGATGGTCCTATGAAGTCCTCCCCATTAATGCGTCATGCAGGTATTATTAATAAAATTAGTGTAAAGCAGCAGAGCAATAAAAATTTAGTCTTGTATTATCTCTAGTCAATGGTCACATGGACCTTAACAGGGAAGCCGACAGCCTCACCCACTGTGATTGCCAGGCAGTTGTGATTTACATACAGCATATTTCTGCGTGGTGAAAAATCTGACATGTGGTTGTGAAGGTCTTCTAGTGGCTCAGTTGCTAAGCAATAGGAGGTTTTACTTTGATGCAGATAATAAACAGCTGTTTACACAGCATGTTTGCACATGCTCTAATGGAATCACTTTGCCTGTTTGTTATTTCTTCCTACTAGTTGCACTGTGCTAACATCTGTCAAACAGCAAATAGCAATACCTGAGATGTATGAATATTAATGAAGATGCTATTTTCATCATGGGAAGGACATGAAAGTAAATCTCATAAGAAACTTCATATTTTAATATCTTTCCTCATTTGAGGATGATTACCTATTACCACATGATTTTTTTATCCATATGTACTTATAAGAGATTTTATCCCTTGACTCAAAAGCAGACTTAGCGTGACTAATACCTAAATGGTTTCATGACTTTTTAAGTCTTGAGGCCACATGTTAAGATCATGCTGTCATATCTGCCATTACACAATCCACATAATTTCATTAAGTAGTTCATGGATTTTTTTATGTCTTCTGACTGACCTGGAGTATATCTTTTGAGGAAGGTACAGCCAGCCTGGTATGAAAGGTCTCAAGTGAGAAAAAAGGACTGCATCCGTAGCAAGTGGTTTCAGTGATCAACCAACC
Source organism: Falco punctatus (assembly GCF_963210335.1). Taxonomy (NCBI): domain Eukaryota; kingdom Metazoa; phylum Chordata; class Aves; order Falconiformes; family Falconidae; genus Falco; species Falco punctatus. Next base: position 26,407,361 of record NC_137584.1, read on the forward strand.
TCAAAGTTTAAAAATGTGCTTCTTAATTGTATTTTAAATTTAGCCGTGCTTTCGGTCATTGAATGTTTAATGCTTTGATCTGAGAGTAACAAGTTAGAGTGTGTGGTGTGTGGCAATACAGTTGGAGGCACATCATAGCATATCTCTGTGCAGCTTCTTGGCGTTGTTTAGGAAGTTTTAAAATTTTAAGTATGAGAGCTCTCACTTAAAATTTTGCCTAGAGTCCTAGTGCAGTTCTACATATTCTGTGGGCCGTCAGTCACTAAAAAGCTTTACCCAAATACTTCACCGTCTATACCATTTCAACAGTATTATTTCTCATGGATACTGTGGCCTCTGGCCAGTATTTATTTGTTGCATGGAAAGAAGAAATGTGCACTGATTGCATTAGCTTTTGCCCATTTGGAGCTTTACATGAGCATTTTAACAATACTCCTGCTTCAATGATTTTGATATAAAAGCCTGATTCTGTAATTCTCTGCTGCTAGTATAGGGTGATAATGGATACAAAAAACAATAATGCAGGTGTGTTTTCTTGAAAATAACTATCTGTAGTAATTTAATATTGTTCACAGTAAAACTGTAAAATTATCTTACTGTTATGAAACATTTATGGTTTTCTAGAGCAGACAGACTGAAAGTACATAAACCAACAGCTCTTTCCAGTTTTCTTATAAAAGCACCAGGTTGTATTCATGTAGCCTGTTTACATTTTTCTTTTTAGAAAAACTTTACTGAACTGAAATTCATGAATAACTATGAAAGATCACTTGAATTTTTTCATTTTCTTGAAAATGAAAAATAAATTTTGATTAAGAGTTGTTGTTTTCTGTTATACTGTTGAAAACAATATACATATATATCCACTAATATGGAAATAGATTGAAAAACTTAATTTTTTTCTCAGTCTTTCCTCTTTTCTCACTCCCATCATTTGGTGTTCTGATAAAGATCCCTGGAATTTTTAACGAACTTTAGGAAAATTAGAATAAAAACAGTTTTCCCCAACACATCTCCTAATTATATTCTTAATAACTCTGAAATAAAGACATCTGATCACTTTGACCTTATTCATTCCAGGATATCTGCACTGGTGACCGTTACCAGCTGGTTATTTCCAGCTGCCAGATTTTTTGGCATCTCAACAATTTCCAAAATTTAAATGTATCTTCTATTTGAGTAGACTTATCATAAATATATGAAGTTTACATTCTTTTTTCATATCCATGTTCCAACATGAGGAGTGCCATAGATTGCTTCAGGTCAGTTTAGATATCAATACACAACAGTTCACAAGTATGGTGAAAAATAGAGTAGGCAGGGCTAGATGCTTGTCTACACTTGAAACTTAGTTTGAATTTATTTTTTGGTTAGGGTAAGGTGTGAGTTTTAATTATGATAGCTATTTCTGTCCAGGTATTGACAAATGAAGGTATGGGAGGTTAACTATTTGGCCATAGTTTTTCCTTCTAAAGCTTTTAAAATAACAGTATGGTGATGTATAAAGGTCTTGCACAAAATGGCTACAACCTGAATTGGTACCAAGACTATCATTGCCTGCTTTATTAACAAAATTGTAGCTTATGCTAAAAGGAAGTGATATGAACATCAAGATATTGCAAGATGGATATATGTTTCAACAGTTCATTTAGTTGATGACTGTGTTCTGTAATGAAGGCAAGGTACAGTTGGAATTATCTGGATATTGTAAACATTTTATTGTTCTGGGATAAAGCATAAATCAGCATAGAAATTATGGATAAAGGCATAGAAGAATATATTCTTCAAAGCATTGTGTTTTGCAGGACATTTTTAAATTTAGTATTTTATACATCAGTAATACATTATGATGGTGCAGCTTTACCCTACTTCTTATGGTTGGACCAAAGTTTGGGGACTTGAAAACCTCATATTTCTAGTCTTAGTATAAAGGTCAGGCAATATGATAGGGACAGACAGCAGACTCGCATCAGAAGTACTACTTTAACAGTTTGCTTGCTGCTGGGTTTTTCAGTTTTCTCTATTAGGTAATCTCTGGGAGCTTAGTTCAACCTTTTACAGCTTTTGACCTTTCTTCACTGCTCTTCTCTGGTAACTTTAAAGAAACCATTAGAGTTGCAAGAATATCGAATTATCTGTCTTGAAAAGCTATGCAATCTGCTGTGTGGGCTAATCAGAGGAAAATGAATCGCTTTCAGCAAGAATTTCAGTGAGCACCGTGTTGTGTTCAAAGCAGGGGTCTGATTCTAGCTTCACCGTAGTTCAGCAGCAACTGGGAGTGTCTCAGCAGACCCCTACAGCTGTAAGTTATCAGCTCTGGAATTAACAGGTGAGTCCACTACTAATGCTAGATCACAGCCACCTCCCCTCTCTGCTGAATTTAACTGGTATGTGGGTCCTACTGCATGAGAAGGGAAAACATTCCCTGCAAGGAGAGAGAGTGGCTGCTGAGGAAAGCAGAGCACACCTGCATTCTGCTGGGTATGGTGACTCCAACACCCAAGTACAAAATTGTTGCTCCATGGGTGCCATGTGCCTCTGGATTTCCAGTGAGACTGAAGTAACTCAGGATGCAGTATTGGAAACCTGACGTGCTAGAGAGTCAGGAGACTGCTGGTGGCAGGCACATCTTGCATTTGAGGAGGGTGGCACCCACAGAGATAACAACTTCACAGTGCAGTTGGACTACCAATAAGTCAGTCACCTAGTATGTTTCCTCTGAGTTTTTCTAGCTCACAGCTTCAGGCATTTGCCACAGCAATAGTGCAATCTGTGTTGATACTGCAGTAGTAGTCACTGAAATAAAGACCCTATCAGGAATCACTGGAAACTTCCAAAAATTATAGCTAAAACTGCCAGACTGTCTTGCAGAGAGTTGCTTCCACATGTCTTGGTGTTAGTCTTAGCTGCTTGTGAAAAGTTTAAAAAATATATGAGCTCTAATCTCTGACTCATGGCTGTAGTCAGGCTGCACTTGAAGCAGACATTGCATTGTATACAGAGTTTTGAGGTGTCTTCATTAAAGGTATATTTGACTCTTACATGCTCAAAATGATCTCTTCAAAAAATATTATGACTGGATAAATTGCAAAATATTGCCTGTGTCTACATAATCTGCCCTTAGCAAAGAGTAATCCCGGCAAAAAAATTGTCTTTCCTGGTTTCCTAGAAACTAAAGACCGATAAACTGGCATAATCTCCTCACTGATGTCAAAGAAGACAAAAGTTGACAGCAGTAAGCAAAGCCTATCTGCTTCTCCTGTGATACCATCTACAGTAAAATAAGATTGCATCAATTTACTTACTTTCTTTTACTGGGATAATACTAGACAGTGACTTGGCAGAGTACCTACTGCTTTCCTTTTGTTACCTTGGTGCTAAAATGAATGTTATAATTCAGTATTTATTTTCTTATTAACACAACTTTGTAATAAGGAGACAAACAGCTTAGTTTTAATAAAAAAATGATGTATCTCTAAAATTATGTACAAAGAACTTACACTCGCTAAATATCTTTTTTTGCATCAGCTTCCATTGTGTTGCTCTTCTTTTTGTCTAAATTGACTGAAATTACTTTTACTCATATTATGTAAGAAATTTCAAAATAATCACATTTTGCTACAGCATTTAGTGCCAAGTGCTTTTCTCCACAGTGCAGGCTCTGTTTTTGTAAAAACTATGTCCCTAGCCACCTGGCAGCTCGTTCTTAATTCATGTGTTACAGCTGGCACAAAAAGCAGAGTTTTCCAAGGACACTCTGCAGACTTGCCCAGTGGAAATCATAACCTCTATAAAATTGTTTCATGATCAGATTTTGTTTTCTCAGGCCTGTTTTGTCAGATCATGGCCTTGGGTAGAAGCACTGGAACCACTGAGCTGCCAGGATGACATGTCTAACTGGAATTACACTGAAGGTAAGCAAACAAGTCTTAAATAGGACAGACATTTCCATCTGTTGATCCATTGCAGGTCAACATTTAGGACATGCAATGATTCTCACAGAGACACACTGCCTACCCCCTCATTTTTTGTTTTTAAATTTCTAAAAAAAGAGTGGTTGTTGTTTTCTGGTGATTTGGGTGTGTTTGTTTTTTTTTTTTAATTGCAGAATTTTTAATGATATTTATATAATTTGAAATTATGATTTGTCTGACAGACAGATCCAGAGACTTCAATCCTTGAGTGTTCCAGAAAGTTGGAAAAGGTGTTAAACCTGTACAGAACCTCTAAGTAAAATAGCATATATGATGTAGTAAAAAGTAATGACAATTGCCTTAAAAATAAAAAATACCTTATAGCCACAGAATATGTCCTTGTCACATGTAATAATGTTTTTCTTCAGGTCTATAATTGCAGAAATTCTGTCTGGCTGCTAGAAGAGCAAAACTGCTGCCCAGGAAGGTAAAATGATTTGTACAGACCAGTCAATGAGGATTGTAGCATAAGGAGGAAGAGAACAAAGGCCTTCAGATCTTCAGGTAAGTGTCCCAGCAATTCCATGATAAACATATTCCACAGTCCTTCTGCACTCAGGAAGTAAGATACTGTGCAGTTCAAACAAGACAGTATTGCAGTCCTCATTAATTAACTAAAGGTATCAACAAATACCTACCATGTTCTGCCACAAGTATCTTCTTTCAATATTTTCTTAAACTGGCTGATATTTTAAAGTTTAGAATCCTTGGATTATTTTCATATATATATATATGTTAAAGGTATAAGTTGAGATGTAAAATACGTGGGCATGTAGTCTTGTAACATGGATGTAGGACTCTTCTGTCAGAAAGTTCTCACATACAAATTGGTCATGTTGCTGGGTCTAAAGCATTGGTTTGTTCATGCCAGTATTCTGGATTCTGAACAGCTAAAGCAGAACTTGAACACATGCTAATGATTCACAGTCAAGTAGAGAGCGTAAACTTGTGTTGCTCACTTGCAACACAGTATGATTAAAAGAAGCACACATCTAGACTATCGTTTGTGAAAGAGGCCTCATTTACAAAGAGAGAGAGGTGCAAGAAAGCCCTTCACAAATGAGACAGTAGAATCAAAGCAAATTAATGGAATTAGAAAGAAATCCCACATCTGTCGGTTTCTCTTGTCATGCTACGGTATTATAATAATCCTGACAGAAGTAGCAATGGTAACTGTAAACAACCTGCAATGAAATGCATTTGCAAAAATGGAACTATATGAACTTGTAAAATTAACCTGAAGTTTGAAGATGAACAAAGGAAAGGTAGTATTTCCTGCAAATGCCTTGCAAGGCACAGTTCTGACACTTCTCCTAAGCAGAGAGTAATCTAAACCCCACATTATTCCATAATGATTTACTTTGTGCTCCAGTATAATGAACTTCAAATTAACACCCCCCCAAATGAGCAAATAATAATCATTCCAAGGAGTATTTCAAATGGAAAGTAGAATATCTTTTCAGTTGGATAAGGGATATTTTTAGTTTGAAATGACAAACCAAATTAATATATTGCATTAGTAAAACATCTCTCAATTACTGCAAGTGAACATTCAATTGATGTGATTTTTTTGCACCCAGTACTTTTTATATATATTTTTTAAATGCTGTATCCATATCACTTTCTCTACTAAGTTTCATAGATGTTAACCAGAAGTAATACAGCTGAAATTAATAAAGCTGTGATTTTGTAAACCCAGCATAGAAGACAGAAGAATTAATTTATGAAGCCTCTTCTCTTGCATTTTATAATGGAGTAAAACCACTACAAAGCTATTAGCTTAACTGGAAATCTATGTAATTTACATGAATATGAATAGAGAGTAGACAATTTGTTTTTATTTCCAATAGCCATGATAACTGAGGCCATATGTCCTACTATATAAAACATATGCTCTCTATAACTCCTGTCCATACAGAATTGGCATACATAAATTTTAGATTACAGTTTCAGTAGAAGCGAATTGCCTTCCGCCTTCTCTTATTCTGCTGAAGTGGTTTAAGGGAACCACTTAATTTGGTTCAGCATTTTTCCAGTTACAAAACATGGTCAGATTAATTTCAAAATCTTGAAAGAAAGTAAAAGAAGCAGTGTGTCCTGTGGCCAAGAAGGCCACTGAGACCATGGGGTGCATTAGAAGGATCATGGCCCGCAGGTGGAGGGAGGTGATCCTCCCCTCCACTCTGCCCTGCTGAGGCCAAATCTGGGGTGCTGTGTCCAGTGCTGGGCTTCCCAGTTCAAGAGAGACTGGGAACTGCTGAAGAGGGCCCAGTGGAGGGCAACCAAGGTGATGAGGGGATGGGAACACATCTCTTATGAGGAAAAGCTGAGAAATCTGGGCCTGTTTAGCCTGGAGAAGACAGAGAGGGGATCTTATCAATGCCTACAAATATGTTGAGGTTGAGTGCCAAGAGGATGGGGCCGGGCTCTTCTCAGTGGTACGCAGCAACAGGACAAGGGGCAATGGGCACAAACTGCAACACAGGGAGTTCCACCTGAATATGAGGAAGAACTTCTTTCCTTTGAGGGTGCCAGAGCACTGGCACAAGTTGCCTAGAGAGGCTGTGGGGTCTCCTTCTCTGGGGACATTCAAAACCCACCTGGAAGTGACCCTGTGCAGCCTGCTCTGAGTGAACCTCCTTTAACAGGGGGTTGGAGTAGGTGGTGTTCAGAGGTGCCTTCCAACCCCAACCATTCTGTGATCCTGCCATTCTGTGAAAAGGTAAACAAGAAAGAAATGAAAGATGGTGTTGCCTATGCATCAAAACACAAGACTCTTTATCTGCAATACTAGTTTTAATCTCTGTTGCTTAAGGGGCTACTACAGACCCAGGGCTGTGATTCACAGTTATGTTCTTAAATTTAAGAACTGACGTGTGCCAGATGCTTAAGCTCTGATTGTAGTTGTTGGAGAACTAGTCACCATAGTCAGCGGATCCTACAGAGTTATTCTGCTGACCAGCCACAAGATACCTATTTTATGGTGAGCAGGACTGCTTTTCTAGACTGTGCTAGGTCTGTAGTGAGAAAAGTAGGTATGTAAGTCTGAATCTAAATCACACCCCATATGACTTCATGTCTAATATTCTGAAACAAGTGTCCCAGAAACAAGTGTCTACAAGACATTTTTCTAGAATCGAGGTGAAGTATTTCAGAGGCATGAGGTAGCATTGTCTCCACCTGATGTAGCCAACAGACCCCTTTGAAAAGACTGTGTGAATAAGTCACTAGAGCTTGGAGCTCATGTACTTTTTTCTATCCTCTTCCACAGATCACTAAATTTCTTATCATTTTACTCTCACCTTGCTCAGTTGCCTTAAATGGAATAAAGTAGAAAACCCAGAGAAGGCACAAGGAGGGAAGAAGAGGGTTTCAAAAGCCTTCCCTCAGAGAAAATCTAGGTAACATTTTCCCATACATTCTTTACTCTCTTCTACAAAAGACAGAAACTATTTCCCTATCGGGAGTATTGAGAAATTGTTCTCTTTCATGTGATATCAGATACTGATGAAAGGGAACTGATGGCACCCTGGATATAGGATTAGAAATCACTTTGGAAAAAGCAGTCTTAATGGTTAGGTATACTTTGTAACTAATATTATTAATTTCTAGTGATATTAATAATATTTTAAAATCCTGATATTCCCAGAAATAGATGGAATTACAATATCTTTATAGCTTACAAATTAAATTGTAATGCAGAAGAAATGTAAAGATTATGGTGTGAGAAAGACTCAAAAAACCTGAATATGTTTGCCCAAACTGCCTATCCCACAAACATCCAAACTGAAGTGCTTAATTTTGAGCCCATTTATTTTATATTATTAACTATTCTTGGGTTTCCTCATCCATTGTTTCATGTACTGCTGTTGAAATGTTTCATTCCAAGGGCACGTACAATTGCTGTGTATAAGCGACGCTATCTCTTCCCCACCCACCACCCCACTCCCCTCAGTTCTAAGGAAAAAGGCTTTGGTTCATGATTTACAGATATATTTATTTGTTCATTATTTCAAGCTCCATATGTTCATTCCACTTTCCATAACATTTTCTGTGGATGTTGTGGATGAGTTTTCAGTGCTCTTTTCCCAAACTATTTGCTATTTATCTGTTTCATAAAAAGTTTCTCAAGACCGTGACAGTAAAGTCACACTACAAATAGGGAGGCTTTACTTTTACCTTCTCAGTGTTTATAAAAGTCCTAACATGGCTGCATGTAAGTGTTCAGGTTTATCCCTATCTGAATGAATGGATGTTAACTAACTTAATTGATCAGATTCAACCTCTTTTCTTCAAGGAAAAATTTAGTAAGCAGACCAATACTCTGGTCTCCCCTCCTACTGCAGAGTTCACCAGGTAAATGGTACAACAGTCAATGCAATTGCTTTCTGTAACACCAGTTCAAAGGATGAGATAACATGCCAGAGAACTTAGGTCATGTCTCATGCAGCTATCAGCACCATGCTGACCACAGTCACAGCACAGACTTGTTGGCCATGGCTATTTGAGAAAGCCTAATCTTAGTCTATGATTTTAGAGATCTACTTGTTTGTTGCTTCGCTCTTGCCCAATTGTGACAACAGATGCCACACTGCACTCAACAATGATGAATTCATTTCATATATAACAGTCAATGGTTATGGTTTCTACCTAAAGCTGATTATACATGCCAGGGCTTTCTATATAAGTGTTACGTATCACCTTGCTGACACTAAGATATAATTTAGCAGGAAAACAGAAGATAGACCTTTATTATTCTGTTAACATCTTTAAAACCAATGCATACTTTACCTTGCTCTGGTAATGTTTACATATCACATTTACAGAGTATCCTTCTCAAGGATCTTCTCATCAGGCACATTAAAAAGAATTATGAGTATCACTGCATAGACTCCATACAGTTCATCTTGTTTCGGTTTAGTCCTGACTGTTTCAACCATTCAGTTCCAATTGATCCAGGAATATATCATAGTTTGTGTCTTCTGTTACAAAGATACATGGAGGATCTCATCCATGTCTCTCTGTGTCATAGATTTCAGAAGAGGTGGAGATTTGTTCCAAATATTGTGCAGATATTTTCCCTTGTTTTCAACAACTTGCTTAGTTTAAGATTAGTTTAACTTTATAAATGATAATCCAGTTGTTTTTTATGTATAAGAAACGGACTTGCTGTAGCAATATAATGTGATATTAATTGTATTAGGATACAAAGTCACAGACAAAAGCATAGCTGCTTTCTTCAGACTTTAATCTCAAGTTCTCTTTCCTTTCTTATGGTAAACCCAATGACATGGATATTTTGCAAATATATTTGCCCTCAGCAACTTCCTTTTTTAAATTGATACAAACAGTGTACTGCTTAAGAAAAACAAAGCAAAACAAAAACCAAAAACAACTTGGCCCTGTGCCATATAGTATACATAGTACATAGGGTCCTGTGGAGGTCATTTGAAGTGCATGACCCATCTTGAATTCCTTCAGTTTGCATCATTTTGTCAGGCTTAAACTGATGATTCTGACAATATTTCTTAGCATCCCCTGCTGAACATTTAATTCTGGCTTCCTACTGCTTTTCATCCTGATGCTAGCTTTCAACTTGATAAAATGAAATCATAATTAAACAAAAAGACATCCCATACATAATTATAGAACAGCACTCGGACTATCATTTGAGTTGCCTGCAGGCATTTTTAGATACTTGTTTTTATTTGTTATGTGGCTTTCCTATAATACTACTAACTATATTTTTCCTGTACATCTTTCTCTAATTCCTCTCAGATGATGTCAGTTTATGAGATTAGTTTAATTTTCTTAGATGTCTTTCCAGGACTCAGTGACCTCACTCTGCAGGAGTGGACACTTGGAATGTGCAAGTGTATACTAAACTTTCTGCCTCTTCCTACCCGCTATCCTGAGATGCTTTCTGGAAGTCATAATCTGCAAGGGAAGAAACTGCAACGATGCCAGAAAGCTGCTCTGAAGTCCCTGATGATTCTCAGAATCTGTTTTGCTTGTGGGGTCATTCAATTATGTCTGAAATTAATTCAGTTATTCATTTTGGTTTGCAAGTATAAAAATAGAAAATACTTTAAAATATGAGGCTGTATTCAAACTATAATTTGAATAAATTGAAGAACGGTTCTAACTGTGGGGTCTGGGGGCCGTTCCATTTTTACATAAATGCTGAGACTGCAGACTTGTGTCAAGACCTCCCTGCTGAAAACTTCAAAGACATTCCTTTCAGGCAGAGAGTTTATTCTAGAATAGTGGAAGTTCCTCCCTGAAGTTCAAAGAGTCATTGCTAGAAAACTCATTATCTGTCGGGACTGGTGACTTGAGTAAAAATCTGAAAGATGGTATGAATACTGACCATGGTCACAAGGTGACAGGATGTGGGAATTAGTCAACAAATTGAAGAAGATGGGTAGATGTCTGGGGAGAGGGGGTGTGTAAATGTGCTTACAGTGTAAAGAAAGAGATTTCTCAAGTATGACAAAAATATTTTATCCAAGGTGTCTAAATTTGCTGTCAAGGCTGGTGTAAAAACTGCTTACAAAACAGCTATCAAGGAATGGGGGAAGATTCCATGTTGTTGGAAAAAAATCCAGAAGCGGTGTAAAGTTAGCCAAGTATATTTTTGTTAAACTTGCTTTTTACCTGTATTTTGTACAAGGGACAGAGAGGATATCAGTATTTAAGATGCCAGATGTAACAAGACCGGAAGAATGAATCTAAGGCAAAAACCTTTCTATACTTTAGCTGGCATAACTGTGCAGTGTTGGTATTTTAGTCACTTCATGGTCCTGCAGAACTGGGTTATCTTCCCTTATTCTTGTCTGTACTATTCTTACAATGTGAATGTTTAGGATTGTATTTCCTGACTGTACTCCACCAAGAAATATTGCTGGGTACATATTGTTCAATACCAGGAATACTCCTACTTCTCTAGAAAATCGTAATGTTATTCTCACTAGCACTGCCTGCTTCAGGTATTCACAGTCATTAATTGCTTGGTCCTTGCATCCAATGTGCTCCTCTACTCAGATGCATATATGCCAAAAGATTAAGTAAATTTACAGGGTGATTAACTATGACTGTTGGGTACCATTACATATAGTTCCAGAACATAAAACAATGAGAACGTAACTTGCTTATGAGAAAAACAAAACTTTCTGAAAGAGTTGTGCCAACCAAGAGCAAGGCACAGGATGGTTGCTACTGATCCAGTAATTTGATGTTTCTTCTTGTGTGTATTCTGTCATAAATACATTGTAGCATATGTCTGCATGTATATATAAAAAAGTAAATCCTCAAAACCACATCTCATAAATATAATTCTCATAGACAAGAACAAGCAAGCAAACATTTGACAGGCATCAATCACAATGCCTGTCACATAGCGGAAGTGAAATCTGTGAGAACCTCTGGAGGTGAGGATCCATACATGCCAAATGCCCAGGCCATATCTTCAAGCTACTTATCCGTCCTAAATCTAGGGTGCAGGTTATATTTAGCAGTCAGTGTATTTAAGCAGTCAGTATAAATCCAGTGAGGCATAACCCTATGGAAAAATAATTTATGTCTATAGTAGCAAATTAAGTGTTGTGAGTGAGTACTACAAAATTTCTGGAATGACCACTGGCATGCTTTTGAGCTGAGTCAATAAGCAATCTCCACAGAAACTTCTTTGCAGAATTTGAGAGCTAACATTGGGCAGGAACCATTCCCAAAAATCAGACCAGACGTTCTGGAGAGTTTAATAGTTGAGCGAAAACTATTTTGTCCTATGTACTCTTGGGAAGAGAGAACAGGTGCTGACACTATGTTGGCTAACAAGTAGAAAGGGATGTATTCTCTGAATATTCTGGGACACTGGCCTAGTACTGAATCAGAAGGAAAAATATCAGCAGTTGTATTTCTTGCTACCTTTCATGTGGAAATGTATATTTTCTGCACAGCTTGCTTTCTTTACCAGAACAAAATTGTTGAAATGTTATTTTTTTCATAATATTTTCATTTTGGTTGAACATATGTTACTGCATTCAATAATTAACTGAAGATGAAAAGAGCTTATTGGTGAATTTGTGTGTGTGTATAGTTCACAGTAAGTGAAAGGAAAAATGTAACTAAAACTGTCATTTCTAGATTTTTGCTGCCAATGAAGAATGAAAACCAAAAGGCTGTGTTTAAAAACAATGAATATTAGGATTGCTTTTCTGCCTGTTATACCAGTAACTAGCAAGCAGAGTACCAGTAACTGAATGGAAAAGTATCATCTGGCTTGCAGATTTATGTTAGCTTGTCATCCTGCTAGTATCACAATTTGTTGAACGAGAAATTAGACTGGAAGTGTGAGTTCTGATTGAAATTAATTTAATTATGATTGTTATTATCCATGTGAGACAAAAAGTGCTTCTTACCGTACATATTTTGAGTTAAAATGGATTCACTTTTCTTCCACTAAAGTTTTCTTACATTACCCCTACATGAACATAATTACACTGGTGGGGCTCCTTCATCTTCTATATTCTGGTCCCTTAACTGCAGCCATAAGTTTGATGTAATTTTAATAATATTTGTGCTATGTAATAGCTTGTAATAGTCTCCAGAATGATTTTCCCCTCTAAAATGTGCTTCCCCAAAGGATTCAACAGCAAAGCATAACTATCAGCTACATGAAAAGTAACTGCCATAGAGTTTGAAGCTTTCAAAGTTAATGCTGCACTACTAAAATATTGGAATATCTCACTTTATGACATCAAAAGCTTTTACTTTATGTGTAATACTTTAATCCGAGATTATTTCTTTTTAGCTAAATGCTTATGGCTGCTGGTTGTCATTGTCGCCTGTCTGAACGTTTTACACTATTCCAATCAATAATTTTTTATAACTCTAGTTCTCTTTCATCTAATAAAGAATGAAAAGAAGTATAACTTAGACTCAACAAGTTAAAATAACTGTGCTATAGGCTGACTGAAATACTTCAGATTTTTAAAGCTCAAACATTTCCCAAGTGACTTCCTCAGTCACTTGGGAAATATAAGTGCAAGTGACCTGGATATAATATATATGTAAAACCCACATTATTTTTTTTTTATTTTTCACTTTGAAATACAAAATATGAAGCATTGCAATGTATTATCATAATCAAAATAAAATCATTCATGTTCTCCTTAGTGTATATTTTATACACCAAAACTTAATTCTCAGAACAAGTATTTTTCAAATATAATGCCATTTGGATCTAGACTTACATATGGATGTAAATTATATATATGTGGCATCTCAAGATTAATCTTCTCGTTATGTCTTCATATATAACCAGATTTTATAGTAACTCTGCCTGGAATTGAGACTTGCAGGTTCAGTGTGTGTATAGCGTTATGGTGGGCTGTCAGACCCCCGCCCGGCTGCTACCTCACTCTCCGCCTTGATGCGGGGAGGGGAGAAAATAAGATGAAAAAGATCTTAGGGAAAAACAGGCCCAACTGGGGGAGAATTAATTTAATTTCTTGACAAATTAAAACAGATTTGGACAATGAGAAACAAAGACAAACTAACACAACACCTCCCTCCCACCCCAGCTCCAACATGGGCCCTTCCACAGGCTGCAGGACAGTCTCTGCTCTGGCACCCAGACCTTGCCCTCCCCTTCCTTCTCCGGCCTTGGTGTTCCCAAGGTTGTTTCATGCATTTTTTGCCCCCTGCTCCTCTCTTCCCCCTGGTGGTTCTGCCCTTTCTTGTACATTTTCCCCAGAGGTACCAATATTTTGGCTGGGGCTGGCAGGGGTGGCTGGAGCCGGTGGGAACCGGTGGGAACCGGCTGTGCCCAGCCTGGGGCAGCCCTGGCCGGTCCTCACAGGGGCCCTGCAGCCCCCACCAGTGCCTCGGCACCTGCGCCCTGTTCAGATGTCCTTTTATTTTAAATAATTAAGTTTAAAGTTTTGATTTTTAACAATATCCGGGTACACCTGAAAATTATTTTGCAATGTTGTGAAAGTAATAAATATTAATATTCAGAGTTTTTCACTTGTTAACTCTCTCTTCTTCTTAGGTGTTCATAAATTGACTCAGAAAAAAGAGGCTACTTTTTCCCTATTTCCGCTAGGAAGTTCCGAATGATCAGAGAACATATCCAGATATTAATGGTTTATACCACAAAAAGGTGTAGTGTCTTTAAACTAGATGTGTGGTGCAGTCTATGTGAACACAACATTTTAAAATAACTGTAAACACCAGCCAATCACCCATGGTATTTCTAAAAGTTTAGACTCGGAAAACTTCTGGATGAGTTTGAAAGCCGTAGGCACAGCCAATTTAAACATAGCTGAAAAGCTTATTGTAAAGGATATAATTATGAAGACAGATTTATGGGGCATCCTCCCAGTTGAAGTCTTAAGGAATTGAAAGACTTAAGCCCATGCAGATACATGGCCAAAAATTGCAATCACGTGACATGTTTCTATCTTTGATCAGTAATTAAGGGGTTTTACTTCTTTTCATTCAGCACTAGTTTCCTTCTCAATGGCCTGCAGTCATTCAGGTTGATCAATGATTTAATCATGTTATCTTTCTGTCAGCTGAGTCTGAAATCCTTTTGTGGGATCCTTTACAGTTTAATAGAGCTTATTTTCAGGTTAGAAAGATCTGAAGAATTCAAGATTAAGATCTAACCAGACCCCACATAGCCATCCAGTATTGATTTGCAGTCTTGAATGTAAAATCTTTAACGTTCATTTGAGATCTTTCTACCTGTTTGCATGGAGACCTTTCCATTATAAGTCTGTGAGGATCTTGTTTAGGGAGATCATTTTTCCCTTACTTTATTTCTCATTTTCCATTAATCTTCAGTGTAGCAGCAGCAGGATCAAATCTCTAATGACATTCAGGAATTGCAAATTAAGTCTTCAGTTTTACCATTTGCTCTGACTGTTCAAAATTTGCATCTGTATCTGCTCATTAAAGAACCTTGATAATGTCTTGTCCAAACGAACAAGATGTAGGATTCTGAATCTGCACTTATTTCAGCCACCCTTCCTACAAACATTCTTCCTTAACAACACAGGACAGAAGGAATGAGAAGTTACTTACATTGATGCTGTTATTTTAAATATAATGAAATAATTGTGAAATCATTTATGTGAGGTTAAACATTTTGACAGTAAAAGGCATTACTGGGCAAATGGCTGTAAAACTGCTGCTTACCTTAGGATCAGACCTTGCTTTCCCTAGTGTTGCAGAAAGCCCCATTGGCTTTGACAATCATTTTGATCTTTTTCTGTATCTTTTTAATCTTTCCTGTATCTTAGTAGTGAGACAGGGCTAAAAGAATTACACATAATATGCAAGATGTAGTTTTGTCATAGATTTTAGCAGTGATAATAATGATGTTTTCTGGTTTTTTCTCTATTGGTTTTCTGGTAATTCCTTATAATCAATCTTTTAAAATTTCTAATTATCATCAAGGTGATGGTTTCATAGAACTACTTTAAATATAATTATACTCTCATTCTGGAATAGGAATAGTAAGTGTAGAGCCCATCACTCTTGTTTTATTCCTTCTGCATTACTTTGCATTTATAACCATCCAGTCTTGGCTGTCAAATTATTGCTCAGCATGAGAACCTTCTGAGGATCTCCACACATGACTTTTGGTTTTATCACCCTGAATAATTTAATATATCAACAAATTTTGTTACCTCATTATTTGTTCCTTTTCTAGCTCAATATAATATAAAACAGATCCAGACATAGATCCCACTGGGACCTAACTACAATCTCTATTACAGAAAAAAGCCATTGATTCCTACCTTTTGTTTTATCCTTCACCCAGGAATTAATTTAATCAGATTCTTGAAAAAACTCTTAACAAAACTAATCCTTCAAAATATAAAAGAATATTTTTTAAAATTTAACTGGATCTTCAACTGGAATATCATAGGTTACTGTTGCTCATTGGATTATTTTTTTCTTTCAAGAACTCTAACACAGCTGCAAGAAGTTATTTGCCACTACAGAATCCAAGTTATTTCTCCCCTATCATATCATAGTTATCTTAACATCTACTAATTCTATTCTTTATTATAATTTCAGGCAATTTACTTGGTATGGAAGTTTTATTTCATTGGTTTCTTGTTCCCTAGACATTACTTTACAATTTGACATCACTTTTATTACCTTCCAGTACCCAGGTACTAAAGCTGTTTTAAGTGTTAACATGCTCAGAAAAATTTAAAAGTTTGATGGTTGCTTCTTCAAGTTTTTGGATTACTTCTTGTTGGTTATATTCTTTATTTTTCATTAAAAAATTATTTCTGTTGTTCCTTTTGCAGTTATTCTGGCTAATCTCCTTAGAGAATGATTCCAGTCTGGGAATCTTCCTACACTTCCCTACACCAAGGAATTAATTTAGATTTTCTAGTACGAGCCTGTATTTTCATTTAATTCCGTTTCAGTTTACCATATAGCTTGGTGTGCAATATATTTCAATGATGTACAGATCACAGATTGCTTATTTGTTAAACTGAAGCTTCAATAGAGGAAATAGATTGCCTAGATACAAGCAAATATTTAGTACAGTCAGTAAAAAGTTATAAATGCTTATGACAGGAAGTTTCCTTCAAACTTAAAATCCAAAATGAGAAGTCCAGAACACACTGATCAAGGAAAATAAGATACCAATAAGTCTAACATATATGAACTGTAGTTTTGAAAAAAATTATCTGAGCCTTTCAGGATTGTTCTTAAAAGATGGCAATTTCCTCTCTAAGAACTTCAAGCAATTACACTGGCTTTTGAGACACTTCTTATCAAAATATTTCCCACAGGTATTTTACAGAACTGTCAGTTTTTCAAGCTGTGGCGCCTGCATTTGAGCTTTGCCCCGACTCCCTTAGGCCAAAAGCTCATGAATCATTATGCTACCTGCCTTCCGAGGAAGGCAAGAGGGACTAACTCAGTAGCTGAGGCATGATTCACCCTCTCCTTATTCCCTTTCTATAAATAGTCCCAATGGTTTTGTTTACTCTAATTTCTTCTCAAGTTTTACCCCCTAATCCTGCAGATTTGCTCTTGGTAGAAGAGGAAATTGAAAGGGATAAGAGGTTGATTTGTTGGTGCTCTTATAAGAAAAAAATGAAGGGGCAGGTGTACATGGAAGACTGAATAGAAGAGGAAAAAACAAAGCATCAGATAATAAATAACAGGATATTTGAAACACATGAATAGTGGCAGAGGTAGCTGGTTTCTACAGGTGGTTTCTATGCAAAGCTTCAGTGCTCCAGACAGCACTGGAGTGCCAGGGGAAAAAAAAAAAGGGGGAGGGGGGTGGGGTCAAGGAGGGAAGAGGGATCACTTAAAAAAAATAATTGAGAAAAATCTCTTTCTGGTTTCAGTGACTGTTTTTCAAGATATGCAAACAAAATACAAGCCTAATCTTTTGCAACATCCATTGCAGTGTCTTTTCCATTTCACTTTGTTTCTTAAACTTTGTAAATCGTGTTTTATTTTCTGTTCCTCAATTCAGGCACAGGGAGGGAGTGACTGCTAAAAAACAATGTGAAAGCTTTAACTGGCCATTAGAGGACAAATATGAACAGTTTGAAGCAACACTTAATAGTTCTTGCTGTCTTTTTGTTAGATTCTGTTGTGCGTAGTTTGATTTCCTATCCTTATCTTCCTTAACAGACACATAGATCCTTCTTTCTGTCTTGAAAGATCTCTTTTTTAAAAAAAACAAATTTTCCATGTTTCATACAAATTATTATTTGAAGCCATAGTCTGTTTCTTCCCATACACTGTATGGATGGACAAAGATTTCATCAGTAACAGGTCTATACACCTGTGTGACATGAATCCTCCTTCAATTCAGATTAGGAAGGCTAAATTAATTGAGTTTTACAGTTGCCAGTTTTGAAGGTGTCGATCTGGAATTACACTGGAGGCTTTAAGACTGGTTTCACATATGCTTTACCATGTGTCTTGGTGTCAGATCAGATTACCTCAGGTTTTCATACAAACGGCATAGCTGAGCAAACTGAGATTAGATCAATAAGCAAATTCCTGTATATCAATTAAAACCTGTTAGGTAAATTCAATAATGTTTTAAAAGGATTTTTACATTTAAACATACATGTCATGTCATAGACTTGTGCACCTAGTCACATATAATATTAGGCAGCCTCAGACTTTTTCTTTCTTTCTAGGTTTTGCTTTGATGATGTTAAGGAACACTTGAAAACAACTGACGAATGCAAATTTGTGCATCTTTTTCTCCATCTAATTAATTAAGAACCAATCATTTCACTTGGGAGCCAACTGTCAGCACTAATAAAAGACTTATACTCCAGATTTGGCATGCTGTCCGGTAAATCTCATTTTTGTGTATTTTAAATATATATATATATAAAAATGTAATTTTTCAAGTGCTAATTTCTATCATTAAGTTTTAAAAGTCCTGTGATAGAAAGCTACTAACTAATGTTTTTGTAGCTACAGGGTCGCATGCTCTCTTCTGTTTTCAAGGAAGATACAACCTATACATTCACTATAGATCTTTTTTTGCTTTTAAAAGATTTTCTTCCATAACCGCAGGTTGTTTGTTTGTTTGTTTGTTTGTTTGTTTGTTTGTTTTCACTGAAATAAGTTTTAGAAAAGAAAAACGTCTTGAAGATTTTGTGTGTGCCGTAGACCACAGTGGAATTTTGTCACACCTATTAGCTGAATTTGGGACCTTACAAATTGAGAAAACTCCACCAATAAAGAAAATATTTTCTGCTTTAAAAAGAAATATGTACCATATACTATTATAGTCATCTTTTCTGGTTTTAGTGCCTCTTGAATACTTCTAGTAAATGATGTCATTAAAACCATTTGAGAATATTAATGATGAAAGCTCTTTGAACAGTGACACTCTTGTCCTGCTCTCATCATCTCATCTTTCATGGCAAATTCTGTTGACACAAAAGACTAAGTTATTTCCTATCCTGGAATATTCAGCTTTCCAAAAGAGAAGTCATATTCTAACCTTCTATTTTTAACACTAAGAAGAAAGGTCAGTTTGAAGTCACTGTCTGTAATGATATTTTATACTCTACTTTTAGCAACTGTAACTGAAATGTTTAGGAGGAGTCCATTTTGGTTTAACATATATGGGTCTAAGGGAGAACAAGTACTTGGAATTTTCTGTTTAAACCATCCTAAGCATGATGTGTGGTAAATATCAATGCAAAAAATGAGTTTTATTTTTACCTGCTAGTTCCATGGATGTAGGTAGGATGTATCTAAGAAAAAGTATACACAAATCTTCTGGAACCTCTAAGGCTCAGAAGGTTGTAATTTCAGACTGTGCTCAAGGTGACTTCCCAATGGGAGAAAGATCTATTGCCTTGTAAAGATATTTAATAGGTGAGCTTCCCACCTTTGATCCTTTGAAAAGCTGTTGATTTTAAAATCTCTCACTTTGATGCTAATCAATTTTGGCTCCACTGAGTTTAGTAGAAATACTCTGTACCTCAAGGCTGCTAGCAAGCTGAGTAGCTGAGAGGTGGAAACAAGTTTTTTTTTTGAGCTAATTGTATCTCCTACAGGATGAGGGTCAACTGTCTAAGCTGCAAGGAGTACATAGGAAGAATCTTTAGTCCCATTCTCAATTATGAGGAAGGACTAAAGCACTGGGAGAACTGGGGATATATCCATTTTGGCCTCAAAATGAAGAAGTGTTCCAAGGGTGGAGGAGAGAGAATAATGGGAGTATGTTGGAGGTTGGGTGGTGTTTGTCAGATTAATTCTGCCTGATATTGAGTATTCAGATGAGATGTTAAAGAAAATAGTTCCTTCACAGTCAATGTATCAAAGTGCTTATTCAGCACTTATATGATGGATGGGATTAGTGGTCCCTCCTGCCATATTTCCTAAGGGGATCTCCTTTCCCCCCCCCGAGAAGTGAAATGGGGTCAAACTACAGGCTGATGACTTCTCCCCTTTTTTTTTTTTTTTTTCTCCCCAAGATTCTTTTTCCAGTTAACTGTTCTTAAGCCTGTCTGCCCTGTTAAGCCTCTTCTTTTCTGTGTGTCTGACCATAAATCAGACAGGACTTTGCCAGGGTGTTGTGGAATGCAACTTTGCGCAACGAGGTAACTCCTGCTATCCAGAAAGGCTGACCAAGGAGAGAGCTCATCATGGCTTCCAGATCCCCAGTCTTCCCAGAGGCAGCATGAGGCAATTGACCTCACAGGGCACAGAGCCAGCTTTTCTGTTGACAGGGCTGTCTTCATGACTGACACAGGATGCAGAGATGAGTCAGCAGTGTCCCCCGGCAACCAAGAGGACAAACCGCATCCTGGGGTGCATCAAACATGACATAACCAGCTGGTCAAAAGAGGTGATGATCACACTGTATTCAGGACTGGTACAGCCTCACCTTGAGTACCGTGTGAAGTTCTGGGCCCCCAACTAAAGAATGCTAAGGTACTCAAATGTGTCCAGAGGAGGGCAACAAAACTGGTGAAAGGTGTGGAAGGCATGTCCTGTGAGGAGCAGCTAAGGGATGTGGGCTTATCTAGTTTGGAGAAAAGGAGGCTGAGAGGTGAGCTCGATGCTCTGTACAGGTCTCTGAGGAGGTCAGTGGAGAGTGAAGTGCTGAGCTCTTCTCCCTGGTATCTAGTGGTAGGATGCATGGGAATGGGCCAAAGCTGCATCAAGAGAGGTTAAGATGAGACATTCGGAAGCATTTCTTTAAGGAGAGAATGGTGAAACACTGGAACAGACTTCATAGAAAGGTGATCGATGCCTAAAGCCTGTCAGTGTTTAAAAGGCAGTTGGACAATGTCCTTAATAACATGGTTTAAGTTTTGGTCAGCCCTGAACTGGTCAGGAAGTTGGACTAGATGATCGTTGCAGGTCCCTTCCAACTGAAATAATTCTGTTCTATTCTATTCTATTCTATTCTATTCTATTCTATTCTGTTCTGTTCTGTTCTGTTCTATGGGGAGCAGCTAAATCCCAGACAACAGCCACATATAGGCTGTTGAGGAGAACAGCCTTCACAGAAGAATCCTGAAAACCCAGCAACACTGTATCTCAATTGTGAGCTGTTTGTTATCAATGTCAAGTCTACAAGGCCAAATAGATATGTTTTAGTCTGTGTCTTGTTTGATGGGAGGCTTTTTATCAGCCAGCAGAGACTGAATGTCAGAAAGACCTGTTGTGACCAGGAGAAGTGAGAAATAGGAGTCTGATTCCACAGCCTGTCTTTCTTCTGGCTCCTTCTACTTACTTTGGCCACAAATACCTTGCTGAACTTTAGATACAAACTCATCCACCCTCAAAAAATAATGAAAATGCTCCCTAAGCCCTTTTTGTCTCTACTTGCTCTTACTGATAGAAGCCAACAGACATTACATGATGGTGGCTAAAGGAGGCATGTTTTCCTCTAGATTCTTAATGAGAATTCACAGCTCTAGCTAAAGATGTGGAAAAGTGGTTGTATGTTGAAGCCTACTGCTTCTTTTGGCAGCCAGGGAGCATCCAGGTTCATATTCCCTTTACTGTCATCCTGTACACAAGCTAGGGCACTTCTGAGCCTCTGCATATCAATTAGCCCAATTTGCTTTCATGACACTGGAGAATCAACAACACGGGAAACCTCATTACAATGTTAGATTTCTGAATGTCAGAAATTTAAGTAGGAAGGGACCCTCTGGAGGCCATTGAATACAGCCTCCTGCTCAAAGCGGAGCTTCCTTCACAGTTAGGCTGGGTTGCTCAGGTTGTTGTCAAAGTGAATATTCAAAATCTCCAAGAATGGAGATTCCAAAACTTTTTTTGGTATGCAGTGCTTAACCACTCTTGTGTAAATAATTTTTTCATAACATCTAATTGGAATTTTCACTGTTGTAACTTGTCTTGCCTCTTGTTCTTATTTCTGAGGACTTTAAAAATCCTCTATGGATGTTACTTGGGTAGCTTGTGATGGAACAGGCTCTGCTATTTGGCTAAATTGAGATGCAGGACGTTAAGTGACTTATCATCAGATGACCAATCATCAACTAAAAGTCAGAATTCGATGCTGTTATGTAATTATCCAGTAGACAAATTGACATTTCTCATTCTGTTATAAAAGAAGGGAATAAAAGCAATAAAGAAACCTCAACGCAAAAGTGACTTTTGTTTTTCTTGAGACATCTGTGATTACTTATGCTAAGAGTTGCACAAAGTGTAGTTGTCAAACCAAAAAAATGTTTGAAATTTCAGCTTTTCTTTTGTTTACTCTGGAATGATTTCCAAACCATTTCCATAAGCTGAGAATGTATTTGGTATTTGTAAGTATTTGCTAAGTCTTTCAAATTATCCAGACTGCAATTTGTTTCTGAACTCTTCACCTCACCTTTCTACTTCTGGCGATGTCTGATTGTTTCTTCTGTCTGATGGCTGTCAAACTTTGCAGACAGTAAGAAAAGACTGGCAGACTGTACTGAATAGGAAGGCAGTGACATCCATTGCAAATTTCTGTAAGTGCCAGGATTCACAAACATATTAATGAATGTTCAGCTGTCATCTGAACACCTACTAACTGTATATAGAATTATTCCAGAAATGCACTAAACAACAATCAGTCTGGTTTTCAAGGTCAGTATCACTACTGACACCAGCAGAGCACTTGTGCTGACTGATCCCAGACTTCCTCTAAACTCAGATGAGCCTAAGTTCCAACTAGGGTGAGAAAAGGAATTGAAACTTTCTCTGGGAAGGCAAGGCAAATGCTGATAAATAACTTGCTAAAAAATATCCAGGAAGCATCTACAAGATCTGGAAACTTAATTCTACTGATCCCAGTCCAGAGCCTTTGCAAGTAATTTCAGATGCAAGTTGTGTTCTCCCTAATTTTTAATAACTTTCTCCACCTCCACAACAGTACACCAGTTCTATTTACAAAAATAAACACAATCAACAGATTTCCTAAGGATGGTAACTAACTTGCTGAATTGGTCAGATAATATGTTAGAGTCCACCGTACAAGCCAGCATTTCCAGTCATTTACCTTTCTGAAGTAGTATAGCTTTTTTTTTTTTTTTTTTTTTTTTTTTTTCCCAGGGAATGGGAAGGAAGCATTATAGCTGCTGGGACAGAAGGACAGAGATCAGTGGTAAAACATTAATGCTTCCAGGCAGGGTACTTAAAGGCAAACAAAGGAGCTTTTCAGTCTGTTAAATTGGAGTCCAGTGTCATGCCTCATAAGTCCCTCAGGGTGGGGCAGACATACTGCTGCAGAATTGCACTCTGAGGCTGCACACAAAATACCAGAGAGGTTTTCACAGAAAATGAGTGAAGAACAGGCAGTTTGAAAAAAATCCAAATGTTCACATGAATTCTTTTGTATAAAAGTGCTCTACTACTACATTGTAACATTTGAAATTGCTGCAGTGTTCAAAGCTCAGCTGCATTTTGGAATTTTTCTTTAGGTTATTGTGGTAGCTTGGAAAAGTGAAAAAGAACTGGCCTGCATACTCTTCTGTTATTTCATTCTTTCTGATAAGTACTGCAATGTAATGGTTCTGTCCTGCACAGCCATGTGCATAAGAAGCCAGCACCATATGTTTGAGAAACAACCTCCTATTCCTTTGTTTGGAAATATCACAGCCAGGGCACCTTCAGGTGCTGATTCTGTCACATTTGTTGCAAGATGGATGGGGCCTAGAAGTTTAACTTTTACTATGCCTGCATGGATTCAAATTCAGTGAAGAATTTCACCTGTGGTTCACTTCATTAACATCTAAACCAGAATTTTTTCTTCTTGTTGTTCCGCCAGCAGACATGAACACATAAACTGAAGTGCAATGGTTTTAATTCTTTTCATATTAGAAAGCTGTCTAAAATCAAAACAGAAATCCAAGTGAATTCAACCTTTGTCCGCATAAAACCCCCAAATTAGGGCTTATAGAATATAAACAAGAATTTCATTTCATATTCAAATAAAGAATGTTAACTAGTAATATAACATAGTTTCAAGGTGGGAATAATGTTTTTCAGGGTGTTAATATTTCTTCGATGTTGTGCAAAGTCATACATCACAGAGAAAAGATGCTTGCTGTCTAGGTCACAGACATTTCCAGGCAGTAAGAGAACCCTGGTTCCTCAGTTGTACAAAAGCTACAAAAGCAAGCCTGAGCTAAAGGATGTTCTAAATCAGCAATATCAGTTATAGGTCACTTAACAGCTTCTGTCGTCAAGATGAAAGGGGTCTGTGTCACACAGTCATGCATACACAAGCACAAGTGTCATGTCACCACAACCTCTTTATATGCTATGCCTGGAATGAAGAACAAATGTATCCATATTGCATCCTTTTTTGCTTGAGAAAATCACAAAGGGACCAGAGATAATGTTGAAAAACTGTTACCACTGCTAGGTAAATTTTACTTTTTACTCTGTATTTCTTCAATGTTAAATTTGTCCCAACATTATGATAAATAATTCGTCTCTCTCAATGGCTTTTACACCTTTCAAATATTTGTAGATTTATTTCCTTGTTCAGTAGTCTGTAAGCCAACCTCTACCTACTTAGGCATTGTAATCATTCCCATATGAAGACATGAGAAATGAGAGACATCAAGCTGCCCTAGGTAAGGCTGCTAACAGAGTACTGATGTATGGTGACCCACATAGGGAAGGTCACCTAATGCACAACACCTGCACATTTCTGCTTATCATCTAAAACTGAAATGCTTGTGATTTTTTCCCCTCTTTCTCCACCCTGTCTTCAGCTCTGTTGCTCTATTATTAAAGACAAATAAATTACATTTCTTGGCATTTTGAGCTGGATTTGTTTTGGTTTTAATTAATATTTCCAGCTCCAAACACCGATTTTACTCAGGCTATGTTGTGTTGTGCCTCCTGTTCTTTCACTGATGAGGAGCTGCCTTTGGCAGAGATGAAGCTTGGGAGGGGATACTATGCAAGAGCAATTTTCCTGCAGACTGCAATTGCGATGTCCAGGTCCCGGCAAAAAAGGGGAGAAATGGAATAAATGACTGACCAGGGTAAAAGAAAGCATCTCAGCTGCTTGTCTCTAGCCACCTGGCTATTACAGCAGGCAGAAAGCTTAGAAGAAGAACAAAACCAAACAAAATCAGGCAGGAGACATTGCTGGGAAGTAAGGGAGCTGGATGGCATAGGTAAAAGCCTGAGCCTCTGGCTGTTAGTCAAAGGTTAGGCATGTTGGCACCTGCTGCAGATCAGCTAGTGAAAAAGAAAACCTATCAGTCTAATTTACAGCTTGAGGAAATGTAACAGGCACCATCAGGCTTTGCATCATGGTGTCTGGAGCCCTGGTTTTGATCAGCTTCCATGTCACTTGTGAGCAAGCATGCTGTTATCGTGTTGTAATCCCTGTGTTGTTATTTGTAGCTCTTGCATGGGTCAGTTTTCCAGTCGAGTAACAAGCTCTGGGGTCATCACCTTGTTTCTGTGTATTTGTGTATTTTCCATACAGCTTCTGACAGTTTTTCAAATGCTACAAAGCTATGCAAAATGATTAACTTAGAGACAATAGCAGACTCATTTGTAAGGAAGGGTAAAATTGAGGCAAGTAGAATCTCACTTTAGAACAGTTTCATTGGTTGTGACAGGTATAATGTTCCTTTCCTTAGCTTTGGCACCTATTACAGGCACTGGTTTTTTCATGGTATGCTACAGTTGAATAAGGCCTAGGGAATTACAAGATGTATATCTAACAGAAGTCAGAAATATCTTCTTATTACCTGCTTACAATAGATGGCTGATCCAGACAAAATCTTTATTTATGAATTCTTTATGGCATAATCACCATCCACAGATAACTGACTCCTACATCTGGATTTCAGGTTCAGCTGAGCAGTGAAAGTACAGTAAGCCTTCTAATATTATTTTGAAATCTGTGTTTCATGGCACTGAATGTTCCTTTATAGTGTAGACTGGACCAAGAGTGACTTATTTTTTTTAATCACTTGAAAGCACCTGTCCAGGATATTTTTCCTCTTGTTTGAGTTCTCTCATTTGATCAGCATCCAAGCAAGTAAAACAGCTAGTGACCTGTTCAGTAGCCACAGCTTACCCTAATTTTTTTTTCCTCTCAGCTTGCTGTAAATCAGCTAGTTGTTTGGGTTTGGGTTTTTTTTCAGTAGAATTATAGGAGCATAAAGGAGGTGCACTGTCTAGAATCAAGTTCACTGTTGCACTGATACCTCCATAGAAGAAAACTCTCATTGTCTTTTCAGGATCTATTGCATGTTCATTTAGGTGTGCTTCTCACAGTTTAAATTGCTGTTTCATTCAGCTGAAAGTAGTGATGAATATATGTGGATTGCCTAATACTGAGCTGGGCTTGTTTTTTGGAAAAAGATCCAAACAAAAAAATTTGCTCAGCTTTACTCAGAATATTTTATGTCATGCTGCCTTTAACTCTGTATTTATGATAAGTATAATGTTATCAAATACATATTCTGCATACAATAAATGAGGAAAGGAGCTCACAGGTAGCAGAGAAGTATCCACAGGAAAAAAAAAAAAAAAAAAAGAAAGAAAAAAATTTAAAAACTAGAGCAGAGGAAGGAGGCAAGCAAATGGAGGAGGAAAAAAAAATCCACCATGAAATCTGAGGGTTTGGACACACAAATAAACTTTTGTGTGTCAGCAGGTTTGTGGTAATTGTCCGTGTGTGTGATTTAAACCCCATCAAATGCAAATACTGTTTCAGTAAAAGACGACTAAACCAACTTGTATTAACTTGAAGCTTGAGATCATACACATGGATGGTCAGCAAAGATTAGCTGACATACAGGATATTTTTTCTCCCTGTTTACCTATTAGGCTTTTGCCTCATCCACAAAGGCGGCAGACGCTGAGATGACTAAAGAGCTTGCCTTCTGCAGTTGTACAGACAGTTTACCTGCAGCTGATCAGCTCCAGATGTGCTGCAGTTTGTGACCTGACATGTTTTAAGTAAAATCAGTACTGGTTTACTTCAAGTGTTCCTGCTTGTGATTTGAAGCTTAGTGTCTATGTGAGTGCTGTGAAAGGAGATGGCTGAGCTCATCTAATAGCTTATTCCTGATAAAAGGGTTGTTTTTCTTGCTCCCAGCAATGTCTTCCCGTTACTTGCCTCTGCTCTGGCTCTGCCTGACCCTTTGACGAGCCAATTCAGGTCACTGGGCTGGCAGAAAATAAACCAAGCAGAAAGAAGAGAATATTTTTCTGTTGGCTTAATGAACAAAACTGAATCAGCAAAGAATCTGCTGAGTAGAAGTAGAGGTAGCACAGCCAGAGAAAAAAGCAGGGGCATGCCATCAGGAGAAGGGCAGAGAAAAGAAGGCAACACTTTCAAATTGATAAATAAGATCAATCTGTCTTGTTCAACTGCATAGTCGGTTGTCAAGAAGCATGATTAAAAAAAAAAAAAAATTAGTTTCAGCCTCCCTCCCCTCTGCTATTCCTGAAGAGGTTTGTTTTCACATTTTGTTTTAGCTATCAGACTTACACTTTCCCTTTAAAACCATTTGACAACAGAAAGCTTCCACTAATTTGGGTTTCTTCTTCTAGAAATAATATTTTTAATAACTTTATTACTTTTTCCAGTTTTGTTTCTTTTAATAATGGAATTGCTAAATTCTCTGGTTTACACCATGAGAATAAAGCAGCGCAGACATAAGAGATAAGTAGTTACATATTAGTAGAGGTGAGCACCTGTTTGTGATAAGCCAGTTTTGAATAGAGTTAGTGGGCTTTAACTTCTGTTCTTCTGAGCAGGATTAAAATCAGGCTGAAAAGGGTCTTTCAGTGCCATGAGCAGAAAAAGCTGGAGTTTCAAATTACAGCAAATGCAATATAAAAATCACCCAGCTTTTTGTATAGGCACTCCCCAAACAGGAAAAAAAAAAGGTTGAAATAATCTACAGCTTTGTAAATATACACATTGATATTTTCGGGTGATAGAACTTTGCCCTTATTTTACACATGCTTCTGTTTTTCAGCTTTTCTTTAGGAGAAGTATTTCTTTTGATTTACTTGAAAACAGATTATTTATGTTATGGTAAAAGAATATGTGTCATAGTTTTGGTCCTATTAACTGATATTTACATGTGTTTAGATTATGTTTATGTGAGAAAGAACATCATACATATAAAATCATTCAGCTTTTGAGTGAATGAATATGGTGACCTAGAAAACTCTTCCTTTGGAGCTCAGAGTTGAACATGCTATACATATATCCAAGATTCAGAAGTGACAGGATTAGGTAGGAATATATGTTTTGATACGATGTGGAACATTGACTAAAGCCAAAACAAGTATCACTATCTGCAGAAGAGCTTCCTGTTATATTGTCCTTTGATTGTACCTTAGAAAGCAGTTATCTCAGATTCCCGAAGTAGAATTTTACCTGGATTAGGAAATATCCATTTGCTGTTTTCCTTCTTAGACTTCTACAGACAAGTGTTTAATTTCCGGTAAATAGTCAGTGTTGTTTAGTTCAGGATTTCAGTGCTATAAATTGGCATAATTTCATGGGGGGCGGGGGGCGGAGAGAATAAATATATCTGACCAACACTGATTGATTACCTTCTTTTTTTAAAATACACATGGCTATTGATATATTTGTTTGATTGAGGGAATAAATATTTGATTTCACATTTCACCTGAACATCCTCATCTAATGCAATAACCAATCTAACCCAATCCAGGACCAGGTCCAGCAGTGCTTTCTAAACTAATGACTGAACTCACATCAGCTCTAATGAACTTGGAAATAGGCCCATGAAAAGTAATAGCTGATTTCTTAAACCATTACCATTTTACTAAACAGGTACTTTATACCCATTCTGCATTTATCTCATACATTTTTGTATCAGATACATCGTATTATTATAATTCTGCAGAAAATTATGATTTTATTAGAAAAATGTGTATAGTTTTCATTACTGGTTTCACTCTTTCCCTTAATATAGTCTGAGGGTCAACACCGATGCAAATGTCTCCCTTTTTTTTTTTTTTTCTTCCATATTTGTTATATTTTTCTGAATTCCTTTCATGATTTCTTTATTTTTTAATAGTGCTAGAAGTATTCATCTCTTTTGGCTATTCCACCTCTTTATACAGCTACTACTGTGAATCTGAATTGGAAGGCTAACTCCTCTTCCTGGCAAATGTTGACCCCAGGGCTAAGCATTTGAATTTGCAGCACTGAGTGTTAGAATGAGTGTGAGACCAACCTTCACACTTCAGAAACTTGCCAGTTGGCAGGTTATACAGCCTGTCTGTTTCTCATTCTGTTGTGCCCTCTGCAGTCTGCCACCCTACATCCCATGATCTTTTTTGTCAACAATTTGTCAACCTAATGGTCTGTGCCTGAGAAATTGCCTTGTGACCCATCACCAAGTATTGAAAGCCACAGAAAAGTTGTCCCAGTGAGATAAACCTTTCCAGTATGTTTGGCCAATGAAACATAATTGGAAATATGTATTCTAGGTTAGCAGACACTTGCAAAAAAAGGGGTCAGTGGGAGTGGATTTGCTCCATGTAGTTCTGTGCTTTTGCTATGTGTTATTTTATACAACTCATTAAAATAAATTGAATATAAGTGATTTAACATCAAAACAGAAGAATGTGCAAGATTGCTTCAGGTTCTTCAAACTCTGTATCTTAACGGTTTTTAAGCAATAACCTGGGAAATCTAAATGTTGTGGGGTAGCAAACCTCCATTTCTTGATGCCATCTTCTGTCCAGTATGCTTTTGGAATCATGAACAGGTGATCTTGTATGGGCCTCTAAGTGTTGCTGTGAAGCAAACAGCTGGATAGTTTTGTTGGGTTATTTTAGAGAAAATTCAAGAGCATATATGTATCAAGCTCTGTTGGAGCATGGAGAGTGAGTCAGCTCACCTTGAATCAGAAGGTGCCTTGTAACTGCTCAGCTGATTCACTCTTAAGATTCTTTTGATTGTATCTTCAACAGTGCCAGTGGAGTCTTTTGCAGTTGGGGTAGCACTGGAACAGGCTGTCAGGCAAGATTGCAGTCTCCATCCTTACAGATATTCAAAACCTGACTGGACATGGTCCTGGGCAGCCTGCTCTGGCTGATTCTGCTTTGAGCAGTGGGGACTGGACTATACGATCTCCAGAGGTGTTTTCCAACTTGAGTAGTACCGTGATACTGTGAATCTAATCTGCTGTGTCATTTCCCTGCCTTCCACCAAGAAATGATGAGTTTAGACTTTTAGCACAACTCGGTTGACATGCAAAAAGCAGATCTGCGGCAGAATTTTAGAAGATTTTCCCCAGGGTGAAGGACCATAGTGCCACTGGGAATCCAGACCACCATCTGGAAGCAGTTCAGCTTAGTACTTCTGCCTGACTGGCTGGGAGAGACCTCAGTGATTCACCAGGGTGTTCAGGGCTTTCTATAATTGTTTTTCATCCTTACTCACAGCACCAGAGTTCATTTGCCACCACATTAAGATCTTTTCTTCCAGATTCTTTTTCATATTTTGCTTGGTTCTTTGGTTTTTGTTGTTCTCCAGAGGATACTCTGTACATGACCAGAACAGCTCTGCCTGGAGCCAGCTGTTATTGCTTCTCTGCCAGATGTGCTTCCTGAAGGTTTTAACAGGCAGTTGAAGTTTCTGTGGTCTTCTAGCTTTTGTGATGACAATAACTGAAGATCTGCTACTGAAGTGAGGGCTCTTATAGAAAGATGGTTTCTGATGAGTCCTTCCAATTGCACCAAGTGTAGGAAAGCTACCTCTGCAAATACCAAAAACAACCAAGAAAGAGGAAAGAGTCAGAGTTGTCTTCAATAAGGGCTTTTGGTCAGGGTTTCTACTTTTAGGCAGAACTTCCTGAAGCCTTAGAGAAGGCTGCACAACGATGACAACATTGCAGTACAAAGTAGCTTGCACCAGCTCTGTTTCTTCCTCCCTGATCAGCTTCCCTTTTAGAAAAAGGCCATTTAAAGAAAAAAAAATAATCTCCCTGACTTCGTCCAAAGCAGTTGATACAACAGTTCCAGCTAGTTCCAGAAAGCACTAATAATCCTTTCGCAAAAAAAAAAAGTGCATGATCTGAACCTTTCTTATTCTGAAATGCTCTTAACAAAAGCAATAAAAGACAAAGAAAGGTAATTGCTTGGCCTCAAGCAGGATACTTTACAGCCGTGGCCCTTGTAACAGTGAAGCGTGCTGCTTGTGATTGGGTGTACAGCTTTACTTGGGGAAGTTGGCTGAAAATACTTAAGCATTTTGCATGGGCAGATGGAATATGTGGCCATTTTTAAAACAGGAACAAATGCATGAATTTAATTACAAAGTGATTTGACAAGCAGTCGTTCACTCATTGCATAATTTTCTAAAGAAACTTGGAACAATTAATTGTTTCAGAGACAATGTTAAATAGATTGTATAGACATTTTTTGTTTTCATTTTAGAAGTCTTATTACAAACATTAAGTGTTTTTGTTTAGTTCTGCTATTGTATGCTGACCACGTTGGCAGCCCCCAAATATGCACATGTATTTAAAAACAAACAGGTAAAAAAAGCAAGCTTAAAGGTGATTTGCTGTACATTTTACTCACCACAGGTGTTTTGTCTATATAGGGCTTACTGGTGACCAGATAAACCATCCAGAAAATCATGAGACTCCTTGCCTTGGTTGGAAATTGATGCACCTGTGAGAAGTGTGTCAAAGTTACAATTTGAAGTCTATGTGGTAAAAACCAGACTTTTTGAATCTATTTATGTAGGTACATAATTGAACTGACTGTGCTATGAAATGCATCATCTATTAACAACTATTAACCCCTATTAGGAATGCCTGATACTGCCTAATCCTGCAATGGGCACTAAAAAATCAGAGGCACTATTCAAGCATTTCCTGTCAGTGAAAATGGTGATTCTGGACTTTTTTTTTCTCTCATTTTAATTCTAAAAACAAAACCTCAAAATGTAATCTGCAGTACTCTCCTCACACTTCTGAAAGTAGAAGTGGAATCTTGTTTACACCTTGCAAATAACAAGACTATGCCTCTATTATTTGTCATTTGACTCTCCAAGAGCTTATGAGTTATTTTTATATATATGCTCATTTATTTGTTTTAGAATCCTTACCTTCTTATTCTTTCTAAATTAGCCTTACAAAGCTGGTGGCAAAATACATTTTAGAACTATTTTAACAATATCTGCAACGTTATACTGAAATTTGTTTCAATCCGTTTTTCTAACTGTGTATAATCACGGAAAAGAAGGAATCTTCATAAACTTATTCCTATTTTATCAACATTTTCTTATCCTCAGTGATGCAGAAGCAATTTGAGCCTCATTGTATACTTCATGTGTACTCAGAGTAATCCTTCAAGTAAAATAAGACTTCCTCTTAACCATATATCAAAGAAAATAATATCTTCTCCCAAGTCATATTTGGGCCATGTATTAAAATATTCCTGAACTGACTTTTCCCCAAAACTATTTATTGGCAGATCATATCAATCTTGATCTAGATAACAACAAGCACTTTTCAAAGCATTCACAGAGAAATCTGAAATGATGCAAACTTCAATTGCTTTCTTTCATAAGAAAAGAAAACAAAAAAGAAAGGAAAAGAGAGGAAAGAAAATGCAGGCTAGGTTTATCTAAAGTTATACAAAATGGTAATGAGCTTGCACATTCAAACCTGGAACTAATCTCATGTTAAATAAGGCACAGCTTGTAATGTTGCAAATTTTTCAGCACAAAACTAATTCAGCTCCCTTCTCTAGTTTTGCCACTTTTAATAGAGAGTTGAAAGTATTGGGACCTGAGAGCACCAACTGGCCTTCACTGCCCTAACTGCCCCCAGCTGGGATATATGCACACACACAAATGATGTGAAGTCCCCTGAGAGGATGGACATACTACTGCAGGCAGGCTAAGGTGTCATGCTGAGGACCCAGGCAGTTCTGGGGCCAGAGCTTGGTCCTGCTGACTCACAGGATAGGCAGGATGAATATGTGCCAGATTGCACCAGGCAGTGCGATATACTTTTGTTATACAACTTTACAAGTACAACTGATCTGATTCTTTTAATGAAAGAAATTTAGCAAAGAAGATATCTTCTAAGTGTCCTATGAGCAAAGGTTGACTTTTCAATGACATCTACTTTCTTTATTTTACAAAAATTGTTTTCTTATCAAAAAAGGTTTTAGATCAGCTAAAACTCAACCATATACTTTCCAATTTTCTGGTTGAATACGGGGTGAAACCTAATGATTTGAAGAGACACATTTTTGGCTCTTATTTGAGAAAAATCTTATTTCATCAATAAGAAGATTTAGCAAAACTTTTTCAATTAATTGTAGTAAATTCTGCAATTATTTTTTAAACAAAGGAAAAATGAAAACTCTATTTTTTCCTTTTTTTTCTTTCTTTCTTTCTTTTTTTTTTTTTTAAAGAAGGGTTTCATTTTAAAAGACAGATTGGGATGCCAAAAGCTATGTATCTGACAACATGGATATAGAATTCCACCATGTGGGTGGTCATATGCATGACTGTCAAAGGGCTATTATTTTGGAAAACGCAGGGCCTTGACCTTCATGAGCTTTTAGTATGATGTATTATATAATGCAGGACACATTTTCCCCATATTAATTTCTGTGTGAACTAAGGCATCCCTTCTTAGAAAGAAAGAATTTGTATTTGGTTTAAAATAAAATCTGGTACAGCCTTCCCAGTAACGGAGAAGGCATGGAAATCAATATTAAATATTTTTCATTCTTATTTAACCACAGTACAAAGCAACATAATTTCTTTTTGGAGTTGGTATGAGTTTATTGTGACTCAGATTTTACTTGACTCTTTTGAACTCCCTAATTCACTATTTTTTGATAAAGCACTCCAGTGTTGTGTCATGGCAATAATGACAAATACAGAGGTAGTAGCTCCATTTTTCTATTTTGTGTCCTGTTTGTACAGCTGATGATCATCCTAGCTCTCTTGGCTGCAGCATTTTCAGTAGGGATCACAAGTTCAGGACAGAATCCACAAAGATCACTAAAATCCTGCCATGCTATCTCAGGATAGGGTCCCTATCCTGTATGTTTGACCTGCATGCTTTGTGTGACCTTTCTTTTTTGTTTGTAGATGGATAACTTTACACTTGGTAGTAAATATGTCAAATGATAGCTAATCCATCACACCTTTAGGTAAACTCTTTTAATGATTGATTACTATTGATGTTAGAAGTGTTTGGTTTATTTCCATTCTTGTTTGATCTGTCCTCAGATTCCAGCCTCTACCAAATATATCAGTTGATAACTAAAAAATGTTAAATCACACCTTTTCTTCTTGTGAATAACTTGTAGAGCATTTGAAAGACATCTTTTGACATCCCCTTCATTTAAAAGACTGAGTTTAATGAGGTATTTTTTGTGTCTGTCCGTGTGTCTCCCTGCCTTTTCTGCATACTTTCCTATTTGTCAATGGTCTTTTAAAGTAGCTGATACCAGAGCTAAAGACTGCATTCAGTAACGGTCTTCTCATATACAAAAATGGCATCTCTCTCTAATCCTGTATATAATTTCTCACTTACACTGGGGGATTGCACTTGATTTTCTGGCTGAACCACTGCATTGCAAGTTCACATTATGTTTATTATCCAACATAACTCTTAAATATTTTTGAATCGTTGCTTTCCAAAAAGCAATCTACCAAGTAGGGGTAACCTGTAATCTTTATTCTTATGTGTGGCATGTCACTGCATTAAACCTCATGATGAAGTCGAATGAGGGCTGGTCTTTGGAACTGTTATAAGACACTAATAGGATTAGGACTCTACATGCAATTACTTTTTGAAGATACATTAGTGAGTTTTCAACTCACTCAATACCTGTTGACTGATATTGTTCCTCTATTTTGAAATGTTAAAATATGAACTACTATTTTAAAAAAAAAAATCAGTGTTTATCAATCAGATTCCAGATTACATTTAAAATATCTTATTACCTGGCTAAAACCCAATTACCATGAAATAACTCACTATTTAAATCTATTCTGTATTCAGCTTGGGACCTGATGGTTTCAGCTTGAGAGTTAAGTTACTTGTCTTACAAGTGCATTGTTCACCTGTGAACACATGTAAGAATATCATTCCGCTGGCGTCTCTTTGTCTGGAATTTAATGTGTTTTCAACTTTCTGAAAGTCACTTTAACAGCATGGAGGCCTCCTTTCCTAGTTCTTCCTGAACTCTTGAAGCTTAGTAATAAGATATGTTGATTTTGAACTGTACCATTCTTGCTTTTGTTGCAGAATTCCTTTTTTTGCCTGAGCCTTAAAGACTCGGAGCTCTCCTAGCTTGAAGATCTGCCTGCTGCCAATAACACATGGTAACATAAGAGAGCTCTTTCTGACCTTCTAATTTGGTATCAGCCTAGTCCCTCTGTCAATTAAGATAGGCTAGGGGGTCATTTATTTCATACTGATAGCATGATTCCTCCCCTATCTGCCATGCACTTGGACTGCTTCCAGTGTATTTCCTCCTTACCATGTGTTAGAGCAGAAGTGAAGACCAGAAGTTGAAGTCACCCCCTGAGCAGGCAGTAAATCTCCATAAAGTTTCATTGCTGTCTTTCTAAGACCAGAGATCATTTTTTTTCAAATGTCCTGACTACAATGGGTAAATTGTCTGCCTGTATTGCATTTAAAGATTTGCAATTTGACAAGCCTTGTTAGATATTGACTTGAATGATATAGGACCCTGAAACTTATGTACACAAAATATGCTCATCCCATATTCTTCCAACTAATACATGGGTAGCTTTGAGCAGGCAAATAGAAGTTTAAAACATGTAGTCAAGAACAATGAACAAGCACATTTTATTTGCAGAATGAATGATAGATGCATAATAGTGTTAAATGCGAAGATTTGATATGACAATAAAATGAAACTTCTGGTAGTGTTCATTCTCTCAGAATTAATCAGCAGTGTGAAATTTAAGTTGGCTGTCTGCAACCTGTCTGTTCTGCTGATTTTGTTTTAATTGCTTATTGGTTAATGTGAGGAATCTGAAGGACATACGGAGACAAAATTCAATAGTCAGGTGAGCAGCTTCCTTTCTGTGATTTAGATGACACAGTGGAGTGAGTGATGATAAGTAAGAGTGAAGTGACATTTTAACAATTTTTTTTTTTATGTTAAAATGTCCCCAAGTAGGCTGGATTCATACATACGCCTGGCTGTTCGATGTCTCTTGTGTGAAGAAAATCTGTGGTATGTCTTAAGTGGAGAGAAAGTTGAGTTTAGTGTTGTCTGGCATCACTATCACATTGCAGTGTGATTGAAATACAGCAGTGAATCTGGCCCTGAGAGTGCGTATTTGCTACAGACAGTTTAAGTGGACTGAGTCTTCCAAGAAAGTTTTTATGCCTCTTGAACTTGACTGACATCATGTGCAGTTATCTACCCCAAAAAATTCACCAACAAACAAAATCCACCAACATGGATATCCCTCCAGTGCTTATAATATTTGCACCTGTTCTACACACATGTGACTGCTTTAGTTGTAAGCCACCTCCATCCTACATATTTTTAATTATTAATGTAAAAATTTAGAGTTTAAATGTGGAGTTTGGAAAGGGGTCAAAAGAAAATAGGCATGGATTTACCACAAAGGCTGTACAAAGAAGTGATTGTGCCCCTTTCTAGATGGGAGTGAAACCTCATCAAATTGAGGTGAAATTCTTGTACACATGGAGATCTTGTTACTGCCTTACTTCAGGTCTTACCATTTCAGACCACCGGGAAGGGAGCTCCAACTCACTGTGCATTGGGCCCTTTGACCTCCCTGCTGACTACAGGTGAGTCTATGCTTTCTGCATGCATGCATGTGTCTTTTTTAAAATACATGAACACTAGGAAGTGAAGACTATGATATCCTTTTAGCTTTAAGAAGCATTGAGATGGGAAACATGAGAAACAATTATCTAGAATTAATTTCATGCTGTGTTAGCCTGATTTAGGAAAAGAAATCTGTTTTTAAAAAACGGTGATTTCTATTTGAAAATTATTGTATGGTAGTTCTCATAATTAGTCATTATGTTATCACTGTAAATAGCAAAAATAATTTAGACACAGAAAGGGTCAGAACAGTAGGCTAGAATTTCCTCTGCCTACAGGTTGCACTACCATGTTGTTTGCAGCATTTCTGTTTTATAACTCTTCCTATGTAGATTTACACCTGTTACATGGTAGCACAGTAGGAATTTAGTTCTTGAATAAAGCAAAATTATTCAGAAGGATCACCAGTGAGGACAGTGAAGCAATGTCACTGTTATTGAGCTGAGAATCAGGCAGAAAACATCTTCTCCAGAAAGGTGTAATTTATTAGCTTGATATTTTGAATATTTATGGTACAAGTAAGATTATTCATATGCATTTGGTTCTAATCATGCAGCCATGTTAATCTGAATGAAATTAATTGCTTGTGTAGTAAGTGTAGTGAGGATAAAAATCTTAGAATCATAGTGAAATTAGGAAGCATTACTGAAATCATTGATTATAGACTGAATAAAAGTAAGATGCGCTGTCAAAAGGAAAGGGGAGATAGAAACTGAATCAGGGAAAGATTTTAAGGGTTATACCCTTTTGGTGTTTCTATTATTCTTCCCTCAATATACTTATCAGTTTCTACATTAAATGGCACTTCGATGACAAACTCAACCAGCTCTTTGTATTTGCAAAAGATTTTCTAACCTTTGCTCAGTTTTCAAAAAACACTTGCAAAAAAACAGTAAGAATGCTTTGCTGAACACACTATCTTTCCAGTTTCACCAATTTTAGAAAATTATTTTAGATGGTATTTCAGCACATACCTCACAGCATTACAGGTGAAATTTAATCTCTCTGCACCTGGAATTTTCAGCACACTGTTTTCAGTCCACAGGTGACAAATACTATAGTATTGACTTGATGTGATCTTCCAGACTTCCACAGTTGATTATATGAAATGTAGGTACTTATTTCAAGAGATGTTTGCTAGGTACCTAGTGTGTTAATAGGTACTAGATCTAAGGCAGACAGTTTTTAACCCCCTGTCTGGGGGGTTTCTTGATAACTAATAAGATCTGTGCCAGCAAGACTGTTTATTCTCATAGGTTAGAGTTTGAATGGGTTGACAAGGTCAGCCATAGAAGAATGAGTAGAGACGAGTTTGGAAACAGCAGTTTCAGCTTTACATTTGGCCCTTGCTATGTTTGTCTCAATAATGAGAAGTTAAATCAGTTTTACTTGAAAAATTACAACTCAGATGTGGAAGTTAAGGAAGAGACTTTTATTAATGTATCCTTAATACACAAGTGCTGACTGAAACAATTGCCAACCAACACAAGAACTATTTTTTAGACAACAGTTGGCTGTACAAGTTTAAAGCTGCAAAATGGGTAGAGTAGTTCCAGTGTCTATCATACAAGCCAAACATTTAAGTGTGAATAGAGTACATACCCATATAATTATTGTTGCCACGTACTTGTGCATTTGTATTTGCACACATGAACATTTATATTACATGACTACCTGGGGTGCTAAATTACCTGTTTGTGTGTGCTTTTCCTTACCAGTATTGAATAAGTATACTTATTCAAAGAACAGACAAGTGTTTTTCACTTATACTCTGTACTTTCCTACCAGAAACTGGCAGATGGAAGCTAAGTATTTTTTCTTCATTTTAAAAAACACTCTTGAAGTTTTGGGGAGTTCACCTGTGAAAGAAAAGATTTTATCAGTGCAGCTGCATGTTTATGAGGACTTTATTCTATGTTCAAATTGAAAGGTATTATGTTATCATGACTTTGGAAAAGAAAAGTTCTTGTACATATAATCCAGGATGAAGGCCTGCAGCACTGTCTGACAGCAAAGCCCTCTGGCATTCAGAGCACAGAGCTCTCAATTGTCTGATATCCTGGAAACAACCCACTGAGGATGAAGGCTCAAGCATCCTTTCTTTTCACATTTTCTTTTTTCCTTTTGCTGCTTCCTGCAGATACTTTTCTGACTTTCACCCTTGAAGGTCCCCTAATTAGGCATGCAATGGACAAGTAAATATCAGAATATAGTCAATGACACTTTATTCATGTGTCTTGAAGTATTCCCATGAATTTTCAAATCATTCTGTTCCTCCACGAATCAATTCATTGTAGTGGCAATTTTACCAATTCAGGGCTAAAAAGATCCTAAATAAGAATCAAAATATCTTGCCTTGATTACTTCTTTGCAGAAAATCCTTTGAAAGACTTCTCAGTTTTGGCAGTACATGTATATTTGTTATATAACTTCTTTCATTCGTGGTAGTTTTGTGCATGCAGTATTGATTGAAAGGTGAGTGGGCATTGTGCTGCCACTAGGGATTTTTGAGGGGAGTCACCTACTTATTCATTGACTTTTATATTAGAAGTAGAATGGCTAACACTGGAATGAAGGATAAACCCTGAAAGTTCAAAGCAAAACAAATCATGTGGTTATTTCCTTGCCTGTCACTATTTTTTTCAGAACTAGCAACATGGGAGTTGGTGAGGCTTACAGTTACCTAAAAGTAATTCCTACATGAATTAAAGAGATACTGCAAAAGAAGGAGCACCATCAAGGAGAAACTGCAAAGAATGGCAATTATAAATGTCCTTGACTAATGGCTAGTGGTGAGATAAATATCTTTTTTCTTGCTTCATTCTGTGCATATTCCTTTCTTCCGAAAGAAAACTGCTTTGCATGGCAGCCAAGGGGCAGAATGTGTTTTGCTTTTTGCGGCTGAAGGATCATTTCCATGATGTACATCTTCACTTGGAAATCATATGTATTTGACGAAGGTCAGGGACATGAGTAGAAGATAACCTGGAAAATCTGCTAAGACTTTGCCAGTGAAGGGCGATCTTTTAACATTTAATTGTTGGTTGCTTTCATTACATACAGTCTCTGCAGATTAATATTACAGTAACCGATTTATGAGAATTCATGCTGTATGCTGCTCCAGCCATCTTACAGATCTGTGCTGCATTTATAGTAAAGCCTCTACTAACTTTTAAGACCAGACTTTTAAAGCATACTAGGATTTTTAAAAGTTCTTTCTTGATTTAGATAGTTAGATTCACCTGAAATACATAGAAACTGTCACCAAGGAGGGTTTTCAAATGCTGATGCTTATCATGCTCTTTAGATTCCAAAAGCTACCTGAAAAATCTGATAGTTAATTCCTCAGGAATCTTATATGTGGCTCTCACTGGCATTGTTATTTTATGTGTTCACAACATGTATCAATAATATGGCAGCTCATTATTTGCCTTCTTTAGGACAAAATGCTCCTCGTACTTAATTTATTTTATATCTAAAGGATGGTGCTATATTTATTTTCTATGTACATAAGGAAATTGAGGACTCCACTAGGCAACAGATATATATAGCTGCATCTGGAATATAAAAAATCTATTATGTTATCATTATAGGTTTTGTTGGTTTGTTTTTTTTCCTTTAGGTAGAAAAAACATAAGAAGTAAGCTTTGTCAGTCCTTTCTTCTTTTAAAGCAAATAGGCATGAAAATGCATGAAGAGGAGCTGAGACTAGTGAAATGTTGTCTGATGGGAGGGGGATTGCATCATAGTTGTAGAAATGTGTATGTGTGAGCAACCGTGAAATACAAAAGGGTCAGCACTGCTTGAGATGTGGTGAAACAGATTAATACAGGAATATATCAAAGCAGTGGATGTAGAGAAGGGAAGAGTGAAAAGGGAAAAGGACTACTAGATCAGAAGCCTTCAAAATACTAAAAAAAAAAAAAAAAATAAAATAGGGCATGCATGTTTTATGTTCACTCTCTTGTGTGTCTCTTTAATGGATGGCATTTAATGGGCAGATGGGGCTGCTGACCAAGGCCAAAATACTTATGATTTCCTTTCTAGTAAATAAAGTGCTTCCTCTTTAGGCTTGGTTTTTGTTCCAGTTATAATGAGGCTTCCTTTCAGTGATGCCAAGAAATGCCTCATTTGCATGTGCAAATTCAGGATTAATATGAGTGAACTCTGTTAGATTTATTAATACGTTGTTGCATATATAGGATGTATTGCCTTTTTTCTTCTAGTCTTTTGTATTATATCCTTAGACAACTTAAGTACACAGGCTGTTTTTGTCAGTTGTGCTTATGTGTTTTTGAATGGTTTTAAATCAAGTATTAAGAATAATATTATTTTAAAAGGATCCATAAAGTTTCATGGTTTTCCCTTCTTCTTCTTTTTTCCTCCTGGGCTTAAACAAAAGCAATGCAATTGTTTGTGTTCAATTAATATGCAGTATTTTGACACTGTCTCTCAAAATAGCTATTCAAATTGGAATCATGTAGAAATTTATAATTGCTCTGGACCTCTGAGTCATTGGCAGAAACATTTTTAATGATCAATCGACCATAAAACTCATAACTTTTATTTGAGGTCCCTTGTGAATAAATTGATTCTCTATTTCCATATGATTAAGGAAAATATGCTTCCAGTTAGGTATTTGTTTGAAAAGGTGAAGAAACAGGTAAACAAATACCGATTTATGTTTGTAAGGGTGAAACATCCTACACTAACAGTGCAATAAGCTTATTAAAATCAAGCATTTGATTAATTTTCAGTGTACCCCTCATACACAAGATCTTCTGCTTTAGAAAGTGAAGGATAAAACAATGTCTTCCCTTGTATGCAATACGCTCTTATTGCAGGATTATAAGCTTATACAAAAAGACAAGACAAAGTGTATTAACTTGGCAGCCACAGTTTTACCAAATGCTACCGATGGTGACACTGGAATATATATATCTGTAACTTAGAAGCATATTTCACATTTTAGCATCAGTGGCAGGTGAGCTGCATTGGTAATTCCATCCTTTCCAGCCTGTCTAAAATAACTACATGCAGCTATTCATGCATGTAATTCAGCTGCCTGATTCATTAACATTTAAACAGTCTGTTAGGCAATAACGGTAAACTAGATGCCTTGAAGATCCTTAGCAAAAGTATGTTTAACAGCCATTGATATACTAAAGCCTTGTCAAGAAAAAAATACTTACATACTATGCAGTAATAAACATGTGTGTTTTATGTCACTCCAGAGTATGCCCTTTTAAGGATGATATCTACTATCACTGGGGCCTGCCTACCATATAGAAATACGGTGATCATATGGAAGGAGGACCAACACAGCTACACTTAATTATAGATAAATGGTAATGGGGTTACCTCTGTCTGGAAATGGCCAGTGTTGTAAGGTCTGACCCAGAACAATTGTAAAGCAATGGAAAGATTCCTATGGAAGGAAAGAAAAGGACACCTCGACCACCCACCAGAGAGCTGAAGGGACTCACCCCCCTGAAACACCTTGTGAGCACCATTATATTTCCATGACAAAAAGCAGTGGACTGTGGAAGTAGCTGTGAAAACCTCATTCTCTTTTACCTCCAAAGGGTTGATATCCACATTTTGTAGAGGAAAAATTAAGCTGTTTAGAACGCTGTGCTACCACAGAATCACAGAATGGTCAGGGTCAGAAGGCATCTCTGGAGATAATCTAGTCTAAACCCTGTACTAAAGCAAGTTCCCCTACAGCAGGCTGCATAGAGTCATGTCCAGGTGGGTTTTGAATGACTCCACAGAAGGAGACTCCATAGCCTGTCTGGGCAGCCTGTGCCAGGGCTCTGGCACCCTCAAAGGAAAGAAGTTCTTCCTCATATCCACGTGGAACTCCCTGTGTTGCAGTTTGTGCCCATTGCTCCTTCTCCTGTCGCTGGGCACCACTGACAAGAGCCCGGCCCCATCCTCTTGACACCTGCCCTTAAGGTATCTGCAGGCATTGATAAGATCCCCTCTCAGCCTTGTCTTCTCCAGGCTAAACAGGCCCAGCTCTCTCAGCCTTCCCTTATGAGAGAAGTGTTCCAGTCCCCTCATCATCTTCATAGCTCTCTGCTGGGCCCTCTCCAGCAGTTCCCTGTCCCTCTTGAACTGGGGAGCCCAGAACTGGACACAGCACCCCAGAAGTTTCCTCAGCAGGGCAGAGGGGAGGATAACTTCCCTCCACCTGCTGGCCATGCTCCCCCAGGGTCCCACTTGCCTTATTGGCCACCAGGGCACACTGCTGGCCCATGGGCACCTTGCTGCCCACCAGCACTGCCAGGCCCTTCCCCGCAGAGCTGCCTCCCAGCAGGCCAGCCCCAGCCTGTACTGGTGCGGGGGGTTATTCCTGCCCAGGGGCAGGACCCTACACTTGCCTTTGCGGAACTTCATTAGGTTCCTCTCTACACAGCTCTCCCAACTGTCTAGCCTGCCCAGGTCCTGCTGAATGGCAGCACATCCCATGTATATGTGGGCATCAAATTTGCTTAAATGATCTCTAACATGATCATTCTTCAATCACATGAAAATCTTCCTTTCTCCAGACATCCTCTCTTGCCTCTAGGTTCTTGCAAACCTGAGGGCTGGCCACAGCAGTGAAGTCTGAAGCAAAGAAGGCATTCGCTAAATCCACCTTCTCTGTGTCCTTTGTCACCAGGGCACCCATCTCATTGAGCAGTGGGCCCACTTTTTCCCTCGTCTTCCTTTCCCTACTGACGTACTTGAAAAAACCCTCCTTGTTGTATTTAAGGTCACTTGCCAGATTTAATTCCAAACAGACCGTGGCCTTCTGTGTCTCCTCCCTGCATGTTCTGACAGTGTTCCTATATTCCTCCCAAGTGGGCTATCCCTTTTTCCTCATCCTGTAAACTTCCTTATTCTGTTTGAGTTTTGTCAGGAGCTCCTTGCTCATCCACGCAGGTCTTCTGCCTGCCTTGCTTGATTTCTTGTGCATAGGGGTGCACCTACCTTGAGCTTGGAGGAAGTGATGCTTGAATATTAGCCAGCTCTCTTGGACCCCTCCCACCTTCCAGAGCCCTAACCCATGGGATTCCTCCAAGCAGGTCCCTGAAGAGGCCAAAGTCAGCTTTCCTGAAGGCCAGGGTTGCAATCCTACTTATTGCCCTGTTTCCTCCATACAGGATCCTGAACTCCACCATCTCATGGTCACTGCAGTCAAGGCTGCCCCCAGACATCCCCAACCAGTCCTTCTTTGTTTGCAAGTACAAGTTTCATGAGCACATGTTGTCTCATTGGCTCCTCCACCACCTGCCTCAAAAAGTGATCATCAGTGCTCTGCAGGAACCTCCTGGACTGTGTGTGCCTAGCTGTGCTGCCTTTCCAGCAGATGCCAGGGTGGTTGAACTCCCCCATGAGAACCTGGACCTGTGGTCATGAGGCTATGACCAATTGTCTGTAGATGGCCCCATTGACTTCCTCTTCCTGATAGGGTGGCCTATAGTAAAC
Organism: Falco punctatus; assembly: GCF_963210335.1. Classification (NCBI taxonomy): domain Eukaryota; kingdom Metazoa; phylum Chordata; class Aves; order Falconiformes; family Falconidae; genus Falco; species Falco punctatus. The sequence continues at coordinate 26,451,700 of NC_137584.1, forward strand.
AACCACAACAGTGTCACCCATGTTGACCTGTCCCTTATTCTTTACCATAAGCTCTTGCTTCATTTTGCATCTACACCTAGGGAGAGCTTGATGTGTTCCAGTTGTTCCCCCATCTAAAGGAGGTGTTGGTAGATGTTACCCCAAAGCCACTCATCTGTGGATTGTTCTCCCTACTGTCACAGGTTCTTCATGATCATGCCTCTACCACTGTGTAGTACTTCACACTTCGAACTCATCTTGGTCAGGACCATTCACACCACCTTGGTTTTCCCCAGTAAATACGTTCACTTATGGCAGTGAACCCTAGCGCTAGGGTATACAACCAAACTTGCACATATTAAAAGCCATGCAATTGTGCTGCACATCCTGGGTATTTGTGCTGTGGCATGAGACCATGTAAAGGAATTTAAGGACATAAAAATCTGATGGGACGCTGGTTGAAGTATGGCAGAGGAGTCAGACCTGGTATCAATAGGGCATGCTGCTTAAAGACCTTCAGGTCAGCTACACTGCAAACCATACCGAGGTGCTTTTTGAGGAAGCACTACTGGGTTCATTTCAAAACAATAGAGGATTAATCCAATATCTTTTGAACATGGGTGATGAGGGGAAGGGACGAGATCCTTGAACCTCAGGCTAATTCAAATTTTGACTCATGAAAAGAGTAACGTGAAGATTTTCACATATATATGCCCATTGGGCTTTAATATGCATGCCACTTGATACAGTAAGTACTGAAGCCACAATAGTTTAAAGGCAAAAATGAAAAATAATTTCAAGGAAACAAAAAATTCTGTCATTCCTACATAATACATATGACTATATATTTTGTGGCTTGCAACCAACAGTAGAAACACTTTGTACTTTTATCGTCAGATGCTACTACAGTCCCAGTTCTGGAAACTGTTTCCATGTGTATCAGGAGCCTAGTTATGGTCACTGCAATGATAATTGTTCTGTTACCAATCATTCAGTTGAATATGTCTTGCTTGGCCAATTGGTATATTGTTATCCCACAACAGGATTTTAACGTTTTTCCACCCAAATGAACTTGTGAACTAGTCTGGTGTTTGGATTATTTTCTTTAGCACTGGAAGAGGATGCCACATAGTTTTCTGGTGGCTTGTTGAACAAGCTGAAACTCTGCTTTCTGAACAACTAAACTAACTTTGCCTTTAGAAAGGTGGTTCTAGTGCTGCACTCCCATCTTGTGATGACCAGTCACATGGATCAGTTGTTGTCTAAATAAGCCAAGATCCTAGGGGCATTTCAAGACAAGATTTTCTAGCTATTCGAAGAGCAACCCTGGAAATGTGTGGTGAGAACCCACCTGACTGGCAGCTTAATGCTCTGTTCCAATGTCATCAACAGCTCAATGTGTTGCTGTTCGTGCAGACAGACAGTCTCACCGACTATGTGCAAGGCCCTGGTTTGGACTCTGGAAAGGCAGATCTGAAAGAAAAACAGGCTCCTCACAACTCCCAGGAGTTAAAACCAATTGATTTTACTGATATCCAGAACAATCTTTTCGGCAAACTCTCTGGGAAAGTGCGACTCTGTGGACTGGGGCTTGATTCAAACACATATTTAAACATGCAGATTAGGACTTTACTATTGCCCTTAAAACAGAAATGGCACCTAAACTCTGGAAAAGCCCTCATCGGTTTTTTTGTGACCTCTTAGAAACCACAGATATTTTAGACCTGGAAACACTAAAAGAGAGAATTTTTTAGTATAAGTGATTTTAATTTTCATAGTTTTGAGATTTTTTCCACAGTGCTTTGTTTACTACTACCACCATGGATAGCTCTATTTTACTGACCTTTTTTGAAACATTTCAAAGTAAAAGAAATCAAATAACTTTTAAAATTACTCTGATATTATTGAACATCTTTGTATTGCACACCAAAACAAGGGTGCTGTCTTCTTATTTTAAAATTCATATCCTTCCAGACAACTGATGTAGTTCAGTGAATTCTGAATTAGTCATGAGATTTTGTTTGATGAATACAACCCTTGAAAAGATGAATCATTAGAAAATATCTTTGATAGGTTCATATTGACTGATTTTATTTTTAGATTTATTTGAAATCAAATTTCAATATTTTGTCATCACAGACATGATCTCTGTGATTTACAAAAATAGTATTTTAATAGACACGGCATTGACTTGGAATAGAGATGTCCACCAAGGAATGTCTTTAATTTTCTAGCTGTTTTGTATAGTATTTTAAACTCTTTTAAGCATCATTGTGGTTTTTTAAGGTACATATAACTGCTGATATTTTTAGAACTCTTCACATAAACAGTTCTTTGCTAGAAACGTTTTCAGATCTCTGAAATTAAGACACATTTATTGCAAGAATAATTCTGCCTAGCCATAAACTGGCATATTTACAGTGAAGTAAGTGGAATTTTTCAAAAATGTATCAAGGAAAGTGCTTCATAGTTTGTATTCCATGATGTTAATACAGACCTCTTTGTCATGAAATATTATCCAATTTCTAAAATTATCACTCTTTCCTGATGAAAAGTGAACATATTTTCCAGTCCATCCTTAACTTCAGGAAGAGGAAGGCATAGACTTTATTACAGGATGTTCTTGCTAGCTCCTAACATATTGCATTTGTGTATATATCATCATTATCTACGGAAATACATAATAATGCCCCCAATCTCTCATAAATAAAAATATAAACTAGTAAAAAATAAAAATTGTATGAGAATAGAGTATAGGTATCCATTGTATGTGAAGCCTGTTCTATGGGAAGGCTTCACTTTTTGCATCATCCAGCACAATTTCCCTGTTCCTTAGAGACTTCTCTGTTAGCTTGTTTATGATATGGGCCCACAAGGCCTGTCTCTGACTCTTTTTTGATTTTCCCGTGTTTACCAGTTGAGAATTTACTGTGAGCTCACTAGAGAGGTGGAGGTATGATTTCCAACTGAGTAACTGTAGCAACATCCTTTAAGTGTTGCTGCATATGTGGTTCTCTGAGCTCACTGTGTTTATGGAAGCTGCTATGAGCACATCTTGTGCCTTACAAGCACGCATCACATCAGCTACTAGTAATTGGAAAGGAGCAGTCCTTCTACACCTCTCCTATCTTTCATGTCCAAGGAAATCTGGAACTCTCTTCAGTCCTTGTTCATTTAACCCCATGGTTTTAGCCAATACAGAAAAAAAGACATAGTAGTGTCCTATGACTAAGGTCAGGACTCTGCTGTGGAAGGAAAACAGGACAAAATAGCAGGTCCATGCCAGTAAGAGTGTATGTTTAAATTACTAGAATGGATAAAGGCTGGCAACAAAGGGACCCAAGTGAACTGATTTGCCTATTTGGCTGGTAAGCTTGGAACTCTTTGTCTAATATAGCATGACTGTTTCAATAAATTGTTTGCATAGACTGGAATTTGAAGTTTCTTTAGAAACTATCACACCATAACTTCTTTCTCATCGTGACATTGGAACTGCATAGAACTTTATGACTAATTCAGTCCTGATTTATATTTCAGTACCTGTTCATCTATGACTGCTTAGCTCATGGGGTTTTCAAGTAGCCTTCCAGACTAGTTTGAGAAAAGCTGTATGGATTTTCAGCTATTGTGTTCTTTATTTAAACACCTCATTAGATTTCTAGTTTCATATTTCAAAACAACTTGTTAATCAAAAGTTACTTGTAAAGATTTTTTAGTTTTGAAATGGGAATAATTTTTCACTGCAAGAAAAGGAAAGAAATAGAAGAGTGGATTCATGCCTATATCTGTAAGCACAATGCTTAAATTAGCAAATCCAGACGTAGTCAGCTCACATACTGAAATTAGGAAAGTTGCTGGCTTTTTTCCTCCCCCCTCCCCCTTTTTTTAGCCTCAGATCTTTTTCAAACCTACAATAAATGGTTTTGCACAATGGCTGACTCTTAATTTATTCCATTTAATTATTTAGCATTCATTTATACAATATTGGAACATTTTGTTTCAGGATATAGCATTTATCATGGACTTCCTTCATGGAGAAGCAAATAAGTCTCAAGACAAAGTTATTTGTCACCCATTTTTTTCCATATTTAGCTTGATAAATCAGGCATTGGTGACTGGTTGTTACAGCAATACAGGCTGCAAGGGCCCTACAATATCAGATAACTTTGAGTCCTGTCAAAGCTCATGGTGTTCAGAGGAATCCTTTACAGAGTGTAAAATAGAGCTGGTGTCCTAGCTATGTTTGGCATTCACTACAGGGGAACCCACATAGCACAGAACAGATGCTCTAAGTGAGAATAATGTTATATGTCTGCAAAGGTAAGGTTTCTTTTTGCTTTTAGACATTTCTTGAGAAGTGAGAATTTATTGAAATGCATATTGCTTCAAATAGCTAGGAAGGGAGATCAGCTGTTACAGTGGAAACAAGACAAAACTGGAACAGATCAGAAAGGAGGCAGGAATATCTTTAGAAGAGAAAAGGAAAAGGAAGTCATGTATTTTTAAAATGAAAAAGATGGAAACTAGTGATAGAGCTTGTCTGCTGGTTCCACGTAGCTCAAGGGAACTGAGGGAGAGATGGGACTGAACTTGTCCCACCATGGTGAGCAAATCAGATCCTGGTGCATTTTCATCAACTATCAGAAACAGACAGATATTTCTTTGGGGGCAGGCAGGAAATTAGGCTATTAAGTTACAACTTTTTCACAGAGCCCTTGTCATTCTCTTTTCCTATCCTACAGATGTTCTATCAAAGCAAGTCATTGTAACCATTTATCTTTCCAAACTTAAAATACTTTTTCCAGAACTGATTTGTTGCCCTCAGTACTTGAGGTCTTTGTACTCTGTGTCTTGCTTCCCTGATCTTGTATGGATCTAAGATTAATTTGCACTAGCAAGGAGTTCAACAACAAAATCAATTTCAATTGGGTCAGGTGAGGTCACTCCCAGCTCAGTAGTGTGAAGAGAGAAATAGATTATTATCTTTCTAGGAACACTACTGCTTCAATATGGAGGGGAAAAAAATTGTCCATTTAAGACCTTTACAATAAATTTTGTAACATTGGAAACAATGAATTTTTTGGTTACTTTCTTCAACATTGGAGTGACCATGTAGATAGGCATCATTTTTCTACAAAAAGCTTTTGTGTTCCTTAAGAATGGGATAGAATTTGTTAACTGGCTGGTAGAATTTCACTAAAAATGTGGCACTGTCAAACTGATACAGCAATACTTTTGATAGATCTTCTTAAATCCTTGCCACGTAGTAGGTGTAAATTAAATAATATTCCCTCTGTATTCCATGTGCCTATCACAAAAAGGCAGTTATGACAAGTATTTAAGTTACACCTTTAAGAAAAAGACTTCCGATTACAAAAAAAATGTTTAAATGTTTAAAACTTAATTTACAAGAAAAGAAAAGCCATCTTATCTACAGAATCTGTTATTTACTATCTATCTTATAACTTGGAAGGGAAAAAAGGTAAGAAGCAGCAGCAGCTTAAAATGGTTAAGAAACCATTAGTATTTAATGTAATCTAGATTTTAATTATTTCTTCCAGCTGAAACAGAATAATAGTTTAGAAAATGTTTTGGGTCTATCTGCAGCATGTGCATACCTGTTTATTTGTACAGAATCAAATTTTCACGTGAGTTAGAGCTGTACCGTTCCTTTAGCTTCAGGACAGCTGTGCAGACCTGTGCTAGCTGAAGATCTGCCCACACAGGCTAAGTGGAAGGTAAAGCTGAAATTGGTGGGCTTGTACTTGCTCCTGATTTGTGCACCTTATATTTTTGTGTGCTCTGAGCTGAGGAGTGGTCTGTATGATTATAGGATTTTTAAGTTAAAATCTGTATTCTGCTGTCTGTGAATTATCATCCTCTGGAGTTAAAGGTCCTGTATATTTATGTTGAATAGATAACAGAAAGTGGAAGTACTTAAGAAGATTCCTTTATGGAAATACAATTTTTCAAAAGAGAAAAATACAATTGCTCAAAGAAGAAAAGAAAACTATTGGAATAATTTCATTTTTCATGTAGCAGCCCTGCCTTCAGGTGTTGACCTTAATCAGTTTCATTATATGCAAAAAGACTCAGATTTTCTGGGTCAAATTCTCCCCAAGCATATTTTCCCTGAAATCTGTGGAGTAACAGCAGCAGTGAAACTGGCCTAATGATCTCAGATTTCCTCTGTTTCCTCTTGTGTGATCAAAACATGCAAAATGAAACAATATTGCTAATCATTATTTAGAGAAAAAAATAATAGATATATGTTTCTTTATCTACAAGAGTTTTAATTAAATCCTCTGTCAACATAAACATAATTTTACTCTTTGTGCAAGTTTGGATTTAGAAGATTATCTACCTGATCATTGTTGGAAAAAAGACTAACCTGAAAAAGCCTTTCGACAAAGTTTTACTGCAAAAAATAAAATCCTTTCTTCCCTTCATCAAGGCCAGAGTTTTTAACAAGAGTTAAATAAGCTCTTGACTGTGTACTGGTAATAGGCACAGTTTCTTACAAACAAATTTGCCTTCATTGACATGTATTCAATGTTTAGCCAGGTACTTCCCTTGCAAAATATCACTGATTGTTGCTCAACCTATTGCATGGCACAGAGCATTGAAAATGTATCATTTTGGTATTTGGCAGTAATACATTTTAGGCTTTGCACTTACATAAAGCTTTTAAATTTTCAGAGGGCTGAGTGAAGACTCCCTGATTATTTTCTCTTCACTCTGTGAACTAACAGTAGTTCATGATCAATGTCTCAATGTTACAGATTTAAAAATGGACCCAAAGAGTATAAAGGCTGGGTCTGTACCGGTAGTTGCCAAATTGCCCTTCCAGAACAGAATTGTTATTCCAATGGTTTATGATACAAGATATTCTTAACTTTCCACTGTAAAATGATATAGGTCCTTAAAGTAAAAGCCTACCTGCTATGGTGGGTCAGTGTGAATGCCTTGTAAGCATATAAAGTAAGACAAGTGTATAGCACTACTTCCAGAGAACGCTTCTTCATTCTATATAGCCAGTTGTTACCTAAGGGCTTCCTGAGAAAGCTTTTAATAGTCCTTATAAGGGCTCTTATAAAATTTAATTTTATAAAATCTATGTGATTTTTTATAATTTAATATTTTGTAATTTTATATTAGTTTTACAATTCACAATGTAAAATAATTTAAGATTTATATAATTTTATATATTTTTTATAAAATGGCATTGCAATTTCAGGTGCTCGGTATGAAAGTCATTGGATATTGCACAATAGTATTTGTATTCAGTCTAGATTAACTGGTATCTTGAATTCTGCCATTCTTCCTTTAGGGGTTTATCCAAAGGCCATTTGATGTTTGTTAGTTTTGGCTGAGATGCTGCAGAGATCATTGCAGCTGCCATTATAGTTAACAAAAAGGATCCTCAGATTTTATTAGCTGTTAGATCACATCTACAAAGAAGAAGGTCATATAACAAGTTTCTGGGGTAGGACACTGGTGGCAGAGGAGGTACTAAGGGCTTTTTATGAGACAATAAAGGGTTTTTTAGAGGACTACTTGGATTTGAAAGCTAGTGTTTAGTCTAGGTTTATATTAATCATCTGAAAGTAATAAGACTGGAGTCTGATGAGCATGGAGACAGGAATGCAAAATGAAATTTCTGAATAGGTCAGGAAGTGGTTACAATAATGATGACTCTCAGTGACTGGCACATTAGTGTACCTGTTTTTTCACAGCAGAGATATGTGTTAGAGACCCTAACTCGGTGACATCTTTGGATCTCACTTGGCTTTATACTGCTGGAGTACAACTGGGTTAAATGAAGTTATTCTTTATTTACACTAGTGAACACAGATCAGATCGGCCTTGTATTTTCCGCGAGGCATGAAACTGTAGACTTGATTATTTGTGAGCAAAGTACTACTTGGATGAATAAGCATGCTTACTAATGGTCTGGATAAATGGCTAAACACAGATGAGATAAACTCAATCCTGCTCACTTAATTCTTGCTGTTTCAATTAGACGTGTTTTTTTCTTGCTCTGTCTCAGCCCGTTCTATTACTTTTCCTATTTGTATCACACTACATCACTGAGCAGCCTACACAGCTATCAGCTTCTCTACTTGAAATGAGAGCACAGGAAAAGATGACAGAGGTCACTCCTTAACATTAAACTGATAAAGTATATAAAGTTCTTTTGCGTTAAATGGACTGTAGAGTTACTAATAATATCTGTAAATTTTTCAAGATATAGGTTCTACTTACAAATCAAATAAATGAATCTCTATTAAGTCTAGATAATATTAATGAATTAACATGTTTCCACATGGTGGAGAAATTTATGTTTCCATTGGAATACGCTGGGAAAACAACAACTTTTTCTTTGGGACTAAATTGCTTAATCCAATCCACCAATTACCATTTGCAGAGGAAATAATCCATTTATATTTTTATTCAAAGATTTCTGCTCTTCAGCAGACATTTACATTGCCAGAGTATTACTTTACCTTCAGAGTATGGCTTTATAAACTGGTGGCAAAAACTCAAAAAAGAATAATGGAAAGACATGTTAAGGGGCTAATACCGTAAAGGGGAACACCTCTTCAGGGAAATATACTTTGGGGAAAGTTTTACTAAAAGTTGATCTGAGGCACAACAATAAAGTAGACAGATTAATCTACATACAAATAATCAAATACATCTGCAATACTATATATTTCATAAGAATTAAAAACATATGGATGTTTCTGGTGATGGGAATTAATATTTATACAGTTGTTAGTCTTGAGTTACAGTATCAAAGAATCACAGAATGGTCAGGGTCAGAAGGCATCTCTGGAGATAATCTAGTCCAAAACCTGTGCTAAAGCAGTTTCCCCTACAGCAGGCTGCACAGTCGTGTCCAGGTTGGTTTTGAATACCTCTAGAGAAGGAGACCCCACAGCCTCTCTGGGCAGCCTGTGCCAGGGCCCTGGCACCCTCAAAGGAAAGAAGTTTTTCCTCATATTCAGGTGGAACTCCCTGTGTTGCAGTTTGTGCCCATTGCCCCTTGTCCTGTCACTGTGCACTGCTGAAAAGAGCCCGGCCCCATCCTCTTGACACCTGCCCTTAAGGTATCTGCAGGCATTGATAAGATCCTCTCTCAGTCTTGTCTTCTCCAGGCTAAACAGGCCCAGCTCTCTCAGCCTTCCCTCATAAGAGACATGTTTCAGTCCCCTCATCATCTTGGTAGCCCTCCACCCATCTCACCCACACTGCCTGAGCCTACCTATTGGGGGTGTTATGGGAGAAGTGTTAAAAGCCTCGCTGAGGTCAAAATAGACAACATCCACTGCTCTCCCCTCATCTACCCAGCCAGTCATCCAAGTTTGTTTTTTTCAGGATTAGTGTTTTTTGGTTATTTAATATGTACCTTTTATAGTATTTCTTGCTTTACTTTCTTTTCTTTATGCTGCATTTTCAATTTAGTTGACAAATTATTGCAATCTTTTTATTGAGGCCTTATTTTTTACCCACTCAAACTGCTTTTACTTTAATCTAACACCAGTGAATTCTACGATCATAGAGTAAAACAGCCAATGTAATAGATCTCTTGTTGCTATTGCTCTAGCCCTTGGATTCATGTCGCTTTACTTTAGTAATCTTATCAAGACACCAAAGTGAGAAGCTCCATTTGCTATTCTAGAATCCATATAAAGAGATAGATTCATCCTAGGGAAGGTTAAACTCATTGGTCTGGGTAATTGGAGTGGAATTTATCTATTTATACAGGGAGAATGACAATGGAGAAAAAAAGGGACATACTTTGGCTATGAATGATACAAAGTAAGAAGTTGGGTGAGAAAGTAGGTACATAGATTATACACACAAAAGTAATAAACTGTAATTTCAAAGAGGTAGGTAAAATATATACATTGTTCATGTAAGCGTATTAATAGTTTAAGGCAATGTGTTTTAAAAACTTTTCTTGCTCAAGAGATCATGTGGTTAAGAAGCTGCTATAAGTTTAATGTTTAGGTTACTACTACTTTGAATGTCTGAAATGTCAGCTTCATTTCATATATAGTTGGTAATGAACACTTTTCCATACACATGGTAATTACTGCAATGAAATTATTGCAAAAATGCTAAAATCCATGCAAAAATAATTTTTGGTTGAAATTACAGAGATTAATAGCAAGAATCGTTTAATGTACTTTCCTTTTTCTTTTTTTTTTGTCTTATTGTGACTATGATGAAAAATAGTGATGAAGTCAGTAATGTTAAAATAAATAGTCTTACCTAAATGTCATATAATATGGACACAAAATACTGGTATTAGTTTAATTTTAGAAGTAGAAATCATCTGGATATAATCAAATTATTACTATATGTTTTTTCTGTCGATGTACTTTAAATAACTAATTTTGAAGGCAAATTTGGGGCTGTGCCCACAGGGGTGTTTCGTTGCCTTAAAATGTACTCTCTCAGGTTGAACTCAGACAGCTGGCCTCCATTGAAGTGAATGTCAATTCTTAATACTGATATTTAGTAGCATTTCTTTTGCTTAATTCTGATTCCAATCTCTGGACTTCCTTATGAATTCACCTCCGACTCATTCTGTTTCATGTCACACCAATGGACTTTGAGTGACCTTCTTAGGATTCTTATCCTTACAAAGCACTTGGCAGCCAACTTCTATGTTAATTTCCATCAACTTCCATTTCTACTTTTTTTCTGTTATCAGCTTTCCTAAGTGTTCTTGTCAGCTGATCCATGAAATCTCAGTGCAGCCAATGACATTTGGTATATTATAGAATATTAGAGACAATCCCAGAGATCAAATCATCATGATAGGCTAAATAAAGCATTTGAAAAATAACAGTTGTTTAGCTGGAACCTTGTTGATGTGATTAATTTGAAAAGCCTGGAGACTTTGAACTGAGGATGTTGTTTATAGTTTAACTAATTTAAATTTTCTATTTTTCTGCTCAGGTTACTGATGCTGAGATATTATTATTGAACACTACTACCTTATTTTGACATTGAAGATATTAGATCCTTTCATCTTTGCATGTTTCTAATGGAAAATAATTTTATTGTAGAAATAAATTTAATGCAAAAGGACAAAGTAATTTTTTTTGTCTTAGGCTGGGTTGTTTTCTAGAATAATTTTCTTTTTTTTAAGGAGCATATAAACTTGTGACATCTTTTTACCCTTCTAAGACTACTCAGATGAGCAGTTTAAAACAATTATTCAGGTTTTATAATCTTTGCTTCTCTTTCACAATTTCATCTGGTTTGGCAAATAGAGACAAACAAGCTGTTTCTCTTCAGTGTATTTTGAATATTTGTGATTTCTGCTTTCCTTTTCTAAATCTTTCATAAGAAGTTATTTTTTTATAACTTTAATCTGAGGTCAGAACTGACCTTTAATTGACTCTTGAACCTTAAATGGTGAATTATATTCAGAAAGAAAAAAATAAAAATCTGACTCTGGACCTAGCTTTCTCTAGTCAGTATCTTAAACAAGCTTAATGTTTGGCTTGAGGCAAGTCTGATATTCCTGCTGTTTTGTTGACTTTCCCAGCTAGCTTGTCCACTCCTGCCAAAAATATGTCTCTTCACTCTTGCTGTTGCTGGATGCCATGTGGGTGTACTCAGTTTCCTCCTCTCCTCATTTCATCAAAACCTTCAGGGTCAGGGCCAGTTCCCACCAAAGATGCAGCTAATTGTGAAATATATGAAAGCAAAGTAAGAACTTACACAAACACCACCCCCTTCCCACTCTATCTCACAAGATAGGATACAAATCCAGTGTTCTTAAATGTTTGAGAAATGCCTGGTGCAAATCTTCCTAGAATTTCAAAGGTCTGTTGTGTGATTGAGCTCTGAAAACCAAAGTAAAACCTGATTACTGAAAAGGAAAGCCAGAATGTTGTTTCCACGATAAATTAACAGTACAGCTCTCGGCTCCTTCAGGAACTAAGACCTTTGCAAAATCGTGTGCTGCCTCCCTTCCACCTTGCTTTTGTTTAGTGAGGGGCACTGAAATGGAAGGAAAGGGAGCAAACTATGGTTTTCTGTTGCCATCCTAGGCAGAGTGGGTGTTTCTGCATCCTTTTTTCTCTGTTAAACCTTGACTTTGCGATATTTACCTGTTCTTTAGCTGTCTGTCCCTGTACATTAACTGAGGAGTGGTGATAAAGAGAAGTTAGTACTGCCAGACTCAAAAATTGTAGAAAAGATACTGAGCAGCCAACTTAAAACTTCCATCTTCTGGGCATATCTAGGTGACTCTAAACACCCTCAAAGACATATGCTTAGCCTTAGTATGGTTACATTTAACCTGTATTTCATTAAATAGTTCACTCCATTTTTCCTACTGAAGCCCTGAACTGAGACAGGCCTTTATCACAGTCACAGGAATTACTTAAAACAATCAAGAAGAACTTGAATTGTTAGTCTACCAAGGAGAAGAAAAGACTCTTAATGTGACGGCCTTAAATAGATCCTGGAGTGCCTAGATAAATGTGCCTCTTAAATATCCACCTTTGTTTTCTACCCAAGGACTTTTGCTTGTCAAAATCTATCTGTGTCCAGAATTTATTAACAGTAAACTAGCATTTTTTCTTCCTCTTAAACATCCAACCCCTTATGTAGCCAGGTTCGCATGTGTATGTGAATTCACCATTTTCATAAGCAGGAAGCATTTCTGTTAAAATGTTAATCTTAAAGAAAAAGACTGGAGCTTGTTCAGTGTTACAGAGTTCAGCTGAAGGCCAATAATCCAATATATGTATGTTGGGGGAGGGAGAGGGGAGGATAAGGAGGAAGAAACCTATCTTTCCCTGGAAAAGAAATAAAAATAGCAGCAAACGTTATCATTTTCAGATTGTTACTAGCAACAGGGAGACGTGATCCAAATAACAAGTGAATGACTGCATACACTGGTGCAAGATAAAGACCCCAGATAGGAATTTGATTAAGTATTATTATCAGTCACTGTACAGAGAATGGCAGCCAGCCAGCAAAGCATTCACTTTTCTGTCCATCTCTGCTTCTGGCTGACTGCTTATGCAGGTTGTCATAAAGGTAACCTGGAGATAGGACTGCATGTCAGATAGCAGTCATCATTTTCTCCATACAGAGTCTCCTTAAACGTTACTTTCATTGTTGCAGAGACAAAATCAGGCTGCAGCTTAAACTGCTCTGCCTTTTTTTTTTTTCGTTGCTTGATATTCTTAGATTTTTTTATTATCCACCCTCCTTCTAAAAGTTGAGATTTACAGCCTGTGCAAACTTCATATCTACCGTGTGACCTTTCTGCCACATAAAAGGAAAAACCTTGATGATGGAGTGAGAAAATAGAGATACTTCACCATCCTTTAACTTTTCATTATATGACTTTTTATCTGAATTTGGATTCTGGAAAGTGATTTGAATTATGGATAGAATTCTGAGTTACAATGCAGTCTTTTTCTAGTGCAAGTAAAATGGGAAGGGGTAAAAACTGTTGGTGAATACATGGATCCATGTTTCCTCTGCTTTTCAATGCATATATCTGTATATGCTGTAAAGGAGAAAGAAATACAGATAAAAAGGACAGAAGCAAATTGCATTCATCATGCAAAAAGGGGAAAGAGTAACCTAGGCTTTGTTTTGGGGACAGTAATGCTATTCAGGTCTTGCCTGATTTGCATTTGGATTGATCCTGCCATCAGAGTATTTACAGGATATTTACAGCAATGTTTGTAATCAAAGATAGCATAAATTCCTGTCAATTTGACTTAAACTGGAAACACTGAGGACAAACATTGTGCAGACCTGTGCTCAGATTATGGTGAGCTCCAGGAATTTTTGTCCACTCTCCATCTTCTTACAAAACATCCTATGAATAGCTATTGGACAGTGATGTAAATTAATATTTTAAATTGAAGTAATGTTATCACCAACCTAACAACAATGATTTACCTTTGACAGAGATGCTTCCACTTGCATACTTAGTAGAAATCAGATGGCATGTAAGCACCTGTAAAAGGAATCCATTACATTAAATTAGATAACCAAAATGTAATACTAAAGCAATGTGTCTGATGTATGTATTTCCCCAAACTTCTAGTTGTACAGTTAAATATGTGTTGTGCTACCATCAGTTCTTGCTGAAGTAATTCAAAGTGTTTTCTTAATTAAGCCATGTATACTTGAAAACTGAAAATAGGAGAGTCAGTTTCAACCCATTCCTTAGCCTAGTTCTGGGTGATTCAATTGCACCTTTAATCATAGTAGCTGGAAATGTGAAAAGCAGGAAAATATGGATGAATTGATTATTTTAGTTGGATGCAGGTTCATGTGAGAGAGGTTTCATTTTGTCTGTTGACAGGCTATTGCCTGTTCACTGCACCTCATTCCTCTTCTGCTGTGATCTTTCTCTCTGCCTTTTCTGCCCTGGATTTCCCAATAGTTGATGACAAGAATCTTTCAAAATAAAATCAACTGTGTTTATGGTAACTTCATATATAGTTAGGTTATGCCTACCAAAAACGCTTCAAGGCTTATAACTCCAAAACTGAGTAAGTTCTCACAATGCTTTGCAGATGTGTTCTGAGGAACAAATGCGTAACTTCATCATGCAGGAAAACCACAATCTTCTATTACATAAAGGTTGACGACAACTCCAGAAAGTGTCTCAGCAGGAGGTGAGATTCTGCAAACACTCTTTCACCCAAACGAATGCTTCATGACTCTGCAAGAAGGTGACATAAAGCTAATGACTGATAAGAAACTGATCTCAACTGCACAAGCCAAGCAATGCCTAATACTATCTTCTCTCACACAAAATAACAAAATGCTTCATTTTAATTTAACAAAATATTTCATGTTTAAGCTGTGATAGCCTACCATACACCTGGAGTCATTTTGCAAAGCAGCCACTAACTTGCAAGTTGCTATCTCCACAAGAAAAAAGCCAGTTACAGCAGTAAATTGCAAATTTATCCATTACATAACAGATATTTATCCACTCTTTGGGACACAGGTAATGAACTAATATCTGATGTTTTTTTTTTCCTGAATATATTCATTTAGACATGACAAATAAAGCAGATGAAAATTTGTACAATAATGACATTTTCCAATGAAATGAACCATGCTCAACACGCTTATACATACATATGCATTGAAAATGCTTTTATAGGTTTCCTAATGCCTTAGGATTGGCCCGATGATGTGCTAAGCATTTCAATCTTTCCATTAATCTCTGTTAGACATCATATTCTTTTAGAAGAATAAGACCTTTATCATCATTCTTGATCCTAACAATGTACTTCCATGCTTAATTTCTGGTAGTCAAAGTTGTATGATTTTATCCTGAATAACACACCTGAGAGAGACAGCCACAGGAAAATCCAGCCTGCAAGAAGATCTTCTCAGGTGATCCCTAGACTTGTCCTCTTTATTCAAAGCAGAGTAGCTAAGAAGTCACACCAGGACAGATAGTCAGCTCACAGAAATGAAAACAAAAAAAGTAACTATGATGGCTCTGTGGAGTCTTCTAGAATACAGCAAGAATCAGAACTACATCTGCTGTTCTAAATTCAGAATCTATTGAAAAGAAAGCTACATTTGGACTATGAACTATAACCCCCTTCCAGATGACCCTGTTTATACCAATTAACACCTTCTATAGAAGTGCCCTATTTCAGGCACCAGGCAAAGTTTCTGAGTGCAATACTGCTTATTTTCAGAAATAAAATCCCATGTTGTCTACATGTTATGTACTATTACTGTATTTTCTTCAATTTTATATATTCACAGATATCAGCATGGATTTTATCATTGAAAAAGCACAATGGAAGGCAATTCAGAAATCAGTGATTCATAAAATGAACGCAGATCAACAGTTTCAGTTTTCCTTTTGTTTCAGTTTAACAGGCAATAGTTTTATTTAAGTGGATTTATCACTTCTGTCACATTTGTGGTAGTTATAGTATTTTTTGAGAAACTGCTTTCATGTAGCTGTTGAAAACTGCTCTTTTCCCTCACATGAGACCTAACCACCAGCTTCTGGTAGACAAGTTCTTCTGCAAGTAACGCTCTTTGCAATGTCTCAGAAGGTTGTCCAGTGCTTCTTGAAAAAAGTCCCCAGCAGCTGGTTTAATTAGTGGTGTTCATCAACTGCAAAAGTTGTCCAGAATGTGTAAATAGCTGCTTTATCTCACTATATGTGCATGTCATTCTGTACTCTGTAACTAATCAGAATTATGTTGTTTCACAAGCTGGGTGGCAGTATCAGGACACTTGGGAGCTTGATTCATAATGGCCATATATCATTATGGGTCTCTTTTTTTCTTAAAAAGTTATAAACCTTGACCCTATGTCAAGTTACTTGATTCCGGGGGGGGGGGGGGGGGGGGGGGGGGGGGGGAGGGAAATTAGTTGTGGTGTTTTTACTAAATGTTGAACCAGGCAAACATATCGCACATTTCTAGAATCCTGTTCTATACTGTAATTTATCAGCATTTCTTGCATTGTTCCGCAGATTTGTATTATACTGCTGTAACTTAATCATCCTTATATTTCATCCCCAATGACTAAATTCCAGTATTGAAAGGAAAAATCTGCAAAACTCTACCTCTCTATATATACTCCTCTCCTTATATGTGTGTTTCTGAATATAGATAGATAACAATTTTTAGTATGGAAAAAATTATTGTCATGATTGTTTTGACCAAGGAAAGGAATAAAGTTGATAGAACCCAAAGAAGATCAACAGGAGAAAAAGGCAGAAGCTTACTAAAATAGCAAGATTATTTGTGGTGGGTTCTGATTAGCAGAGATCACAAAGGAGCTTTATAACACTTTCACTGCCAATTGACCTAATTCTCTGTCATAATCTACTTAGGCTGACAAGGTTTCCACCTATCTTCAGGCATAAAATATAGTCGTTCCTTTCTATCTGATAATCAGCATGTTTATTATTCATTCTAGTTGCTTAAAGATAGTATTTTCAGAAATAGTCCTGCACTACTAATGTCATCAGTGATACTGGAACAGCTAGGGAATAACCTCAGTCTTTGCTATGGGAGCTGTTTAACAAATCTAAAAATGTTAATCATGTTCAGGGCATTGTCACTTTCAGGGAACAGAGATTACTTCCAGTGATGTACCCAGAAGCAATCTATTTAGTTTTCTTTTCATATGAAGTTGGGAAATAATGAAGGTTTTATTAAATGAAACTTAATTCACCACAATAGGGACTTCAGATCTACCTGTTCCCACTACCAGGGGATGCAGTATAATTTAATAACAGTCTCTTTAGATTAACTCTATCTATTTGCATGTCACATTATTAACTGACTCCGTGCCATAGTGTGTAGATTTCAAAGACTACTGTCTGAACCTTTTTTATTAAAAAAAAAAAAACAAGCAAACAAAAAAACCCAAAAAACCACAAAACCAAAAAAACTGTATTGATGATTTGTAAACTACATTATTACAGTAACAAAACTGTAGGATAAGAACAGCTAAAAATGGTGATGTAAGCTTTTTGGCTGTTGTCCAAGGCACTAAGACTTAGTAGATTGCTAATAGTGTCTAGCAATGGTGTGTTTTTCCTGCCACAGTGACAGCTGCTGATAGATTTTCTATTATTATCTTACTATTATTTTAAGCATTAAAGTGTAATGATTTACTAGCCTATAATGGGGTAGCAATGTGTAAATTACTGTGGCTGCATTTGTATGCTCAACAACATCTGGTTTACAGATGTGAATATGTGGATTTTGCTAATTAATATTTAGTAGCACAGTTTCTGAGTGAAGATACAGAGATGGAAATGGAGATATGTTCTTATCTATATGATGTTATTTCAGCTCCTTGAGAAATAAAGAACAGACAACACATACTTGAGTTGGTATTTTTATTGTCGGTTTTTTTTACTGGCTACTTCTCCAGTTTGTTTTACTTTAACACCTCTATAATATCTCCCTAGTACCTAGCCAGGAGACATTTTGCTATGAAGAATTGTAAAGAGGTAGCTTGCATAAAGGGTTTTAGTCATATGTGTCAGCATAGCTTTGTGAATTTTAATAAAAATGTCCACTTACAATTTCAAGCACATAGCTAAGTATCATAATCGTGAATGACCATTTCTCAGCTGAGTCCCTGTCCTTCTGCATATGCATGTTCTTGCATTGCGCAGTATGCAGGACTCGGTGAGCCCCTTTACCCTTGCTGCATGCTGAGACTGAGGATGGGAAACTTTACTATGGCCCAGCTCCTGCACTGTAATCCAGTCCTGCTGCATATTTTTCTCAGCCTGGTGCCTTCATGAACAGGTAATCTCCCCAGGCCTTTTCTCATTTTGATACTCTAACTCCTTTGGTAAATAGTGTTTGAGAAGTTTTAAAAAGATGAGTCACTTTGGAGTTACAGGGAAGGATGAGGGAACTGAACACAGAAAATGTACCAAGAAGGAAACACTATCTTACATCCTTCCATTGTGTTTATTTAAAACTGCTCTGCTCTCTTGCAGAAAATATATTTGATTTTTATTTTTCCTCTTCCTTTTTCTTCCTTTTTTTTTTTTTTTCCCTGTGTCTGTCCTGTAGAACTTAATGGTGTATCAGATTCTTACTGTGTGTCTTTGTAGAATGCTTTGGAAAAGCCATGGCACTGTCTGCTAAAAAATCTATGCTTTTTAAGTACACTGCATTTAGTTATACAGATTTAATCTATATTCAGCTCTGTCAAGCAATATCCTTCAATTCGGTATTTCTGAAGCTATAGACAGTGACTTTACACTGTAGACAGTATTTCTGAGATTTGTATTTGTAAAGGTCTAAAATGGCAAAATCGTTGCCCACAGAAGCCCATATTTTTCAGCTCCCAGAAGTTCAACCTGTGTGTATCACATAGGATCAAGAAATTCAGTTGAAAATCTCAAATGGCTTCTTCACGTGGAGAACATGGATCATAGGCTCACAGGGCAGTTACTTTGGAAGGGACATTTAGGGGTCCCAAGGGATGCTCAGTCCCTTCTGAAAGGACTAATTTAAGGTCAGGTTGCCTCTGGCATTGTCCAAGTGAATTTTTAGTGTCTCCAAGGACCGAGACATGGTGCAACCTGGACGACCTGTTCCAGTGTTTGACCAGCTGTGAAGAATTTTTTTCGTTTACGCTCTGAACAACAGTAAAGGCAAAAGAAATATTTTGTCTGGAAAAGCTGACATAATTTATTATTAACAATCTGTACTTGAGAAAAGAAGATGAAATGTACTTCCAGAGCCCTAAATCAAATAATTCTGCCAAGGGTCATATTACAAAGGCAGACTATTAAACAAATCAACCAAAATAATCAGTGGGAGTAAGAAATACCTAATCTGTGTCCAACATGGTAATAGTTTCAGTTGAGTGAAATCTTCACACAAAACCATGACATTTAATAACTAAGCTTTTCATGTGGTGATATGTTAGGTAAATTGGGAAGGCCCCATACACTGTAACTGTTTCCCTTCAGAAATATAAACAGAAGGGAAAAAAACAAACAAACCCAAATTAATTACTTTTTTGCAATTGGTGGGACTGAACCAAGTTTTTTAACAATGGGGATATGTAAGACCTTTTAATTACAAAAGCAGAATTATGTAATGCAAGTTAGCAAGGAAAGCAGAAGAATAATGAAATGTAGGTATGAATGTTAGATCCTTAGCTTCAGACACAGGAACTGCATGTTCAAATTCATCCTCATTTCCTTTGTGATCCTGGGCAAACAACGAAAAACCCATCTCTAATTCTACAGTATTCTTTCTTTGTGTCTTATTTCCTAACCTTGTTGAATATTTCAGTCTAATTTCTTTTTTTCTTTACTACTCCTCACGATTATGACCTAACCCTTTCCACAGTTAGAAAGTGTATTCATCTGGAATCATAGAATCATTCATTTAGGTTGGAAAAAAACCTTTAAGATCATTGAGTCCAACTGCAAACCTAACACTACCAAGTCCACCACTAAACTATGTCCTAAACATCACATCTACATATTTTTTTAAACACCTCCAGGGATGGTGATTCCACCACCTTCCTGGGCAGCCTTTTCCAATGCTTGACCACCCTTTCAGTGAAGATATTTTCCCTAATATCCAATCTAAAGCTGCCCTGGCACAGCTTGAGGCCATTTCCTCCTATTCTGTTGCTTGTTACTTTGGAGAAAAGACTGACTTCCACCTTGCTACAACCTCCTTTCAGGTAGTTGTAGACAGCAATATGGTCTCCACTGAGACTCCTTTTCCTCAGGCTAATCAACTCCAGATCCCTCAGCTGCTCCTCATAAGACTTGTTCTCCTGTCCCTTCAAGAGCTTTGTTGCCCTTCTCTGGACATGCTTCAGCACCTCAGTGTTCGTCTTGAAGGGAGAGGCCCAAAACTGAACACGGGATTTGAGATGCGGCCTCACCAGTGCCAGGTACAGAGGGACAATCACTTTCCTAGTCCTGCTGGCCACACAGTTTCTGACACAAGCCAGGATGCTGTTGGCCTTTTTGGCCACCCGGGCACACCGCTGGCTCACATTCAGCCGGCCATCACCCAGAACCCCCAGGCCCTTTCCCACCAGGCACTTTCCAGCCGCTCTGCCCCAGCCTGTAGCGCTGCCTGGGGTTGTTGTGACCCAAGGGCAGGACCCGGCACTGAGCCTTGTTGAACCTCATACAACTGGCCTCGGCCCATTGGCCCAGCCTGTCCAGATCCCTCTTGCAGAGCCTTCCTGCCATCAAGCAGATCAACACTCCCTGCCAACTTAGTGTCATCTTCAAACTTACTGAGCGTGCACTCCCATCTCCTCATCTATATCATTGAAAAAGTTATTAACAGAATTGGCCCTAACACTGAGCCCTGGGGAGCATCACTTGTGCCCAGATGCCAACTGGATGTAACTCCATTCACCACCACTCTTTGGGCTCAGCTGTCTGGCCAGGTTTTTACCCAGTGAAAAATACACCCATCCAAGCTATGAGCAGCTACTTACTGCAGGAGAATGCTGTGAGAAATGGTGTCAAGGGCTTTACTAAATTCCACGTAGGCAACATCCACAGTTATTGATAGTCCATATAAAACCCCAATCTTTTAGAAGAGGAACAAACTGGTTTTAACCAAGTACAATTTACCTTCTCGAAAGAACTATGTGTGCCTTCACTGGCTGCCTGCAGGCATTCCCTCTTCCTGTGCAGTCCTTTCCTAGGGCCTCAGCCTCTCTTAACCAGCCCTCTCATACAGTGTACATCACTAGTTCCTTTCCAAGTTCTCTGCTTTGTGGCTATCAAATATTTGAACAGCGTTTCATTCCTTCCTGGGGTTTGTGGCCTGAGGGAAAACTGGGAGGTGACAGAGTAAAATCATCATGGAAGAGGGAAGTTGAAAATTGACTGGACTTGAAGATGATGGGATAAATATTAAAAAAGTGGTAAAGTGAAGGACTGAGCCTGCCTGCAAGCTCAGCCTCCAATTTAGGCACTGAAATGCCTTAAAAATTAGGCATCTGTTTTAGCAAGATGATTCAGCATGATGGGTGGGGGGTACTTAAGGAAATCAGAATTCTGGATGTCTAACAAGAGTGATGCAGGATTTCAGCACAGTGAGAATGGGTTTCTCTTTAGCTTAAACCAGGAAGATTAGATCCCAGCATCCCTCCAACCTCTCATTGCTTTTCAGACTTGATGTGTCTTTCCATTGCCACCTCCATTCATAGTCCTCATTCTCACAAGCATTGCTATTGAATTGGTGAACTACCAGATCACCTGAATGTAAAAATGTTATGTGAAGAAGGCATGGGCACATGGTTGTTAGGTAGTGCATTATCTAGAATACATTGCATATAATTTATTCCAGCTTTATATTGTCATCCTGGCTTTGAAAACTATGAGAAGACATGATAAATGATCTAACACAAAGTAAGTGTAACATGAAAAATATGCGATTTGATATCAAATCTGACAGTACAAACAGAGTCAAACATTTTCTTATGCAGACTTGAACAAGAGTGAGCTTACAAGTGTCATATGACTACAACATTTTCAACCTGGTGCTACAAGCAATAGCTCTAGATTTACTATACCATCAAACTATGACTTCAAAAGAAATCTCTCTTTTTGTGAGATACTGTTGACCAAAGTGCATCTGACTCTGCAATCTATTTTTGGGGACATTTGGACAGGGAGAGGCATGCCAAATCTTTTCTGTTTTGTATCATTTCTAGTTTATGGACTGCTGGGAGTTATTTTGTTTTGTCTTAGAGGTATATTGCTTTTATATGCAGAAATTTTATATACATTAATAACAATATAATAATAGTAGTTAAACTAATCAAAAAGGAAAAAAAATCACTTTGAGTTATATATTTATTTACTTTTCTACTGCATGAGAGTATGATTAAATTTGTAAACACCTTGTGTTTTAAAGGAAAGGCTTTCAGCCAAAATAAATAAATTGCAGCCTCCATGCCCTAAAAACATGGTAGATGACATTCTTCTCAGTAATCTCCTGTCTTTTATAAAGTCACCCCTATCAAGTCTGACCTTCTTGCAGCATGATCAGCTTTGCTAAAATCTTTTTAACTGGTAGCAGAATGCTGTTCTGTATATGAAACTCATTCAAATGAGATGCCTACCACTGCAGTCTACTGTCTTCCTTAAATTAAGGAATATTCAGATGAAAGCCTTACCTGACCAAAACTGATCATTTAACATGAACAGGGAACTTGTCACAAGTAGGTAGTCTGTACTAAAACAACAGGTCAGCTAGTATTCCAAAGTCACCCTGATTTTCAAGCTTTAAATTCTTGCTCATGTAAACTGCTTCCATAGTCTTTCTTTCCATCAGCTGTGATAGTAGAAAGTGTTCAGTATCAGTTAGGCTTAAGCTTCAAGTGCAGTATGAGAGGCTATTTCATAACTTTTCAAGAGAAAAAATGGCTATGTATGAAGTTATTATTAATTCAGCATTCAATTTGAGTCAATGGCAATGAAGAGCCATAATGCATTAAATATGAAAAAATTCCACTATTCTGACATTGCTGAGATATTTTCAAGGGGGGGGGGGGGGGGGGGGGGGGAAGTTATATCTCTTTTCATTTTGTTACTGTTACAGATTTAAGAGGAGGGAGTGGTAAGCAGGAAGGGAGAAAAGGATTTTTTTTTTCAGTGTGTTTGCTTTGAAATCAAAAACATTAAATCAAGAACAAAAGAAAATATGTAAGCTATAATGTGTAGAGGCTGAAATACCGTATGACTGGTAAAGTGGAAGGGAATTTAGTGCATCTCCACAGCTGACAAGTGAAAATGATAGCCATGAAATGGGAAGTAAAAAAAAGACAGAGAGCTGCTAATAGTAAACATGCAGAACTGATGTTTCTTCTAACGTGACATACAAAGAACAGACATGAGTACTGAATAACAACAACAAATTCTTAGTTATATATTTTTTGCATTTTCTTCCAGGCAGACACCTTGTCATCACTGTCAGAAAACCAATGAGAAGGCAACACTGAAAAATATCAGATTTTTCCTAAGACATACTGCATACACATGATCTCTCAGGAGAGATTTCATAACTTGTTAAAACTAGTCTAGAGACAGAAACATGAAAGGGGATGGGGGGAGGCGCTGACTCAGACTTGCCGATTTGTCCTTGATAGTTGGGATACAACAACTTAATGTAAATATTGTCTTCTAAATCACTAATGAAAACAGGATTTGTTCATTAGAAAGCTCTTCAGGCTGAGCTCTCTAACAACCTTTATCATTACGGTATCTTAGTGCCCCATAATTTGAAATGTATTTATCCTTTATGTCTTGCCCCAAGGGAAGGAAATGTTATGTCCCATCTGTATGCATAGAAAAGGGAAGGACAAAAAAGACAAAACTGATATCCTCAGTTTGGTGACCTAAATCTCACATAACTTCTGATTTGAGTAAAAGTCTAAACATCATCAAGGGGTGACCTGACACAACTTGATCAGTATCTTACAGGATGCTTATATCTAAATAATAAATATTGTGTAAACCTTAAAAATGATCACTGACCATAAGGATATCTATAATCAAAATTCACCTAAAGCTGGTGATCCAGACAAACAGACGTTGTAAAGCTGTGATTGTAACACAGCCATCCCCCACCAACGCTGTTGAAGCTGGCCCAGGTCTTTCAAGGAATGAGGAATTTATTGTTCCAGGAAGTCAGGGAGTGAACACACAAGAAGGAACTTGATATGCCAGACACATCAAAGACATTACTTGACTATGACAGAAGAAGGGAGGCGTGAGGAATATTTGCCCGAGTCAGTTTATGCATTTTACAATAAAGACAAAAAACATCGGATGTGGTGCAAAAGCATCAGGAACAGAGACAAGGGCTACCCTTCTGCATGGGGAGAGTACTACTGCAAACTGCAGTTTGTCTTCCTGTCACTGTCCTGGCTATGCAGTGGCTCAGGCTGCAAAGATAGAAGGAGTCTAATTCTAGTTTAAACACCTCAATGAGGATTAGAAATTCCACTTTAACAGCTAAAAGCTCAGCATTTTTCTACCTGTCTGCGAATTTGGGGCTTGCTGATTTTGACTAAATTCTGCTCATTCTAAGTGTTAAGTCCAATAGTTATTTTTTTTTCCCCTTTTTTTTTTTTTATTATTTTTTAATTAGCATTCATCTTTACTGATGCAACATTTGGGAATAAACTTAGCGTATCTGTTATTGCAATTACTTTAATGCCAGAAAAGGCCTGAAGGAAAGAACCCATAATTTACATTCTACAATGTATCACAATGCATGTTCATTCTATGGACACATTCAATATATATTTCAGATGATTAGCACAGCTATTAACTGTTTTCCCTCCTCTGAACAAGCTAAATCTTACCCCAAATTAAGTTCTACTAAAAAGCAGATATGTTAGTTATGAAGTGTAGTTGTACTCCCTGTAGCTATTTAGCACTGTTCTTGCAAGGTTTCTCTTGTGAAAAATGGCCTGGTGTTCAGAACCTCAGACTGGGGAAAGAACCACATGACTGTGAGGATACCTGGGAAGCAAAACAGGTCAGTTGACGGAGATGGCCTATAAGGGAAGAACTCCAAAGATGTAAGGCAAGAAGAAAAGATATGGGTATAATAGCAATGAAGATCCCTCTATTCTATCATTTTTGTTTTAAGGATTTTATATTTTAAGAACTCTTAAGGGAGGAATTTTTAAAATTTGCTTCAAACCTGGATGGAAAGGATTAAGGATGAAGGAACTTGCGATCCAGGAAGGGCAAATGATAACTAACTCAGTCTCATGAGGGAAATTCACTCATATCAGTCAATCACCTCATGATCATTACATTCAATATGAAGTAACAGTTTAGATTAATTTGTCAGAAAACTTTTTCAGCCTGAAATTACTTACATCTCATCTACATTTAGTTTGTATGGAATTTTTGCAGCCAGATGTTAATCATATGGTTCTATGAAGAAAGAACAAAACTAACAATTACCTGCATTGCTGTTAACAGCAAAATTAATGGCTTATGATTTTCTGAATGGAGTTAATCTATTTTTTAAATAAGATGAGAGAATGCTACTGGAGAAGAGGTTAACACTACTAAGACAGAAAAGTGATTCTCCATCAAGCCTTCCAGAAGGTATTTCAGGGAAAGGATTTTAACAAGCTACGTGCTGACTTATCTTACAGCTGCCAGTCTTGAGACTTCTGTACTAAACATGTCACTTGTTCTTTATTTTATTAGAATGGTAAGGTTTTTGCGATACAAGCTGTGCTTCAGAGGGGTGGAGAGGGCAAGCCTTCCATGCTTATGCTTTGGAGATTTTGTAATGGTGCATATTTACCTGAAGAAAAAGATAACACATGCTTCAGAGTACAGCAGGCTGGAGAAAATTTTGCTGCACGATTTTGAAGAGTAGATTACTATGAAGATCTTTAGGATGAGCCAACAGAAAATTCAACACTAACCTGAAAAGCATGGAAGACAATTGATTTTTATGGTAAGAAGCATCTAAGTTGACTTGAGATATTTGTTATGTAGAATTGAGCTTCCTTTATTGTCCACAGACCTACAGGGTTTTCCAGAGAGCAGTTCACCTGGATCTCACTTTGCATGTGTCTGGGTTTCACCATTAACTACAAAGTAACTTGTTCTGGTATAGATATGTAAATTGTAGCCCTCTCAGTCTGGACAGATGTCAACTGTTGCAGAGTGTAGGATCGTATTGAGAAAATCTACTTCTTACAGGATCTGATTTATTAGCAGTGAAAAGCACATTGAAATATTTAAATATTTATGCTAATATTTAAATGTATGTAACTAAAGTAAATTTGTAAAAGGTTTCATAGAGTGCCCAGGGCTTGATAAGTGAAAGATCAGATCTTGATACCTTAAAAGACAGACCTGTCCACCTATTTCATGGTCACTGGTGTGCTCTAGTCCAAATCCATTTTGACTTGTACAACAGTCTGAAATGGAAGTTAGAGGTTTACTTGAGGCCTTCCTGATAAAGCAAGAAAAATTATGCTCCTTTGCAATGTGAAAAGCAATTTTCATGCTCTGGGTATGAAAATGATACAGTATCTAAACTTAATAATCTTTTTCTTTCTTCTTTTTTTTTTTTTTTTTTTCTTCTTTTTTTTTCTTTTTTCTTCCCCTTTTTTCCAGAAAATTTGAGTGAAACTTGAGGAGAGGCAGCAGAGGATGACTGCAAACACATGTCAGTGCAATGAACAATTGCACAAAGCGGACTCAATTCCAGGCAGTAATAGATTGACCTGTTAGATGACCTGGTTTCAGAAGAAAACAGACAGGTTTTCAAGTACCTATAAAATAGGCAGAAATAGGTAGTTCATTCAAAATGGGAAAGTGTTTCTATCTGCAGCTCCTAGATAGTTGTCATCACTGGTAACTTCCCTCCTTTAATTTTCTGCAGTCTATTGAAGAGAACTGAAAAAACAGTGAGATAGTGAATGTTAGAAGGGGTGATAATACCTTCACAGATTAGGTGATGTGAATTAACTTCCATAGAAAAAAAAAAAAGACAGCAGAAATCAACAGAACAATAAGTGAACTCAGCAAGCCTTTAAAAAGTCCAATTTGTATGATTTCAGTAATGAAATTATATGACAAGTTTGAAGTCAAGGACCACAGAGAAGGAAAATTTTTGTCATACATTTTCAGATTTGAGAAATCACAGCTCTTCTTCAGGTTCCCTTGATTAAAAGATAAGAAAGAGAATAGATCTCATTTCTTGCATATTAAATCTCACGTGGATGGGGAAATATAATTATTAAAGTATTTGTAATACTAAGAATTATAACCCCTGCAAAGATTAAAGGAGTGAAACTGAGAAGTTGGTAATTTTTGTAGCTCTCAAAATATGTGGATAGAAGCTCGTTTTCAGGTCTATTTAAAGCTAGGTGGAAGAAAAGAAGAAAAAATTTTCTATACTAACGATCACATAGAAATTTCCCATCTCTACTTCTATGCCTTGATGATTTGTCTTAATGAAGTAATGATAAATGAGAAGGAAAAGCAGGAAATAAAATAGTTAAGTGTCAGCTGCATAGAGTGAGCCCAATAGCACAGTATGCTAATGATAAAACTATTTTCATAAGAATTTTGGCTGCTGCCACCAACACAGCATTGTTATTTAATAATAAGAGGAGAAAACTTTGTTGGTGTTTGACATTAATGAAAAAATCTGTTCTAAGACTGACATAAAATAATCAATTCCTTACCCTCGAAGACAGGAGTGCATGTGGGTATTGGATTATATAACGATGCTGCTACTGAACCATAGCACTGGAGACTGCTTCAGCAGTCAGCTTTGTTGGACATGAAATCACACCAGGGTGGTACAGTCTGATTGTTATGAGACATAGAAAAAGAAGAAAACAAGAATTATGAACAGAGACATTGACCTAATTCTGAACAGCCTAGTATTGTGGTTCCTGGATATGTCTGTTTGCATATAAACACATACACGTTTACTGGTATGTCTATACAAACATACAGACTTACTCTGAGGTTTGGTAATTTGCCGGTGAATAAACACTTCGTGTTTTTCTGCCTTAAGGAAACAGTGTACAAGCTGATATATAGCTTAATTTTCTGAACATAATTAGGGTAATACGCAAATGGTAAACGTTGACACAATAAGTAACTATTCTCTTGCTAGTACTTGCACAGTACCTATTGATCAAGCAGTTCAAAAAATAGGCAAGTTGTTAACTTGATTTTTTCTTTCCTAACGCCTTTCTTCCTTGCTTTGGACCACAGAATTACAGCCCTATTCTTGTACTCTGCTGAACAGTAAGGTAATAGTATGCCTTGTGGAATAAAGTGATGCTAATGTTGCTTTAAAGGCTTAAAGTTACATATTTATTTATCATGTTTTCAGCATACGCTGACTTTAAATGTTGCTCCAGCACACATGTAAAGTAAAGAAATTATAGAATGTATAGTTTAAAAGTGATGACTCTGCCAGATTTTCTATGACCAGTTTGGGGAAAATTCATGGTGACTTGTATAAAACCACCATCTAATAGCACACAGTGGGCCTTCCCCTTGTTACTTGCAGTCTCAGAATGATGCTGGTAGACTACATATATATCTATGGTGGACTATATATCTATGGTATAACACAGACTACAGTAACATATGCGTTTCTCAGCCCAACTTCTACTTATTTCCTCCCAAGAGTTGTAAAAAGGCACAAAAAAAATAGTTCTGGAAACCTCTTTGTGCGTTTTTTTTACTCATTCCTGGAGCTCACTTAATATCAGAAGTTGAATGACTCCTGGTGTTTTAACAATCCTGGTATGGGATTTAATAGCAGTAAGCTCTTACAGAAGACAAAGGGTAATCTCTGTCTTACAGTATCTGAGTAATGATGCCACTTAAAATCAAGATTAACTTTCAGAAAGTGGAGAATCTGTTCAAGAATTCAGTTTACTTGTAAGTTCCATATAAAGTAAAATATTTTAGCTGCTGATAAAAGTTATGTTTTCTGTGGGGACATAGATAACAAGATATTATAGCAGACACTAATTAAAATGAACTCTGAGGGTGTGGGTTTTTTCCAGTGTCTTGTGCCATTGTGAAAAAAATGACTGAATTTGGATAAACAGAAAAAGGACCTAGCTCTCTGAGGTCAGATGAAAGATTTAAATCAGTGTCTTCACTAATTTTGAACATTGCGTAAAACAGTCTTTTTGTATGATATTTACAGGAACTGATAATACTATATAAGACACTGAGGTGTGAGGTTCTTATTTTCTTTTTTGTGGATACTGAACAGAGATGTTCAAATGAATCCGGTCCTGCCAGTAGAGGCAAAGACCAGCAGATGGGTACATGAACAGATTATGTGTTTCTGAAGTGCTTTTGAGTGCAGGATGTTATATCCCATCACAGAGCAGAAATGAAAGTCACAAGCACCCAACATTAAAAAAAAAAAACAGAAACAAACAAACAAAAAAAAAAAAAAAAAAAAAAACCAAAAAAACCCAAAACCCAGAAAAGACATCCTTTAGTCACTGATCCAGTAATTAACTATTAATGTTTAAACTTCAAAAATTCAGCAAATTTATTGCAATGCTTATTTTTCACATCCTATGGCACAACAATATGAATATGAGCCAACACATTTAATTGCCCTTGAAGAGTAACCTTTGGTAATAGAAATTATTCCTACGCTCAGATACTTTTTCCTTGACTTCATTTGGGCTAATGCACATATGACAAAATCCCAGTGTGCCTCCCTTGCATTTCCTTAACATCTAACCTCACACAGCTGTTTATTATTGAGATATTTGCCACTGCTGTGCACGTTGCCATATACTGTCTCTATAGTTGGTATATTTTTATCCCAAATATTTGAATTTACAAATAAGCCAGAAATGAATGCCTTGCATCAGCTTTAATTTTACAACGCAGTGACCCATTCTACCACTGTGTAATAACAGGTCCCACTGTGACAATTAAAACAAATCACCCTACAGAATATGCCATTAGACACATTCATGCCTCATCAGTAACTGGATTGTCTTTTATGATATATTTCAAAGAAAGGTATATAACTTTAGCCCGGTTTCCCCAAAGCACAAAATTATTCATAACAAATCTCCCATCTTCTTGATTTACTATGAAAATGAAATATGGATGAAATGGAATGAAACCTCTAATTAGCTGTTGGCCACTAAATAAAACAGAAGTGTGTAGATGATTTTGAGCTAATAACTATTGATCTAAAATAAAACTAGGTTCCCAGACACCACTGTAGCTATCATTTCTTAGCTCTTCTACTTTGAACAGACCAGAACTAGGAAGAAGTGGAAAAATTTATTCTGCTAGTTCATATTACACACTGATCAGTTTAGCTACTTGGTGACCATCTTTTACAATGTATTACACCTCAACCCACCAGGTGACAATACAGCCACATAGTTTCCCCCAAGCCTCATCCCTTCTCTGTGAGTAGGGCTGTGCGTGTGGCTGAAGTGCTACAAGAGTAGCAACAGTACTATCAACTTGTCAGTGCTTTTTAAGAGGGGTTAAACTATTTCTCTGCCAAATCTTTACATTCTCTCTGCTGGGAGCTTGGGAAGTGTTGTAAGTGAACAACGTTTTCATTTGTATATTTCAATAAGCTGCTTCAGAACTCTACTTCTGTTCTCGAGTGGGTAGGACACTTACAGTTGAGATTCATCTCATTAATTTTAGACATCTGCAGTGTAGACTTCTACATCTGAACTAGTCACTTGAGACTGACTTTGTAGTCAACAGAGAGATATAAACACTTTTAAAGGGGGATTCAGCTGACCTATTTGAGTCACTTGGTAGCAGGGCGCCCATTAAAATAACCAGTTCACGATCAGATGTACATTTAGGTGTCTACGCTTGGTCAGATGAATCCCACTGAGAGTTCAAGACCTATATCTAGGTGCTTTTGTAAACTGGTCAATGGGGAGAAGAAGAGATGTTTTGCTCCCCTGCATCCTGTAACTTGCAAACTCAAGCTGTGCACTGCATCTTTTGGATTTTTTTTTTTTTTTTATTATTATTTTTTTCTTTGCCTGAAACCCATACCATGCTGGGAAATAATCAGGTATTGCTCAATGGAACAGTTCCTAGAGTGGGCCAAGGATAATTTTGCCTGTTGCCTTCACAGCACAGTATCCAATCCTGACAACATTTTCCTGGCCTGTCACTACTGTTCCACGAGATGGTTCTTGACAGCTGTCCCATTTACAGACGAGCAAGTACAGGCTGAAGTCACATCCATATTTCCCACACTCACTATGCTCCTGGCTTAAACCTATAACACGCAAGACATGAACTCCCAGAGTATATCCCTTTCAACTCTTGGCCCTGGTTCATCTGTCTCATACCCAGCTCATATCCCTGCTGTCCTACAAGAGACCCTCCTTGTCTCTTACTTACTGCTCTCCAGTACCTTGTACTGCAGGAAAAGAGGAGGAGACCAGGACCGGGACAAATATGTTAGCTCTTAATTGGAGTTATCAAATCACATAACCCACAAGCAATGTCACTACCTGTCTCCCCTGGAACAGCTCTACTGGATGTGACAGGTCTCCTAAAAAAAAAACTCCCACTGAAGTAAAATGGCATCACAGTCTTTGTCTTCAATTAGGCTTTCCCCATTGAATTGGATTTCCTTGCCTTTCTGCGTACAAAGCACCGCAGGCCATGCTGCAAAGACTGAAAGGAAAATAAGTCAAAACTGTGACACTTTTCCCCTTTCACATCTGTACATCTTTTGCTCTTCCTAAAAAAAATAAAAATAAAAATAAAAATAAAAAAAAAAAAAAAGCAAACTAATGGGTAGTCTAATGCTGTAAGTGACCTAATAACTGGATTTTCATTTCTGTACCTTTGGATGGATTAATTTAATTCCTTTTAAAACTCAGATTCTTATGGCAGATAAGCCATCAATGTGCTTAACAGGATATTAAAAGTAGAAAGCAAGTGCAGAATAGCAGGTTCATTAGACAACACTTTTTCCAAATGTGGAAACTGAACACCAGATGCCGTTTTGCATAACAAAAGCAGTCAATGATTAGCCCTTAGAGGTCTGTGATCCCTGAATAATAACTCATTTTTCAACCTTGTCTGTTATTTTCTCTCTTACTTTAAATTTTCAGCTGTAGGACTAGTCCATTCTAATAATTCTATAAACCAAATGTAACTTATAATTCCTACTGCTGTTTTAAAATTAAATGTGATTTTCCAGAATTTGTTCAAAAGAGGAAAAAAAACCCTACAGCAAATAACCATTTATAGAAGTAATGAAAATTTGGGACACAAACACCCACCCCCCAAAATAGGAATAAAGTCTCTAAATGAAAGGAAAATGCTTGGATGTTGGGCCACCCCAGCTGGTATAAATTCAGAGAGACTTTAAAATACACAATCAGTGTCAGGCTCTCCTGACACTGAGTTCCTGGCTTTGAGTCCCAGTGAAGAAAAATGGAGAATCCAGTCCTTTATTTCCAGGGAAGATGCTCTAATCATTATCCTCCCCGGAGCTCAAAAAGGGGAGTTCAGGCATATGGGCTACTTATTTCTTTGAAGAATGGTGGCTTTCTAATCCGTTTCATCAGCTTTGAGTTTGGGAGTAGGGAATAACAGACATTGCATGATCAAATCTGGATGATTTGGCTCAGCACTTATATCAGCTGCTGAACTTACCCAGGTCCATCTGCTGGTCGTGGATGCTTCTTCTGCAGCAGACGTCTATTTGACTCTTCTTCTGTATAAGGACAAAAGTGAGACTTCCCACCATAGGTGGGAAAATGTTGCCTGTCTTCAAAAAGGAGCAAAGCAGTAAAGTGAGTGCAAGGGAAAATTGTCACAGAGGTTAAACAAAACCCCAACCTTCAGAACTTAGAAGTTGCTAGGATACCTCTGTGAAGAACTTTTATTTTAAAGTCAGTATGACTTGTTTGCCATTTCTAATGAGCACTGCTTATTTCAGACTGATGCCATGCAAGATGAACACTGTACAAACAAAGACAGCAGAACACAAACTTATGGCCCAGGAAGACCCTATTATGTTACCTTTTCAAGCTTCTGCAATTACAAGAACTAAAGATTCAGTGCAATACTGGACAAACAGAAACATACTGCAGCAACAGATTTGGTACAATCATTTGAAAGCCAGTAAGTATTTTTGTTTTAGTGACAGTTATCTGTAGTCTGTTGTGTCTGCAAGCTGGTGGCAAAACACTAGAACAAACTTACCAGCCCATCTGGTGCCTGGAATGAAGTATTTCTGTGCTTCATGTTATTACAGCCAAGGCTGAAAGCAAGAAAACCTCCTGTGGTTCAGATGATGCTTCCATGTGAGGTCAGGAGGTTGTTGAGCTAATAGCGCTTGTGATAACATCTTAATGGCTTATGGCCGTTTCTTGAATATATTTTGTGTGTGTGTATATATCTATATACACACAACAACTGTGTAAGTGAAAAATAAATCAAGGGGGGGCTGACTTGAGAAGGAAATCAACTTTTCAAAAGGAAATTTAGCAAAGAACATTCTATAAAGAAATCTTTTTACTACACCATGTTGTTTTGCTATTCACATGCTCAGGGTGACTTATTCTAAAGGTACTGGAGTAGAATAATTGACTAAACTCCAAGTTTTCAGCTATTACTAGACTTCTTTTTTTTAATTTGTTCCACTGTGTTTTCCTTCTAGAATGCTTTTCCAGTACCTTGGTTTCATTTGTACACAACATTTATATACTTTTGAACTGGTGACTAGATATTAGGGCCTGTAATGAAAATATTTCAGATATTAGCAATAACACAATACGTAATTACTAGTTTAATAGCACTGACTGTAACTTACACAATTTCAGTTATTTTCCTGTATGCTTTAAATATAAACCAATAACAATTCTCTGTCAGAATAAATTACTATTAAACCTGATCTCGATGTAAATCAAAGTGAAAAAAAAAAAAAAAAGGAAAAGAAGACTGTAGCAGAGTACAAGGGCTGACACATCATATTATCATATGTTTAATGTCATAAAATAGGTTGATTTCTTTTGTTTGTTTGGTTGGTTTTTTTCATTTCGTGTTAAATCTTTTGTTTTGGCAGGTAGCACCAGGTGGCACTGTTACATAATCATCCACATTGTTTTTTTAGCAGGAGAACAAGGTTCCAGTGTTGGGAAGACATGCTTCAACCAGGGGTGTGGGTGCTAGGCTTTATGAAGGGAGAAGCTGAGGCAGGCAGCAGAGAATCTTGCCTAAGACTCTGCTTTCATTGCAGTTTTTATATTCAGTTAATATGTTGTGCAGGTTTACCCTCAGGCAGTAATGGGAAAGCCAAGATTTCCAGAAAGTAGCATTTTCAGTATACTGTTTGTGAATAACCTTGTTCAAGGAGTTGTGCATGGCTAAATAAAACAAGAGTTACTTAGTGTTTACTCAGTTACTTTATGATATTAATAGCCAGTGTTTCTAAAGCCCCAGGTATTTGACAGTGCTTGACAGGAACATGAGAAATGGAATACAGGTATAGAAGGAACCAACAACAACGGGATCATGAGATTAATTCTGTCACTTGGAGTTGTGTGAGTACCACAGTGTTTTGTGCTACTGGGTACTGTGCCACCCAGTGCTTTCAGCTTCCCTTTTCTGAGGACTCTTACAGTTTTGGTTTTGCCATTTACACTTATATTACTTTTAAAACAGGCTTCAGCCTGTAAAAATAAGTGAAAGTTCTTTTTGAAAAAGTCAATGCAAATAACTTTCCTAATATTAGAAAACACAGCAGAAAATAATATGTATCTACTAATATTTACCTCTCCTACAAGTATAGCAAGAAAAGCTTCTCTGTCTTTCTGTTATCTCTTGCATAAATCCTTCAGGTGCATTTCTAGCTAGAGATTCAGTGTTTAAGCAATTTTTCTGTCTTGGAGATGACTACAGTCTGGGAAAGCAGACATCTTTATATCCTGTTCTTTCTTTTTTTTTTTTTTTTTTTTTTTCCTTTATTTTTCTCTCTAAGCATTTATATTTATGTCTTGTCTTAATAGATGTTAGTTTCATAGCTATCATCTACATCCAGCCTTCGACTCCTAACTGCCTAGCTCTATCAGCAAGTCATCAAGGCTGAATATTCTTTTAACCTTATGCAGAGCATTTAAGATCCTGTGTTGAGCCTCCTGACATACAGAACTTTGCTTTTTATTCAATACCTACAGCTTGGCTCAACAACTTATGCAGCTGTGGAATTTATGTACTCACTACTGGCTCCTGCATGAGATCATGCATTGCAATATTTATTGTTTTAACTTGGTAGTGACTTTGGGGTGCCAAGAGTAACTGTGTCTTTGGTTAGCCTATGACAAGAATCCTAAGCCTCAAATGTAAAAAAGGTATGTTGTCTGCCATGTATCCATATACTCTTTATTTTGTATATGCTTTAATAAAGCCTTGTAAAATTTCAGAACCTCTGCCTTGAAATTCACATTTTTTTTCATGAAATACTAGAATAATGAATATAGGATGTAAAACAATACAAGTAACCAAATGACATGACATATCATTTGAGTCAACCACTTAACCAAAATAACAGCTCAGAAAAGGGGAGGATGGAAGTATCTTAGCAAACTGCCAAGGTGTCTCTGAGACACTGGTAGATACAAGGTAATGATATTAAATAAATAACATATAGGAATGAAGGAGAGACATAAAATTAAGTTGGTAAAATTTCCCCCACCCCTTCCTGGATTATGTGAGATTCATCAGCTTTAAGGAAATGATCTAAAAATGCAAGGGCTACTCAAGCCAGAGAAAATACAGTCAGCCAGTGGATCAAGATCACTTTTCCTTTCCATCAGTAGAACTGAGGTATGGCCCTACTGAACTCTAGACTTACCACTGTTTTATTAAAGCCTAGAAGCTGGGGTAGTGGGGCATGCCTGCATATAGATAATCAGCGCATGGAATAGTGGAATGCTTAAAATACTTCCTAGTTGTTTATAACAGCCTCTCTGAATGAGTTTAGTGATCTGAAGGCAAAACTAGTAGGAAAACCTGTGTATTTTTCAGATGCCTTATAATCCACCAGTGAAAACTAAACCCATTGTTGAGGTTAAATAGAAATCCTAAGTAGGATTCATGGCATTCTTGCAATCAATTTGTTACAGTTTTCAGGAAATGCTGTGTTTCTTGAAGGAATCTGGGATGTATGGCAGACAGAGGTAATGATGGAGGCAAACTGGGAAACACCAAAAAAAAAAAAAAAAAAAGGGGGATGGGGGGTGGGGGTGGGGGCGAGGAAGGGAGAGAAAAGTCACAATGATTCCAGGAAGAATCCCAGTTCAAGAGTCTGAATACCTCATATTCCTTCCACTGGCTTAGACCTTGGTTCCTGAGAACTTGTCTACTTGTCAAACATAATCACCCCATTAAAACATAAACAGATATCATCACTGTTTGCCACTCTGGAAAAATATTGATATAATTAAAAGTCTCTTTTCTAATATCCATCATAGCAATACAGCAGAAAAAGTGAAATAATATTGCAGGTATTCAATCTTATTTCCCTTTGTGTAAAGCTGGAGTTCACTTTATGAACTCTCATTTGTCAATATTTTGATTAATTTGATCATGGTGCAGGAAGCCTATGTTTATATGTAAATTTATTAAAAGTTGTACCAAGCAAAAGAACAGATTAATATCAGAATCTTCCCTTTTCAGAGCTGGTGTATTACACTGTTGCACAGCATGCTGGAGCATAGTTGAGCAAGTGCAAGTTGGCACCCATGGGTGGCTGTCCTTGATCACCCTGCTGATTTGCCCCTTCCTGATGTGTCTCCAATCAGGCAGAGTGACCAAAACTGTGAGATAAGCTGATATTTTCTGACTCTGAGTCTGCTGGCCTATCTCCTGGATCATATCACAGAAGCTGTTATATACCATTACTATAATACTGTTGAAAGTATTAAGTCACTGGGAGGGAAAGCTGCACTGCAAGTGTGTTGCGCTGGCAAGTGTCACTAGTCAAGAGCAAAAATAACAGTTTCCTGCAGTACCTGTTATTCCTTAGAGCTCTCTCAACCATGCTTAGCACATAAAATCTGACAAGATTAGAACCTCAGGTGGTATGGCTTCAGGCAAAGGAGAAACTCAGTTACCTGTCAGTAGTAATAATAAAGCGATGAATGAAAACACAACACTGTCTCTGTCTTTCCCCTGGATTACCTCTCTTTTAAGATGCCCTTATTGAGCAGTAATTCCCTGTGTCTACTGACGAAAGAACAAGTTAATGTTGTGCAAAGAAAAAGCAAGCCTTAAATATATTTTATGAGTTAACTAAGTTTCTTTGAATATTTTTATGACATCTTTACTTTTCTGTTTGCTCTCTTTTAAACTGAGCTATAAAAAAGTAACAGCTTCCAAAGTCATTAGGAGGTATGTGATACTCAAATGCATTCCTTACTTTTCTTTTGAGTAACTTCCATTCTATGAGGTAAATTAAAGATTTCAGTTGAACCACAGAAATGGCCTACTCCAGCTCCCACTGAAATCAGTCTGATTATCTTCAGGTATTCCTACGTCAATATCTATTTCCTTTTAATAGAGTCTGTAGACTACTTATTTGTTGCAGCTGTGCTGAAAGGCTACAGCTAAGCCCTATTGCTTAACCATCTACACTATCATTTTCCGAGAAAACACATATAATGAAAGAAATCTAGATATATTCTTTGATACCAATATTAGTACTATACCTTGTAAACTCCATTTACCCTGTGTTTTCAGATTAAATAGGTTTTGGTTTTCCTGAGTAAATCCTCTCAGAGTGTTCTGATTTTTACTCAGTTGTCTACAAAATACATCCTTTCCCATCAAATCGATTGGGGGTTTCTTTGGCTGAAATAAGAATAATAGAAAGCAGTTTTTCTCCTGTAGATGGCTCAATTATTCTAAAAAGAAAAATCAGATTTCCCAATCCTTTAGGATGACAATATTTTCATGTTACAGAGTTTGTTGTGAATTTTTGATTTTGTTGTATGCCCTTAATGCAACAATGACTGGCAGGCAGAGAAGTAAAAATTGAATGGCCATACATATGACTGCTATAATATATTTACAATGCTTTGAAATGAAAGTTGTTTTGCAAAAATGAGGGAGAAAGATTTCAAGCCATGGATCCATTTAACATGTCCCTACAGGATGTGAAAGGATTCCTCCAGGTGGAATCTGACACATATCCAGTCAAGTATTTAAATGGTAAATCTGGTCACTTGCTCAGCAAATACACAAAGATAAATAAAGCACATCTTTGATGTAGGCCTCAGGGAAAAAAAAAAAAGAAAAAAAAAAGACAGATTGTGGACCACTTAACCAGATGCCACAGGGTCTATGCAGAGCCTCTGTAATCTTGTTTTTGTAACTGCTGCATCTATTAAAAAGGAACAGAGGCCAGAATGCTTGTAAATGAGAACACCATCTTCTCAACCCAGCCTCACTTTTGGAAGCTTTCCATTTGCTTATTAGTGAGTGATATCCCTCAGTCATCAGCACATTAACATTTTACCAAGTTTCTTTTTAAAAAAAAAAAATCAGTGTAAAAGATCCTTTTTTTTGTTTTCTAGTTGGTTCCCAGCTAGATATTTATGTTACTCTTCTCTCTGAAGTGAACTCTCTAATTCTGTGACTTTAAGAGTCAGTCATAAAAATGTGAGTTCTTTGTACAGCATTTTGATGGTAAAACATATCTTCTAATAGTATTGGATGATTATATGTGAGAAATCCTGTCAAGATTCAGACTAACATTACAATGATTAGTTGTGCTGGGGAAAACTTTGACTAAAGCACAGCTTTAAATGTGTTGGATTATGTCAAAACAGTTTTGAAACTGTATTAAACTGATTTCTATAAGCTAGCAGAATTTTAAAATAAACCTGCTTTTGCTTGTTGGTCATGTGTGTTAATCTTCCCATTCCTGCTGAGGATGAGCAATACCCTTGCTCACAGTGGATACTCATTAATTGTAGTGTGATTCAATGTCAATAGGAGTACTGGAATTCAATGCACATACGTTTTCAAATACCAGTTGTAAAGATTATGATTTTAAATATATTTCTGAATAAGAAGTACAGAATAAACTATGTTGTGTTCACATGACTGTAAACTGAAAGAGGGTAGATTTAGACTAGAGATTAGAAAGAAATTCTTTACTGTAAAGGTGGCAAAACACTGCAACAGGTTGCCCAGAGAAGTTGTGGATGCCCCATCCCTGGAAGTGTCCTAAGTCAGGCTGGATGGGGGGTTTGAGCAATCTGGTCTAGTGGAAGGTGTCTCTGCCCGTGACAGAGGGTTGGAACTGAATGATCTTTAAGGTCTTTTCCAACCCAAACAATTCTGTGACTCTGTGATTTTAGGATATCTATTCATGTATTTTGCTTCTGACCTATCCTAACCTTCAGATTACTTCAAGCCCTATCCTCTGGTTGAGCTCAGCACAGTGACCCATTATTCATTCATCTGTTTACAGGTCTTACCTACTATCAGAGTAAAACATACAGATCAAGAGGTACTTTACATATATTTCTGCACATACCTCTTTAGTTTAAAACTTGGCATATAGTTTAGGGCATAACCTGTCTCCAGAGTGTCCTTCACACAAGCTGGCATTTTTAAAAATGTACAGAAAGTTTGGACTATTCAGTTAAGGAAATACCTACTGTGGTGGGTTGACCTTGCCTGGCTGCCCAATGCCCACCCAGCCACTCTCTGACTTTCCCTCCTCAACAGGACAGGTGGAGAAAATAAGGGGAAAAATCTTATGGGTCAAGATAAAGACAGACTTCATCAATTGCCATCACTGTCAAAACAGACTCGATTTGGAGAAAATTAATTTCATTTATTGCCGATTAAAATAGATTCAGATTGTGGGAGACAAATATGCGTTAAAACACCACTTTCCTCCTTTTTTTTCCTCAAGGCTCAACTTCACTCCTTCATTCCCAACTCCTCTACTCCTGCCCAGAGCAGCACAGGCAGATGAGGAAGAGGGTGGTTGGGTCAGTCCATAATAGCTCCTCTCTG
Organism: Falco punctatus; assembly: GCF_963210335.1. Taxonomy (NCBI): domain Eukaryota; kingdom Metazoa; phylum Chordata; class Aves; order Falconiformes; family Falconidae; genus Falco; species Falco punctatus. The sequence goes on from NC_137584.1 coordinate 26,491,787, forward strand.
CTGCTCCTTCCCTCTCACATGTTTCCAGTGCAGGCTCTCCATGAGCCGCAGTTCCCTCAGGGCATACCCACCGGGTCTGGCATGGTCCTCTCCATGGGCTGAAGTGTGCATGGTCTGCGGCCGGCAGCAGGAGAACCTCTGCTCTGGCACCTGGAGCACCTCCTCCCCCTCCTTATTCTCTCACCTGGGGTTTCTCGGGGCTGTTTCTCACATGTTTTTCTTTGCTCGTCTCTGCTAAGCAGTTTTGCCCTTTCTTAAATACATTTTCACAGAAATGCCACCGCCTCACAAGGCCAGGGGGCCCAGGTGTGCCCTGTGGGGGTGGCTGGAGCCAGCAGGAACTGTCTGTGCCCAGCCCAGGGCAGTCCTGGCCGCTCCTCACAGGGGCCCTGCAGCCCCCGCCAGCACCAGGCCACCCACGCCCCATACACCAATAAATATAAAATAGCATTGTCATTTTTTCTTCTGACATCAAGGCTCTTCTCATCCCCCAAATTCTGTGAAATAAATTTGTTTAAATACATCTGTGTATCTCCTAAAAGCTAGTCCATTTAGGTTTAGAAAACCCAACACATACCTAGCCAGTGAAAGGTGGTTAGTTTTGCATGCAGTTTGTAGATCTGGCTAAATGTTCATCAGATCACTGCGGAGAATTTCCAGCAATGATTTGTCACTTGTAAAATGTGTGTCTGTCTCCAATGCTAAGCAAGGTCTTCTTTGGCTGTATTCCTTTCATAGGCAAGTTTATCAGCAATTCTAATTTTTACAAATTCTATTTATTTTCAAAAGTTTTGATGGTATAAAGGCTTCTTTTCATAAGTCTGATATAGTTTCTGGAGCCAGGATATATAATCTGTAAAAATGTTTTCCTCTGAAAAAACCTGCAATTCCTTTCTAATTCATAATCAGAAAATGTGATTCAGTAGTAGATGCTCTGGATGATTCTTCCTCTCCCCAGTAAAACCACAGTTTAACTTTGCTTTTATTTAGCCATTTTGGGCTACAAAAAAATAAATAAGTAAACACTCTCATATACATGTAGATATCTTTACTACAGAGCAAATGCTTTTCAATAGGATATATCCTAATAAAGATAGACTGATGAAACATTGGCTGCTTTGCTCAGCTGCTGTAGTATGGTTTTGGCATGGCTTCCCCTGTCATTATTCATTAAACATAACACTAGATTACATCATCCAGAGGGGATTTTTTCCCTAAACATAACTTAAACTACACCACCTATCAGTTTTGCCATTTATTTTTCACCATAGGAATGGAAGGGACTTTTCCATTTCCAGAGTTGTACAAAAGATTGACTCACTGCACCATTTATGTGTGACAGCTTCTTCTCAAAAGAGTTTGCATGAAAATTTCATCACTAAATTAAGCCATGATTCATGTTTTGTGGAAGTCCAGTCACCAGCTAAGAACCCTAAGTGATGCTTTAACTTTATTTTTCTAAAACTTTCTAGGGTATGGGGTAAGTTCAATTGCTCTTTATGACATCCTGGAACATGAAAGGTATTGCACCTTTATCCAATGGATAAAAATATTATTGGGTTGTTTTTTTATTATTGTTGGTTTTTTAATATCTGAAGTTTTACTGATAATATCTTTATGAAAGAAAATGGAAATTTAAAAAAGTCAATGACAGAAACAGCTACTATTGAGAATCTGACTTCATTCATAGCGTCTTGGATAATTAAAGCTATATGGTCCAAAAATGAGGGGAATAATTGGTTGCATTTAAATGAAATCCAGTGCTCCAGGAGACACGAAGGCTGGAACCCAGTAACTGACATAAGTGCATAATCATTATAGAAAAATCCACAGACATTAGGTAATCACATTGGCTCCCTGAGTTAAACGAAGGAATGTGTGAGTGTTACTCACAGAAGCCAGCGTGCACAGCTAGGGATCACCTGAGCTAACCAGTAAGAAACACTGAAGAAAGGTGTTGACATTAATGCCACCCGGAGCTTTTATGTCAGAAACTGAGCTGCAGACAGCTTACTGATTAAATAATGCTTGAGTTGGGATGTAAAAGTTATAAATTTGAGCCTAAAGAAACCTAAACTGGACTGTATTCAAACAGCTTACTATAAAACGATAGCTCAAGACTTTATGTCTACTTCTCTATGTTGATTGCATGGGGAATCACACTCAACAACCACAGAAACAGATTATGTGACATACCATGTACATTAGTATTTTGGAGCCCATTAACAGCACAGTTTTGAAGCACACCTCTTAACAGTGTCTACTTACTGCACATGTGTTTGGTATGTAGTGGCTCAGTTCTTTTCAGAGGAATCTAAATTGGCTTGAAGTGCACACCAAACACATTGCAAGTACTCATAAAGGTCTGATCCAGTGTTTGGTCCTCTGGGTGGTTCCAAATCAGACATGTGATGGAGATACTAGATTCAAGTCAATGCACTAAACTTCATCTAGGTAAAACCTCCAAGACACATACAGTGTAAATGAAGAAAGATGACTCAGCACTGGATGTTTTGATCTATGGGTATACTCCTGTTGCTCCAAAAACTTTTTGTTGCAAACTTAGCTTAAGTCCCCTTGGCTCTCTTGAACTGTGTTGTCATAGTAGGATAAAAATGAAATTTGTCAGACTTCATAGGTGGTCTAACTATGTTCTCTAAATCCTTATTTTGAGTTTAATCCATAATTACTAACATTCAAGCGGATGTTGCTCACAGACACGACAGACTGCAGTGATGTTCATATCATTAACTAATAAGGTGAGTGGGGAAAAAAGAGGGCAGATTCTTTTGGTTTCTTCCTACTGAAAAGGAGAACAAAATACTGAAACCAAACCACTACACCATTTAAAAAAAAAAAAAAAAAAACAACCCAAACTTTTTTTCATCCTAAATGTGGGTTTCATTTCTTTGATGTAAGCATTTCACCCACGACTTCATAGATTAAAAAGTTTGTGACTTCTTATAAATTCCTTTGTGGACAAAATGCTTTCCTAATCAAAAGTAAAAATAACAAGGGAAGTCTCATTTTCAGGTACTTTCTAACAAAACCTAAAAAAAAAAGAAGGAATCCAGGGGAAAGCTCCCCTCTAGCCTACTCAACCTTCAGCTTTCCCTATGTTAAAGAATAAGCTGTCAAAACTTAACTGAAAGATTTCCAAATACTATTTAAGAAGTTATTCAAATATTGTCCCTTGATTCTGTGTTGCCCAACAGTGGCATAACAGCTAGGGCAGGAGCACAGCCTATTTTTTCTGACAACTTTTTTGCTTGGCAATTAGGAACACAAATTAATGTTATTTTTTGATAGTAGCTCTTGTAATGTGCACATCTGTTTAACTGGAGTTTGTGGAGACACTTGATATATTCTCAATAGTGTAGCACCTTCAGGCACCTCACATCAGAGTTTTATTCAAACTTATGCCTGTTGTATATCACCAACTACTTCAATTCATCTTGTTTTTTATTTATGTTAGAAAAATAATAAGACCCTTTACACTTCTAAAGGCTCTAAAAATATTTTCAGGTGTTCATATTTTCCCTTTATATATTATTTTTATTGTGTGTTGCTTTCAGTCTGCCCTCTTAGCACTGTACTATACAGCAAAAAAAGCCTGAAGTGCTATGTTTTGAACAGCTTATGCAGTAAATGAGGCAGAGAAATCAGGTAGGGTGATACTACAGAAGAACGTATAGTTACAATTTCTTGTTTGAGTTATTGTGTTAATGCTAAATTTGTCCCCGGGATTGGATTTAACCATTTTCATGGTCAGTTTGGCTATGTTTTTACAGAATCATAGAATCGTTTAGGTTGAAAAAAACTTTTAAGATCAAGTCCAACCATTACCGTAGCACTGTCAAGTCCACGACTAAACCATGTCCCTAAGCACCACATCTACACATCTTTTGAATACCTCCAGGGATGGTGACTCAACCAGCTCCCTGGGCAGCCTCTTCCAATGCTTGACCACCCTTTCAGTGAAGACATTTTCCTAATATTTAATCTAAGTGTCCCCTGGCACAACTTGAGACCATTTCCACCTATCCTGTTATTTGTTTGGAGAACAACACCCAAGTGCTTACAAGCTCCTTTCAGGTAATTGTAGAGAGTAATAAGACCACCCCTGAGTCTCCTCCTCTCCAGACTAAACAACTCCAGTTCCCTCAGCCGCTCCTCATCAGACTTGTGCTTCAGACCCTTCCCCAGCCCCGCTGCCCGTCTCTGGACACGCTCCAGCCCCTCCAAGTCCCCCTGGCAGTGAGGGGCCCAAAGCTGAACACAGGATTCCAGGTGCGGCCTCACCGGTGCCCAGTACAGGGGGACGGTCACTGCACTGGTCCTGCTGGCCACACTGTGTCTGACACAAGCCAGGATGCTGTTGGCCATCTTGGCCACCCGGGCACACCGCTGGCTCACATTCAGCCGGCCATCAACCAGCACCCCCAAGTCCTATCCCACCAGGCACTTTCCAGCTGCTCTTCCCCAAGCCTGTAGCGCCGTGTGTTGTTGTTGTGAACCAAGTGCAGGACTCACAACTTAGCCTTGTTGAACCTCATAATGTACCTGCCATTGTGGTTGGAGTCTCAAGTCAGCCATGGATCTCTGTATAATTTTATCTAACAAAGCCTGGCTAGCCCAAATACATTCATCATCCTAGTCAAACAGAGGGTCTTTCTGCTTGTGTCCATTACCACATCATTCTGCACTTCTCGGTGTTTTTGTTACAGGTATAGGAAGGACCATTGCAGCAAATCATAGAGGAAAGCCAAGCTGACAGGATTGCTTTGAGATTATAACTCGTTTCTGGCTGTCAGCTCAGGGCTAGGTCGCATCTTCTGATGATACTGAGAGAGGTGCTGCTTCATTTTAACATACTGTCCTGCCGAGTGTTAACAAGTTCCCTCCCAAAAGTATACGCAGTCTCCCTATCCAGTCTACTTTAGCAATCTTCTGTGAAAATAGGCTTCCCAAAAAACTTAAAATAATAAATAAAAATCAAGTTTAATTTACTTTCATTCTCTTTATTCCATAGCATTTGCGTGCCGTTCATACCAGTTGCATAAATGGCTTACTAACCTGTAAAGGTTACTCGAAGTTTGAGCATAGCCCTGGCTTCACTTCTTTGCTGTTTGGGTCAGCAGGCAGCTAGTGATTTCTCTCAATGCCTGTTGTAGCCAAGCTGCCTCCTGCCCTTTGGCATGCACAGTCTTTAACTCTGCTCCCTAGAGCTTCCACAGGCCACTGTGCCCTGGGCAGTGCTTCTCTTTCAATTGACCACGCTGCTTGGGGAGTCATGTCAGAGCTTCAAAAAGCTTCCCACAGCTTTATCATAGCGACGCTACTGCTTGGCTTGGCTTTCTCCAACCGGCTGCTTCACAGCTCCATTTCTGCAGCTGTCCATGCCCTACTGAGGCACAGCTTGCAGCCTTCTCTTCCTCTAGGTCGTCTGCTTTGTGATACTGCTCCCAGCTGTGTTTTTCTTCTTCTGATGGCTGAGGTCACAGGAAAAAGCATTCTTTTTAGATGCGGTTGTATCTATTTAATGCCTCCAACTGAATACGCAGTTAGGACCTCTGAAAATACAGTGTGTAAGTAATTGAAAATGAATTCAAATTTCTTTGAAATAATTGTGCAAAAGCTTCATTACACTGCAGCTCTTGTACTGTTGCAGGGAGAAAACACTCTGAACAAAACTCTGGCATAAGGCATGAAGTCTGACAGTCAGCAATGATCCCAGTATGGAATGTAAAAAAAGAGGCTTTTTTCTGCCTTTGTATTAAAGATTTAGGCACTGTTTAAGACAGTAGGTTTTATGTTAAGATTTTTAATTTTCCCTTGTTTCTGCTACATGCTTAAAGGCAGTTCTGCATACACTTTCAGTTTCACTCCTTCCCAAAATAAATTTAGTGATTTAAATACTGATAAGTAGCAAAGCATTTGTGTATGAAATCAGCATATTTGTTCTTGAATGTTTGTCATAGCTGGATGAATGTGGCTTTTTAGCAGGAATTTTAAGTTGTCTTTGACCTAGTTGGACTATGGCCCAGTTCATTTTGTGTATAGCTAGACTAAACTTATAGTATATTGAAACAAACAAACACAACCCAGAATAAAATATTTTAGTTAATTCTATTGAGATCTCCTCTCTATAATGTGCCACATCTCATACGTGCAGTAATATAAATTCATGTACCATGATACACATTGTATGTCCACATGGTGGATGTGAGAGTATTGCCTTCGATTTTAAACCAAGAATTAAATTCATACTGTTTCCTGGGTTACTGCTAAATAAAACCACAGCTAAGATGTGCTTTTTAGAATTACATGTGATAGTCCTTACTGTTAATTTTTTAACATCTTCCCTGGCTTGGCTTTGGTCTCTGCCAACTAGCAAGCACTCTTGCAGGAGACGCAAGGCTTGATTAAGTGTAGGCAGTCTGGACAAAGGTGATCTGTCTCCTTTTATCTGACACAGACTTCTAGCACCAGCACACTTAGTACCTTCAAACACTTGGGACTGTCCATGTGAAATAGCTATAAAGACACCATTTGGATGGTCTGTCCATGGCTTTCCAAGCATTTCAAATCCGTTAAAATGGGGGAGGGGAAAAAAAAAAAAAAAAAAAAAAAAAAAACCAGAAAAAAATTCACCACAACAAAAAACCAATCAAACAAAACTAAATCCACAAAGAATGCTCTTTTCCCATACTAAGAGGAGTTTCCTGTCAGGTACCTGTTCACTGTGGATAAGAGTAATGTGACACAAAGGTATGAGCGATACTGCATGAACAAGTTGTTATAGAGACAGCGTATTATCAAGAAATACATTAAAAAGCAAACATATTATTTTTTCCTGTATTTTTCCTTTTCAATGATACCTAAGCACATTCAATTGCATGTTAAAAATATTGTAATTAATGGAAGTAAATACCATGTAAGAAGGGAGTTTACATACAAGGTGGGGACTGAAAGATGAAGAAATGTTGTGCAAGCCACAGTAATCTCTCTTGCCTTGCAGTTGGAAACCTGGACAAAGAGGCTGTGAAGAAGAAGCTGTTTGTCCTATATGTAATGTATATTGTCTTGTAACTTGGTTTTATTTAATTTGGCAACAAAACACTTCTCTTATGAAAAGAAATATTTGGGATTTATTTATTATTACTCCCCATCTACCTACAATTATTACTATAACAGTCTGAGGACAGGACTTGCCTTACATCGCTTTGGTAAGCCCAGAAAGTACCAGTTACTTGTGTTATTAAACTCAAGAGGCTATGTTGGCCACCCTGCCCGACTATGCAAAGCGCATGGTCTCCATATCTTCATAACCCATCATCTTGTACAACCATTTACATCAGTATAAATTTGTAGAAAAGTCTTAGAGGTTCTTTGTTGTGGCTGAATTAATGATCTGAGGTGGAAGAAAACTGCATTTGATGCATCATAAGAAAGCTTGTAGAAGATTATAATTAGTGTGTTCTATTTTAAGACTCAAAACCAAACAATACTCAAGAGCAAAGAAAACAAAGCTAAATTAAATACCTAGCCAAAACACTGCTATGCTGATTTCGAAGATGGATGATTACAGCAGTAATATATTTAGAAGGTTCTTGTTCATATTTTTTTCCTTTCATGTATGAAAGCACTGCATGGTTCTACATAGCATTTTTATTATCATTTTACAAACTGAGAAATGCCACAGAGTGGTGAAAAGGACTTGCCTTTGTTACACTCCAAGTCACAAACTCTGAGTTATAGTTGTCAGCTGCTTCTCCTATACCTACCTCTACAGAACTGCAGCTTGCTTTTCTATTCTCTGTCTTATTTGTGCAGTTATTCCTGCAGAATTGCAAAGTTTTCATTTGTACATGTGAAACTTCATCCTGTTTTTTACACCCTTTCTACAGTACTTCAGGGTAGGTGAAATTCTAACCTGGCAGCCCTTCCCAATTTGACTTATCAGGTTTCATGTAATGTAATTTTTGTAGTGTCTACTCAATCTAATGAAAATAATCAGTAATACCAAACCTACCTTAAACCCCATTTGCCACATCGGTCTGGCTGGAAATGTGGACCACTGATAACTACTACTGTCCAAGTATTTTTGTCCCAACAACTCTGCATTCACTTTATGGTAGATTCTTTTCTAAACTGCTTTTTGTCTGTTCTTATGAGTCTTATTGTGTGAAACAATGTAAAGCCTGAGACAGTAATGTATGACATCTGCTGTTTCTCTCCTGTCCGCAAGACTTGCTGCCCTGTCATAAAAGTAAATCAGCTTGTTCTGACATGATATGCTTTTGACAAGACCAACCTGGATGTTATTCACCTCCTTGTGGTCTTTTAGTAACATTTTTTTTTTTCTTTCTGAAGAAAAGTTCCTGATTTTTTCCAGGATCTGAAGTTAGGATAATGCGTCTACAATTTCCTGGCTTACCAGCCTTTGGAATTTAATGGCTTTGAAATTACTTCAGCTAGCCCTCTAAATGTACTGGAACAAATATCCTTAGGTGATCCCGTTATGAAATTATTCAATTTCTTTAAGATTTGAGTTTGTTCTTTTCTTATTTTACCCTGAATTTTCACCCTACTTTAGCTTCATATAATGCATTAGAGGCACAACGTGGGTGAGAGCGAAAGAACAGATTTCTGAAAGCTAGATTCTGCAAATTTTAAACATGCATAGTTTTTTACCTATGGGAATATTGTTCCTTAATTCAGTGTGACTTCTTGCAGAGTAAGGGAAACACCTCTGAAAGATACGGAGGGATAAGGACAGTGGCACAGATGGCACACAGGGAGGTGTACCAAGCCAAGCACATCTATACAGAAGGAGTCATTTGTACCCATGGATATAGATACATGCTTGAAAAAGTGGGGAGAAAAAGGCAACACATGCACAAGAACATAAAAGCCCAGGTGGAAGGATTGAAGGACAGAACAAAGCACACGAATCTGCACAACTGTAGCTTACATTGTGCTGTCTGGCTAGTTTGTGCCACTACTTGCAGAACTACCAGTACCAACACAATTTCTTTGAACCTCACCCTCAGGGAGACAGAAGCTTAATCTTACCTGAATGTAGACATTTTTAAATGCAAACACGCATCCTTAACACAGTCCTCTTAAACTTCCTTTTAGGCAGTTGAGGGGAAATACTTATGGCCGTGGTGATGTACTTCTGCTTTAGCCATCTATGTTCAGGTGGGGTGAGTCATGTTTCTCTCCATTGACTATAAAGGGAGCCTAGACAGCTGGCTTGGATAAGGGTATCCATGGTTCATCAAATTAATCCCACTCATTGCTAAAGTTCCATTGTTGCTAATGGTTCCATCAAGCCTCACTTTCTTCTTGCATACAGTAAATGTCCATCTAAATACATCACACTTTCAGTGTTATCTCCAAGAAAGAGGAGGCTGAGGCTTCCTGTCCTGAGCAACTGGTTGGCCATATAGTGGACGAACTTGCTTCTCATTCTATAGGAGAGGATTAAAGGCCTGTGATCCTTATTCACCCAAACACACACACACACACACACACACGCACGCACACACTTCTCTGTGTATACATATATACATGCTTTACGTCCTTACTTTCTCTTTTTATGTATAAGAGCTTCTACTTCTAGCAAGCCTTCTGTTAACACAAGTGAACAGGTTATGTGTAAACCTCAGCTTCAAAAGCCACGACTATTTCCTTCCACTTCAACTTTTTCCACACTGTCAAGTGTTCCTCGGTTCATTTTACATGGATTCGATAGGTTTGAAGTTTTACTTGGATGTTCTGGTATTAAACATAGATTCAGGCTTCATTAAATCCCTTCCAAAACAAACATGGTAAACAACAGCTTTAAAGGCTTTTTGGGGAAATTTCCCCCATTCCCCACTCCCCTCAATTTCTTCATATTCAACCAAAATTTGGCCCAGATTAATCTTATCATATCATAGGTTTTAATGACATTTTCTACTGGTAACAAACATGAAATCTACCAAAATATTCCTAGTGTCTGTTCTGTTACAGATCTTTCATATAGCTCTTGTAACACCATATGACTTGGAAATAGATGAGATTTGCCTCCTGCTTCAAATATGCTGAAAATATTAACAAATGCTTTTGTTGCTCATGTCATTAAACTCACTCTGTAAGTCCAATTAAACCAGTCAAGAAGATATCCCAAAATCAAATAATACCTGCTCTTCAAATTTACTAACTAGCAACAGAACTGCAGAGCTTCCCTCACTTCAGTCTTCAAGTCTAACGTGAAATTTCTCTTTAAAAAAATATTCCTGACACCAACAAAATCTTCTTCATATCTGCATGCTTTTAATAACATTAAGTGAAACCTTCTCCATGTTCAACTTCAATGCATTAGAATCAAGAGTAATGCCACTTTTAATTAAACTAGGTATTGCAAAGGATCTGTGCTCTCTTACGTTTATCCTTATAATCTTATTTCATATTTTCCCACTGAAGTATATTTATTAATAGTGCTACAGAGATTTTGGCAGCAGGGCTTCTTAGATCTTCTAATAACCTTTTGAGCCTAAGATTGCTTCCTTTCATACTCAACCAAATCCTCTACCTTTAAGGAATGTTTCACTTTATTCAAAGCCTTTTTTTTTTTTTTTTTTTTTGACTACCCTTTAATAATTCTGCTAAAAAGTACTGATGAATTGCTTTGTTCCCACACAATTTAGAAATAGCCAAAACAGGCTGCAGACATACCCAGAGAAAAAGCTTCTTTGTGTTGGCAGCGACAGTTCCCATAAATTCCTTAAAATAGAGAAAATTAAAGGAGATCCAGACAACTATCTTTTTTCTACTGCTGTATCAATTTAGAAGGCAGCTGTGGATGAATAAACATTGGAAAATGGTCACTCCACCTCTAGCAAAATCGATTTTATACTGTAAAGCCAACCTCTAATATTTACTCCCAACTTCCTGCAAATGTATGTCTTGTTGATGCTTAAGCATTTAGCAGTAAATTGTTAAAACTATTCCCTACCCAGCATTTCAAGTGGATCGTATTGTAACCATCCATTGTTTTTTATCCTCAAAATCTTTTTCCTATGGATAGTTTTGCTCACATCCAAGAATTTGTGTATTAACTTCCTATCATAGTTACCAATAATGAAATGTTTTTATACATTTAGAGCTAGGTTTTTCCTGTGTGTAAATGACATTGGGTTGGTAAGGATTTGCCCTTAATAGACAGCTTCCCAATTTAAGTTTGTTTCAATGTAATCATACTATAATCTCTATAAATTTTAATCATTCCATAATGAACAACCTAATCAATACATATATCCATAGCAACTATTGAAAATATTATCTTATCAGTTTGGGTATATGTAAAATATATTTATTAAGTCTTAAAATACAGTTAAGTATGAAAATACTGTTAAAACCCTAGTCACTCATTTCCCACTATAAAAACTCAAAGTTTTATTATACACCTAGACTCTCCATTCCCACTTCCATTGCCCAAGCCAGTCAAGACCAGTTGTAATGTTCTACCCTCCCCCACATTTCTTACGGATACTGGCCAGGTTCTCTCTCAGCACTTCTCTAGACCATGTGAATGCTGCCCCTCTGTGTCCCATGAAGAAGCAATAATGGCAGTAGTCCAGTATGTCCTCTACCTTCTAGAGTGTGCTCTGTCCCACCTCTGGCAATTCAGGGGAGGAGGTCAAGTTGTCTGGCATTTTGTACCTTTTAGTCTTCATGAAGGAAAATACAAACTGAAGATAAAACTAATCACTTCTGTGCTACAGAAAGTCCATGATGCTACTATTACAGGAAAGAAAGAGAGAAAGAAAGAAAGAGAGAAAGAAAGAAAGAGAGCATAACAGTATTTTACCACCTTGTTATCACCTTTCCCTGTATCATAGAATTGTTTGAGTTGGAAAAGACCTTTGAGATCATCAATCCCAGCCATCAACCCAGGACTGCCAAGTCCATACCTAAGCATTGCAACTATGCGTTTTTTAAACACCTCCAAGGATCGTGATTCCACCACCTCCCTGGGCAGCCTCTTCCTATGCTTGACCACCTTTTCAGCAAAGACATTTTTCCTAATTCCCAGTCTAAAGCTCCCTTAACATAACTCAGGCTGTTTCTTCTTGTCCTGACACTAGCTCTCAGGAAGGAGACCAACACACAACTGCCTACGACTTCCTTTCAGGTAGTTGCAGAGAGCAGTAAGTTCACCCCTGAATCTCCTCTTCTAAAGACTAAAAACCTTCTGTTCCCTCAGCTGCTCCTTGTAAGACCTGTGCTCCAGACCCTTCAACAGCTTTGTTGCCTTTCTCTGGACATGCTCTATCATCTTGGTGTCTTTCTTGCAGTGAGGGGCTCAAAACTGAACACAGGATTTGTGATGCAGCCTCACCAGTGCTGAGTAAAGGTGGACAATCACTTCCCTAGTCCTGCTGGCCACACTGTGTCTGACACAAGCCAGGATGCTGTTGGCCTCCTTCGCCACCTGGGCACACTGCTGGCTCATGTTCAGCCAGCTGTCAAACCACACCCCCAGGTCATTTTCTCCTAGGCAGCTTTCCAGCCACTTTTCCCCCAGCCTGCAGCATTGCGTAGATTTGTTTTGACCCAAGTGCAGGACCCAGCACTTATCCTTGAACCTCATAGAATGGGCCTCAGCCCATCGGTCCATCTTATCCAGATCCCTCTGCAGAGCCCTCCTGCCCTCAAGCAGATCAACACTCCTACCCAGCTTGCTGTTGTTTGCAAAGTTACTGAGGGTGCACTCGATCCCCTGGTCCAGATCATCAATAAAGACATTAAACAGGACTGGCCCCAACACTGAGCCCTGGGGAACAGCACTTGTGACCGGCCACCAGCTGGATGTAACTCCACCAACACTCTTTGAACCAGGCCATCCAGCCAGCTTGTAACCCAGCACAGAGCACAGCCATCCAAGCCATGAGCAGTCATTTTCTGCAGGAGAATGCTGGGGGAGATGGTGTCAAAGGCTTTACTAAGGTCCAGGTAGACAACAGCCACAACCTCCTCCACTAGGCAGGTCATCTTGTCATAAAAGGAAATCAGGATCATCAAGCAGGACCTGCTTTTCATAAACCCGTGATGGCTGTGCCTGATCCCCTGTTGTCCTGCATGTGCCAAGTGATGTCACTCAGGATGATCTGCTCCATAGCCTTTCCTGGCACCGAGGTCAGGCTGACAGACCTTGGTGTTCCCCAGATCCTCCTTCTGACCCTTCTTGTAGATGGGGTCACATTGGTTAGCCTCCAGTCTTCTGGGACCTCCACAGTCTGTCAGAGTAAATGTTGATGAATGATGGAAAGCAGCTTGGTGAGCTCTTCTGCCAGCTCCCTTAATACTTTTCAGTGGATCCCATCTGGCCCCATAGACTTGTGTGTGTCCAAGTGGAGCAGCAGGTCACTGACCATTTCCTCCTGGACTGTGGGGACTGCATTCTGCTCCTCCTCATCCCCGTCTTCCAGCTCAGGGGGCTGAGTACCTAGAGGGAAGTCTTGCTACTAAAGACTGAAGCAAAGAAAGCATTGGGTACCTCAGCCTTTTCCTCATCCCTTGTGGCAATGTTCCCAGCCACATCCAAGAAAAGATGCAGATTACCCTTGGCCCTCCTTTAGTTTCTAATCTATTTATTAAAATATTTTTTGTTACCTTTTAGGGCAGTGGGCAGCCTGAGTTCTAGCTGGGCTTTTGCCTCTTTGATCTTCACTCTGCATAACCTCGTGATGTCCTTACAGTCCTCCAGAGCTGTCTGGCCCTTCTTCCAAAGCTGGTAAACTCTCCTTTTTCCCTGAGTTCCAGCCAACGCTCTCTGTTCAGCCAGGCTGGTCTGCTTCCCTGCTGGCTTGTCTTTCACCACGTGTGGATGGCCTGCTCCTGCGTCTTTAAGATTTCCTTCCTGAAGAATGTCCAGCCTTCCTGGACCCCTTGGCCCTTCAGGACTGTCTCCCAGTGGACTTTGTCAACCAGGTTCTTAAACAGGCCAAAGTCAGCCTTATGGAAGTCCAAGGCAGTGGTTCTGCTGACCCCAACATCCCCCAACAGTCCTTCTCTGTTCACAAACAGCAGGTCCAGTGTGGCATCTCCCCTGGCTGCCTCACTGACCAGCTGTATCAGCGGGTTGTCTTCCACACACTGCAGGAACCTCCTACACTGTTTCCTCTCTGCTGTGTTCTGTTTCCAGCAAACGTGGTAAGTTGAAGTCCCCCATGAGAGCAACAGCTAGTAATTGTGAGACTTCTCCCAGTTGCTTGTAGAATATTTCATCTGTCTCTTCATCCTGGTTGGATGGTTTATAACAGATTCCCACCAGGATATCTGCCTTGTTGACCTTTCCCCTGATTCTCACCCATAAACACTTAACCCTATTGTCACCATCATTCAGATCTAGACGGTTAAAACACTCCTTAACATACAAGACTACCCCACCACCTCTCCTTCCTTGCCTGTTCCTTCTGAAGGGTCTGTAGCCATCCATTGGAGCGCTTCAGTCATGCGAGTTATCTCACCATGTTCCCGTGATAGCAGTTATGTCACAGTCTTCCTACTGCACAATGGCTTCCAGCTCCTCCTGTTTGCTGCCCTTGCTTCAGGCATTGGCACAGATGCTCTTTAGTTGTGCTATCAATCTCACCTCCAATCCTGGCATGCCACCCCCAGGCTCACATCTAACGTGTTTGGCTTTATTCCCTTTCCCCTTTAAATCTAGTTTAAAGATCTAGAAGAAAGAATGAAGTTGCTCCTGAGTCTTACTTCCTGGGCAAGCAGAAGAACCTCTTGGTGTCTTTGAGTGCCAAGATAAATAAATGTTCAGGTGACCTAAACTGCTGAATAACCCAACCTCTTGTTGACCCACAAACACACTATCCTAAAGTTTATTTAAAACCATGTTTGTCTTCCCCTATGATCCTGCTGTAAACCATGACTACAGCATTCAACAGTCAAAAGTTTTAAGACCACCACCTTCAGAATATGTTAAGAGAGCAAATGTGGTTCCCTGCATTCTTGAAAGCAGTACAGAGAAGGAATGCTTTCAAAAAAATGTCAATTTACAATCTGTTAAGCATTATAAACTCAAACAATGAATTGAAAGAATTCAAATGAACAAAGCCATGAGTAACCTGGTCTGATTTCAAAGCTAGCCCTGCTTTGAGCACAGGTTTGGACTAGAAGACATTCAAAGGTCCCTTTCAACATAAATTATTCTGATTTCCTGATTCTATAAGCCCCAAATTTATATATTAGTATGGAGGCATGTTTTGCACTAATCATAATTTAGGTATATCATGTCTGGATTTTATATCTTTAAATCTCTATTAAGAATGGATCATCCAGCCACTCTCTGTTTTACAAAGACATCATAAATCATGTTTCCTCTTCTTTCAAACCCCTCCATGCAGTGACCCCTGCGAGAAAAAGAAAAAGAAAACCTATTTCAAAAGAAAACAAAACACAACAGTGTTGTATGAAGTGGGAATCTCTGTCTTCTCTCTTCCTAGGCTTTAAAAATATCAGTCTGCTGCTCCTACATAGACAAACTGAGCAAATTTTCCATTCTTTCAAAATTATTTCTGTGCTCATGTGACATGACATCATTCTCCTGTCTATCCTAATAGGCTTTCTCTTGAGACATAACACTAAGGTCCTAGCTTTAGCTAAAGTGGAAGAGACATTTATTCAGTTTCCAAAGAACTGAGTAATGACTCCCTGAAGAAATCATTCAAGGGTAATTTCAGCACGAACTCACCTGTTGGTCATGTTGTGTGTGTTTCTGAGCTCACCAGACACGAAGATGTTTTTCTAGTTGACATCTCCTTAAGCAAATGCAGATAGCTTTGGCTTTGGTTTTGGGTTTTTTTTAAAGTTTTTTAACAAGACATGCTAAATAAACAGGAACTCAGAATATAACTTATCTTAGGCCATTAAAAAGTGCATTTGTTTTTATGCCAGTAACACAGTGTATCTTTTACAGGACAATGGATTCTTGTTCCCTTGAACCTTCTTTACCACTTCTTATCTGAAATACTCATTCTCAGGAATGTGTTACAGCTGAGTCTAGAAAGGTACTGACCCACACACTCAGGATTTTTAGCTGTAGCTTCCGGGGAGTAAAACAGGGAATGAAAAAACATACTGAAGTATATTTTACATACAGAAAGGTTTTCAAAGATAAGAACAGAGAGTGCAAAAGTCAGAAAAATATTATGTCTGCCACCAGCTGCTCAGATGTCTTAAAATCTCTGGAGCTCTGAACTTCAGGACTTGAAAATCCAGCCCAGTCTGAAGTTACAGCTGTAAAATACAGAAAGGCAATATTACCCAGCTCCAGGACACAGAGAGTCAAGGATCAGGTCCTGCCTAAGGCACTGATCTACTGTGTCACTTTCCAACTTTTTGTGTCTCTATAAACCTTCCAAGCCTTTGTCCTTTTTTACTGTGATCTTGTCACTGCCAAGATGGTAACCTACTGCCGTTCTTCTTAGTGCCTGGCATAGTAGGGTACTGGTTCTGACTGGGATTTCTAGGCATCACTGTAATACAAATGATAGTAAAACTGCTTTGTGAACATGTTCCACACGTAGAAATGTCTCTATCCACCTTTTTTATGCTACTGCTCCACTACCAGTTCATCAAGGTCTGAGCACACAACTCAGGAAAATAAGAGAGGAAAAAACAACTCAAGAAACAAGCAGCGTGCATACAATATACCATGTCATATTATGCTAGCTTAGGAAGACAGAACGAAGAGCTTCAATTCAGGAGATGACAGAGGAACAAGCGGAAGTGACATAAGAGTGAATGAATGCAAAAATAATATCAAATGTGTAAGTGGGTTTTTTTGCAACAAAGTAGAATGATGACTTCCCATGCACATGCCATTGAGAAATGCCAAGACTATCTGTTATGGCATGTAGCATTAACTGAGCAAAGGAGTTTTATTTGGCCTTAATATTCGTAGTGTGTAAGAAATGTTAGACAAGCTTCTGCTGGTGGAAGAACTCTCCAGGAAGGAAAAAAATGTCCATATTTCCGGAGTCCTCCCTTTCTTATGTGATTTATATTCCATGTGAAACAATGAACATACAAATCTGATTATTCATATGACAGTGGAGTCATTTAACAGTAACATGACACCAACATTACAGCCTTAAAATCTTTAATGAGTGACTTCACAGTATAAGAAGCCTGTGAATTAACAAGTCGTTCATACTTTCAATTTCCACAGTGAGCATAGCTGAGAGAAAATACTACAAATTACTGATATCTTGTCAGCCTGTCAGGACTTGTCCACATGGGAAATTAGTTCTCAGAAAGTCCAGGTGATAATTCATTGGAAACTAGCTATACTGAGCTAGTCTCTGCGCCTGTGTCTGGGTACTTGAGCAGTGTGCAGCATGCAAGGTATCTCTGCTTTGAAAGGATGAAGTAATTCTCAGAAAAACCCATCATACTATGCTAGTTGAGAAGATGGGAATGAAAAGATACACCAAACTAGCCAGAAGGAGTGAGCTACAGTCTGGGAGCCATGCAATTGCTTTAGAGATAAAGTGCATCCATTTTAGCTTGGCCATAACCTTCACTAACACCTCTGTTTAACATTTGGAATGGAATTGGCTTGTTTGTAGACAGTTCAGGTTATGGTCAAAAGAATAAATCTTCATCTGCATCAGTCCTTGTAGATGTACCCTTTGAGTTCATTAAGGGCAACCCCAGGGGATGAAGAAAAGGAAAGGTAACAAGATAGAGTAGCTAAAATATTATAAATTCAGACCTAGTTTTATACACAAGTCCAACCGTATTCTTAAATGCAGCAGAGTCCAAAGTATATGCTTACGGTTTCAGCTGTTTGTTATAGTAGTTAAGGATTTAAATGCCATTTTATCATTGTTACACATAAGATGAATTCATAAAATGTTTAACAACAGGAATCAGTGCATCCAGCAGTCTACTAACATTAAATCATCATATTTAAGTCTCCTGATAAATTAGAGAGAAAAAAAATATAAAAGTTCTTTTCTTTTGACTATGTGGAAACCAGTTAAAGACATCTATGGACTAAAACTCATGTATAATTTCATAGCACAGATTTAGGATCAAACTGATGTTTTAACTCACTGAAAACACTGCTGTTTTGATGTCCTGTTTTCTTTGATACTTGGGAAATGAGATTCAGAAGACAACGAATGCAGACATTTGCACTGATTTTAAAAAAGGCAGAAACTGCAAAATGAGAATAAAACACAAGCAAATGGAAGAATCTATATGACAAACACAAAACATGAAAATGCAAATATGAGATCTACTCAGATATTTTATAAAGTCCTCTGTAGAAGGGATTCATTTTAATAGTATATTGTTACATGCAAAGAATTTATATATTGGTTAATAGAGAATTGCTCTTTTTAGTTCCAAAAATATCAGCATTTCTGACACATAAATGATAGACCATTGCAAACGCAGAGTATTTTGACTCATCCTGGATGTCATCTCTAAACATGTGGAGGAAAAAGTTATCATGGGTAGTCAACATGGATACCCCAAGGGAAAAACATGTCTGACCAGCATAAAAGCCTTCTCTGATAGAATGACTGGCTGGGTAGAGAAGAGGAGAATGATGGATGTTGTCTACCTTGACCTCAGCCAGGTTTTTGCTCTGGGATCATGGGGTGCATGAGGAGAAGTGTGGCCAGCAGGTGGAGGGAGTTCATCCTCCCCTCTACTCTGCCCTGGTGAGGCCACATCTGGGGTGCTGTGTCCAGTGCTGGGCTCCCCAGTTCAAGAGAGACTGGGAATTACTGGAGACGGCCCAGCAGAGCTACAAGGATGATGAGGGGACTGGAGCATCTCCCTTGTAAGGGAAGGCTGAGAGAGCTGGGCCTGTTTAGCCTGGGGAAGACAAGACTGAGAGGGGACCTTATCAGTGTCTACAGATACTTTAAGGATGAGTGTCAAGAGGATGGGGCCGGGCTCTTTTCAGTGGTGCCCAGCAACAGGACAAGGGGCAACGGGCACAAACTGCAACACAGGCAGTTCCACCTGAATGTGAGGAAGAACTTCTTTCCTTTGAGGGTGCCAGAGCCCTGGCACAGGCTGCCCAGAGAGGCTGTGGGGTCTCCTTCTCTGGAGGCATCCAAAACCTGCCTGGACATGAGTCTGTGTAACCTGCTGTGGGTGACCCTGCTTTAGCAGGGGGTTGGACTACAAGATCTCCAGAGGTGTCTTCCGACCGTGACCATTCTGTGATTCTGTGATTCTGTGAATAAGTATTCAGTCCGCTAAGTAGGTAGTAATACTGCATTGCATATCATACCTGGGTACACACAGAAATAAGATAGATTTGTAACTAAGAGACATGTGGCTGTATTAGGCAGATACAGAGAGTAGGTTTTGTTATATAAAGACATCTGAAATAATTTTTTACTAAACAGTATTTTCAGAATTGGAGTGTAAGAGCAGTTGAATGTTTTATTTAATTTAAAATATTTACAGTGTCTTTGAAAGCAGTATTTCATATATTCATATGTGGAAACTTCTGTTCCAAAAGTTGAAATAGACATTGTTGCCATTTAACAAACTTTAAAAAAATCCAAAATTATTTTTTAAATCCTCTTCCAGGAGATATCTTTATACGGCATTTTCATAGCAAAAAATATTTCAATTAAAAAATTGTACTGTAGTACACTGAAGTGAGATACAGCTTTGCTGGAGATGAGTCTTCTGCCTGACACTCAGCTGTGAATTTTAGCTAGATTAAACACAAGATACTTGTGCTCACTTTCAGGGCCCATTATGCTTTTTTTTGTAATGCTCATTATCTTACGTCTGGTATCAAAAATGTAAATTCCAACCAACTATTTTTGGTGCAAGACAGAATTTAAAATACCTTTGTAGCTTTACTTGTGCTTCAGAAAATACTTGGTAAATATATTTAAAGGTATTTCACTTTCCTGTTACTTAAATTTTACGAATCACCTTAGCCTTTTTGATATCAGCCAGTGTGACACTTGTGTCACATGTCAATGCTATACTCCTCCTTAACCTATGTTCCTCATTCGTGAATGTGCTGAGTTTCTGACTTTATAATCACTGTAATTAAAAAAATAAATTATAACAACTGTGGTAAATGCTAATATAAAATAATTTCAAATAAGATAATAGTAACAATAAAAATAGTGGATAAAAATAGCTCTATATGACATTGGTTTGGAATCTTATAAATAGATACAAATCAGAAAAATCAGATATATCTACTAATTCGGGATCCTTCAGATTCATACCTAAACAATGAAATCCCAAAACCAAAATCACCACACATGACATCATAAATGTGGTTAATCTCTTGGCTCAAAAGCTGGTAGAGAGGACAGAGATAAAGCTCTTCATAGATCAGCCTGTGAGTTTGCAATTAGGAATATGGAGGGAAAATCAAAAGAAAGTCCATAATGAATGTTTTATATCATGGGTGTTTACATTTCTGTGGTGAGTGAAACGATTCCTACATAGTGGGTATATGTTTGTACATAAAATCAAGTAAAAGAAATACATATGCTATATAAATTTATGTATGTTGCTCAGGATGCTGTTACTAGTAAAAGTGTGGGACTTCAAGTAATTCAGCTCCACTGCCTTATTCCTAAATAACAATTCTAGAAAATGGCTGAGAGGACATCCTGGGGGTTTAAGATCAAAGAACATGGAATCATCATGGATTTTTCAGAAATCAGAGTGGGATTTCAGTGAGACATACCTGCCAAGGCTCATGTATTTTTGGGGGTACTTAGTGCAAGCTGGCTGTGCTTCAAGTACCAGGCAACCCATTGAAACAAATACACGGCTTTCATGTGATAAAAAACAACTGTTGGAACCAGTCAGTTATTTTCTCTCCCTATTTTTCTTTTGCTGATACCTCAGCAAATACAGAAAGGACACTAAGAGAACAACAAACTCCCCTAAAAGTGTGGATCAGTGGTATAAGGAACTGTGGTTGGATGGTTTCTTTTAATTATTCAGAGTGGCCTAAAAAAGATGTAAGATATTAAGATATTGCTCTTCCTATGGTAAATTTTATAGAATAGATTTTCTACTGTAGTCTTCATTAGTCCTGTAGACACTAAAAACATGAAAAGAAACATTCTTCTTTTAGTCTGTATTACTATTCTTTTAGTCCGTATTACTATTCTGTTCCTTTAGAGGAACTTGCTTATGCTTACAGCAGCTTATTTATTTAGAAACTCTTGTAATGTGCATAGTGAAATAAGTACTTTTAGAGGGACACACTGGAAATTATTATCTATATGTGTATGTGTGCATCTATGTGTACATGGTGCTTCTAAAATTAAGGTAAATAACATAATTGTGATTAGAATTTTGATGCTGGGTACTGGGGTGTGTTCAAACTGTACTAGGGAGAAACTCTTTTACTTAATTGTAAAATACTCCAATTTTCTAGCTTTGTGAGGTTTTCTAGCCCATCTACTTTTAGGCTGATTTTTACTCTGAAGCCCTCAGTTTTATATCTCATCTAAAAAATCATTTGACTCTATCTAGTGGAATCATGAATGTTCTTATTATCTGTATAAATACTGAAAGCAATTCAAAGCCTGCAATGCTTCTGGCCTCTATGATTTAAAACCGTAACACAATTAAGGAGAAAGTTACTCACTTTCTTTGAAATCATTGATCACCTGGGTATTCTGTGAATATGATGGGCTATGTAAACACAATATTTTACATTTTTTTTATACTTAGATGGCAACGTTTTGGTAGTAATTATATTCTGCGTAGTTCATTATTGAATGTCTTTACTTACTTCTAATATATAATTTTTACTCCAGGGTACTTTTATCTGTTCAGAAATTTTTATTCATTATTTATTGTTATATAGTAGCATTGTCAGAATTACATTAATTAAATTCTATGGTTCTTACAATAAATTCAAAGTTTTATAATAGGAAGAGGCAACACATAACAGTAAAGAATACTACCAGACTAGGAGAGTTAAAATTAAATTGAAAGTACATTGTTCCTTAGTGTCCAATCTGCTAAATCTTTAATGTTTTCCCAGACAGCTTGGTTGAAATTTAATCCATTAAAAAGCAGTGTAGTTCAGAAACTTACAATTAGACAGGCTAATAGTGTTACTATACTTATTAAGTTTATTTCTTGCAGCTGCTCTTTTTGAAGTTCCATTTACTTCTAGAACAAAATCTAGGATGAGAATGCAAAGATCAATAAATGATAGATTTACAATTTGCAACAATAATTGGTGGGAAAAGATGAATATGAACAAACTTATGCTGCTGTTAAATACTACCAAAATATTAATAAAATAGATCACAACTTCACAGCTCCCAATTCTCTTCCATAATTAAACCTTTTGAGACACATGCTCACTCTTTCAGTGGGCGTAGATAAAAAACCCCAGAGAAGGCAAAAAGTATCTTGTTTTGATTTCTTGGCCAAATGATTGCTTTGTTCACTGCAGGAATGTGTTGTTGCAGGACCAGCTGAAGAAAAGCTGCACTGGGAATTACTTTCGGCCCCCTGAGAGACCCTGCTGCGGTAAGTTCTCTCATGGGGATTTCTCCCCATTACATTTGGTTCAGCAATAGGTGTTCTTGTGTCTGCAAATGGGTGAAAGCTTATATGTAAGGCCAAGCTGTGGCTGTGTAATCTCCTGAGTAGAAGGTCAGTGTTTAAGCAGCTTTAGCAGCATAAAAGCATGTCTATGCCTTCTCCTACAAACCAGAGTAGCTCATGCAGTTACTGATTCAAGCAGCAGCAGCAATGTGGCTCTGCCAGTATGATGCTGTGCCTGAGTGTGTAAACCCTACCCCTTACCTGCTGTCAGAGCTGTAGTGAGTGCATTTACAAATTTTCTGACCAGTGTAGGCAGAATGAACCTGTGTGTCTCTAAAAAAGGCCTGATAGATACATCTTTAATCTTACCAAACTCTCCTGATAACATCAGCTTTTCAAAATACGATGTATGCTCCTGTATTAGCTGAATATAGTGGAATAGATTTGTGACCCTGTTAGTGGCACTTGTTTTCAAATCCAATTACATGACGGTAGTTGTAATTTTTACTGGCTATGTCTGGTTTAGTTTGAGATTTGACTGTGTAAGATTATTTTAGGAGCCTCAATTAACTAATTGATAGTAAAGATTACATTTTCCTTCCCCAAGTGTGACTACAGGGCATGATGAATGCAGCAATGTTATTCCAAAGAAGAATACATGTCTACATGTTTTGAAATTGATGATTCTTGTCAAAAGCATAACCTGTATATTTTAGTTAGTATTGCAATTACTAAAAGTATTGTCTGTATTCAAGAGGGCCTAATATGTATTTTGAATTCAGACCGTGCTAAACCTGATAGCTATATGCTTGATACTTTGAATAATAGATATATACCGATTAATTTTGCTGACCTCAACTCTGTAAGAACATACAGTACAAACTTTTGCAAAGAAATCAGTTTATAAAACCACTTTGGCAACAATTTCCCTGTGCTGAGACTTTAGTGGTTGAATCTCAAGACATATATACATGTATATATAATGGGAGACAAAGTTCTATTAATTTGATGGGAGTTTTTGAAAGGACAGATTTTACTTTTTCATTTGAAATGCTATCCTCTTTCTACTGACTTTTCATTTCTGTAGGTTATATTTTTTATTGTTGATATAATATGCTATATTTCCAGCTTAAAACAGAGCTTTTACAGTCACCTGTAATGAATCACTATATCAAATTTTGGTCTTGGAAAATGAGTAATTTGGGGTTTTAAAGATTTTCCTAACTGGAAAAATAAATAAATATCTAAGGATCCTTTTCAACCTGGAATTTTCATTCTCTGTGCCATTATCTAAGTGTATCAGTTCACAATGGCCAACTTCTTCCAGCAGAAAATCTGTTGTGATGCCTACTAGAAAAGATGATAGTGGATACCTGATGTCAAAATGAAATGTCATGTTTAATTGTAATACATCATCTTAAACTGCATTATATTCGCAAAAACCAGGTTGCAGTATTATACAATATCAGGTGAGAGCTAGCAATAAGTGTTTTTCCCACTTTTCACTACGTTAAATTTCCATTATATTTATGGTACTCTTAGAGAAACCAGGAATCATCTGTTTTGATCGTTTTGTGAGTGATAGACACAAAGCAGACAGCAAGCTGCCTGCTCACAGTGCCTGGTATGTGCTTAAACAATGATCATTATTCACTGTGAGAAGTCCAGAAGTCTCCAAATGTATGGTGTGCACTCAGCGGAGTCTTATTTCTCATGGTCATCCACTCTGTATGACAAGGTAACATAGGCACATATAGTGTCTGGACAGACACCTCTGAATGAGAGAGGCCTACACATCTTTTACTAAAAACATGCAAATACAGAAGGTTATAATGATGGCATCTGATGACAATGTCTGACTTTGACGTTATCTTAGAGCATTAGCTTTTCCTGTGTTCTTAAGAAAACTTCTTGTTGTAGTTAATCAACTAGTGCAGAGACCAGGACCAGATTATTCCTGTTTTAAAAGCTGAGAACAGGAGAGATATCGAATAAATATTCACAAAGGCTTAATGTGTGCTGTGTACAACTCCTCAGCCACTCTTTATGTAGTGTCAGAGGCAGGTAGACTCTGATGTCATGAAACGATGCGTGAATATGGGGCTTTAGCTCTGCAGCAAACCCCGTGCAGTCACCTCTCCTTCTCCTTTGATCTTGGAGGAGTCCAATCAGAAATACTACTGATCAGAGTGAACCACATATTTTTTCAGTTAGGTTCTACATACTATTCCAGGACATGACCCACAAAAGTTGTCAGACACATTTATTAAGAACTTGCTAAAAATGAGATGGCTATAGCCACATTGATGGAACAGATAGTCAAACAGTCCTCATTCGTATGCCAGATGATTCTAATACACCACAAGTTTATAAGCTTTACTAAGTGGAACCAAAACCTCCACTCTTTCAATATTCTATAACTGAAAGACTTGTTAACAATTCAGAATATAACTAGGACAAACCCCCAAAACTATTTAGCCTACACAATGCTCAGAAATACAACTAACAACTGCAAGTTGCTCACAAGTTGCCTGATGTAAGGTGCGTAGAAGTCACAAACTATCTTCTACCTCTAAAGGATACCAAAACCCCTTAGAGATAATTGAGATGTTAACAAAGAAGCTAGTCTTTTTAATGGAAGAAATGCCTTAAAAAACGTTCTTCCAGCTGCTTAAACCCTGACATTAAAATAAATAAATAAATGAATGAATCTCAACACCACACACCCTAAGCCTTGTTCTGTTTTAGGTGATGTCTGATAACGTACAAAATTTTCATACTTATCTCAACAAGAACATCTGCTAGTTTGTTAGGAAAATACTAGTATTCCAAGAGACATCACCACTTTTAAGAATCTAAAAAAAGACCAGGAACAAGGAAAGCATTGGAACAGGCTGCAAAGGGAAATGGTTGAGTCACCATCCCTGGAGGTATTTAAAGATGTGTAGATGTGGTGCTTAGGGCCATGGTTTAGTGGTGAACTTGGTAGTGATAAGGTAATGGTTGGACTCAATGATCTTAAGGGTCTTTTCTAACCTAAATATTCCTATGATTCTACGATTGATCCTTTACAGGACATAATCTGATTCAGGAAGCTACTGGGATTTTATACAATAAACTATTTAGATTCCATTGGATACAGTAAATAAAGAGAACTCTGCTGTCAATTGAAAGTTATGAAGTTTATTTTTTAAAGCGAGACGTAAAAGCTTAGGAAGAGGAACACCCTTTCAACTTATTTCTCTTCTGCCTTCTTCTGTTGCCAAGATGAGAGTAAGGGGATTGATGGCAGAAAAGTGTATTTGAATGGGGTGTTTTATGGGATCTGATTATCAGTTTAATCCTGACACTTTCTTCTATAGCTCTATCTGCAAGATTTAATATTTAATTTTGTAATCCAATTTTGTAGAGAAAAAGTTTTGTAGAGATAATGAAGGATAGATTCTCAGACATACACTTCTGAGGAGGCATAACCAGAAAAGACCCAGTGTAAACTACTAATGGTGTTACATAAGAATATGCATATGATGTCCTACCAAATTAATAGAAAATCGAGGACACACATTATCTCTCAGGGTGAAGCCATGGAAAAGAGTCTCCCTCCCTCTATGGGCAATAATCTGATGGGATAAATTAATCTCAAGTAAGTGAGAATTTAATTTTATAAACAGCCGATAAAAATACTTTACCCATGGAAATGTTCTAAAAGGTGGGTTAACGTCACTCTCACCATTTGGCTGACTGGCAAATTGAACAGGTGGAGGATTAAAAGCTGTGCTTAAAAATCGTCATTTCACAGACCCTGAACCTTGAACCCAGACTAAAGTTGAGTTCTCTACTGTACGTATCAATCTCTTTAGAACAAAGGAAACATTGTCGCTGTAAGCAGATGTACTCTTCAGGACAATATCTAGTATAAACCCAGAATAAATTTTATATTTTTGAGCAGATCAAAATTTTGGGTCTTATAATTTATCTTCATCTTTATCGTGCCAGCTACAGATACACAAGTTGCACTCCTGTGGAGTGCTGAACAGATCACTCCAAGTAGCTACTTCCCATGGCATATGTGTGGGAAAGAGACTAGACTGGTGCATTATTCTGAGACCATAACACACTGATAAAACTCACACTGACAAAACACACACTGACAAAATATCTTGAGCATATGGGCAGAAAAGGTTTAAACTCACTAAGAGATGCTGTGGTTTAGATGTGATGTCAAACAAATGTGCACGGACACATTCTGTGTTTGATCTCTAGGCAAAAGATGATGCTGAGGGAGGTATACAAGTTATTTGATAAGACTGAGTGGTCAGCTTCTCTATCTGTGTCCTTGTCCCCGTTTATTTATGGATATACTTCAGATGATATGCTCTCACGTTTTGCTGTAGTAGACTAAGCAGCAACTAAGGAGAAAAGTTATTGAAGCTGAGGGATGCTGCTGGCACAGGAACAGTGGCTATAAATTAATTGGATCTAAAATCTACTTGAAAATAAGATAAAAGTCCCTAACTATTACAACAGTGATTTGCTGGAACATCTCAGTTCCTGCCATAGGAGGAGAAGGAAAACCTCAACTGTTTCTTTAACTAAACTTGACAAGTTTATGAAGGGGCTACATGATGTGAGAGCTGGGAACTGCATTTAGCTCTATCAGAAGTCACTCCCATTCCTGTGTGCCTGTTATAGACCTGAGTTACTGATATTGTCACCAGTCATCCAGAAAGCCAAGACAATTTAGTTCTGGGTTTTGATTTAGCCTTAGGTATTTATTAGGCAACACCAAGTGGGAATCCAGATCTGTGACATGAAATGATAATGAAAGCTTATGTTAGTTAGTATGAACGGCATCTTTAACAGTCTTCTGATTTTGGTTCTTGAATCTTACTATAACTTTTAAGCTTGATGTTCTGGGTTGTTTTTCAAGTGCTGCAAAAACTCCTAATTGTTGCTCTGAAATTATCTGATATGTTGGCTATAACACTATAGATAAAATGTCCATTTAACTCAGTGCCCTTCCTTTGGTGCCAGAACTCCCTTTAATATATTTTAGGAATATATGGATACTAAAATCTGGTGAACAGTTCTAAAATTGGAGTTTTTTCATGGTTGATATTTTAAATTATTTATTTGTGCTTTATTGTTTATTTTTAATGACAAGAAGAACTTTGATCTAAATCACAGAACTCAAGTATTTTCATAGGTCTGTAGAAAGAATTTTACGTTACAGTGAGACATAAATAAAATGCTAAAAGACTCAGGATTTTGAATTTCTGTAAAGAAGCAGCAGCCCTAGAAGACACCTGAACAAAAAGTGCTAGAAGAAAGTAAGATGCTAGAAACAGTTCCCCAGAGATAAATTTTCAACACCTTTGACTCACAAGTTACTATTAAATTAGACTGCCAGTCCCTAAGGCAGCTGAAAATCACAATTATCAGTATTAAAGGTGGTAAAGTTATACCTTTAAAAAAAGATATATAAAAAAATCTGTACACACAGCCTTAGGTTATTGCCATGTGATACAATGACTTGATCTATAAATCTATGCTGAAAGGTCAAACTGATCAAACTGATTTTTATGTATATTCAGGGGACTGATGAGAAAGCTAATGTCATGTAATGTTACAATCAAGGAGCACCATAAGCAAAAGTGAGGATAAGTGACTAAAGGATGAACAACTTTTGAGAGTTTAAAGACATTGTTTCATAAAGGTGAGTAAACTAGACCATTGCCTTGGAGGCCTTCATCGTTCAAGATAGGAGCTGATCAGATTGCATTTGTTCCTAGAACAAGTCAAATGTAACAACTACCTAAAGCTATTGCTAAGGCATTTAGAAGAAATTCTCCTTTGCTTGCTCCTATGAAAAGGAGAAACCCATCATTAGTTAGCTATATTTGTAGTCTTCATATTAAGAAAAACACTTCTCAAATCCTTAACTTATAATTTTCCACTTAAAAACCATATTCTTTCTTGGTACTGATTGTGGAGTGAATTCATATTACCAATTGGTGTAGCCATTTGGGGAGAGAAAAATTCAATGGACATTCAGATAGTAGAAACTTTTTAAAAAAAGACGTGGCCCTTTGCTGCAAAGTGAATGTTCCTCAGCAGTGTAATGATATTCAGGAGAATGAAATGAATTATCTTCAGAGGTTATATTTTAAATATATAAATGTGAAAAGTGTATAATTGTCTGAGAAAAAACTCAGGGTTCATTACGCTGTATTTTATGTAATTGTACATACTACACAGAAGGAAGTTGCAACTCCAAGTCAGAGGCAGCATCTTTAATAACTTCAGTGGTAAAAACAATTTACCTGCAGTCTCTATCCTGATGGGTTTATAAATAACAAAATAATATAAGAGGAAATAACATGGAATCCTTCTTATTCTGTTGTCTACTCTCTTGGCAAGATAAGCCTCATCTGTATGTACACTTATTGCAGGAGTGACACATTGAGATGCATACCAGTAAGATGGTTAAAGTTTCACCAGGCTAAGACACACAGAGAAACAATAAGCACTACTACATTGCATATCTTTTCTTTGGCAGTCCCACCTATTGATGGCAATCCCTTGTCAAGCAAAAGGACAGTATGTGGGTATAGGGTCATCTCTATCAAATATTACTCATGTGTTACAAAGTTTAACCGGTTATCAGAAGTGACCTGAACATATATATACAAGAACTGATATTTGTTGACTTGTCAGAACAGAAACTTTGACAAAAGAAATCGTTCTTTTTGGCATGAAGGACCAGCTACTGTGTATGCTTTATGTAGGTATATAAGCCTTGAAAAGCATTCACAGTCGTAGGTCACCAATAATAGTTCCAATTGCTGGGTTCCTCTACCAAAATAAAAAATCCAGGAGATATTTTTTCATTTGTTTGAGGGTGTGTATTCTTTTAAAATACAATGTATAATTGTTAATTTTATGTGATATGAAGTCAGTGGCAAAACTGGGGCTAGCACTGAGGGAGCCAGAAGGCCAGACCTGCATCTCCAGCTGTTTAATCACAGGTTTACTCCTCCATCCTGTGCTCCAGCATATTAAAGTGGAGAGGGTTGCTGAGGGCTAACTTATGGTTGCTCTGTCACAGCTAGAGCTGGCAGAAGGCTGCATTTCTTGACAGCAAGAACTTAGGGAATATTCATTGTTCAGGTCTAAGACAGCTGATTTGTTCCAGGCTGTCTTGGGGGACAGCTGAGCAAAAAAGAGTACGTAGATACATCTTTTAACTGCTTGCTTGTTGTTTTTGTTTGGTGTTTTTTCTTTTGTTGTTTTGTGGGTTTTTTTATGGTATTTCCTAACCATCTCAGTCACCCATCAAACCCCAGAGTGCTCAGTGCTGCCCATGTCCCTACTGAATACTCTTCCTACCTAGCACCCCGCTAGTCAGTGTGTGAGAGTATTTACTAAAAAGCTGATATTGCCTTTGCCTCTGTCTCTTGTGGATGATGGTCATTACCACATCCCACAATAGCTTCCAAAGATAGAGCACCTTTTTTGCTGTTACAGGTCAGCAGAGAGCAATCTCACTTTCTCAGTCCTTTCTCAGTCTGAGGGTCTCCTACAACAAAGAAAAATGGCATTCAAAGGGAAAGCCTTAAAAGCACTGGTAGAGGGCTAATACTAACTAATCAACACTTTCACTAACAGAAAAAAAAAATTTTCTGCCTGTCTGATTGCCTAATGATTTTGAAATCTTACAAACATTTTTATTTTAACTTCTGGTAGAAGAGTTGGATTTATGTTAGACCAAAAAGTGCTCTGATGATAGTTTTATGGAACGATATAGATCATTTACTTCAGTAAGTAACAAGCTGAGCTTCTGTGCTCTGTCTCTACACTTCTAAACATGGTAGGGGAGATGTGTTAATGTGATGGCTGATTGGATAACTACAAATTATTACAGGTCTTGCAAATTTAGAACTGTCTGTAAGTGAACTAAAAACCATACTACAGAATAATCCCACATGTAATGTTCTGATAATTAAACCCCTCTGACAATTACATCATACATTATCAGGATTAGCCAGATCCGTTACTCATCACTGGTGCCCCGAACAAAACAAAGCTGGTACGCTAGGGACTGTCAGCTGAGCAGATGCTCCTATGGATGAAAGCAGCCAAGCACTGTTTATGTAATATGAGCACTAGCATGCTGGAGAGAGATATTGCTTCAGCTTGTGCAGTGTTCCTGGAGTTTAGAAACTGGGAAAGGCAGAAATCTGAAAGCACCATATTGACTATACCATATTTGAATGCCAATTTATTTGCATGTTCTGTTTCTCTGCTATCATTATGCTTTGCTGAAACCTTTTTTTAATGTATATGGAGTGCACAGCTTTGCGTTTCTTCTGTTTGTAAAAATTGAAGACAATCCATGGAACATGGAGAAAAAGGGGAATAATGTTCTTATAAAGGAATACTATGTCAATCACAGGAATTTGTATTGAGGACTGGGTTTAAAAAGTATAGAAACATTTTTACTAACACTTTATTGTTGGTTTAGGGATTTTTTTGGTGGTGGTGGTGTGGATTTTTGGGGGTTTGTGGTTTTTTTTTTAATTGTTATTTTTTGTTGGTTTTATTTAAATGGCAAGATAAAAATACCAGATTGGAAAATCTAGTAATTCCAGGACCATATAACTTCAAATTATTGTTTCTTCATTCTGCAGAACTGATTTTCCAAAAACTAGGTTTCTGAGGATAGAAACTTTTTCCTCATCCTGTTCCCACTACCAGTTCCCTGTCCATGCAAAGGTGTAGAAAGCAAATGTCTGCATATAATAAGAATGTCCTGTTTCCATAGTCTTCCACCCAGGTGGAAACTTTCCCAACGGCTTCTTATTTTCTGAAGGAAAATATTTTACCTGAATGCTTGGTGAGGACTGTGGTAAAGCATATAGGTCTAGGGGACCTGCGCCAGCTAGGAAGTACTCTTCAGGAACAAACTAAGATTAAGCATCTGCATTTTGGAGATGCTGTCTTATTCTGTCCCAGCCTGATTCGACTATGCAATTCTTTTCACAGAGCAATGGAGGGCTCTGTATAAAAAGGGGTGGGGTGGGGGGTGTCCTTTTTTTTTTTCTTTCTTTTTTTTTTTTTTTTTTTTCCTCTTCTTTAAGGCAGTTTGCATGTGACCATAGTCCTTTGGGGTTCAGAGAAATCCCAGAAATGTGTGCAACTAGTAACGAGCACATACTGAAAAGCTGGAGGGAAGTCATACTGAGTTGTGTCAGTCAAGTGCAAGCTAAGGAAACTGGGATTTATCTGTATAAGCATTGGACACTGGGAGATTTAGGATACATTCCCTTTTAAAATCTGGAAGATTTTTAACTTGGAATCTTTTCAATAGAGGTGTGTCCAGCACTATAATGGATGAAATAATTAATTTTAATTAACATTTTCATTTTATATATTTATTATTTTGTTTGCTAAAGTATGGTAATGGCTGCTCATTGCCACTGATGTGAGCCCTAGGAGTCACACCAAAAAACATTACGTCTGAGCAGTCCTGCATATAGGCTTTGGTAGATATCTGTGTTAGATTAAAGCCTCTATGTCCCGTGCCAAAACATGGTCAGGAAAATCTCAGATACTGCAGTTCTCAGCCCACTGTCTTTAATGTAAAGCCATCTTCATCTATAGTTAAACTGACAGACTGTGAACCATGTTGAGTACAGTGCAGATTCATGCTTAATTTCATACCCACTTCTGGGGGGGGGGGGGTGGGGTGATAATCACTGGTAGAAAAATTAGCTAAAGAAATGAACACAATTTTGCCATCAGCCATCATGCTTCGCCAAAGGCAGCTGCATTTAGAAACCCTCAAATCTTCTATTATTGAAACTGCATTTTCCAGTCATCCACTGTCTTGCAATTATTATGGAGCTTTCTCTCTGTTTACAGATGAAGTCACCGTGTGTTTAATGAAGAGGTAAGGGAGGGAGACGGAAAAATGACCAGACACTCCTCTAAGTATGGCTAATATTTTGTGTTAATGGTTGCAGAATCCTTACTAACTTTATGACAAAATCCAGTATTATACAACAAATGTGTTTATGATGTTTTTCTTTAAATAGTCTATTAACACTGTCCAAATAACAAAAAAGATGGAAATTAATTTTGTCACTCCATAGTGTCATGTTACCCGTTTGGCATTATTTTGTGGATATTTAAATTGTACTAGTTTGGGGCATAAAATATTCAGATTCCTGGGATTATAATCATGTATGATCTGATCAAGTTTAAGTGCTCATAACAAGAAGTTTATAATTAATCTTTCATTATTTAGCTTTCTTTTTCTTAGTTAAAGTCACCTGATATTAATTCTTTTCCCATACTTAGTGTGCTCTTTATCTATTTCCACTTTGGGATGTGGATATGTTTTGCATTCAGTTATGTTAAATGTTGCACAAGATCCTACTGTAAGCCAACGTTGGCCCTACTATCTCATGCTCTTTTTTGTTTTCATAGTGAGAAAACCCAAACATACAGAGTCTGTAGAAGGATCATCTGGTGTGTGCTTTAGGTATAACCTCAGATGAGCAGCTGAAGACCACAGACATGAACCACAAGGCGGAACAACAGACAAATGTTTTTTTTATTTTAAAGGTTGAACACACTGGGGAGGTAAATCACAGCCTTCTTTCAGCTGTTTTAAGCAAGGTACGGAGTCTAATGATGATATTTACACTGTCAATAGTCACTGGCAAGAGGAAAACCCCTGCAGAGAGTGATTCTGCCGTTCCAGGGTAGGTCTCTGGAACAGCTAGAACAAGGCAGTTACCTGGATGTGGCTCTCACTTCACCGACTATAGATAAGTCTGGATGATGAACTTAAACCAGGCAACTAACTTTCAAACAACTGTTTTAAGGTGAGGTGAATCCCACCTGCAAATCATTGCATGGTTACAGAAAAGTAATATAGTAGAAAACTGGAACAATTCTGAAGGGTTGACAACAGACATACTTAATGAGATTTCATTTAAAGCCTGATTTATAAAAGTAAAACAGTATTTAAAGCAGGAGAAACTAGTTAATATTGCAGGGCCGGCTACAAGTCAATATGCTTGGAAACTAGCTGTTCCTACATTGCACAGAGCTGAGGAGAAGGACTATCTATGGTAGGCTACTGTGTTGGCTTAGCTATGAATACTCAAATTTTGCCTTTGAATCCCATTTTAGAGATAAGGAGACTGAGGCATGAGGTACTTCTGGTACTCAGGAATATTCTTTAAGAGTCTACTCTGAAATTTTAAGACCACTCCCTTGCAGAATGAGGAACAAATACTCACTGAGCGCACAAAGGCAATGAAAGCAGCAGCCCTGCTGCTGGGAAGCTGGCTGCCCTGGGTTCCCTGCGTCACTCTGGGAAGTGGCACATTACAGCTCCTCTATGCCAAGGGCAGGCTGCAAACTGAGGGATGTCTAGAGAAATAACATGCTCTTCCCTTGCTTCCTCAGCTTGTTCCATTGCTTCCTCTGCATTTTCTAGCTTGATAGAAAGCAGGCTTTTTAAAAGGTAAATATAGTTCATGTAGAAGTTAAATTTCCTGGGGCTTCTTTCCACTCAAGCATGACTGCTGTGCTGTGCGTTCGTATGCAGCATGAGTTTATAGTCTCACTACTTGGTGCAAGCTATGAATGAAGTACAGCTTAGCCAATAGGTGTGGGAAGAAGTGCAGTAAAAGCTTTTACTCTTGCTACAGTGGCACCTCCTGAGGAAAAATCAGCTGCCACGTTTCTGTGAGGAACAAAGACAGAATGCATTTCCCCAGCTGTATGAGATGATACCATGACAACATGTGGCAGCAAATGGCACCGACCAGCTGCAAAAAGGGGTCTAAGCACCAGCACAATGCTCCTGGAGAGAGCCTCGCTGTGCTCTGCACCTCACCTCGCTTCTGGCTGTTCTTACAAGACACAGTCAAGCCCAATTAAAAACATGACTGGAAGGTGTTGCCAGAAAGAACAGTTTAGTGCCTGCAATTAAACTGGTTGCTAATTATGTGGTAGGATTCTTTTTTCTTTTTTTTTTTTTTTCCCAGCGGTTAATTTTTCACAGAATGCTGTCTGTGTGCACACGTGTGAGTTCTTCTGTGTGTGTGCAGAGGAAATACTGCTCTAAAAACCCTTATATTTTTTTTCTTTACCTCTTTTCCTTTTCTTCTTTGCTCCTCTTAGTTCTCAAACTGTAAATTATATTTATTCCACATCTCTATCATAACTCAAATTTGCACCAGCATTGTTCACAGAGTTTGTACTTTCTTGCACCAGGGCTGCTTTAGTCTCCTGGTGCTCATCTGTGGAGGTCACTGTGGGCCTCACAGTCATTTAGCTGTATGTTAATCTTGAATCCTTCAGTAGACTCTGGACCGTTGTGGATAATTTTCTTTTTATTGTTGTTCTTTAATTAAACAGAAAATGATAAATTGTTTATGTCTATTGTGCAGTCTACAAATACTCTCTTCCTGATTCATTACCATTATTATATGACATATGAAAAGAATGAAAGGGGTAGATTAATGGAGCTGCATGCTGATCACAGTTTTGCTTGGAAATCTCAGATATCTGCAGTGTGACAGCCATTCTCAGGACTGCTATCTGGCCTGATCAGATGTCTCTGAGCTGTGACCAAAACCCAGTGGCTTATTTTTTTATCAACATACTTTTCAGAATTATGCATTAAAGAGATTATTGATCATTGCTGTGCAAAATATAATAAATTACAAAACTACTTAATTCCACTAATGTGAAAAAGATAATAAAATACAGGATGAGATCTTTAGACAAAAGAAAAGCAAAATTGACTTCTACAAAGCACAATAAGCATTAGTTAGAACTGTAGCCACACTGAAAAATTCTGATTTCTCTGATGTAGGAATATTGTGGGGAGTAGCAGTGATTGCAGGAAATTTAGGGCTCTTTGAAGGTGCTTTCCACAGTCAGGAAACTTGACTGTATCCACTTACCTACCTTTTTATTCTGCTTTTGACTCCCTTCCACTTTTATCAGGCATGCTCTCAGCCTTTCTTCTGTAGGTGGATGAACTCCTGTTAGTTTGCTCTCACATGCATTATTCTATTGAATATTAGGGATGTGAGTTTCTACCGCAAATGTATTTACATCAACGTAAAGGCAGTATAAAACATACTGTTTTGACCTGGTCATACTTGTTTCATTCTTGTATAAATGAAGAAAGTGGACAAAGACCAATTAACCCCAGATCTAGGATTTTTAACAGGGATTAGCGCATATGTGCAGTGATACATGTTTTTTTCTAACACTTGGGCAATGACCTGCTTTTCTTTCCTCCTTTCCCTGTTTTGTATAAATATTTCCAACACTGATGTGCCTGTGTTTCTGGGCCTGCCAGTGGCAAATCCAAATGGTCCATTAACTGTGAAGCCAGTTGTCAGTTCTTCCCTCCTGCCTCTAGTCTGGCACACTTCTGAGTAGCTTCGTGGATTGCACAGCAATTCTGCACTGCAGAGAAGAACCTTGGGTTACATATCTTGAGGTTAATTCAAACTGTACAGCATTTTCTGTCAGAGAAGGTGGCATATTTTTTTCAGTAGAAGCAGACTGGTAACATACGCCTGATGATGATTTGCTATAATAGCAAATGTCCAGATTCACGTTTAAACAGAGATGGGCAAAATAAAGGTTGGGATTATGCTGGAGGGAATATACGTTCAGATAGGTCTTTTTGAGCTTAAGGGATCACAGTAGTTGTATAGGCATGCAATTTTGTTGTGCAACTTGAAGATGTAATATGGTATGTTTGATTACACTTAGTGGTTGCTTAATGTTTATGGGAAAAGCGAGAATAAAATGCAATTTTTGATCCTTCCCTTGCTATCTCACATCTTCTCAACACAGTTCCATGGTGCAGAGTTAGACTGTTTCTTGTACTTAAAGCAACTTACTAGAGAGCATTGAGCCATGCTATAGAACTGACGGAGAAATAGAAGTAGTATCTTGCTATCAGTGAACTCTGGAGTGATTTTCTTCCCTTAGATGATAATCCCTTGAACTTACTGATTTTATGCTGCTTTTAAATGTCTTTTTTTCCCCTGCATTCTGTATGTGCATCTGTATATTAAGTATCATTTTCTTTTTCCCAAAAATGGTTTGTAATAATATTGCACACTTTCCCCAATGCAACAGGAAAGTGACTGAATTTTTACTGGTGAAAAATTATTGCTATATACACTTTGATCCTGCAATTCATTATTCTACTGTCAGTTTGTGGTTTTTTTTCACTCTAGGCCACAGTTTTCTTGACTGCTTCAAGCTTACAAATTACTCTGTTCCAAAGATCCACTGTAAAGTGAACAAAAAATAAAGACAACAGAGACAGGAGTCAGTTCTGGCACATTTGCTAGGCAGCAATATTTTTTCCTGGCTATAAATAGGAGTAATACTTTTTTCAATAACTGCATCAGAACTTGTTGTTGCCTGGACTGTCTGTAAATCAGGCTGCACTGATTTTCTGAAAAAAAATTTCCTGAAAATAATTTAACTTTAAAATAGAATACTGAACTCCAAGTATTTTCATCTTTTCCCAACATGTGTGGAAAAACATATGGAAAAGTTTGAAAAGCTGAATGATTTTTGTGTTTATAGTGTTCATGGTAAGTACAGAGGCGATGATAGGTATTATGGGAAAAAAAACATCCACATTAAAACAAACAAGCAAGAATACTTTTCCCCTATCGGTTATTTTTGATTCATTTCCAAATGCTTGTATAAACATAAAGAAATAGGCAATCTCTTCCCCTTGTAACTAGATATTTTAAATATTGTTGTCATGATTATGTATTTTATATACAACAGCAGCAGTGGCAGCCTGTTTAGACTGTTTTCTTCTCATGTTCAGCTCACTTTAGGAAAATGTGTTTTAATTGAGTTGGGAGAAAAATCTCTTTTCACACTGATGATACCAAAATTTTGGAAGCTGTCAAACAGATAAGACAAAATTAATCTATGAAAATAAATTAGCTCAAACAATCACTTTAGTCTTAGCCCATGGTTTTTCCTGTTCCTCCTATTTTGACTTCCCACAGCATATTCCTGTCTCAAAAATTTACTTTAAAATAAAAAATAAGCACCTTTGTAAGTTTACATTAAAAAAAAAATAATAATGGCATAAAAGATTGCATATTTATTTAACAAGACTGAGCAATACACTTCAGGTTATTTAGTTCCTGCATACAACTGTTCTTCATTAGCAGGGACATTCAGATCACGAAGGTGTCACTGCACAGTGCTGTGCACAATTGATTACATTTATCTGTGGTCTGTTGAAAGTTAATACAGTTCATCTATCTGTAAACATTGCTCAATGATGTACAGACAGAATCACTATAGTTTCAAAAAACTCCTAATAAAGTAAATGACCTTGCTGTGTTCTTTTGCACTGAATTTTTTGTCTGCTTTAAAAGGTTGTTATGACCCTTGACATTGATGGATAACTGAGGCACAGAGGATGTCTCACCCAAAGGTGCTACTCCAAATGGTTTCATCCTTAGGTGCTTTTCCATTTTCATTTCAAGTGAATTGCTATATAGTTAATCCAGGACTTAACTAACAGCCTATTAATGGTGGGGAAAGAGTGCCAGAAATAAGGACCTTTACTCTTTAGCTCAGGATGTTTTAACCCTTGTCTGACATAAGCAGTATAATTTACTGGAAAACGTGGCTATTTCTTTGAATTCTATAATTAAACACTTAGGAATACACATATACTCAAAAAAAAAACCCCTCTTCTAGTTATTGCTATTTAATATGCTTGTAAATTTCCCTTTCTAGGTGCCTAAAAGCTAGAGTTATAAAGCACAGACTCTACTGAAGATAGATGTATACCTGGAAAAGTGGTCCTGTAGAATATAGGGATGGCTTCATCTTTTTTGTCAAGGTGAGTTTGCATCCCATTTGTTCCCTGTGACCTACTAATTTATTCAAACTTACATATCTTGCTCCTAGAGTCAGTATTTTCCTTGTGGGAATATACTCAAAATGTTAAATGTAATGCTGATTTATTATTTTTTTTTTTTGTATAATATTTAAACTAACATTTCTCTCCATAGTTTTGAAAAAGGCTTTTGTTTCATTTTTCTTCTCCAAACAATTATCTAACTGTGCTATTATTCTATCTATAATCTGTGTCTCCTTTTCTAAAGCTGATCCATCAACTAAGAAGAAAACAACCTCAGCCCTCTACAGGGAACATATAATGCAAATGACCTGTTTGTCATTCTCATGTTAAAACAATCCTACCACATTTGAGTTTGCTAATGTAGCAAAATTGTACACTATGAATTAATCATAGAATATACTTTGTGTGTAATCTATCCATATTCTAAATTTTCTGAGCAATAACATAATTGAATTTAGTTTTGATTAGATAGATTCAAGAACATAGTTCTATCAAAGAAGTAAATGGTTTGGCCTGCAACTTCATAAATTTTCAGAAAATGGCATTAGAAGGATTTATTCTTATCTGACAGCACAGATTGGCTGCTGATATCTAGTTTATATAAATATACAACTTATTTTGTATGGTTGTGTTGCTAGCTTGTAATAATATATGCAAAATTATGTCTAACTACTTAGGTACCAAGATGTAGTGTCATCTGTGATGATGGTAGAGTCAGATTCTGATCTCCTTTATACTTCCTGACAATACTAAGCTTAATGAGGATGACTAGGTATAACTGAGGATAGAATTTGTCTTGTGCTTTTTAAAATATTTATTTTTTTACCTTTCTTTTCAAACACTGCCAAGCTATCTTAAATTTAAGTAAGCTTATTAGTGTGAGGCTGTATGCAATGCACTGTAGATGAGGATTAGGGGAAAATGCAAAGGAATAAATGGCCATTTTTTCAACACATGTGCAGGTGAAAGGGTTGGGAATGAAAGGTGCTCTTCTAGCATTTTTTTGTTTCAAACCTTGTTTAAAGCTGTTTTATACACAAAGGTTAATGTGTAGGTCCACTGTGATCTCCTAGTATGACATCCTCTACAGTAAAGCATCCATGAATTAATTTCCCTTCCATCTGAAGACAGTCTTTAAAAAAGTTGCCAAACATGTCTAGCTTCAAATTCTGCCTATTAACCTCATTGTGAGCTGGTTTTATAGATTCAGGAGACCTCTTTTTAAACTTCTGCTCTACATGGGCAACAGAAATTTAATAAGGTATATAGAATGTGATCAAGTAATGCTTTGTCCTTCTGTTCTTTAAGTCAGACCGATCATCTTTTGACTTTCACAGTGAAACATTCAATTTTTCATAAGTCCTTGAAACTTTCCTTTCCTGTGAGGTCTTTGCAATCTATAACATCCCTGAAATGTGCTCAGACCAAAGGAGTTAGCATTCCAACGTTAACTGCTGCCAAATGCAGATGCAATCTGACCTCCCTGCTGCTGCTTCACCTTCTGTAATTATACACCCAAGGATCACCTTTTTGACCCTACCATTGCAATTGCTTCTACCATCAGCAATTTCTTTTCAAAGCCTGCCTCTAAGCTTACCTGCAAGAGAACACCAGGAGACACCCCAGATCCTGCTTGCTCCTTGGATAATGAGATCGTGTGCTTAGATTTCACCTACATGGAGACAGGGATGTGGGAAATGGCTGGTGCATATCTAGATAGCATGCTAATGGGAAGTCAGGATGTGGCAGGGGCCAGCACCTGCATCTGGGAATTCAGAAACACTCCTGGAATTTAGACTCCAGATATAATCAAATAAATTTCTTCCTGGGATTACCTCTTACATTGTTTAATTCTAGGTATATTTCCTGAACTGCTTACTACTTCTTAAACAAAATCTTGGGGTTATCCTCTGCATTATTTATTTTATGCTGTGTTGCCTTTTACCAACAGTGATTTCCTGTTTTAGTTGAGTTAACTTCTAAAATTTCTCTAAGTGTAAATATATAAATTAAAAGCCCATATAGTTGATAGGAATTATGTAGCATATCCTGAAATGTAGCAGAGCGTAAGTTTTTAATCCTTTTTTGTTTGTTTGTTTGCTATTTCAATTTTATGTTCCTCTAATTTGGTCAGAATGTCCTGCATTGCCAAGTCAGATGCTGGCAGAAGATCAATACTTGTGCATTTATTAACTAAACTTTTAATCTTTTAGACAAAAATAGCAAGTTACTTTGACAAGAGTTGCTTTTATCAACATTTGTTGATAGGCATTATTATTAATGCCTTATTAATAGAGTCCCATATTATTTATTACATTATTTTGCCTGCTTATTTCAGTCCCACAGCCCTACAGGTACTTAGGTTATACCACTTACGTAGTGGCACATTTTTCCTTCCCCAGATATTTTGGCTCTTTCATGGTGTCCCAAGATGTACTAAAAATGAATGCTTCTTTAAAAGTTCTTTTCTGCAAGTTTACCAGACTTGCTGACCCTACATATGTTTTTCAAACTAGTGTTCCATGTTTCCTTACTAATGGCTAAATCTCCATTCAAATCTCGTCAAGCTTTTCCCAAGGGCACCAGAGATTTATTTACTGAACACTTCTGCCCTTCCTAAGGTCTTACAATTATTAATGACAATTCTACCAGTTCGAATAATGAACTAAAAGCACTTGGAATTTTTGTTTCTAAAAAATCCCCTCCATACTTTTGCTCTTATCTCTGTTGACTATAGATTTTTCCATGAGTTATTTTGATTCCTTTACTCATTTTCTACAAATCTCTCTGCTGAGTATTTAATAAAGTTCCAGTTATCATTCATGTGTTTCTGATTATTTTCTATCCTCTCTGATGACATTGTGCATATCTATTTTAAGACTAGTTTATTTATTTTACTTAAAAAAACAGATTTAAGTATTACTGATATGGACTTTGATGTCTTCACGTAGTTATGGCAGGAACACTGTACTGAAGATATTATCACTCTTCAGTTCTGTGATTAGCTGTTATCTAAGTCAGGGCAGCTAACGGAGTGCTCTTCCACAACTTGTTTAGGAAGTCATCAAAATTGGGTGTGTGTGTGTGTGTGTGTGTGTGTGTGTCTGAAAACAATAGCTAAATATGTGTAGCATGTGCCATCCTAATGTGCTGTGTGCTCTTGGGATCTTATTCAGAACTGCCACAGCACTCATCTGCTCAGAGCTGGTATGACTACGTAGCATCGCACTCTGCTGTATGAATTGACTTTAGGATACCCACCATTAAGGACTGTGCCATCCATATAGCTTCATTTTGATACAAAAATATATCTCAGCTGAAAAATATGAAAATACCTTTCAGATAATAATCTTTTTTTTTCTATGATATCCTCAGTTCCCATGTACAATACAGTCAAGATTTCAAGCCTGGAAATGGTCAGGTGTTTGACTAATATGCCATAAATGTAATGAAACAAATATTTTTCAAAGCTTTGCTCAACAGTAACAGATAGAATGTCCATAGGCTCAAGGAACAGCAGAAGCAGTCCACGATGTTCATTGTTAGCGTAGTAAGTACAGATTTCAGATTTGTAAATATTTCATGTTTAGTGATGAGACCATTAATAGTAATCACTAGACTATTACTTGAGAGTTGTTAGGATGACATTTTAAAACACAATCCTGTCATATGAACATTACCTTAGATGTGTAAAGGTCACCACAGAGACACTAGGAATGTGATGGAGGAGTGGTCCAGCAGAAGATAAGAAAGCAGATTTATTCAACCAAGTTTATTTTTTTTTCACAGAAAGGAAGAAAGCCTATGCTTTGTACCTTGTAGGTCAACATGAGTTTATCAAGTAGTAACTTCTTGCCTTAAAATATCCTTGTGATTTATTTTTTTTTAAAAATTTTTTTTTTTATGCTATGTGTGGGGCTCCATCTTGCACAATATCTTGTCTTCAGCCAGTGACGGGGCAATTTCCTGGGGAAAGTCCAGTGAAACTTACAGAAGCTGCAAGGTTTCCTTATGTTATCTGCTAGGTTACTGCCTGAGGGAAGAAGTACTGTTTTCTTGTACAGTTCTAAAGCTTAACTGCCAACACAGGGACAGAGGTGTTTTGAACCAAAGTTAAGTGTGACGTCCTCTTCCTACACCTCCCACAAAAAAAACAAACCTAGCCATTGTTTATTATCTATGAAAATCACCACAATTTACACTGGGCCTTCTGAACTGTCCAAACTATCTGAATTAACTTAGTTTTTCCTAGTGTTCACTACCTACATCTCAAGCAATACTACTTTTGATCACTTTTTTTTCAAAAAATAATCACTTGATATTTAACTGCAGTGATTTGGAACATCTGTATATGGAAGAAAGCCTCAAACATTCAAATGAGCTTGTTGAGTTCTTCTGCTCAGTGCTGTTGTATGGATTGGAGATCTGTGATATGCTTGTGCACAAATAAAACACATTCACATAAATGGGCACATGTATGTACGTTGATTTGCATGCATGTGTGTGTGTGTATATATATATACATGCATACCTCAGGAGTGATTGCCATGCTTCATAACTTTGCACGCTCACTTTGCAAATTCAGATTGAATAGCGATGTACTGATGATCTAAAGCTAATGTGAAGGGATTAATACCTTTCTTGATTTTTGATATGGAGAAGGAAAATCTATGTTCATAATAAGCTAAATCATATATTTTACTTAAAGTGACATATGCAGAACGGTTTTATAAAAATAAGGCTGACATTCTTTTTGATGAAGTTCACTACCATATGGCATCAAATTAATCTTTTTATGGACTGGTGTTTGTGGGTTTGGCTTATAATGGGTTGTGGTTGTTTTCTT
The DNA here is from genome assembly GCF_963210335.1 of Falco punctatus. NCBI lineage: Eukaryota > Metazoa > Chordata > Aves > Falconiformes > Falconidae > Falco > Falco punctatus. The sequence goes on from NC_137584.1 coordinate 26,535,187, forward strand.
ATAACAAAGTAAACGCCTATGAAATGCAGAACTTGCCAGGAGTGTTACAACCACAGCAGCTTAAATAAATTCTGCTATCTTTTTGAGGGTGATAGTGTCACCTTGGGGTCATTGTCTCAGGCCAGTGTGCTGACAGCAATTCCTTCACTGCCATGTGCCTGCTGCCAGCTAGTACTAACTAAACTGGTGGCATCTAAAGGAATCCTGTCAATGTGACTTGAGAGACTTAGGTGCTCAATGGGAAACCTCTCAGAAAGGAAAGCTGAGAATTCTATTAAGGACACATTGCTGTTTCTGCATCCCTCTTTGAAGTTTTATGGAATACTTGGGACACTGGGAGTGGTTAAGTATCTGTTGTCAAAAATCAGTAAGCTCTTCCCTCAGAAAGACTTGACCTCTGAAAAGCAGACCATTGATATTTGTTTCCTTAATATCAGGGTTATAGATCTAAATTTAAGTATTCCTGTTTGGCAGTTCCCATAGCAATCCCTTTTTGTGGCCCCCCTTCCATAGGACAGGTATGCCTTCACTTATTAAAACAATCCTCACTGGGCTAGTGTCCTCAGTAAGATGATGTGTTGTGAACTCCACTGACCCACCGAACCATGCAAAACTAGTTTTATTTGGTCTTGATATAACTACATTATTGTGATGCAGAGGTTCCAACTTCTGCTAAATCAACTCCCTTGTGTGGAGATGGAGGCTGTTCTTATGGAGGGAAGGTCAGGAGGGAGGGAAGCAGTTGCTCCAAGCTCTAGGGGTCCTGCTGGTTTCAGGATGACATTTGCCACAGTGATAAGCAGCATCTTTGTCTCCTGGCTTTGTACAGTGCACAGACTCTTCCTTCCTACTTCCAAGACCATCTGAGTTTAAAACACAGACAGAGCTTACCATGAAAACATGTTTATTTAGCCCTCTGTAAGAAGTAGCCCTTACCCCTATAAAGGCACAATGTTAAAGTGTGCTGTTAAAGTGGCTGTCCTCTTTCCTAGTCTGAAAACCTCTGTTTTAAAGTAAGGGGAAACTAATGCACTTGCTGTCAGGATACCATGTTCTTCAACACCCTCCATGCTGCATTTAAGGTTATAACTGAAATCTATGGTCTGACTGATATTTACAAAGATCAAGAGTGGCTTTCTTAATACTCTTTCTCCCTTAGGCACTAGGGTGATAATTCTCCTGTCCAGTCACTGTCCAAACTGGTCTTGCTTCTGGGGTTTTATTTGTGGTTTGTTTTTTTGTTTTTTTTTTTTAAATATTGAAGTCCAAAAAACTTGAAGGGATACAATTTCTTTTCTCATCTCAATAAAATGTTATCCTTCTAGCTTAAAAGCTACTGTGAAATTTGGAATATTTTGTTATTGCCACATTTAAAAAATCCATCTTTACACAGACATCTTGGTTTTTTTCCAGATTAAAAATAAATATTCATAAATAAAAAGAAATAACAGTTTTGTCCCAGAAAATGGGTAGAGTTTTGTCTTTTTAATAGTGATTCAGATTTCTTTCAGCCTTTTTTGAAACTAAATTTTTAATGCATTTAAATCTGTTCTTAGTAATCCTTTCCACAATACTTACATTAAGTTTTAAAACTGATAATCCAAAGAGTTTTTGAAACCTAATGCAAATTGCTCAAAGGACAGAATGACAGCATTAACCATATAAATCATGCTAGAACTAAATGGTGTTTTTTTATTCAGAAGAGACTTCCTTGTATATTATCCTAAACTCTACTAACAAGCAATATCCTAATCCGACATAACTTATAGTGTTATGATCTTTGTCATATTGTATATCCACCATCCACTGCCTCCTTCCCATTGCTTTCAATTTATCATTTAAGTCTCTAGCTTGACATCCTATCTTATCAGTACTGACTTCTTCCTAGCTCCGTGAATGATTCCCTTGCATGTGGTAACTTTGCCTACAAAGTTATTGCCCTGTTGTAAGGTGTAATCAGGCCCCAAAGTTCAACAGCTACATTTGAGGTCAGGCTGTACACATGGGGAACACTGCAGAAAAAGACAACTGCTTCCAGATTTAGGGTCAAGTCCTCATCTTGCCATTCAGCCCGTGGCTATATCTGTATTAATAAACAGGGACAGAGGAAGTATGGATTTGAGCCTTGCTGCTGTCTGTGGTTGTACATGCTGCTTGATTATCAACATGCTCTTTGGCAGGTGTTCTACCCATGCCAGCTGTCATTTTCCTAGGTCATGGCCAGACCCGACATAAGGACACCACTCCCAGGAGGCAATATGGGCAAGGTCCTCCTTCTTTGGAGGGTGAGAAAAATAGCATTTCACATGCCACTTTTGTCTCAGGGTTCACCCTGCCACCCACCCCTCGACCTCATTTATTTGTTAGTGTAAGTGTAGTTTGCATCCAGAAAAGTGTAGTCTTCCTGCATAGCGCTCCATCCTACGTTGTCCAACAAAGATAACAGAAGAAATAATTTTCTGCCAGGATGCACAGGAGAGGAAATAATATGCCACTCAGGTTATCAGACCTCTCTGGAGTAAAAGTATAGTGGAGTTATGTTTGAGAACTCCTGTGGTAAAGCACAACTTGGTGGGCGTACAAAAACTTCATGTTAAACTATTTGTCTTCTTGTTTTATGTGGTTTTGTTTGTTGGGGAGTTTTTTTGGTTGTTGTTGTTTCATTTAGTTTTGGTTGGGTTTTTTTTAAAATGAAATAATTGTGTCCAATTAACACATTTTTGCAACATGAAAATATGAAAATCAAGTATTTAGGTACAAGCTGGGAAGTTTCTTAATTATTGTGTACATATTATACCCATGTGACATTTTTTGTTGTAAAGCCACTACGTTTATATCATATTTTAATTAAATGTTCCTTTTAAAGGTATTTAACAAAACATACATACATGACTGCTCTTGGGATTACTGACTTTTATTACCTTAAGCATGTCATAGAGGAAATTTATGAGAAAATTCAATGTTTGTGTTCTTTTTATTCCCTTTGTGATCCTGGTTTTGATAATCATTATTAAAGTACTGTTCAGCTTAATGGCTTTTCAGTAAAAAATAACAATGCAGTGGAGAGAAAAAAAGATTTATTGGTACCACAATACAAATAAAAAGATCATTGCCGAGTTTGGTGTTTTTCTAAAAGCTGTGTCTATACTAGTAAATAAAATGGGTCAGAGACTATTCTCTGTCCCTGAGGGCAAATGATACTGCACAACCCACATTTCTACAGCTAAACTCTCTTAACTCTTAAAGCAAGGTAACTACATCCAAATTGCCTATTGGGAGCAATCCCTAGAGCACGCCATCCCCAAATCATGCTCCAGGACTGTTTGGGACACTGTTAATGGGTTTACATCCAGAAGACTCCCAGGAACTGTGCTAACAGGGTCGATGCTTCTGTGTCATTGCACAGATTCTGTTGCTTGTTGGTATAGGCATGGCCTTACTTCTGCAGAAAACTGGCCTCACAGCACAGTCAGTGGTTAAGGGCTGCAGCAACTGCTCATGGCACTTGTTCAAGTTCTAGCTCAGTACTAGGACTTCTAATTCAGAATAAAAAAATGATGGATTCAAACACTGATATCCAAAATAAAACGCTTACTTGGTTTACAGCATCTCTTTGGGCAATTAAGTGAATTCATGTCATGTGGCTGAAAGATGAGTTGCCCCCCAAAGGTTGCTAAAAACAATGAATAAAGAGAAATTAAAACCCACGGAGCTCTAGCCTTACTAGAAACACCCTTATTTTTAACATTCTAAACATTCTTAAGGGACTCTGTGAAATCTAAGTCAGGCTTCTAAATGCAGCTTGACTTTTATTGTACGTTAACCCTTAAACAAGGAAAGAAGCAATAAAAGAGGCAAATGCATCTGCTTGGAGCTTGTGCTGAGGCAAATGGTCCTGCAACAGGCTTGCTGAGAACTAGTTAAGGTGTTTCTGTGCTGTGGAAAATGTGCAAGACAGATGCAAGGCATCATCATTCCCTGCTCACCCACCACTTCATGAAAGAAGCAACTTTCACACTGGCACTATCAACATCCATGCTGTCTTGCAGGCTGAGCCACGGCATGCTGAAGCATCAAGGGATGAAGGTCAGTCAATGCCCGATCTCACACCACGCAGGTGAGCAGGGCTCCAGGCACTGATGCGCGCCCCATTCCAGAGAACAAGGCAGTTTATAAAGATTGCCATTGCCTGCAGTCCAGGGGAGTGCTTGAGCACATGCTCAGCTTTCAGCATGTTTGCATCTGACTGTGTGAAACTCAGTCTCAGTGGTTTCCTGGATTGGACACTGAATGTGCAAAGAGTAAGAAAAATCTCCTGAGAAGGAGAGATAAAGGCACCAAGGTAATAGAAAGAAGACAAATATGCCAGCTTTTATTTTAAAACACTAAGCTATAAATGTGAACAAGAGCAAAATGGAAAAGCAATTCAAAACACTGGAGGAGGCAGGCAGCCAAAACATTTGTCTGAAAATGTAGCTTCCTCGGTACTCATCCGCTAGAATGGTTTGTGTTTGTAGCTTGCACTGGATTTTGTTTGACTTGAATATGATTTTTCTTTTGCAGTCAAAAGCAGCCAAGGTCTAATGGATCTAGTACCATTTTTTCACTGTCTTCTGTTAAAAAAATATATATAATAGTTACATATTTTAGAAATGAGGAAGGACGAAGTGGTCTGTCTCTACAGTAAATCTGATGGACTGATGGACTGAGTGACTCTTCTTTCTTCCCCCCCCCCCCCAAAAAAAAAAAAAAAAAAACAAAAAAAAACCAAAACAAACAAACAAACAAACAAAAGCAAACCAAAAAACCCCTTATGATTCTATGACATGAGTCAAAAAGGAGCTGTATGCTTTCTGGTCAGTACTCTTTTTAAACTGGATATGGATCTATTCAGGTATTTTTCAGAGAGCTACTTCAGTAGAAAATCTCCAGAATCTTTCCATAGCCCTGGACAGAGAGTCAGTGGCTATGGAAGGAATGACAGCCATGAAGTCTACAGCTAGCAAAGACTCTGCTAACCTTGGTGCTGTGGTGGCTCTTACAGCTATTGCTAGGACAGGTTGAGAGTAGTTCCAGCTTCCCCAGTGCTGGAGAAGTCATTTTACCCACAGTAATTCCTCATAGCTAGAGATGGACTTCCACCAGAGGAACAAACCAGAAAGTATATAGTCTTTGCTCAGACATTGAAACAAGTGAACTTCCAATTGGACATATACAAAAAGAGCAGGATGATCAGAGAGGCGGCACAGTCTCCGGCTTTCAACATTTTTCAAACTTGTCAGGGCAGCACTCCCTTCATTTAACTTTGAAGTTGGCCTGTTCTGAGCAGGAGGTTGGACTTCCAGGGATCCCTTAAAACCTAAATTATACTATGATTCTAATTTGGATGTATTATAGAAACTTTGCAAATAAAGAAAAAAATTAAATAACTAAATAGAAATAAACTATCCTCTTCAAATCTCCTTTTATTTATGTTAAATAATATCTGCATTTCATTTAGAAACAAAAAAATCCTGGTCTTAATAATTCAATGTCACCATAATTTCTATAAGTCATCCAAATATAGACATAGCTAGCTGAAACAATCTTCAATTTACATTTTACTGGCTCCAGAATCTACTTAATGTTGTCTCTGGAAAGACACCCACAACACTGTTTTATTAAATTACATATATTAAGAGGCAAATTACACCCAAAATGTTGGAAAATTATGCTGGACCTCAGAGAGATCCAGCAGTTTTGATACCACACACTATGAAATTCTTTTTCAGCTTGAAGCCTTGAGCTTCAGGTTTCAGCAGACTCCAAATTCAAAGGAAGATTAAGGAAAATTACAATGTTTTCTCTGCTTCTTAGTCAAAGCCATTAATCCCACAGAGGTTTACATGGCTACCATGGTACAACAGCAGCTGCACGGGAAAAATCATTTTATGAAATCAATGAAAATATTAAAGAAAGAGAACATGAAAGAAAAGGCTTCTGCTTTAACTAATTTGCAATATGAATGCTAAGATGAAAGTCAGCCACACACATCCAGGCAGAAAGCAGTCTGAGTGGGTACCACAGCAAGATATTTCAGAATGGCTTCATAAGCAATTGCACTTCATTTAAATGGGCTTCTCATCCTCCCCCAAGCAACACGGGGAACCCCAGGTTTAAAGGTGGCCCTGAAAGATGGTGAAAATTTCTCAGGGTAAAAAATGAAAATGAAAGCTCAGTGACTAGTGCAGGCACTTATTCATCAGATAAATGAGGGGATCTAACAGGTCCCTGGCTGTCATCAGCATTTCAAGAGCACTGGCCTCACACCGCAGCATGACCTAGGTTTTCCGGGCAGGTAAGAAATTTTGGGTAAGTTTTATGAAGGCATCCAATCCTTAACCACCACAGTCGTGATACTTTCTGTAAGCAGAGAATTATCTTTCCTGGTGCCATGATAACATATAATCCATTTCTAAACCGTAAATAAGCAAGTGAGTGTGTCTATGTCGGAAAAAGCTGCAGAAAGAGCACATGCAGAGAGAGTAGATGCAGTCAGGATTAAAGTGTTTTAGGTGACTAGGTAAGTACATGTGTATCAGCTTCCATAATTGCATGGTCACTATTTGTAGCAACTCAGGAAGTAGTACTAGACTTCTATCATAACAATATTCTGTGTAGCATTAGTAACCTGGCAATTTAGTCCGGCTACAAATCTGACCCTTATTAATGTTTAATATTATAAATTAATGACATTGGAATTTTCTTTGCTCATTCTTAGATGTAATAGATGACAAAAATTTCTTTCTTCTCATTTCTATGGAGCAAGGTCGGCTTTCTGTATGGTTCATAGCAAGTCAGTGTGGTAAGGTAGTATCATCCATCATTTAGGCGTGTTTCCTCATTAGCTACATGAGTATTGCTGTTGTTGGCTTTGTAGTTATCCTTGAAAATTTCACCTGGTTAGATTGGTCTGTCCTGTCCTATCCTCCTAAATTTCATCCTCATGTGACTCCTCATGGAAATGGGAAATATTTACACTGCTATGGAATGCTAATATTTTACCTGTAAACATAATCTTTAAGCTCAGGAGATGCTACTATTTGTAAGCACACTCACAGAAACTATGTTTCTTGCTCAAATGCTCTGGGAGGTGCTATAAGCTGGGCAACATTCCGGACTGGTTTCTTTTTCAGTGAATCCTCTGGTTTTGGCAGTGTCAAGCTGTTTCAGAAAGCTTTGTTGGTCTCCCTCAAGTACTTTAGTGTGAACTGAAAATAATTTTTTAAAAGTGTAACCATAAAAGTGTAGAATCATAGCATTTTGATTTTGCAATTGAAAATTTATTAATGTTACTGTTGTTGCTATTATTATTTAGGATTGTCTTTTGATTTTATTTTTAAAAAATTACATACTGGATTCTCATCTTCAAGGCAAAAATTGTAGTTCAGGTGAAGCAAAAGACTATTTTTTAGGTATTTGGCTCATAGAAAGTATCTTCAGCTATCTTATTTTAAATTAAACATTGTTAGTATTAACTTTACTTTTATTTTCCTTAGCTGAGAAAAAGAAGCTGGCACCACAGCTTTAATCTTAGCAGGATCTTTAGTAACGAGGGCAGCTGCTCACCAGAAAAAATGCTTTCATTTATTCACTTATTTCATCCTGGACACCTAATGTGATTGACAAATGTGTCTATTCAGTTTTTTCCACTTGTTCTGACATCCTAGTGCTGGCAGAACTTCATTGAATTACTTGACAAAATCAGACTCTGTTGCCACAAATCAACAGGTGCAAACTTATGAATGTTGTTCACACCAAGCACTGCAGAAATAATCTTAAGAGAATAATTACACGAGAAGTGATGATGGGTCTTTCTAATAGAAAGCCAGCAGCCAAGCCATGGGTAGTTTGCAGTGGGTTGCTGAGATCTGACTGACTGCCCAAAACCAGTGATGGAACATGAAAATTCTGCCGCAATGTCTCTTATACTCAGGCCTGAATATATCATCTCATTTACTCACTGACTGAGCTGATCAGGTGCCTTAATTCAGGCTGTGAAACACCTTGCTTACTGGTACATGAATTAGTACTTCAGGGCAGTTTTGTTAGATAGCCGGAGTCAGCCCTTCTTTCCTGACCTCCTGGCCATAGTCCTGATGATGTCCAAAACCTGTGGGATGGGAATCCATAGAATGCAAGAGCATAAAGTGATATTAAGTCTGAGTATCTAACTGTAAAGGTAACCACATAAGTCAAGTTCTATTTTCACCAAGATTTCTTCTTCCAAAGTAAGTCCAACACATCAGCCATGCCTTTTGCTTTACCCAGGATGTTCAGAGGATGTTTCACATATTTCTGCTGAGAATTGAAGAAAAACCTTATGCTTCCCCTGTCTTAGCCTTCGTCTTGCAGGATAACACAGCCACAGGTCACAGCTGAAAACTCCTGAAGAAACCTCCCTATCTTCTGCTGCTTTTCAGCTCACTCAAGCTGTTGCTGACTTTTACGTCCCAGACCTCTTCATGCTGATAGTTGGCTATGCATTCCTGGGCAGTCGCCCTATTCTAAAACACATAGATGACTACACAAATGGCTGAAGTGATACTCCTTTTGATTTTTGTACAACAGGTTTTACTCCTAGAGATCGTACTCTCCCAGCATGGAAAGTCATAAGGATGAGTTTGACGGAAAACACTAGCCTTATGGAAAATATAGAGCTATCAGTGAAGGAGCTACTACTGAACAGTATAACTAATGAGAGAGCCTTTCTTGATTATGATCATTACTAATATCACTTTTTTTTCTATGCCTGATTGAGAAATGATCCATATCACCTGCTCACTGCTCTCTTACATTTTATTTCTTCTTCCCTTTATTTTCACAGGAAGTCTCTCATCTGCTCACCAGACAGACCCGATGGCAGGAAATTTCTATCCTCACCACAGTGGGAGTACTTAGGTAAAGTCTAGGAGCTTGAAAGACATAGCCATTACGAATGATGCTATCAGTGATAGAGAATGCCAGAGATGATAAAAACATTTAAACCAGAAAAAAAGGATGAAAGTGTGGGAGTCTGTGTTTATATAGCGGCACTGGTTTTGTAGGAAGCAGATGAAGGAGGGAAAAAAGAAACAAGAGAGTTTAACCAGAGCACCAGAACAGTTGCCACACCTTGCTGAGGATAAGATTGAACCCTTCATCTGGACCTGTCAAGGTCACAGATACACAGTGGGATGTATGTGGTTGTCTGCAGGAAAAGGTCCTAACAAGATCTGAAGGGTTTTGCTGATTCCTGGGAGGAATGAGAAAAAAACCCCATTGTTCTGAGTAGCAAAGAACTTCCTGTACCACATGGCTATCGTCCAGCAAATCATGGAAACAAATCGAAAATGCAGCCGTGGAAGGAGTCACTATATCATTGAAAGCTAGAAGTCGGCTGTCTGTCTAACTTCTTGCTTGAATTAAATCTAGTGTGCCATATTTCTTACGAGATCAAGGCAAAATATGAATGAACAAAGAAAAAGATGATCTTTGAAAATACTAGTATCAGTGTTAAGATTTTCTGAAGCACATATATATATCTCTTATGTAAACAATTTAAACAGGGCTGTCATGAAGCTAAGCAGTTTCTATCAAGCACATTAGGCATCTTCTCTTTATTCAGTTTGCCATCAAAGAAATCATTTAATTTTAAATCATAATGTTTAAGTAATTACTTATTCTAATTACTTTAGGCAATGAAATATATTTATACCTTTTTAACAGCAATTTCATAATTAGCATATTTTCATTAATCAAAAAAATGAATAATTTAGAAGCACAGCAACAGATGAATTATGCTAAGAGAGGTTTTGTCTGTGAAGAACAGTTTACCCATTTTTCCCATATATAGTACTGGGCACTAGCCCAAGAGCTTTGTTGTCTGCACTATGGAAACCAAAGGGCTGCAATATCCTTTATTTGGCTCCTTTGCTTTGAATCTGTCAATATGACAGATTCTGCTGCTTCCAGATTCCCACAGCTATGACTGATCCAGGCCTGGTTCAACTTAGAAAAGCCTCAAGGGTGCTCTAAATTATAAATTGCATATGGTCCTAAAAGAAACCCATTATATAGGGGAATGTCTTGTTTGCAAGGAGACAATGCTCTGTAAGGGAGACTGGATGGTCCCTTCCATCTTCGTCCTAACTGAACATTCTGCACAATGATGGCCAGTTCAGAACTACACTAGGCACCAAAATCCAAATTCTGAATATCATACTCTCTGAGATGGGGTTTTGTTGCACTTGCCCCTTTGAAAATCTGCAGCAACTTACATTATTGAGGTGCTGGAGCATGTTCAAAGAACAGCGAAGCTGGTGAAGGGTCTAGAGAACAAGTCTTATGAGGAGCAGTTGAAGGAGTTGGAGTTGTTTAGTCTGGGGAAAAGGAGTCTCAGAGGAGAATTTATTGCTGTCTACAACTACCTGAAAGGAAGTTGTAGCGAGGTGGGTATCAGTCTCTTTTCCCAAGTAACAAGTGATAGGATGAAAAGAAACAGCATCAAGTTTGTGCTGGGAGAGGTTTAAACGGGATATTAGGAAATATTTTTTCACCAGAAGGGTTATCAAGCATTGAACCAGGCTGCCCAGGGAAATGATTGAGTCACCATCCCTGCAAGTATTTAAAAGATGTGTAGATGCGGCACTTGGGAAAATGGTTTAGTGGTGGACTTGGCAACGTCAGGTTTGCAGTTAGACTCAAAGACCTTAGAGGTCTTTTCCAACCTTAATGACTCTATTCTATGATTGTAAGCTACGATTCTATGATTGTAGACCCTAAAGAGTTTACAGTCCTGAAAAATGTTCATCCATTTCTTCATATGGGTTTTATGGGGAAAATTCAAAGCAGAGAGAACCAGATTCATTGTTCAGTATATCTTTAAGTGTTTGCAGTAATCTGTGGGACTTTTTGGACTTCAGTACTTTATAAAAAGAAAACATCTGAAATTTATTGTTTTGGATTCTGAAATCTGTAGAGCAGAGATTTTATTTTGTTTTTCATAGACTGACTTGTGAAAAGGTTTGTTACTTGTGGAAAGTTGAGGGGAAAACTACAATAAATAATCAACTGGCTGCATAAAGTAGGTCTTCCTCTTAGTTTACAGGAGTTTCTAGTGAAACAAACAGGTGGATTCATAAACAGAACATCTCTGGGTGGTAACATATCCTGCATTGGAGCATGATGTGCAGCTCTCTGCAGGGTTGTTACCTACATTACCCACCACACATCTGTGCCAAGCACTGCACTGGAGTTAAATCAGGGATTTCTATCCCATACTCAGCTACATACCATAAAGCTCTTCTCAGAATCTGAAGCAATAGTTAAGCACTCTTTAGATCAAAAAAATGACAGGATTCACCCCCATAAATACACACAGTCTGCCACATTAGAATATGTTATCCTCAAATCTGTTATCTCTACGTCACAGTTGTAAATCATACTTCATTTCAAGAAAATGCATACTACATGTGCTCGGCATGATAGTTCCATAGGAGAGAATGACACTTCTATGAACACACAGCAGGAACTGTTACAACTGATGCCAGACAGAAATCAATGCAGATTTATGCCATCTGAGAAGCCAGTCTATAAACCTTTATGAAGTAAAAAGTGAAGAAAATTGAAAACAAAAAGATCCAGGTTCTGATCTCAACTACACTATTGATAATCTTTCACAATGTCATTGGTTTTGATTTCTATGTTGTATAGTTTTAAATAACCAGGATGTGTTATTGACTCAAAGTTACACCAGATTTACCCATATATTTGGGGAATAAAAGAAAATAAAAATTCATCTCGATTTACAAGGATCAAAATGAGATACCCTGATTCAAGAGTGTATCATAAAGGCAGTCAAATACTATTCTTGTTCCGAATAAACTCGAGATAGGGTCTTTTATATGCAAATTTTGTCACCCAGTCAGTGCAGCTCCTTGCTTATGCTGCTGTTAACAGATCAACAAGACTCTTCAGTATGAGATGCTGTGTATTAGAAAAGAAATGTTGTAGTTGATAAAGCTTTATGACCTCTAGGACTGGCATTACATAAATGTACAAAGCTTCTTGATTACTGCAGTTACATCCAAAGTAACAAAAATGTTTTGACTGAGTCATTTAACTCAGAGGCCTTCTTGGCAAGGACTCAGTATTGCAGACAAATCCTCTGAAGCTTTCTTTGTGTCACTGGTCAGTGTAAAGTACTAGAGGGAAAAGGTGGGAAGAGTAAAAGTGCTTGCTTTTCCACATTCTCTTCTTGAAGTCCAAAAGCAGGTAACATAGGGCAAGAGTGGCACACCATATTTTCCTTTCAACTGTAGTTCAAGACTTGCTAAGAGACAAAATGGATTATGATTTTTCTTGATAGAAAAGTAACTTCCAGAGGAAGAAAGAAGAAGCAAGGTTCTTTTCCTCCACCCCTATCGGTGGAATACATAGACAAAAAAGTCAATGTGGTACAGAAGTTCCCAAAGCCAGGAGTTTAATGGTCTCAAGTGAAGAGTTTGGGCTGCCTCTGGCACCAGAAAAATAATTTATGTAACATAAGGACAATACAAATTTGGCAGAGTTCTTCAAAATCACATCTGTTCACCATGTATTATGTTTGGTGACAGAAAGAACAAACTGTAAAGCAGTATATGATAAAACAGTGACAGCATGGCAAGTTGGTTGACTATGGTTGCACTGATAATTAGCAGAATTGGCTTGTTGATTGTCATCATGTTCTCCTGTAAGTCATATGGAACTGTGATTTAAAAGATCTTCATGCAACAACTTACATTGCAACATTATTTGTTTCCTAGTACTAAAACTATGAAAGTGTTGTCACATGATTATATCATAATGAAAGATATCTATTATTCTATCAGCAGTTACTACAACCATTAAAATGTTTATTTTTTGAATTATAGACATAACATTGCCAAACTATTTGTACTATTTGATGGAAGGTTATTCTTAGTAACTTGTGTATACAAAAAGAAATTCTTATTTATCTGTCTGTCATTCAGCGTGATGCAACATCTACAACAGATTATTAGAATGGGCAAGGTTTTTCTCCAACAGTTTTCACACAGCTTTGCAACTGTGCTTGCCTTTCACGTCTGTATAATCAGAAATTACAAAATAAGGATATGCTGGGGGAAAACTTTAAAGAACTTTGAAATAAATATGAATTATTAACTGAATTATTTTTTTTCTGTGGTTTCTGTTTGAAATTGCAGTTTGGGTGTTTATTTTCCTGGCTGGTTCTAGGGTGCATCTCTATACAGAACACATTTCCCTTCTTCTAAAGCAAGGAGCACTCTTGGCTATTGTATATTTTAGGAGTGTGTCTAGCTGAGAACCAAAACCATTGTGATAACCATAACACAGAGTTTCTCTCTGTAACTTTTACTGAGCGCTAATATTTCTGTTTTCAAATGTTTGTGATACATTTTAAAATATTAAAACAATTACTTGTGTTCAATTGAAAAAGGAACCACAGTCCTCTGTCTCCAGACAGAAGTCTCCTGTTTTTTCTAAGCCACTGACCACTTGTACTAAGGGACAGCCTAAGCCACACATAAGTCAGTGCGTTATTATGGTTAGAGCTCACCAGTTAGTGAATCCAGCTCCAGCGGCTGCAAGGCTCATCCTTTCAGTTAGAGCTCACCACACCGCCAGTGGGAGTGGGACTTAAGCTTTGATGATAACTGGGGGGGGGGGGGGGAATAATATTATATTTTTTCTGGTTATCAGATGGACAAGTCAAACCAGACTGTCTTCCAGGATAAAGCACAGAAACCTTGCAGCAACTTTTTTTTTAAATAAAGGAAGAAAGATCATTTTGGTACACAGCAAACTGATTTTTGCTCTTCCTCAAATGCCTGCACCCCCAGTGTCCTTAACTAGCCTATTAACTGGGCCAGAAACACTCACTAACTGCATTTTCCCCTCAAAACAGCTACATTTCACTGATGGATAAAATGACTGCTCTCAACACGTGGTACTTTTCCTGGATGAAAGGTGCTGTGAGCCATAAAGGCAATCAGATGTCATTATTTTCAGGTGTCTCTCAATCTGTCATGACTTTTACAACCCCAAAGTTCCTTGGATTGCAAGAGGACCTCTCCAAACATGCTCTTCCAATGAACACTGAAAAGATAAAGACAAGCACATAAACACGTTCCAAGCTTTCAGTCAAGTTTTTTGCTCAAGCTAAGAGGATGTTCTTGCTCAGCCAGATAATAGGTAAAGTTAGCTCAAGCATGGCAGCAAGTACAGGGTTAATTGTGTTCCTCATCCTTATTTAATGTAAATCAAACCTTGGAGTTGTAAAAAGGGAATGTGGGAGGGAAGGGAGTTGCTTCTCTGAAGTGTAGGGAGAACACAGAAAAGGGAAATGGTGTGGGAGATAAAAGAGCAGTCTATCCCAGCACATAGAGAACACGACAGGGAAGGGAGGAAGCAGGTGGTGGGGTTTAGGTTTCAATTGAAGTGCAGGACAATTCAGTGGCCTGTGAGAATGATTTAGCACTTTTCATGAGCCTGACAGTTTTGGCAGTTTATGTTTTCGACTCTTACACCTTATTGGCATGCATGGTGATCTCTGAATTGTGAGAACCTCCAGCTTTCAGAGCAAACATTTTTATGATGGGTTTTAAGGTAAGAGAACCCTTGTTTATATATTGGCTGTACCGTCTAGTCAGTTGGAGTGGTTTCTGGAGCAATTAAAGGGAATGTAGAAAATCAAAGAAAAAAATGAGACTTTTTAAACAGCTTGTCTGGGAACATTTTTCATATATATACACTGCACCATAGTCCTACCACCAAAATGCTTGAACGCTACGTTGCAGAGGATCCAGAAAGGCTTACTCCAAAGATTTTGTATCTGCAATGAAAGATGTGTGTGTGTTTGAATGTGTTTGTATGTTTATGTGTGTGTGTGTATATACAGCTCAGGATACCAGCCCTAGAATTATTCTCATCATAATATTTGGCTGCTGATTACTGTATTTATTTCTTGTTCTTAAGTATCTGTCATACTTCTCTTTAGTTCCATCCTTTGTACTTCCTGGGAGAATGAAGTTCTAATTCTTAGCTAGGAAAAAGGGCAGTGTATCACGACATTGATACCAGCAGGAAATTTGCCCTGAGAATCCACCAGTGTAATGGAAATAACATCAAAATCCAATAGATTTTTAAGTGCAAATATCAAGGCTGTAAAACACACTTTTCAGAGTTTTCATGGAGAACTGAGAGTGTAAGTGAAGTTCAAATGGCCTTAGTTGGAAGCATTTAGCAAATATTTTGCTCTTCGTCTCCAACACATAATCGTTTGAGATATATGTGTTTGTTCTTACAATATAATTAATTTTTTTAAAAGATAGTCATAACAAGCATCCAGACTATAAAGGAGTCATTTTATGTAGGACTCGGCATGAAAGCTCACTGAGTGCAAAAGTAACTTTAACATGTAAATCTTTGTCAGTTTATACTTTAGGTAGCATGAAAGAGCAATCCAACTTAATTTTTTATTATTTTTTTTTACATAAAGATCTCCAGATTGTTCGAAATGAAATGGTTTCAGCATATTGTGGATAATTTTATTTTCTTTCATAAAGTATTTTGCCAATATGTAAACTGTGAAAAAATGACATGTGGGAAGTGAATTGCCAACTCTAGTCTTTGTTTTCAGCTTTTTCTTTCTTTTTTTTTTTTTTTTTTTTTTTTTTCTCTTTTTTCTTTGTTGTTTTTTTGTTTGTTTATTTTTGTGTGGGATTTTTTAAAAATCTATGTCACTGACTCCAGCTATTTCATTTCTTCTCCAGGAATCATTGCTAACATGTCACTAAGCCAAATCCCTTTTCTCTTTATTTTTGTTTTTTTAAAATAGTCTCCAAAAATAAGACTTTGCATCTGAACTGATTTTATTTTTATTATTTAAAAAGTCCCTTGCTTTTGGTAGAAAAATAGTGAATATATTAGCTTTTAGTAATCCCTTGTGTATGTCAATTTCAACTCATTCATGTATTTGTATTCAGGAGAGAAGAAAGGAATGTTTTCCTTGCCATGCTGGAAAATACTTAAAATGTAACTTTTTTTGTTGCTCTTTCTGGATTATATTTGTTTGTTTTTCACTTACTTTGCAACATTGTATGGGTAACCGTCAAGGTCGATCTGTTTCATGCAATTTCAAAGAAGCCATCACAGCTGCCGGGGTAGTTCTCCCTCACAGCTGTGGATGGGGCAATATCCTGTCATCTGTTAGCAGGTATCGCTGGTGACAATGACCTCTCTGCTCCCGTGCCTCTTGCCTGCCACTTTCCTGCACATACACTGTCTGAAAGCTGGTGCTATTGGTCACGGATTCAGCACTCGGGTAGAACTCAATGCAATAACTCTACTACAAGGCTTATTGGTTAATCTTAAAGTGAAGCACCTCTTAAATGTTCTGCATCCTTTTTTTTTGTTGTTGTTGTTTTTGGTTTGGTTTTTTTTTTTTTTTTTTTTTTTTTGGGGGGGGGTGGTGTTTGTTTTGTTTTGGTTGGGTTTTTTTTTTTAAGAGTTTGATAAATGTTTGGTTCTGGTATTTGAAAATATTTTATTTTTAAACAATGAATAAAACAACCAAGTACAAATACACCAGGAAACTAGCCCATCAAAACACAATGTTTTAATCAGGTCAAAATCGAAGTCTTTTCAGAGCATGCTGAATGTTGCCTTATTTGATTTTTTTTTTTTTTTTTTTTTTTTTTTAATATACATCTATTTTCCTTTCTGGTTCAAACTGAAAACTTTTAATATATTAAAATTGTATGCAATCACTGTCTTTCCAACAAATTTCCTGAATCACTTACGTTATTTCTGTTCCTCTGGGACAATTGATGTTCAAGTTAAACCAATATACAACTGGTGTAAATCCATAAAAATAAGGGTTTCCAGCAGCATTTTACTATTTCAGTTCTAATGAGGGCAGAATTTTGTCATATGCTGGCATTTGTGAACTATTTGCTTTACGATGGTAAACACATGTTTTTCTCTGAAAACAAGAGGGGTCTGAGGATTAGGGAATATGAAATTTCTTCAAGGAATTACTGAGATACTTTTGTCCTGCTCTGAGCATTATTGACTCCTATTCCTTGGGGAGAAAATGGAACCCAGCAACGTTCCTGTTATCAACAAATCCTTTATACATTTTAACTCCTTTGTGGTAGCTAAGACTAGTCTAGCCAGCTGTATATGCCACAAATTATTTTTTGCTTCAGTTTTTTTGTTTTTTGTTTTTTTTTTTTGTTTTGTTTGTTTGTTTTTTTAAGGAAAAGCAAATACATCATTAGTTTGAAACTCAATGCAGCAAGGGTGTAACAAGAGACCAAATACAGAGATCACTCAGGAGTTATTTGAAATGCACTCTTTTGTATTTAAGTAGTGAATTTTCTCTGTAATTTAAAAAAATTTAAATGTGCTAGTCAGCGACCTGCCTTCTAACTATTTGTGTTCCATGACTGTTGTTTAGGATTTGTAAATATTACTCTTCAGAAGTATGTGCATACCTATATGCTTTTAAAAAAATGTTTGGATACTTATTACAAAATCACAATGTGTCATGTTGTATCAGGTTGTACCGCATCCCACCTCTGCCTGCTTTGATGTGACCTGAAGTAGTGTCCTGTGCTATATGCGTATCATAGCTATGTCAATTCAGCATGGCCAGATCTGAATGTCCAAACTTGGGTAGACAAGTTCTCTTACTTCACCAGTTAACAACCATTTGCAGGTAACAAAGGAATGGCACAAGGAGTCCCACTTCAGACATGCTTCAATGTATGTTTATGATCGACATTGATGGGCCCCAGCAGGAGAGGGCTGACGTGACTTCTGTAAGGAAGGCACAGCCTTCCATCATTGTAATCTTCTCTGATGCAGAACAGAGGAAAGCTGAGGCAGACACCTTTCTAAGGTTGCCCCCAGTCTTGTGCCACTCAACTGTTCTAACTTCTCAGTGCCTCCTGCATTCAGTGCTGGGTGTTAAGAGCAGGATGATATCTACTGCATCAAAATCCCATCAAATGCACCTCATTTTACTCTTTTTGGTTCTTCTGAAAAACAAATCATTCCACAAGCAGCAGAATGTAGCCACTTTACTGTGTCACTGTTTCCCATGTGGCTGCTCTGGTCTCTGACCTCATGGCTTTTTCCTCAGTAATCATTCTAATTTTAATTTCTTTCCTCTATATGGTATCTACTTTTAGGAATTAAGTAGGAACTTAATACCTTACAGCTTTTTATTTTTCTGTTAGACTTTGTTGAAATTAGCCAAGAAGTTTGAAGCAGGGGACAAAGAGGGTGAATTGGAGAGCTATAATCACATCTGCCTTTTTTCTAAAAACAGGTTACAGTCAGCTTTTTTTTTTTTTTTTTTTTTTTTTTTTTTTCCAAAAAACAGTTTTTCTTGTCCTTTTCAACTAAGATGGTGAGGGCACTCATGTAAATGTTGTTGTGTATAGCTGTGGTTCAAATGCAGCAGATACTAAGACATCAGAGTTATTCCTGATGAAATTGTTCTTTGATTCAGTCTTCACCATCAGCTAAAAAAATATTTTTTTATTATAAAACATTCAAAGGAATTATTTCTTCCATTGTTGAACATA
The DNA here is from genome assembly GCF_963210335.1 of Falco punctatus. Classification (NCBI taxonomy): domain Eukaryota; kingdom Metazoa; phylum Chordata; class Aves; order Falconiformes; family Falconidae; genus Falco; species Falco punctatus. The sequence goes on from NC_137584.1 coordinate 26,553,843, forward strand.
TCATGAAATATTTACTGTAAAGCAACAGACAAACATTATTTCCAAAGAGGACAGTGAAATGTAATGTAGCTTTGAAAAGACATGCCAAGCACAGGCAGCTGTCACCCTCAAATAATCAGAAAGATTAATATATGGTATCAAAATTGTGACTGGTTTTGTTGCTGTTGCATGAGGCTCATTATGAGAGAACAATTTAAAGTTACAATGCAGAAATTTGCATAGCAGACTTAGTTCTTGTGTGGACTGCTTCCAAAACTGTCTTCCAAAGCAGTGGAGACGGGGCTGGTGAATAGTAACAAAAGGAGAAAATGCTGTTTGACAACACTGGTTGGTCTAGCTTTAAATCCTGGAGAGTCAGACCGGAAAGCAGAAAGAGGGAATTAGATATGGATTTCATGCACCAGAATATGCCAGGGCATTTTCATCCAAGTTATGGTTTATTCAAATAAATGGAAAAAAAATGTCAAATGTAAGGGTTTGATGGTGTTGCAGTTTTCACATTCAGCATTTTTGGCTCTGACTCAACTGAGTTTTACATTGCTTGAAGTTGTGACTCATTCTGTTAAAGACTATGTTTCTTTTGCATCATGGGCACAGTATCTTCTGTGTTCATCAGGTGGGGATAAATGCTGGAGCAGCAAAGGCTCTTTAGCACTGCCAAGATGAGAGTGCATGTTTGGTTATGCACTGTCACCACAGAAGTGTATTGACAATGGAATCATAGAATCATTTAGAATGAAAAAGACCTTTATGGTCATTGAGTCCAACTGTAAATCAATGCAAAAGCATTCCTTCATGTACCTGTGAATGCACTTAACCCCTGAATTGATATCTGCTGTGGGAACATTTAATTCTTGTTCCTGGTTTTGGTGCCTTCAAAGGGTAAAATTTATCCTGGCAGAAGGATATAGACAAAAAATTTTAAAACTGTGTAAAGCACAGAGGTGAATTGGGGCGGAATGGGTGAATGGGGGCTCTCCATCACAGTTGGGAAAGGTTGTGAGAGAACACAATGCCTGCAAGCTGGTGGGAGGACACTTCATATTGAAGCAAATCCTGCAGCTCCCACACTTGATGCAGTTTGCAGAGCGGCTGTGGCTGCTCTCGGAGCACTGTGACCCCCACTTCTTGAATAGTGAATTCAATTTGCTGTTACTGTGTTTATGCCTGTGAGCAAGTTGGTTTCCCACCTCACTCCATCTGCTTACAGGCACAAGCACAGCTAAAGGGAATTCAGTTTTTCATTTAAATGAATACTGGTGGGAGCTTGAGGTATTCACATCTCTCTGGTGAAAGCCTGGAAGCTGTTCAAAAACTGGAGAAAAGTAAAAGACAGGGTCTGTCTCATTTGGATTGTTCTTCAAGGAAACAGGAGCTACAAGAAGATTAAAACTGTGATGATAGAGTAGGAGCAGATGTTCACTCTTGAGGGCAGTGATGGAACAATAATTATAGCATATGTCGGTATCCTATAGACAACAGAAGACTTGTACCAGTAACTGTAACATGATAGATCCAGACGAATATGCCAGTACCACTCATCTTTATGTTCTAATGCACAAGGAACAAAAACGAAAAATAAGATGCCTCCTCTCATGTACATACAAAACCTCTGAAAAACAGCAAGATATTATTCAAAGAAAGGCAAGTTTATTATAATTGGGGTTTTTTAGTTTAAGAAAGAGGAGAAAATTGATAATTAGTGTTGGATGAAAAGTAGAAGGAGAGGCTTTTGTGAAAGCATTTTAGTTACCTGGGGAAAAGGGAGCTGGGTGAACCAGAGAAGAGACTGAATTGCATCCCAAATACATAAGTCAAGTGCTGCCTGTACAGAAAAAGCCTAGAACTAAAGAACTGGAGAAAAAATTGTAAAGCAAGAAGGGAGTCTAGAATGAAAGCTACACTGGTTAGCATGCAAAACCATCTTTAAAATACAAGCCAGGCTTAACACATAGCAGTGTTTTGCAGGCTTCTGCTTATAATTCCCACTTACTGTTGTGATTCTCACTCGTACAGCTGAATGTGACCCTAATTTTTAGAACTACTGATAGACTAATGCTTACATATGCCTGATGCAAATCATCAAATATACACAAGTGTTTAAACTTGCAGTTTGTCATGTCTGTTCTAAGATTTCAGCAGCTGTTATTTATTTATTTAATCAAAAGCAGATTTTATCTAACATTGATGTGAAGATTCCAAGTATGCATCTACTTTTTCTCTTCTGTCCGTAAAGGAATATTGCTTTCACCAGGGAACTCTAGAAAGCTGTTTCTGCTGAAGGCAGTGGTCTTGGTTAGCAAAAAAGGTAATTTACAAGGCTTGATACCAAACGTGGTAAGCAAGAAGTGCTGCCTCTGGCAACTTTATTTAGAAATTCACCATTTATTTCAATGGAACTGAGATTCCACTCCGTCTCCTTAAAAAAATGTCTTTAACTGTACAAAAGAGGAGGTAATGCAAAGATTTCAAAAGGCAAAAAAGTATTATGTTGATTTTCTTAACAGGCCTTGCTAGAAGCCTTTCATTTGCTGTCTTTTTGTATCTTTTTTGGCATTTTCATCAATGTGAGCCATTCTGACAGAGCTCAGGATTTGTCTTGGGTGTGAAAGAGAATAGTGAAAGTGAGACATCCAACTTCATGTTGCAGGCAAATAATACTTCCCCTGTGTTCTTTCTGCCAGTTGGCCTGTAACTCTGGCATTAAACAGTTCAACAGTGAATAATGAGAGAGATCAGGAGGAACTGAGCTTGAATCAAAACAACATAGAGAATATTACAGGAGGACAGATTATTTTTAAAAGAGCTATTTCCTTTGGTTTCTAAACACATTATTTCATGTGCATATGGAACCTATACAGGGACAGTAAATTATAATACGGTTTTCTCTAAATGGAAAGGATCAAGTTATTTAATATTCTAACTTAATGAATAAATAAGAAGGAAATGAACAGGAAGTGTTGAAGAAAAGAAGTAGTATGTATTTTCACTGCAGCGTTTGAAATTCTGTGAAAGCATTTAAGTCTACTTCTGCTTCTGATTCTTCATTTACTCACAGGGTTTATGTTATCAAAGACAGCTAGGACAGCTGAAGCACCAACTACTGCAAGACTGGCAAATACCCAGGGTTTGCTATAGCTGTAGTGGAAACATGGTGGTTTGAACTTCCAGGTTCTGTCTTTGGATGATCTTACAAAAGTTGATTTAATTCTACTGCTTTTTCCACTGCCTTCTCTCTCTTGCTGGTGTTTGTAACTGTGCACAGCATTTGGTCAGAACTCCTCCTGCACTCACCTCCAAAAGTGAGACACTTCCTCACTGAAGTCAAGGAAAAACTGCCAGCCAATTGAGGAACAGCAAGATTTCCCATGGACCCTTCATTTACACTTGGCACAGAGGTAAATGGCAATTAAAAAAAGGCTGCTACAAGTTGTTCCTGTAGCTTTTGTAGAATTAAGTGTTCTGAGGCTTAGTGGACAGATAAGATGCTCACACCTATAAACTAATAAATAAATAAATACACACATTGCTATGGCAAAAAAGCATGTCAAGTACTGTACTGTTCGGGATGTATGGTCAGGGTATGTGCTGAAGTTTTAAATAGAACAGTTCAAGGCCACTGAACTCTGATTACAGCAAAGACCTGTCCTATTGTGCCAAGAAGTTAGCAGCACAATGATTTTATCTACCTGTTTGAATAAAGTAGATGTGTTTAGCTACCCCTTGGACTGGGATTTTGCTTACAATGATATTACAGATCTGATACATATGTTACTTTAGATCTTTATTTGATATAAAGCTATTTATAGTCAATTCCTGAGCAGAAAATATGAGACAGAGAAAAAACAATAAATGCTGCAGAAAGATACAGAAACCCTTCAGCCAGTGTTAGTCTGGCTGGACTTAACTAGCAACAGTTCAGCTCCAACCATGCAAACTTCCCTGCCTCCAACAGAGCCGCTGAGGTTCCCTGCAGAGCACTCCTCAGTGCAGTAGTTCTGCAAAGTCTTGCTGGAGCCGGTGCCGCAGGGCATGGATGCATGGAGAAAAGTTCACCAGGGTCTCACCCTGAGCCCAAATTAACAAACCTTTCAGAAACCAGGGTGTTAAGGACACACTGCGACAATGCTGCTAGACATGAGGTGGAATTAGCCTGAGTGCATCCAGATTTATTGTCCAAGTACATGCTACTAAACAAAACAGCATTAGGTCAAGTCTCTTGCCCAAAAGCTAGCTGGTTTTCTTGGTATGTTCGTACTATGCAGCTATCCTGAACCCCATCTGGGAAGGTAGCATCTCAATTGCCTGCTTGGAGTGGTTCATGAGCATGCCCAAATATTGCCTGAGACTGTGTCACTTACCGAGGTCAAATTTTTCAAGAGAACAGGTCTAAAAGTTTCAGAATAGATGAAAATTCTTTTGACCAGGTTTGTGCCCTGGCACTGTATAATTTACTAGTACATATGTAGCCGCTAACTTCAGTTTAGAACTGGATCTGTCCGCCTTGTCATGCATGGAGCCATGTCTAGTTCACCACCAGAAAAAGGTATTTTTAAAACCTTAAGTCAGAGCTACTTACGAAGACTTTGGTGCAAGTATATGGCTGGATGCCAGGTGCCTACCAAAGTTGCTCAGCTGCTCTGTCACTCCCCTCCTCAGATGGACAGGGAAGATAAAATATAACCAAAAGCTTGTGGGTTGGGATAAGGACAGGGAGAGAGCGTTCAGCAATTGCCATCATGGGCAAAATAGACTCGACTTGGGGAAATTAATTTATTGCCATTCAAATCAGAGTAGGGTTGTAAGAAAATAAACCCAAATCTTAAACACCTTCCCCCACACCTCCCTTCTTCCTGGGCTTAACACGATTCCTGATTTCTCTACCTTCTGCACCTGAGCGGTACAGGGGGGCAGGGAATGGGGGTTGCGGTCAGTTCATCACCTGTTGTTTCTGCTGCTTCTTTTCAAGGGAAGGACTTCTCACAGTCTTCCTCTGCTTCAGTGTGGGGTCCCTCCCATGGGAGACAGTTCTTCATGAACTGCTCTACCACGAGTCCTTTCCATGGGGTCACAAGCCCTGCCAGCAAACCTGCTCCAGCATGGGCTCCTCTGTCTCCATGGGTCCACAGGTCCTGCCAGGAGCTGCTCCAGTGTGGGATTCCCATGGGGTCACAGCCTCCTTTGGGCACCCACCTACTCCAGAATGGGATCCTCCACAGGCTGGAGGTGGATATCTGCTCCACTGTGGACCTCCATGGGCTGAGGGGGACAGCCTGACTCACCATGGGCCTCACCACAGGTTGCAGGGGAACCTCTGCCTTGGTGCCTCGAGTACCTCCTCCTGCTGCTTCTTCAGTGACCTTGGGGTCTTCAGAGCTGTTGCTCTCGCATAGTCTCAGTCTTCTCTTTGGCCATTGTTCTTCCCATTTTTTTAAATTCCTGCTCCTTAACAGTGCTATCCCAGAGGTGCTACCACTGTTGCTGATGGGTTTGGCCTTGGCCAGTGGCAGGTCCATCTTGGAGCTGGCTGACATTGGTTTTGTCAGACATGGGGGAAGCTTCTAGTGGCTTCTCAAAGATGCCACCCCTGTAGCCCCCCTGCTACCAAAACCATGCCATGCAAACCCAATACAAAGTAGAATTCCTACCTCTAGTTGGACCTGAATTTACTTAATGCGGGCAGCAATGAGACTGCACTGTGTTTGCCTGATCTCTTTATTCTGGGAACAAAGAGCCTTGTGTATAATTAGCTTTGTGTAAAAGTACCTTGAACCAAGTAGGTTTCATCCTGTCTTGTTTCCTGGATAAGAGAACAGTAGAGCTCTCAGGGCAATATAGGTTTGTTTATGTGGTGTTGTGCTTTAAGCAGAAACACTTTGGGGCTTGGAGGTCACTCCATGACCTGGATAATCTGCACTGATAATCTCACTGCAGGTAAACTGCAAGAGGACTACAGTGTCATAAAATGTATAGGTTGATGTCTACAAATATTCAGAAATATGGGTTCTCCACCCATTTTGTAAACCTGGGACAAAGAGTCATTGACATTTAAATTTAATTTATTTGTGCTGTGCAGTACTTTCGTACAGTAAGTGCAGATTTTTATACCTATGAGAAATAATGACCAGTAATAAAATATATGAAAGTGTATTAGATGTTCTTGAAAGTGTCTGCATGTCTGTTTGGGTATATAAAATATGAACTTGGCTGAATTTGACTGTGAACTAGAGAATAAGAAGAAATTAAGAGTGTTAGATATTAAACTTTTTTTTTTTTTTTAATGCCAGATAAAATACTGAAAAGACTAAGAGGGAGGGAAGTGGAAGAGAAAAGGACAAATCAGCAGGGTGAATTGACATGAACAAGCAGATCGCCTGAATGTGAGCACTGGGAGGCTTCTGCAGGAGCCAGCACTGAGCCCCCTGTGCCCTACGTGGGCAAATGGGGCTTGTGTGCCAGAGCAAGCTTGGCTTCACCCACCCACACCCCAGGCTTAGCATTTGCTGGTACCTTAAGCAAGACCCTTCCCAGGGCTCTCTGGGTCACCTAATCATGCTGGGTGGCATGAGTGAGGCAGGGTCTGGCCTAGCAGCTTGAGCTTGACCAGCACCATGGCTCTGGCCAGAGCTACCTCACACTGCTGAGGGACAGAGTGCATCAGTGGCCACCCGTCTGGGGCTGTGAGGATGTGAACCGCGCCATGCCAGCTGGCTTTGGAGCCAGAGAACAAGGCTTGGCCCAGCAGAGCTACTAGCGCAGACAGAGCTCCAGATATTCCATTTTACTGCTTAATTCCAAACTAGGGTAAGACGACATGCAGACAAGTGCATACCCTTCAAGAAGTTTCTGTGCCTTTTTAGTATGAGAAGGGCACAGACCTATAGCAAATAATGAGCACACTTACAGACATTTCTTTATCACAGTTTCCTCTCAGCACTGACAGAAGTTTTGGCCAAAGACAGCATCCTTTCAAGATTCCCTGGCTCCTCTTTCCTATAAATGTTTTTCTTTCCACTGAATCATGTTCTTTCACTCCCTCCCTTTGCTGCAGATTACTTTTCTATGATTTTGGCTGGTCCTGCATTTGCAAGAGATTATTTTGCTATGAAAACATACATTAAGCTTCCTGTGTCCCATTTAAAACTTAATGACATGCTCTTTGGGTCTCTCAAATTTATATGTACTGCCGTTCTTTTTGTCAGGCTTCAGGCTTTTTCAGCAGAAATTTGGAATTACTTGTTCTCTTAGCACAGTTCAAGGTACTCCTATCAAAACGAGATGTTAGGAAGCTAAATATTACCCTGTTGTTCCAGACCTTGGATACAGCAATGACAGTAACTGGCTTGTTCCATGGTGAAGTAATGTCATGATCAAAACCAAAATTCATGTACTTTGTTACTTCCTGTAAAAGGAAGGGTCCTTCTCTTGTTATATTTGGTGTATTTATGATATCCTCAAGTAATCAGTTTATTGCTCAGTGGGTGAAAAATGAGGCTTGGTATTATAGGATGAAAATATAAGCTTTTGCCAAGGAAAAAGTCTGAACAGAACATTTATAAGACACCTATGAATAGTTTGGAATTTATTCGGAGCTCTCCAAGTATCCATAAAGATCTGATCACTGCAGTTACTGAAGCCTAGAGAGAAATTTAGATGATCCAGTACTTTAGGGTGAGCTGAATTCCCCTTTCCTCCCCATTGACAAAATTGACTGCATTTCCCTTGTTTGAAGTTGATGCTTCTACATCTAGGTCATACATAAAACCATGTTATGAACAGCTAAGTTTAAGGATGTGGGTCACTTACCTATGCTAAGTTGTCTGGTACCTTTCGAGATAGCATGGGATGTCCTGTTTGGCCTTTCAGGAGCTTCTCCAGAAGTCTCACACAGATCTTGTGTCACACCTGTCAACCCCATGCAGATGCCCTCGAAGATGTTCTGTAGCAGAGTCAAATGGCTATGAATTTCCTATTTTTAGGCAACCTAATCAAACACTTGAATATGGAGAAAAATTCCACCACTTCTCTGACTGTCCCCAAGTGCTTAAATGGCTTCAAACTTAATTCTGATTACACGGACTGGGCCAAATTCATATCTATTTCCTGCTTCTGCTTGTCCTTGGGTTAACACAGATTTCTATTTTATTGTGGACATGCCTGGATAACTAATCAGTTTGCTAAATTTTTCAAGGTCTTTCCAGGAAAGCAAGCAAAGAAAGATTGGTACTGCTCTTTTGGAGGAGCCGATGGAGCAAGGCTTTTTGTCTGTTGTTTTCCTACCCTGCCAGCTCTTTCAGGCAGAACACCATCTCATTTAGCTTCTCTCACCTTTTTGGTTAAATGGGTATAGAGTAAAGATAATGAGTCAATTTTGCCCTCACATTGACCTGCTTGGCTCTCCAGGGCCAGTAGTATCACATTTTTCCCATTCAATGGAGGAAGGACTTGATAAAAGCCATCTGACACTTTGTTACTTGAGGATTAATCATCTGAGAAGCCTTTTAAGTGAGATAGCATAGAAGTGGGGACCAATACAAATGTAAGGTAGAGCTGAATGTGACATTTTACTTAAAAGAAAAGGAAACAGGGCCATGTAGGATCAGCTTTCCCTATCCATTTCTTATATTTATAACTTACTTTTTCCACAGAGAATTTGTTTTTGGTTATTTGTGCAGTGAAAGAAATGTCTTTAATTTACCAGCAGGAAACGTTATAAAATTCTGTAATGCTGTGGTTAATATGTGAGAGGTCGTTTTGCTCTGGAAAGGTGTCAGAAAAACTGGGAAGGGAAAAATGCTTAGAGATTCATCATAACCTTTCAATCCAATCATTCCTGCATTTGTTTTTGCTTTGGTTCAGTTTTTGGTCATCAAATTGGAAACTGTCAGGACAGTGAGTAACATTGTGTCCCCAAATCTTTATGTATGATGAAAGCAAACCATTCATCTGTATTGCTAACCCTGGGGGAAGTGGGAATACAAACCAGAGAGAATCTGAATTCTCTTAAACTGCTATAGCAAATACTGTTGAATCAGTGTGATTGGCGTGACTGTGCTGTGGACCCTCCTGGCAAAATGCCATTCTCAGTGCAGGTCTGAGCTGCAGCTCTGTAGTGCAGTGCTGCTCTCGGAAAGGAGGACTCTTAAACTGCCTGCTGTATCAGTATGGAATGGCTTTCATGGGACAGAAGCCTCACTCTCTAATTGAATGTGTTTTGTTTTTTTTAATTTTTCTCCTGGCATCTGTCATCACTTCTGTGACTGGAACAGTCCGTGCTACAGTTATTGTTGTTTTCCTACTGATCCCATTAATGTTTTCTAAACATTTAGCATTTCTTTAGTGTGGATAGCATTTCACTTGCAGAACAATGTTTATATAATGTATACCATTGCACCTATTAAAATGTTTGGAAGTGATTACTGTTTCTTTACAGGTACACTATAACAGTGCACCAAAATGTCTGGGTTTGGCCCTCAGCACTGTGCTGCAATTTATTTAACTTCACCTGCCTGGAGTTTGAGCCATGCTGCTTACACACCACTCCCATACATTCTCAGCAATGCCCTTGCTTTCACCTACACGGATTCTATTAAAGTCAGCAGTGGAGCTGATAGAAATCTTTTCTTCTCTGGAAACTGCTGTTTTGAATAAATAATTTTTTTATATATAAAATCACATTTATATGATCAATATTCATTAAAAATAGAATAAAACTATTTTGAAAATGCAAAGGTATCGTTTTAACATTTTAACAATGATAGATTTTGAATCTTAGCCACAATTTAAAAAGATATTAAAGCAAGCATCAGTAAGCAGCATTTGTAATTCAGCAAAATGAAATATTTAAACCTTATCTTAGGAAAGTTTTACTATTTTGCCTGAAATTTTATTTGTTTTTCTTTTTGCCTGAAGTTTCCTATTTTATCTGAAGTAAGTGTGAAATATATGTTACAAAAATGTTCCAAGATAGAAATTTCATTTTCTGAACCGCAACAATATTTATCTAGATGATTGGTATTCCCTGCAATTTCACCTCAATACCAGAACTGTATGGGATTTTCTTGAACTGCAGTATCTCTCAATTTAAAATACACATTATTTCATTAGGTGGTCTGTGCTGGAAGGAAAGGTTTAGTATTCTTATAAAAATCTCTATTAGTATTTGTAGAAAGTCGCTCCATTAATTTGCAATTTTTTTCTCAAGTTCACTTTGTTTATCAAGTTCTATCTTACTTTTTTGCTATATCTTTTATGTATGTTCTCACACACATATTCATATATAATAGCTTTTAAGCAGCCTAAAATGAAAACTATTGGGGGTGAGGGATGGGGGTGAAGAAAATAAAAGAGCGAAATTTGTTTAAAGACTCATCTATTCATAGGTTTTGCATGCTGTTTGGTAAAATTTCTTTCAGCTTTCTCCTCAGACGTCCCTAGTAAACTTGATTCCATCAATTTTTATGACGAGGTTGCTCCTTCTAATCTACTGTTTGGGGAGTTTCATCAGTGATGGAAGTAAATCCTTTATTTTGGTTAAAGAAAAGGATATTGTTAAGCTCTTTCTAACGAAGCAATGAACTCCAGAACTGACTATTCTCACCTATCTCATTTCAGGCACTGGGCATACCTGGTTGCTGGTTCAAGCTCCAGACTATTCAGAATAGGCTTTTGTATAAAGTAGAAATATGGGAATGCTCTGAGATCGAACTTCAACCTGGATACAGATTTTAAAAGAAGTTAAAGAATGAACAGAGCCAAGAGATTTATGTCTCTGGGCTTTCAAATCTAGTTTCAAGTGTTTGCATCTTGAGACATGCATAATATTAGCATAATAACTATATTACTTTCAAGTGATCCTTGGTCCTCCTACTATGCATTTTGCAAAGTGAGACATTCGTTTTGTGGTATTGCACAGAATCCCCAGTCACCCTGAGGTCCAAATGAAGGAGTAGAGGAAAGGTGAGATCAGATATATACCATTTTTCTAGGCATTGGCAATTGTTGTTATCAGCAAACAGTTCTCAGCACCACTTCTCCTCAGTCTATTTATTAGTAATAGTTTGGTTTCTTATAAGCATACAGAAATATGAAATACGAAATAAGTAATAATTATTATAATGTGTATTGTGTGTCTTGCATTCTGGCATTGTATCTATTCAATTATGCTTTAAAAAATTGTGTGTGAAAGGATTTTATTAAACCTTCAGGTATCATGATTACAGGGATTTTTTTTCTATCGGTTTATACTGAAGGTGTTTCTTTGATTTTTTTTTTGTTGTTTGTCTCTTTTGGAGTGTTTTTTTGTTTGTTTGTTTGTTTTGTGGTTTGGTTTTTGGTTTGGTTTTTTTTTTGTTGTTGCTGTTGTTGTTGTTTTGGGGTTTTTTGTCTTGTCTTTTTAATTTCTGACCGACATAAATTATTTAGGTAGTTCTCATGGCACATGGTAGATTTTCTTTTCCTGGATTTTGACAAGTTGGTTTTACTCTTGAAACTATTTAACTGCCAAAACAATGCACAAATGATGCCCAATACACAAGAATGTGAAGCATGTAGACTTATCTAGTAGGCATCTCCGGAATAACATATGTCCTAAAAGTCAGCTTGCCATCACTGGGGAAATGGTGACATGTCTGAGGCACTGCTGCTGACATTGCATGAGGTTAATGAATGACAGTGCCAAAATGCCAGCACTTACCTTGTCACCGCCAAAGAGCTACAATTAAATTGCCCCTTAAAGAACTGACAAGTGACGAAAGGGGTTTCAGTGAAGGTCATGAGTATCTAAGATTTCTATCCCTTTGAGCACTGCTGTAATTTCTGATTTGCCACAAAGAAATCACAAGACAAATATCCTCTATAACCCAGCAGTCTTCCTACAGAATTATTAAATTACTGGGTCACAGTTAGTATTAAACTTGTAATATTAAGACATATTGTACGGCACCACAAGTTTATACACTAAAACTGTTCTATGTCCTAAGTTATATTTCTTTCTTGGCCAGCAGTATCTATAAAAAAGGAAGAAAGTCCTCCAAAATGCATTAGAATTTTCTTTTTGAAAGAGTGTGGAAGGGTTTTTTTCTCCTGAGAAAGACATGATTTGTATCACCCATGCGAAGGGAAGATGGGTACTGTCTAACAAAGGCTTGACTGTGTATCCACTGACACAAGAGGATGGAATGAATGTACCTCTTGTGCCGATATTAATCTGAGCAAAATATTTCAGTCTTTTTTTCTTTCATCAATCAGGAAAAAATCCTATCAACAGAGGTCACAGAATTTGGTTTCCAGGATTTAAATGGACATTTTCAAATGAACCTTGTTTCTTAAAGCCCTCGTCTTTCTTACTGTGTGGCCACATCCCTAGAACACGTGTCAAACTTTATTTACAGGTATCTGAAATAAATAAGTGAAAGTATTTACTCTATATTAATTTTATTATGTGTATGAGTCCTTGCAATACTAGAAAACTATTTTACTCATTTGAGGGAAAGGGTAATTTATTTATATTTTTAGACATTATTTGTGAGAATGCTTTGGACTTAAATAAGACTATGAACTCAAAACTGAAAGGCAGAGAGAAGAAATAATCATAGTATTCAGCAAGCCTGCAAGAGAAATCTTTCTGCCTGAGCTTTGAAAATAAGGTATATGTGTAGTGTCTATATTTTTTTTTTCCTCTCAGATGGCAGAAGTTGCAGGCAGAATTGTCCACCCCAAAAGCAGTGACGTGGAATGAGAAGATAGAGAGAAAAGCCACCATCAGCTGACAAAAACAAGCAGAGAGGAAGGAAAAACCAGTTAAACAGACAAGAGCTAGTCCCTGGCAATCTCTGAAGTGGGGAGAACAGTTTTGTATCTTCCAGGGGGCCCCAAAGGAGCACTGAACATTGTAACACCAATTGCTGAGTTTCCTGAAACTGCAGCACTCTGCTTGAAGAGTGGAATGAACGTTTATTGACCTCAGTGCTGATACTCTGAAATATGGGACTTCTCTTGCTTGGACTTGGGGTCCTCCAGCAGTCCTGCAGTTAGGGAGCATGGTGCAACTGCTGTTGAGGCTCCAAATACCCATTCTGCATTATAGTGGAATCTGTATTATGGTTTCATTCTAAAATGTAGTTGGATTAGGAAAGAATGCTAAAATATTCTTTTTTATTTAGGATGGGCTAGCGTTAACAGTATTTCTACACAAACTAGAAATCCCTCCTCCCCATACCTAAAATTCTAATTTTTGTTCAGAATCTTTAAATGGTAAATAACTAGAAAGTTTCTCAATCAAAGGTTTCAGCTTAAGACAGCCCACTTTTGGAGGGCTGCCCCCACCACTGATTTACAAAGCCAAGATGTCACAAAATCATAGAATAATTTAGGTTGGAAAAGACATCTGGGTGCCATCTCATTCCACACCCTGCTCCAAACAGGGCCAATTTTTGTCATGTTGTTCGGGACTTTTTCACCTGAGCTCTTAATATCTTTGAGGACAGAGATTCAACAACCTCTCCCAGTAACCTGTTCCAGTTGTCAATTGTCATGAAGTTTTTTCCCCCAATATCTAATTTTAATTTCTTTTGTTGCAACTTACATCCCTTGCAACTTGTGTCCTTCTGTCAACGAGCACCTCTGAGAGGAGTTTGGCTTCATCTTCTCTAAACACAGTCCTCTCATAAGCACCTGCGCAGACATGGGCATCCACACGGTGTTTGTGCTGTACCTCTCTAGGCATCTCGGCGTTGGGTAGTCCTGCCAAGGCATCAACCCATTTTATCCTTGCAGGCCATCAACATTAATTTTTAATTCTGATGGTCTCCAAATTTTTTCATAGTGTCAGAGAATATCAGAACAAATCACTTGTTTTGCAACTTGTTCTCTGCAGCTGCAGAGATACAGGTTGATACAGGTTCATATAGGCTGGTAGATGAGACACGATACTACATCCCACAAGCAAGGTGGGGAAAGCCTGCTGACTTGTGGCTTCCCCTGAGAAGTACTAACTAAGCTGGTCCAGGCCTGAGCTAAACGACTCTCTCAAAGTTAACTAATATGTACAAGTATCAACTGTGTCCTCAGCCATGCCCCCTGAGCCACTCCTGCAAAAGGCAGGGATTCAGCCATAATACCACAGTCAAATATTTTGAATATGACACATAGAAATGTAATAAATGGTCCAGCTATTAAAATCAATGTTCTGGACAGCTGCTTATCATACCTAAAGCCAAGCAGCAGTTTTGGTTTTGCTTTCCAGTTAGTCAGATGACTCCATTTACAAAATAATGTCAGACTTTCAGGGCCACCCTTGGAGTAAACTGGAACTTTGCTTTAGAGCATAATTTATTTCTTATGTCTCATATGTAGGAAAAGTGATACATATCTCTAAATGTGACTACCCTTAATTTAAAAATCTTACTCATTAATTTGCAATAATGAGGTATAATGAATATTTATAGAAGATTTTATCTATACCTATTAATTTACCATGAAATGCCACTGATATCTGCATTTTGAGTTAAGGCAGAACACAAGGCAGAATTAAATGGAAAAGCTGATAAAACTTCTGTTTGCCGTGTGAGGCTTGATTCTTAGGTTTAAAGGCTAATATGTTCTGTATAAATGTCAGTTCAGTATGTAGATCACTAGCTACATCATTGAGAACTGAGTGAACTCCATGGATGTAATTTTACTGCTAGTATGGGTCATCATTGTTCCCCCTGTACTTTAGGCATAATCTATAAACCCCTGTATTTCTGTATTTAGAAACGGAATGTCCTCACTTCCAGTGGTTACTGTGAGACTCTCAAGGAATCTTTCACTTGAATTAAAGATCAAAAGAAAAGCTGTGATTATAACTCGTATGGTTTTCACCATTGTCTTCGATAAAAAGTTTCAATCTCCATCACCAATCATTATACATTCAACTGCATGAGACACTATTTAGTGTGGCAGTGTTCTCCCCTTTGTAATTGCAACTTTATAAGCAATTTCTTTTGTTACATAGTTTATATAAAGAGAAGTGGTTGACTGAAATGTTTCAATTTAATTTTGTTTTATGAAACAAAAACTGCAGCAAATTCTGCCATGTGCTGATTTTATCTAATGAATGTATTGCAAATGTAAAAATGTGAGTAAATGTATTCAGGTGAAGAACAGTGATGAGAAAGAGCAAACATATTCATAACCTTTTATTAACTTCTTTTTTTTTTTCCTTTAGTCAAGATAGATTTTCCTTGGGATTTATAGTAAGTAAAGATGTGGAAATAACTTCTGGTCTTCAAAATTCATCAGCATTTTATATTCTGTAACTGGTTTTTGCATGAGGGAGTAATTCTAGTTAAATCAGCTCACCAGACTAAACACTTTGTACAGTATAAAGTTTGAACACATTCACAAAATAATTCTGCATCAAAACCTGGTGTCTAACACAGCTCATTCTGGCTTGAACAAATTAAATAATGATAATTAATAATAACAAATAATAATAATAATGATCCAGTCCTGTAAATCTAATTTAAGGTCTTTTACTGTAACTACAAAAATATGTATACTGAAACAGGAATGTCCAATTATAATGCTGACACTATCCTGCTTGTTTTACACTGTAAAGCTCAGCCCTGGACAGGGCTTTTTGCTCTATTTTATTAATTATCTACCCGATTAATTCTTTACACTACTGAATGTTTTTCAGTGCTATCAGAAAAATCTGGGTTCCATTAGACAGAATTCAGTAAGTCTTCCTGGGAGAGCAAATGCCTTTCTCTTGGGAGCTCTGGTTACAGAAGCCAGACAGAAGGACCTGAAAAGGGCCTCCTGGAGGTTTTAGGGGGGGGGGTGGGGGGGGGGGTGGGGATGTGTTGTGGCGGTGGGGTGGTTTCCACACAGTTTGCAAAAAGAAAACTAGCCTAGAAATCTGTTTTTCTGCATGGGCAGCTGTACTCTGTCAGAACTTTGAAAAACACACTGTATGTCTTTCAGAAGGTAAGTGAAATGTGAAAGTATATGACAGCTAGATATAAGCAGAGGTACTATTGGAGCATAAACAAATATACTTTTTCTATCAAAAACACCTACAGTGAAGCTTTGGGTTCAGCTTCTCAAACATTTCTGAATACTGATTTGAAATCTAAACGGCTTCTCATGGGTACTATATTTATGCCTCTTTGCTAACTGCCAAAAGGTTTAACAAAAGTTTTTTTGTTCACACAAAATATTAGGAGCAAGTCTACACCCATCTTTACCTGCACACTTGGGTAATGATGTATTGAAAACGAGGGCTTCACTATTCATTCCTTGTCTTTCGTTCATTTCCTATCTTACAAGTTTCATTTGTCAGACCAGAAAGCAGAAAAAAATGTCTAATGTCCAAGATAACGAACCGTGCACCCAAGTGGTAAGCAGTCCATAGTTCACACATAAACAGCCTACATGCTCAACACAGGGAAATTCAGCAAATGCCTAGATACCATAACTCATTTTTTTTAAACCAGGATTGCATTATCCTTCTTTTTCCTTTCTACAGTATCCTGTAATACTGAAATCCTTATAATACTGACTTTTCCAATCTCTTCCTGCCAAACTTTAGTTTTCTTACACTTGCACAACTCACAAACATCACTATTCCCTGTTATTTTCCTGAAAGAAAACCAATTGAAAACAGCTCCACCTTGGTTTGAGGGTAAAGATATTCAAGGTCACGTCTCATTATTCAGAAAGGTAGCAGCAGATGCCCTTCTTTGTCAGGGCCTCGCCAGTTGTTTGATTAGAGGTACGTGGCTGACACTGTGATAAACTGGAACTGGGACAAGGACTCAGGCTTATTTCTAACTCAGGTGCCCTAAACAATGCACGCTGCCATGCTTAGATAGTAATATTGATTTAAAATGCAGGCACAAATAATTTCAAATTAACAAGAGGAACTGGGAGGGGGTTTGACCACCATTTAGTGGTTTCTTGCATGTTCTTAAGGAAAATAGTGGAGAGATTGAGGAATCTTAAAGGGAAGACGAGGACACAAGCACTGGATGGTAACACTGAACAGGATCCGGCCTTTGCAAAGTGACTGGGAAAAGCAGAAAGCTCCATGGCTGAAAAAGGGATTTGGATTCATGGACAAACACTGGCCATTGAATTTTGCTGTATTCAGAAAATAAAGGTTCTTGCATACTTGAATGTAAATGGCAGTGCATTTGAGCTACCCTATTCTATGACCAATTTCTCATCTTAATGACACTATACTTAACTGCTCAGTACAAAACATCATAATGATATTGTTACGAAACACAGCCTGATCTTGCTCAGTCCTGAATGAAACAGCCTCAAACAAACAAAAAGAAAAAGAAAAGCCGATGCTGAGATGAAGCACATGTACTAAATAAAATAGCATCTCTGTAAATAATACTTTAACAAATACTGCTGGTAGGGAAAACCATAATGACAGAGCTGCAAGAGAGTGATGTGCTTGGACCTAGCCTTCGAAATTGAATATCTTGAGCAATGCACTTCTCCAGCAATTTCATGCATTTTCTCAGCTAATCTCACATCGCCAATATCAAGCTTGTCATATTGATTTTAAAGGGGAGGTAAAAAAAAATGGGAAGGTAGTTTGCCTTTGTCAATCCTGAACATGGTTGCCAGGCAACTTGATGACCTTACTTGGGATGGATTGTTACAGTGACCTGACTAAATACCCCCAAATCAACTGAGAATTTGTAAAGAAAATGCAGCAAAGTTAAAGTATTTCCTCAATAGTAAGTATTACGTTTCCCGTTTGTGTCTATAAAGAATAATACCTACAAGGTGTTCTTGTTAAAGGTGAAGAATATTCTTTGTGCCCATTAAAAATGGGTAATTAGATAAAAGGAAGAATGGTCTATTTGACACTGAAAACTATTTCATTTTACATTGTTTCCATTTAAAGTGCAAAAATTGAAATATATAATTAATTTAGTGTAACCTTCTTGTTACAAATGTGGACTGTTTCTTAGATATACTGTTCTGGAATGCTGAGTAGGACAGGTATGTGTAGATTAAGCTAAGAAGTTCTGAAGAAGATTTTTGAAATGCTGCTTTATTTGATAAATTTTGATCTTCATTTTGCTGTAAGTGATGTTTGTATTTTCAGACTTAGATTCTAAACTTAGTTACACTAGGTATATAAAAACATTGCTAATATTGGGGTTTTTACTACAGTCAAAGCCTGCTTTCAATCACTTTTTAACTTTGTCAAATACTAACCATACTGATACTGGGTAAAATCAGGTGAATTCTGGTGAGATACCAGCTGAAATGATTTAACCATTGTTTCATAGATCGATCATATCAGTAGTGTTGGAATTTGTTTGCACCAACAAGTGCAAGCAAAAGGAAGACACTCAAGCCCTATTTCTAACAACATCTTGTTCTGAAGCACTTGATGTTTTCATGGTTTTCACTTAACTGAGTCATAAGAAGGCAGCTCTGAAACTGTATTACTGTCTGAAAGGGACTGTTCTCTGTAGAAACGAAGTAACTGGGAGAGATGTTTCTTACTGAGAGGTACACACAACAGTTGAAAATATAGAAGAGTTTGTGAATGATCTGAAGCTGAAGAGTGTACTTTGAAATTCCATTAATTTATAGAGACCTTGATAAGATTATGGTTTGTATGTGAAACAAAACACTTTGGGGAAAGCACACTGGAGGATGCAAAATCTACCAGTCCTAAACTCAGTTAGAAATTGCCACCTAAGAGCATTCCAGACTGAAGCTTTCTGTGAGTAGCTTTGCCATCGCGGGCTTCCTGCAGTGAGAAGTTAATGAAAAAGGTGTGCTCCAGAAAGACATATGGAGCTCCGAGTGATAATTCATGAAATAACACAAAGCCAGTATGTGGAACTACACCTCCTGAGGAAAAAAACCCGAGACTTTGGATTTGGGTGGAAGCACCTTAACGGATTGTATTACTTTGTAGTAATATGCCAGTTAGTGACTAACCCAATGCTGCAGGGAAGGCTCTACCTGCTGATTGGAGGAGAGACCACGACCAAAATGATGGCCTGCTGTTTGTGTTTGGTGCAATCTGATGCACCACCCTAAAAAATAGAGTTTGACCACCTTGTGGGCCAGTGCAACAGAAATGTGATGAAATATTACAGAACAAACATGAGAAGTGAAACTTTTGCAGACAAAGTACAAGAAAAGCTTCCTTTTCTAATACTGAGAGAAAGAAAAGGAAAACAAAACAAACAAGCAAAAAAACCCACAAACCCTGAAGACTATAACATCAGTCAACAAATTGGACCTGGAAATTAAAAGAAATTCCATAACTATAACATGTCCACAATTTTCAGTAACTTTCCAAAGAGAGTGGTGGTGATCTGAATTGTTTCAAGATGAAGCTTTGTAAGTATATATAAAGGATCACCTGACACACTATAGGTGGTTAAGTGTTCAGAACAAAAGCTTGAAGATGAGACTTCCTAGTATTCTTGAAATGGAGTTGAGAGGCATGCCATCAACACTTTTTTAGCCATCTATTTATACTGAAAATATATTTTAGTCATATATTTTTATTGAAATAGCTATATACTTCAGGCCACATGTAAGAAAGTGAAGAAAAGTGAAGAAGAAAATGTTTTTCCCCACAGCTTGGTTTCCTTCCTCGGGTGGAGCGGTGATTAGCCGCAAGACCATGTGCTGACTGGAGTGCTCTGAAGCACCTCACAATACTGAGAAACACATTTGACTGTGTGTCTTTGTGATGCTCGGTGTTGAAGTGATTGCCAGATGCTGGAACAGGAAGCTGTTTTCCCAAGGTCAGAGTCTTAGGAACCTTTTCTTTTTCCTCAGTACTGTAGCCTGTAATTCATGTGTTCAAATATATCTGCTGTTCTTCAGTAGGATACTGTAAGATTTTTGGACTTTTGTCCTTTAATACTTAAGTTTGTAAACATGGCGAACACTGTTTGTTTGTTGTGGCATGGGAAAGAAAATAGAAGGTTATTGTACAGTGACTTGTATAATAGCAATCTGAAATACATGATTCAGGTAGTTGGGTTTATTTGGTTGTATGTTTCTATATGCTTCATGTGCACTACAGGGTTGGCATGAGTTGAGATGGGGTTGTTTTCAAGGTGGGTGTCATTCTTTAAAAAATGTAAAAATCTGTATATGTCATAGGCAGTTTCCTAGAATAATTATTTCTCAGCCTATGAAAAGTCTGAACTGCTTTTAGCAGCACCTGGATTTGGAGGTTTTCCTTTTCCAGTTTTGTCTCCGTTAAGGAGTAGAAATCATAAAGGTCAATCAAATAATTTCAGGTTTTCTCTGTAAATTACTTCTTTTCATTATTCCCATGGAGTGTTCAATAACAATCTGGCATTTGCCTAACAAGACAACATCCTTTCTGTTCACAGGTCTTTTTTCAGAAATTAGCAGTCTACAAAAGATAATGAGCTCAGTGAATCTTATTAACACAAGTTACAGCTGACTGACAAGTAAGTACATGGCTGTCATGTAATCTAATCGTGGCGTTATAATTCAATTAACTATTGATTTTAGTTACCAATACTATATTCTAACTGTTGCAGAAAAACTTTCAATATCTGTAAAGTTTTATGATTAATGCAAATTGTATCAGTCCCAGACATTATTAAACTCAGACATTACAGAAATGTATGTATTTTATGTTTAATAAAATCAGTGTTCATTTTTATATATTATTAGCTATGAGCTATACTGAATTTTTTTCTCGTTTATCAAACTAATTATACTTGGAAATAAAGTGGGGACGATTTGCTGTTTATTTAACACCTATGTAGATCCAATGCTTTATCATTTGCCACTTGTACAGTCATTTCTACTTATGCAAAATGAATATAAAACAAGCATGAAACCTTATTTTCCAGACTGTTGATTTATCTACCCCTTTGGACTAGCGTAGGTGACTGCACAAATGTCAAAGAGTGCATTGTTCTCAGGCATGACGGGAGAGTTCTGAGTCCAATTACAAATGCTAGGCTGAACTGCCAGATGCACTACCACTTCAGTGAGTGTCAGGCCACCCTAACACTTATTTTACACCAGGGGCTTGGGAAAGGGAAGGTGAGACAGAATTTCTCCTATTTTCTCAGCTATGGCTTTATTAATTTCTGACCGATGGTAGTAGTGAAGCAGTGGTGCTGGTGAAGCCATTGGTGCGTTTCTCTCCCCAGTCTTGCCTTAGCTGTTTTAAGAGGGAGAAGCATAGAAAGGCAGAAGCATCTGTGCCTAGTCTTTTCCAGCAATGGAAATAGATGGTCTGATAGATCTGATTCATTCAGAGGAGGGAAATAAAGCAACAGCTAGGCCATTACACCCTGGTCCAACATTTTTAACAGAAAGAGCAGCTGTTGCTTATTTTATGATGATTCTTCATCTCCTGTTAGCAATGACATATTTTCAAAAATATCTGCCACAATTATCATTTTAAGGCCCTCATCAACAGCATTTCTCTACTCAGTTTCCCAATGAAGATTAGGCAGGAGCGGTAACTTGAGAAGCACAGTCAGAAGAGGTCATACTTCTTGTAATTATTGTAATTTGATTATATGAACCTGCTCTATTTAAAGCAGAGAAGCTTAGTGTACAGTTAGGTCTTCAAGAACCATGTCATTTTGGACTTGCATGCTCGAAGTCCAGTTTTGGATTTAGGTGTTAATTCCTACTCTTTGGATATGGTCCATCAGTTAGTTGTGCACCAGTGAGTTCAGTCTCCAGAGTCCTCCTATAGCAGTCTTCCAGACTGCTCATGTTTGAATCCTGCTTGAAGTGGGCCAGAGGCAAAAGACTTTAGACCCATTCTTGTGTTGTAAAGTGATACTTTCCTAAAGGCTGCTGATGCCTTGCTTGACTTCCTTGAATTTCAGCTCATGCTGCATTAAAATTAATTGTTCATATATTTTGCTTTATTAGGTATTTTTCTAGTAGTATGAATGTCCACCATACGCTGTTCCCTGAACCTGTTTACACTAGAAGCTTCAAAATCTCAGAGTCTTTCACCTGACAGATCTATCAATCAGCTGAAATGACTGTGGCTTGCCAGTTTGCCTATATACCAGTTATAGTAACAGCTTGAAAGGACCAGCAAGTAATGTAAGTAATTCAAGGCATGAGCCTTTTATGGCTATCACACATAATTTACATGTACAGAATAGTGTATTAAAATGACTTAGTAAAAAGAAAAGCTGTTGCAGAGAATTACTTTTTAATGTCATTGTTTACCTCATTTCTTGTTTCAATATGGCCCAAGCCCAGGCAATTTGCTTTGTCACTGGCACTGCCAGAAGACACAGACGGCAAATTAAATGTACTAAGCAGTCTGCCTACTTTTGGGAAAGTAATACATTATCTCACTCTCACAAATGGGTAACTATCACCAACCCCTGTGCATAACCATTTTAGTACGTGTGACATCTTGGGTGAAGAACGCTTCTTGTATGTAGCCTTAACAGATAAGCAGTTCTTCAGTATGACTCAGTTTTGCTCTTTTCTGAATTCTTTTCTAAGGGATATATCCCCATAACAGATGAAAGTAGTACAGGTAAGGAAGCCTTCCACAGCTTTGGTTTTGCTAGTGTGATGACACTGAAGAATTGGTGGTAGGAGCATCTGTTATGTCCCATTAGAAAACTCATGGGATGCCTGCTGGCCATGTTCTCAGTTTGCTGGCCCATGCAGTCATTTTACTGCAAATTTGTTCCCTAGGAAAAATATATATAAAAGCAGCTAGGATATGTCTGTAGCTTTTACAGTTTCATCGCAAGTTGCTTGTAGCACTTTTCACTGGTATTGTCTGGGGTGGGCTACGATTTTTCAAGGGAAGAGTGAGTAAGAGAGGGAAACATTTCGCCATTCACAGTCTGACTTGTTTTCTTTATGTATGTATACTCAGATTTTGGAGTAATGATGGAAGATAAACATCTTCATTCAATCTTGTTCATTTTATTCAATATATGCCTCCACACAGAACATGTGAAATAATAAGGCAGGGTGGAAATAAAAATAAAAGGTGCCTTCTGGCATAGCGGGGTGCAGAAGCACCCCTCCACCTACTGTGATGGCTCTGCAACATTGTTAGCTTGCAGACACAGCACTCAATCAAAAACAATGTTATTACACAGATAGGCAAACCTTGTTGAAAGCAGTATCTATTTAAGGATTTAATAGCAACAGAGAATCATTATAATTATAATACAGGAAAAAGCCTTGATGAAATAGGGCTCTCTAATTCTTAAAACACTTTGCTTTTATGTGTACCTGAGTTGGTTAATGAATTAAAAATCATGCTGCTGGATGCTGAGAACTGAAGCCTCAAAGATGGCCAGGCATTGCAACAGCCCTCACCAAATCACTCCTTTCTGTTACTTCAGTTAATTGTCCAGGCTCTCAGCACAGCCTGGCTGCTTCTGAAGGGGATCTTCATCACCCAGTTGACGGAAAAGGCACTTGAGTCAATCAGAAATGGGGAAGAAAAGGAGCATGGTTTATACCTGCAGGCAAAATGTTTATGCTTGTGGCCAAGTCTGCAACATGAGCAGGCAGCCCTGTGGCTTGCCTTAAGCCCGATTAACTCAACCTGCAGCCCAGCTCCCAGCCCATGAGCTTGGATTTCCCCACATTGGAAAAGCAGATGTGGGCTGTTTGTGGTCTGTGTGCACTCCAATATACCACTTCATAGGAACAGTCCAGGCCAGGACTGCACTGTCCAGCATGAAACACGCTTTCGTTCACAGACAGAGCACAGGTCCTTGGAACAGGACCATGGAGGCACCAGGTGCATTCCTGCTGTCTTCTGTCAATTCACCTAAACCTTGCCAGCATGATGTTTAACATCCTTAAGCAAGAATACAGAATGGAGGCCCCACAACTCAATAAATACATAAAAAGCAGAAAAAAACGAGGAGGGAAGGATCTGGGTTTTGTCTCTTTATCTCAGAAGCAACCACCAAAACTACATGCCTTCCCAGGCAGGGTTTAGTTGCAGGAGAATCACCTCAGACCTTTAGGCAGAGAAGGAAAAATTCTGTGACATCATGATTAAAGCCAAACCAGTTAAATCTGATATTTCTGTGGAGCTTCCCAGGGGAGACCACCCCTTTTATGTGATGGCCCTGCAAAGCTTGTCCCTCAGCAGCATGTGACAGAGGCACAGAAAGGATGTGGCCACATGTGACGATGCCAGTTGGTGGGGATGGAGGGCCTGAAAAGGAGTTATCCAGCTGTCAGGGGACATTGCTGCCTCCTGCCCCCATCTCTCACCCTGGGCAACTGTCCACCTGTAGTTAATGGTCTTGGCCACAAAGATTCACAGTTTCTTCTAATGACATATACTGTCAGGGTACCATGGTATCTTGTTAGTGATCAGGTTCTGCTACCTGGGAAAGAGAGAGGTCAAGATTTGAGTGCTGATATAAAAATAGTGTGAGCTAACCAACTTCTTGCTTGAATATGCCGTGTTGTGAGCATGCTCTTCCAAAGACCCTAAGGAACGTAAGAGAGCAGCCCCAGGCAATACCGCAAGGGACACACGTGTTATTGCATACATTTAAAAAACAAAGCTGACAAGCGGATTTGCCTAAATTGGGTGGGTTGGTGCTTGCCCAGAGCTGTCACTAATTCAATGCAGATTGTCTGTGTAATATGAGTGCTTATTTTCAAACGAAACAGGGTGGAAAAAGTGCGTGCAATTCTCAGGAGATTCTGATTGCAACAGGCATGGTTGGAGCTGATTAGCCTGTTTACCCTGCCAGTTTTCACACAGACAGATAGGCAGTCTCTTGCATTTCCCTGAGCAGATTCTGGAGAAGGCTAGGGAAGAAAACAAGATCCAGTTTCATTTCCATTTTTTATGCAGTCCATTGCTGTAATCAGGGATAATGCTTCAGCTAGAGATCTGTCATCAGTGAGAAGAAAGGGCTAATTTCTGTGACTATCTTTGTGGCAGATCAGTAGTTCCTGAACTTATTCCCTCACCTTTGCCTGCCAGGACTAAGATTTATTAATCAGTTGGTCATAGTGCAAAATCCACTCACTTTTCCTTTCAAAATTTTGCTTCTGCGCCACAAAGGGACTAATTTTTTCACTGCATTTTAAGTTACTTACAACATTTACATTACTTACAAGGTCTTTTTTCCCCTTGCATACTTGCAGAGTATTTAATTTAATGACAAGAATTGATGTCTTCCTTTCTAAACAGTTTCCTGTGCTCACAGTGGTTCCAAGTCATAGCCTGGCTCCTTCCTTGGCCAGTCCTATGGTATCTTCTCCAGTCTCAGCTGTTTCCATAAGCATACTTGTATTACTGCTGTTTCTTTAACTGAAACTGAAAAGAATTTTCTTTCCCTAGTTTTAAATCTCTGTTCCTTTCCCTTGTAAATGGGAGAAGCTCAAATACAAAAAAAACTTGGGGTCTGATTTTATTCCAGCCTATCACATGGCCCCATAGATCCAAGGATGGTGCAAGGACAACTGAATTATCTCTGAAGGATTCCCATGATTTGGACTGATTTTCCTGACAATACTTAAGACTGGTTTAGAAGTGCAATGTTTAGGGTTCTTAGTATAGGTGAAAATGTATGTTCATTTTCATTTTTTTTTCCAATTGCTAAATAGTTGTAGAGAAATTCCATGAGTGGGGCACATTTCACCAGATTTCAGCCATCCAAAATTTAGGTGTCAGGTCTAAGCTATTTTAATAGCTTAAAAGTACAAAGGAAGACAGGTATATTTGGACAGCAATTTATCCCTCGTCTTAAGGTGCCTCTTTATTTCTCTTGCTGCATCTCACTGGACCCTAAGAAGGCACATTTTGCCTTAAACAATAAATAAATAAATGAAGAGTTTGAAACGGTGCAAGAAAGCATCAGTACGAAAATACAGAGCACCAAAGAATCAGGCCTGTTAGCTGAGACATCTTCAGACATTTCACAAAAGCAAAAGATAATTACACAGAATACTGAAAATTGAGAAAAATGTGTCTGTTTAAAGACAGATTATATTATGGTATGTACCTGCTGTATGTTGAACAAATGCAATAGGGTTTTTTTGCAAAGCAAACTATCCAAGGCAATTTTGGTACCTCAAACTGATAGCTTAGGACAAATTGGCAGCTACAAATTGCTTGTTGCCTGTCTAATTCATAAGCACATTTTCAGAATAGTATTTACTTAGGCATGAAAAGTATCCTTCCTATTAATAACATGTTTATGCAAATAGTGTCTGGCCCAGATTTTTGCTCTAAAATAACAATGCAATAAAATTTCCAAGTTATCTCAGTGTTAATATTTGGAAAATACCTAATTTCTGACCAAATTGGTTTAGGCCAAGGTCTGTAGCAGAGGGACACCCCTATAACACAGGGAGCACCTTGGAAGTACCCGAAAATTTTAATTTGTAGACCTCTGTTTGCACTAAAAAACCACATTGCAGTTGTCTGCCTCACAGAGATTGGATTATGGGATTATTTGTGTGCCTCTGAAAGTGACATAAACCAACATTCTGAGTAGGAAGATACCTAGTTTTATCATAGCCAACATGCAGCCTTTGGCAGCTATCGGGCAGGAACAACTACAGCTACGAGAGAATCATCAGCTCTCTAGTGTCTTGGCACCAGACTGAGGGCTGAAGGGGGAGATTATTTTCCCTTCTGGGTAATTTTGCTGAACTCTGCAATTATGGCTGGTGAAAGCAGGATAGGGTGTAAGAACAGTGGTTCCACCCAAGCCCTGCTAGAACAGGTATTCCCATGGTCTTGTGACGGGACACCACTTAATCTGTTGCAGAAGATCATAGACTATCTAACAACATTAAACTGGAATGAAGTAACCTCTAAAACAACAGTTATAAAAGACCATTTTGTAAGCCATTTTACAGGAGTAGGGGAGAAATGTATCATTCTTAATGCTTATTTTGTAGCTATTTGGCCACAGAGGAAGAAAGGAACTAACAAAATTGAGTTAGGAAAGAGTGTATGCATGCTGAAATACCGCTGTAGTTAGAGCTTAGTGTATCACATAGGCTTGAGAATAGTATGTTTTCTGATTTCTGTTCCCAGAGCTATTTCAGACTTTATATTAAACAAAGATAAGCAAAAATACATATAAATTATATATATACACACACACTTTTCACAAAAATTAGCTAAAGTTGGGAGTAATAACTGGATTTCATTAGTTTCTTTCCATTTCTGCATATTTTTTTTCCCCATTTCTACTTAAGTTCTCCTTAAGTTCCCTGACTGCTTTGCTGTTACATCAGGCTCTTAGAGGTTGTTTTTTCTTGTGTGAGCCTCTCCAAGTGTGTCGAGGGAGGAACATACAGTTTCTGGTTCCCAGCTAGCTAGCACAAGGATGTGCCAAATGCCTTCTGATCATCCCTTCAAGAACAAAGAAAACTGAGCATCTGCAAATATGTACATCTAGGTATTCAGGGAAATTCAGAGCAAAAGAGGAAAGCAGAATCAGTGTTGGAGTTCAGATTTCTCAGTTTAAATGACTGTACCTTGTTTGAAATTTTCATACATTTCCTTTCTATCTTAGATAGTAAGGTATTCTCTGATTCACATCCTTAATCATTTTGCCTCTGCTACACTCCAGCATCGTTGCTGAAGATCTGAGACACTGCAACTAAATTATTTTATGAAGCTATATAACCGTATTGCACAGCTAACAATACTAAGCAGTTTCACTAAATAACAAATGCAGCTTGCTATAAGTCAGATTCAGATGCCCTTTCTCATGTGGAATGTTTCTAATTAGAAATTCTCAGACTAGCAGTGTGTTCAGTTTTGCTCAGTATCCTTAAAAGGTACAGGAGGTGCTGACACATGGTGTTCAAATACCTTCCTATAGGCAGAGGATGGCAGTTGTCTCGGTATTCCTGGTGTGACATGCATTTACAATTCCCTTACATCATTCCTCCTAAAGTTCCATACAGCACTGCTGACAGGTAACAAAGCTCTTTGAATATGGTCTTTTGCATTTCAGTATTATAACTGGTTTCTTATAAATGAATGTGGGGTAAGAGGTACAGGGCATTTTTAACCACGTTGCAAAGCTTTCAGAAAATAATCTAGTCAGAAACCTCAGTCTACCCCTACAGATGCCTTTAATTTTTCTGATCACCTGGATTTTCCGACATTAGTGCAACTGACATTTTCTCAATTGGGAAAAAGAATGCTAAGCAGTTTTATGACCTTATTTCATTGCTATAATGCAATCATGTTTTCCAGACCTGCTTTCTCTTTACTATGCTTTTGAAACAAATAAGAAGGGACGATAATTCTGATCTTTCAGAAGCCTGTAACCTTAAGAAGACAACCAAAGCAGGCCCAGTAAGTGTGAGAGTTCATTCATACTTTGCACTCATATATGTAACCACAAAATATTTGGGACCTCAGTAAATAAAATCTGAACCATCCATGATACTGGTTTCTCTATGGTTCATGCAGCCAGCATACCTGTCTGCTGTTTTGTTCTTCACCTGACAATTTTTGTGGGACTACTGGGGCCATGGCCAATTCAGCCAATCTTCTTGCACACCTGAAATGGCACAAAACTGATGAGATAAAAAAGGGAGGAGACCAGAGCTGGCCTTTCCTGCCCAATAACTCAGTCATTGATTCATATTCTTCTCAAGGTGGGTGCAGAAAGTCTGCAAAGTTTCACTTAATTTGGCCGGTACTTGAATACCGTAACGTAGACCTGCTGGTTCCAAAGTCAAGGCAGTGGTCGAGCAAGACGTGGCTGACGAGCGGGGCTGTGTTGTGGGCTCCTGTGGGAACCCCACGGGCTGGCAGGCACTGCACTGCACTGCACCACACCACGGCAGACTGGGTCCTGGCACCCCCGTCCTGCAGAGGTCCAGGCTTCCACTGAGGTCTGCACTGAAAGGGGGAAATCTGAAACTACTGTCTCTCTGCCAAACAAGATATTGCTATTTTGGCACTTGGTTGAAAGCGATGAGGTATAACACGCCTCTGTGTGAGAGGGAGGCTTTCACTAAGTTCCTGTGGGTATTAGTAATGCAGTCCTTTCCTGAAAAAATGTTAGGGTGGGTGAGCTGGTTTTCCTTTCAGAAAAGCTTGCTGTACCGTGTTATCACTGCATATTATTCCTCTTCAAATACTGAAAATAGTTGTCCTTGAAGGCACATGCAATCCATAAACTAATGAAGGTTGTGGTAGAAGCATTAGAGAATTGTTGTCTCTCATCTACAGATGCAGTGAGAGTAATAAAAACTAGTATGAATCTATAAATTTTATTTATAAGATGCTACAGTGTTATCAACCCATTTCAGAAAGCTTGATAGGGTCTGAAACAGGTTTAGCTAACTCGCAAGCAAGAGTGTTCAGCTATCTAGAACTGTAAGTTTCATTCCTAGCAATCCCTTTTCCTGAAAACTTCTCTTGTATAAGGAATAATAATTAACAATTATTTTCCTAGAAAGCAGAAGAAAGTAAGGGCAAATGTGTTATTTTGCATGAGCAACCTAGATATTAATGCCTTCCTGAACCCAACAGTCCAAATGAATCCTGAACTCTGTTACTGAAGAAATGTGTGTCTTTTAAGTGTCTAAAGAAGTTTATGTGCGGTTTAATAGAATCAGTATTAGCAGCATTAGCACTGATACTTAAATGGGAGCTCTGATCCAACCTTAAGCTCTGTGAGTCCTGAAGACAATACTTATTAAAGCAACATAAGTATCATCTTCAGTGCCATTAAAATTAAATATGAGTACACATCAATTCCAGCATCAGGAGACGTACTGTAAAGATCAACAATAATTCTAGCTGAAGATCTCTCTGGAAGCCCATAAAGCCTGAATACCACAGTATGAGCTATACAGAAATTAAAGCTGATTGAATAGTACTTACGGATATAGAATGCTGTTATTTTTGTCTTTCACTTTTACAGAGCATACCTGCAATTTAGGAATTCATTAAAGTGAAGTGTATCTGAGCATTGTAAACAAGCGAGGATATTTGAAAAGTCTTTAACCCTGTTATCTGTGATCTGAATTTCAAACCTGAGTACCTCAGACATCTGTGTGTCACATGAATGTCTTCAAACCAGGTTAGATATTTTGCAGTCCTGAGTATAGTGAAATATCCACACCTATATAAAAATATATAATTATATCTAACATATAAATATGTACTAGATATAATTATATAATTGTATATAAATAAAATAGCCAAATTGAAATGCTAACGTGACAAAAGAGAGATTCACCAGCAGGTCCTGACTCTTTTGTGCCACTGCAGTGGTGCAAGGAAAGGTAAATCTGTGCTGCCTGTTGTGCTGTGGCTGGTCAATAACTGGTTTATGGCTTCAGGCTAGCAACAGCTAGATGAAGAGTATTGGTTAATCTGGCTCAAATGTTCACAATTATTCTTTCTTGCCTTCATCCAGCTTTGAAGAAAATGTATTAACTGCATCCAGAATATAACAAAACTACTAGAGTTCCCAGTGCTGAAACAATAATTCTTTTAATAAAAGGTCTGGCAATAGTTTGTACCTAAGAGTGGTACCAAAGTGAGCGCTTAGGCTCATTAAGGGCCTAATGCTCTGGGAGAATGAGCTACTGCACGTCAGCTGGACTACTGAAGCCTCTCTGCGTCTGGGATTACTGTAAACACTGCTGTGAGCCTGAGCCCTGGCATGTTTCGTACAAGACCTTACTATGGTTCAGGACCTTCCAGGCCTTGCTCCCACAAGCCTTCTGACACGGTCTCCAGCAAGGCGCAGCTTCAGCAGAGGCACCCCATGGAGCAGGAGGATCTGCAGAAAAGCCCACCATCCTTTCCCCTTCCTTCCTCGTGCACAGCAACCCTGCGCCTGCTCGGAGCTGCAAACAAACAGAGCTAGACGTGCCAGCATTTACAGCTTCATTTCACTGATTTTGTGTTCTTTTATGTCCTAGCACTTCTGGTATCTGTTGATATTTAGATGTGAGATTAATCCCTAAAAAGGTTGTGTTTGCATAAGATCATCAGTTCTGCCAGAACCCAGCTTTTGCAGGTGGCACTCCTGAGACAAATACATCCTGGCTGAGTGAAATGAGCTTGGTCATGTGAGTTCATTAAGGGTATCTGGTAGCAAGTTTCATTAGGCTGTAGGAATGAAGGAAGTTTAAACCTATGATCTAAGAAAGGGATCGAAAAATCTGTAGATACTGATGGGGATATTGGTGGACTCAGGGATGATGTTACTGGAGCAGAAGGGTGAGGTGCAAGGGATTTGAAGCAGGGGTTCCTTTCACAATGGTATAAGTCTCAGGGGTAGTTATCTTAGAGTGAACCCATAGAGTGGAGCATAGAAAATCTGGAATGGGAATGGTTTTGAAAGATAAGGTATTGATTAAGGAGATATAAGAAAATAAAAGAAAAAGTTGAGTATAGAGACATCATAGAGTCAAAGGCAGAGATTAGGTACACTAGGGAAGGACCTTAGCTCTGGCTAAGGGACTTGATTTTTCAGACAGCCTGTGGTCAGAAGGGACAGGAAAAAGGAAGCTCCTGGAGTACAAGGAGCTCACAATCACTGTTTGGTGAGCAACCTTTCAATGTAAAAGTGGAGACATACTAATTGACTGGTATTGTGCTCTCCTCTGTTTCCAGTTAAATGATTTGATACCCTCCCATCAAATACTTACTTTGCATTTGAAGCTAGTAATTCTGTTCAAAAACCACAAAAAACCACAATGCAAATATATTTGATATTGGCTCCAAGGCAGTGTTTAGGTGAGGAAGGACCCCTGATGTGGTTCAGGGTTAACCCAGACTGGCAGATTTGTCATTGCTCAGTGAGTAACTGAAAGGAGTCAGTAGCAAATTCAATAGTAATGAAGAACAGCTCAGTCCCACAAGTACTCCTTTATACTAGCTGCATGAATTTGTTCTGTCATAGGTTTGGGTTTTTTATGTATTTTTTGTTTGTCTTTTAGCTGTTAGTAACCAGTACTGTTACTAATGGTAAGACAAGAAAAACACCTAAAAGGATCTGGGTGGGC
This sequence comes from Falco punctatus, assembly GCF_963210335.1. Taxonomy (NCBI): domain Eukaryota; kingdom Metazoa; phylum Chordata; class Aves; order Falconiformes; family Falconidae; genus Falco; species Falco punctatus. Next base: position 26,585,865 of record NC_137584.1, read on the forward strand.
TGGAAAGTTATAGCTGGATGGGACTTCCTTCATATGTCTTACCCATTGTTCTGTGCTGTAATAGCACTTGCTTGGCTTTTTAGCATGGCCAGGACATGCCAGCAGTAACATGGTGTCACAAGGTCTCTGCAGATGGTTTCTGCAGAAAAACAGATCACCTCCACCACCACCCCAGACACTGAAGAGATTCAAAGTACAGGCAAATTAACCTATCTTATCATGCATGCCGTGAGAAAACCCCCATGCCTACAGGGAAGGCTTTGGCAAATCCCCTCTCAAGGGGAGTCCATTAGGTTCTCAAATTGCCTGAGTGGGCTAACTGTTTTCATGGGTAACCTTCAGTCATGTCAGAGGCGGTGATTGGGGAGCTAATCTTTTAGACATGCAGAGATGAAAAATGTCTGCAAGGTCAGAATGTAAAAAAAGCAATATTTATTTATCTCTTCCATTCACCCCTCTCATATATTAATGAAATATCAATAGATGTATTAACAAAGAGAAAAAATACACTGAACTTTCCCATGGCAGTGGCATTCCTGTAGTAAGGAACTATGAAAAAATTTCATGAGCAACAGCCTCCAAACTACCTGAAAAGCTACATCCTTCTGGAGTTCTAATGAGCTAATGCTTATTTATCCATTTCTAATGTTACACACAGTGCAACTCCCGTTACTATAATATTGTATCACGGAAAAAAGACAAAAGCTGTTTCTAAAGACCTGGAAGCAGATTTCCTGCACACATCTCACAGCAGTTATATGAATTAAACTCATGATGTTCATGTTGATACTAGGTGAAATGAAAAGGATTTTACTACATTCTAGAGGCAGAGATTTAGCTTTTGCTGCAGAAGTTACCTTGTTACTGAAAGTGTATCTGTCACTGATGAGAGGTTTAACAAGGCTAATAAATGAGATGTGCAAGTTGTATTCTGTACTGAGTTTTGCTCAGCAGAGAGGTTTGACATCTGTGCTGATGTCAGCTGCCACAGTAGACCCTTGTCATTTGTACAGAAAAACAACACCTCATTACAAAGGGTATAATTTTTTCCATTCTCTTTTAATCTCACCAGTCTCACCCCACACTCCCAGTCTGAGTGGCACTTTGTTCAAAACATGCCGAATTGTGCTGGTTTGGGATCATATGTCAATAAGATTAGAACAAGGTTGAAATGAACAGCTAAAACATTTTGATACGTAATCTGAAAAGAATCATGAAACCTGTGAAAGGACGTTTTGAACAGTATTGTAAGGATGGCTTCTGCCTCTTTTACAGAGAATGTTAAGGCATTGATATAAAATCATATGTGTCAAATATATGCATTTTTATATACTTGGAATGTAGATATCTGCAAAACAGAGGGTTTTATTTATATTGCTTGGTACAAGCGATATTTATTCATCTCAGAATGTTGTACATTCAGAACATTTCCTCTGGAGCTGTTCAGTGAAGACAAAAATTAATACTAACAAGAATTATTGCAGTTCCTGAGGGAATTTTGCCAAGCCTATTGAGTTTGCAGTGTTGTCAACCTACAAAAGGACAGTAACAAGCCACCTCTAATGGTATTCCTTAAAATCTTGTCTGGCCTAAGTGGCTTCAGAGTGAGGTCCTCTCTGTGAAGACTAGTTTCCTCAGCAGAAATTCTGTGACCACTGTTTTACATGTCCTGCATGAAGATCCCCAGTACAAGTAATAGTCACACTGTGAAACTAGTGTTTCTCATTTCACTAGTGAAACTAGTGAAACTGATTTCAGAGAGTGACTCAGGTTATTAACACTAAGGGAGGGAAATAAGTATTTTTCCAGTTTGAGGGAAGTTTGTTTTGTACAAGAAAACATTTCCACATAAATGGAAATAGAGTTGTTAGAGCCCCTCAAACACGTTCACTCATTAGAAAAAATGATAAGTTTATTTTAACTGCTTCTGATTTAATTATGAAGAAGTGGTGCAATCTGCAAATCAGGAACTGTAGAGCTGTGGTCTCCAGTCATGGAGCAGCAGAGCATGTGCTTACGTATGTTTAGCTAAAAACATTGCTGAGCTGGGCTCAGAGCTAAGGGGACAGGACGGGATAGGGGACAAAACAGGGGCAGCACAATTGATGATGACAGCTAAATGAAAAGATGAGTTGCACTTCCCAAACAGTGTATCAAGAAGATAAACAAGGGAGTTACCTTTTCCTTCATAATGGATGGCAGATTTTAGTGGCTCCAGCTGCAGCATTCAACAAGGAAAAGAGCTGATCTTTGAGCTGAAAGTATCTTCAGTATCATGATGTCCTGCCTACATATTCCCCCACATGTATGGTGTCCTGGGCTGATCCCATTTCCCCTTCTACTCCTCTTCTTCTTAAGTAGTATTGGGGCAGCTAAAGCAATTACACAAGCACAATAATTTATACTGTGTCCTAAACCAAGAGCATTCACAACATAATAGTTCTGGACTTTCCCTGACTAGTGCTTGATGTTGGCTCATAGGCAAAAGAAAGCTTTCCAACACCTCACTGTATGTATCTGCATGCAGGGGTGGACAACAAAGGTTAAAGGTTATGAGAAGGATAGAAGAAAAGCAGGTGTTTCAAGGAGAAGTGAAATTAGGAGAGAGTGAAAATAACGAATACATCTAAGCTGAGGCAAGGTGTACACAGTAAATATTTGAGGCAGAGTGGGGAAATATAAATATAGGTGGATGATGTACTGCTGCTCTCCCTGGATCCTGACAGCAGCACAGGATGGTTTCACCCATCCACACAAACCTCCCTTCCAGTCACTCCATTAATTGCTGCTGCTGCTGCTGTGTGTGAAGCGCAGAGAGCAGTGCTCGTGTTAGCATGTAACCGTCCTTCATTTCAGTTCCCAACACCACATGCATCAGTCTGAACAAGAAGCGATCTAAACTTCAAGGAAAAAAAACAGACAAAAAGAAAGAAAAAGATTTCTGAGGATAATGGAAGAAGATAATAGAAGAGATATTGTTTGCAGAAGGGACCTAAAGCAAGGAAGAACACCAAATTTCTCTGCAAAATGGAGCAATTGATTCAGACCTTTTCTGACAGAGTCAGTTAAAATGTATCAATCTGGGAGTCTGCATTTTACCAAATTTGGACTTTTCTTAAATACTCAATAAAGGCTAAGAGTACTTTATGTGCAGGACACTGTCTTTTCGTATATGTGACTGAGTCTTGCAGGTACCTTCAACTGAAATGTGCATTTCCTGTGTTAGTGGGAGAAGTCCAATTACTTCACATCATTAAGAGCTGCAAAGAGAAAAACTAGTTATGGCAGCCTATGAGTTACACAGGTCTTGCACTGTTTCACAAATCAATTCTCATTGTCTTAATATCGTCTGCATTAAAATTTGTAAAACTGCTGCGTTGTGTATGGCATGGACGACTGTGTCCTGTTATAGCTGTGTCCACGTAAACAAAGTAATACTGTTGATCTCTCCGTTATGAAGAAAAGATTGCATCCAAGAAACTGGAGCAATAGATTTCCATTTGGAAAAAAATATTATGGTTTAAAAAATAGATTAATTTTATGACCATTTTATTCTCCCAGTAAGAATTCTGAAATACATGAAATCTGAATTACTTTTTCTGCACATTCATTTCTTGGTGTTCATGTCACCAGGCCCATATTATTTATCCTGCACTTGGCTCTTAACTAAGTGTCTGATAGAGCTGACTGACTGAGCCAAATCAGGTACCTCATATCACCCAGAAAAATCTGTGCTTTTCCCCTTGATTAGTGTGATTTGTACTCTACTAACATATGAGCCTGTGAGTTGAAACATGCCAGAGGAGTTTGAGTGACTACAGGTAGTTAATATTTTTTCAGTTAAAATAAAATAAAAAAAAAAAATTAAAAATTGCTTTTTCTAAGAGCCTGAATTTTCTTTTCACTGAGGCCATTTTATATCATTTTGGCAGTCTAAAGTGGTTTTATGTTGAATTCAATTCAATTTACATCTACTTGAAAGACAAGCACCACTCTGCTTGAATGTGAATGAGAATCATATCCAATACATGTGTATATCTTGAATTTTGAACTTACAAATGAATGCGGTGAGAAGAACGAAGTCTCAGATGATCATGATTCAATGACTTCTTAGTTTGTCTTAACATTTTATTATAACTGTCTCTGAACTACAGGTACCAGTCATCTGTCAATACCTCACCAAGCAAAGTGATGTTAAAACAGAACAAAAAATACTGAAAATGTCACAAAGACCTTCCACAATGGTTGGACACAAAGTCCTGAAAAGAAAACTCATAATTTCCTTGTAATTTTAATAAAATATTGTAACATACCCAAAGATCCCTTTGAGTCCGCGGTAGTTTCAGCTTTTGTTGCAAGTATTTCATGCATTCCGTAAGGACTGTCACATTTTGCTTATGTTTTTTTGGCCCCTGAGTTTATAGTTTCATGATCTTCATCCACTGATATGGTAGCAGAAGTTAAAATTTTTCATTCTTTCTATCACCTTGTTAATAAAAGATTAAGCAGTTTACAAACAGATAAATATTCTAATTGACTTCAGAGTGATTTATGGCTTTGTAAAGAGGTAGTGAAGTTCACTTTCTAAAATCTAACAAGCTCCAAAACTGACCAAAATAAGGGTGAGGTTTTTTTCAGCACAGTTAATGATAGAGCCATGGTGTGGGATATAAAAATAGCAGTGAAGTGGGGTTTGTGTTTACATGACTCAGTGTGACTGTATTCATGTTTACAATTCAGCAAACTTGAGAAAATACCTCTTTTCTGACCCTGACACAACACATTAGCAGCTTTAGTATGAAACGTGTGTTCCTGAGCCTGCAGGTGATTCTCACTCCAGATCACATATTCACAACTAACCAGTAAAACCCGAGAACTGGTAAAATGGAGGATAAAATATAACTTCAGAAGAATATTCAAAGGAAGCCACTCTAAAGTCAAAATCCTGAAACTAAATTTCAGGTTTGAAGTGAGTCAATTCACCTCAAATAGGAGCAAATAAAAGATACTTTAAAAGCATAGGATTAAAAACTAGACATAAAAGAACAGTGATACCCTCTTTTCAAGTAATAGAACAAACTATATTACGAGCAGAATTTTGAAGTGTACATCAAACTGATTTTCTCCTCTTTATCCTTTTTAATCTCCACCAGATGCACTTTCTTTAAATTCAAGTTTTACATTCCTAGCCATAACTTGTCTGAACACACGAAAAATGCATTGAGAGACATTAGTGGCATTCTTTTTCTTTCTTTCTCTTTCTCTGTCACTCTACTTTTCACAGCTGTTGAAGGCTTATCTTCTTAAGTCTTTCAGTTTATAGACTTGGTTTGCTTTAATTTCACCCATGTTTTAGGCTCCAAGCAATTCCATGCCATTCTTCTGTGGAATGTTTGCAGTGAAAATGATGTGCATTTGTGCACACACACACATATATATGTATGTATAAAAATGTATGTGTGTGTGTGTGTGTGTATAGGTATGTATATAAATGACCCCAAGTAGATTCTACATGATTGTTACCAGCATGGTAGAAAAAAAGCTTTACAATGATATTTTAAAGCTTAAATGACAGAACATATCATGATTGAAATCTCAGAAAGAAAACGCTGCAGGAGGAAAGAAGGGTTTTCATTAAGACACACCAATACTCGGTAGCATTTTTTCTCAGTTGATCCCTTGGGGTCATAATTTTCTCAGGAATGATGAAATACAGTTTCCTTTCCCATAAACATTTTAGGCTTTTTTGCTTTCTTAAGAGATTGTCACTAATGAGTTTCTCCTTTATTCTTTCTCTCTCCTCCCTTCCACCTCATTTAATTGTGGATCAGGGTGGATTTGCTATTTTCACTGTTTCTTTTAATTAGAATGTATGTGAAGCAAACTGATGTGTTACTAGGTGGTGGGTTTTTTTTCATTTAGAGGGAATACCCATGACTAACATCCTGCAGCAGTGGAGTCTCTAGAATAGCTTTTATTCATTAAGGCAGCATGATGTGTTTTAATGATGTTTAACAGAACCTGCACAATTTCAGCAAGTCTGTTTGCTGACCTTGCGCTGTAAATGTGGGGCATATTCAAGGATTACAAAAGGCAGCAAAAAATTTGTCTTTACTTTATTTTTTTTCATGCAAGTAACAATCTTGGCTGCTTGTTATTTATTGTGGACCTGTTCAGCTGGGTGGGCAAGAATAATTGCATTTTTAAACATTGCCAAATCCACAAACATAAAAGGTACAATGCATATAATGCTGGAAATAACTCTCAGTGAGGAAACTCCAGGATAAATGGTACAAAATAAACCTCTCATACATTTGATTAATCAACTCTATTCCCCTTTCCCCCTCATCTTTCAAATTCATGGGCAAATGACATTTGCCTTTCCCCAGCATGCACCTCTCCATTAAACCAGGGAGTTTGCCTGGGGCCATACCTATATATCTGATCCATGCATAATGAAGCATGAAGCTGCCAATTGTAGGGAGCGTCTGCTGTGTCAGAGACTGATAGGCATTTCATTTGCTGAACTCCCAAGGGCCCTCACACATCTCAGGTTTCATGTAGTATTTATTTTAGGCACTCACATTTCTCATCTGTGAACTTCACACCATATGTAGAATGAGTAACACAAGCTCTGCGTGAAAAAGCTCTCCAGGTAGTTCTAAATGTAACTCAGTGGAGTGGGGACATTGCGGGCTTGAAAAATAGGCTTGCATGGAAAATGAAGGAATATTAAGCTCTGTCCATACAACAGCTGTCTGAGTCTTTCACTGAGTAAGAATGGCCTTATTCTAAAAAGATCACTGCGCTACACTTCGACCGCATACATTGTTCTGTAGTGTGCACTGTGCAGATCTACACTTTACACAAATTATTGCTACTCTGCCGTACTCTTTGCAAGGAAATGCTCATGTGCTGTTTCTAAAGTGCAGTCTTGTTAGGTTTGAGGCTCGCAGTCAGGCTGAGCTGGTGGAGAGCAAGCCCATATGCCATGCATCTTTGAAATCCGAAGGCTGAATAACAATCCTGAAAGGATAGATTTAGTTCCCAAATCTGACCATACAGAATTAGTGAGGCAAATGTATGTCTCCGGTTTATTTTTGCTGGGAGGAATCTAGAAATTATTTCATGCACAATGTTCTCTTGTAGCATTACCATGAGGGAGAATAATAGAGAGAGTGGTAAAAGAAATGTCTATTCACCATCGGTATCTTTTCCAAATGGGTGGTTTTAAGCATAATGAAACCTTTGACATTTGCTTCTCTGAGGTGATTATGACAACCCTGTGAAAAATCCTCACATGTAAGCATTCATAGGGGACAGATTTCTAGGACCTGCAGCCATATGTTGTAGACTAAACAGTAAAACTGACATTCAGAAAACAGATCTGTTTGAATGCTTGGGAATTAAGCTTGTGTCTGGGAGGAGATAAATACTGTGCTCCTCATCAGAAGTATTTAAATATGTGTGCAATATGAAGCATTTCAGTATTTCACTGGTTCCACACCAGATTACTCTTGTAGAATTAAATGCCTTCGTAGGTGCAGGCTGTGATGAGGGACAGGACCCTCTGCTAGTTTGAAGTGCTTTTAATGGAGCAACGTCCACTTAAAACAGAAGCATTGCTGCCCTGCACTTCCATCGTCATCTATTTGTAACAGTCTGCTTTCATTGGTGCTCAGTGTCCATGCTTCTTTTTGGGGACCACCTTTCTCTATTTTGGCCCTTATTCAAGGGGATTCTGGGGTTTTTACTATTAAAGAAAAATCTTCAAAGACCTTTTCTGTGAGTTTTATGTCGTGTACAATTCATAATAGGCAATGCTGTGAATGAGACAGTTCACTACTATTAAGCTAATGAAATACAAAGTGTAAGTGGTTTCATTATGCCAGCAGCAATTCTTTCCTACATTTCATTGCCATACTTATTCCATAGTATGTTGTACAGTAGGAAATTCTATTGAAAATTTTTTCTTATTATTAACTTTGAGCTCCAAAAACACATTGCAGAATCCTTCTCCATGTACATATAATCTTGAAAACATGCCGAATTAATAGATTTGCCTGCACGGAATTAGGGTATTACAATAATGAATGCAATCAGAGTCACACGAGAGTGCAGAAAGATTTGTTTGGCAAGTAGCATTTTGGCATTCTCTGGCTTTCAAATTCCTAATTACAACTTTATCTTAATGTAAAGGTTTTATTTCTAATACATTATTTGTGTGCACATATATACAGATGCCAAAGGTTTTTCAGAACGTGTACCGTTCATTAGCGTGGCTGAAATCAAGTAGATGTTACTGACAAAAGAACAATTGTACAATGGTGAATTCACTTCCCTTCGCTACAGCTGCTATGGCAAAGCCGTAAGCTGTTTTTAAGCTGCTTTATTGGTACAAATACATGCATGTGCAGGTGCCCTCATTTGTGTGCATACATAATATATACATGAAGACAGGTACCGCATATATGTTTGTGCGTATTCAGCCTGTGGCCATATACACTTATTTTCTTTAATTGCTGCATTTAGAAGGGAGCGTAAGGCGTGAGAAGGAAGGACGCAGCCATCTCCTGATTCATATGTCATCTACGACGCAGCTGACTGCATTGCAGGTCTTCTCCTGCTGCCAGTGCAATTGAACCATGATGAGGAGGGACCACCCTCTAATGGAGAAAAATAGTATTTCGGTTTCGGGCCTCATTTGAATATTGGCTTTCAGCATTGCCTTTGTAGCATGGCTGCAGCATGACGCAGTGAAGCAGAGACCACACAGAACCTTAGCACAGAAGGGGCAATTTACAGACAGCTGTCCCCAAAATGTGTCAGATGCTTTCCATTCTGATTGCTCCCATTACTTTAATCCTGTGGCATAGAACCTCATCTCTGAGTTTAGTTTTTAGACTGTATTTTGTACATGTCAACAAGCATTTTAGACATATAAATCCTAGTGGCATAAATGGACATTTCCACCCTGAATGTCACTAAGAAAAGCAGTGTTCTTAGTAGAGAGAATTCATAGTCAGGCAGTGGTAGCGCTCTCTGTGAGCGGTCTATTTATTTTTGAAGCCTACATGCATTTCTGATTAGTTTTGCAGATGAAAAGAAAGACAATTCATCCTTCTTGAAAGCAGACTTAAGCGTCATGCATGTAAAAGCTCTCACTCCACAAAGACATCCTCAAATGCACATATATTTCCCTCAACAGTTCCAAAAGTTCATTTCCACAAGGAATCCATTGGTTGTTTTTTGGTGAGTTGATATACTAATTTAGAAATATCTGTTCATGCTGTTCAAAGGGGTATACAACAGGAAATACCCAAATTCTCTATCAGAGAAACCACGTGAATAGCACACTGTATGCACATACAGCCTCCTGAGTTTTCATTGCTATTAGGTGTCCCTTTAATGAACACTGAAAATACTTCTTAGCCAATAGAACTAATTCACTTATTCAAAACTGAAAGACTCAAACCCTTCCAAGTCTATAAATATAAGCTTATAAGTATTGTTCTTTATAGTTTAGATTAACCTTAAAAGGTTATAAATTATGTTTTCCAGGCAGTGGGTAATTCAAAATCTACACCTGCAGAAGTCTGCAGAGCTGTTGTAATGAAAGATAGTATTCAAATGAAACTAATGAAAACATCGTTATCCATTTTGTAAGAGGTAATTACATTTCACCTCTCTAAAATCCCCCAATTGCTTCAACAGCAAATGAAGACTCTCTTTCTAAACTGCTCTGTGTTACACCTAGACATTATTGATAGCAGACTTTAATAGAAAATTCTCTGTTTTGTTTTTGGGTTTTGGTTTGGTTTTTTGGTTTGGTTGTTTGGGGTTTTTTTAATTTTAAATTATGCTTAGAGGAAAGTACACACATCTACACGTACATATACACATACACACACATATATATAAACAGACATATATGTGACTTGTTTGGGTTGTGAGCTGATTACAAGGGAAATAATACTATGCTACAACAACAAAAAAAATTGTTTATACACTCCCCTGTGCAGGAAGGACTCACTGATATCAAATAAAGCAGCATGCAATGACATTTCCTCTTTCTGGACACTTCTTTGTCCAGGTGGTATTTGTGTACAATAGTCTTTGCAGTCAAAAGATTGCATGGTTTGCAGCTGGGAGGAGAGATGCTCAGGGGGAAAGTCTGGCCCTGCATGTGTAAGAAAAGCCAGCTGCAATCTGGCTCAGAATTTGTCCTTAAATTTGTGAAGTACTCTGGAATGATGAAGCATACTGTGTAAATGAAAGATACTGAAATTCATATCTAAATGTCTAAAATATTTTGAAGAAATTGAGAAGAGAATACAAGGAATAGAGAAGAAGGAACTACAGTCTGAGCAATACATTTTCACAAATCAAGAGCTGCAATAAATAATGTATGCTCTTTGATTCATTCAGCTGAGTGAACCTCTAAAATGCCATTGACATTTTTTTTTTTTCTCCATTGCCTTATAAACTTGGTAAAAATGGTCACCTTACAGAAGTGAGATTGCAGGATTTGCCAACTCAGTCTCATGCAACTTTGCATTTCAGCTGCTACTTTTTTGTTTAATGATTTGCATGGCTTTTATCCAGAACTAATTTTGTGTGGATGGAGGTGCCAGTACCTGTGCTAAACCACTAATACATATTCAGCTTGTAGCACACTGCTCTGTAGCGTTCTGCAGTCAGTCTTACCACTGTAACCATTTGATCTTAAAACCACTCTGCTATTTATAAAACAGAACTCCTAGTGCTCCTGAGGTATTGGACTTTCAGATTATTTTTTCCCATTTTGCCAGGGAAGCAGAGCTGTGTGATTCGATCACAAGATGCTGGAAATCAATGACTAAAATGCAATATGAAGTTGAAGGTTTACATTATGAGATTCATTCCCAGATTTAGGAAAGGGACATCATGAGTTTTAGGATGATGTTTGCCTCAGTCATATTTATGTGTACTGCAAATCTAAACAGGCTTTCTAAGACTCCATCTGTAGTCAAAGGATAAAATTTTAATCTCCTAGGGGCAATTCACTCTACAACTCTTAGATACCTGATACATATCTAAGATTGGGGGAACCATTCCTTTGAAAGTGTGCCTCTCTTCCTTGACCACAAGGGGAGCATGAATAATAAATTTGTCTTAAATGCCTAATTTTCAGGTGTCTAAAGCATGATGAAGCCAAGATTACACAACTAGATTAACATTTATGTCCAGATTAGCCCCAGAGAAAACTAGGTAAAAGCAGAGCCATTGAGAAACACCATGCTGATATTTTCATATATAGGCTACAGCCCAAACTTTATGTGTCTTTACGGGGCTTTAAAACATTGTTAATAAAATGGCTAATTTTGAAAGCTATTGTGTCTCTTCACAGACCTGTCATAGAAAGTGGCTTTGAGATGTTATGGGTAAAAACTTTCCAGAAGTGCAAATGAAGGGTTCATTGGGTGGCAGCTTGCTGCTCTGTACAGTCCATGCCCCAGTTTCTTGCTCAATTTCTTTCTTCTTTAGAACAGTTTTGCGTTGCTATAATGGGAAAAGGCTGCAGAAAGAAAGAGAGAGAAAGAAAGAAAGAGTGAAAGAAAAGAAGGAAGGGAGGAAGAAAGAGAAAGAAAGAGAGAAAGAGAGTGAGAAAGAGAGAAAGAAAGAGAAAGAAAGAGAGAAAGAAAGAAAGAGAGAGAGAAAGAAAGAAAGTGAGGAAGAAAGAGAAAGAGAGAAAGAAAGAAAGAAAGAGAGAGAGAGAGAGAAAGAAAGAAAGAAAGAAAGAAAGAAAGAAAGAAAGAAAGAAAGAAAGAAAGAAAGAAAGAAAGAAAGAAAAAGAGGTAGAGGGGGGAGCGAGAAGAAAGAAGAGATTGCATCTGGAGCACAACCTTCGCATATTTCCACTGAGGATGTTATCCCAACCTTCTCCAAGTCCAGGCATCATCTTCTCCTTCCTTTAAAAAGTTGCTGCCAGCAGTCCTACAGGTTTAAAACTGTTCATATCTCTTGGCTCCTATGGAGCTTTGTGGATTTACTCCACCTGAGATATTTAGCCATTACCTGAAAATTCCTATTTGATTTATATACAATGGGCTAAATTTGGTGGGAGTAACATCCCACAGTCCTCCTGGCTTCCAAGCAACTGCAAGAGTATAACTGTTGGCAGAGGCTACCCCATTTTGTTTTAGCAGAGCATAGCTCATTTAATCCTTTTAAGACTTAGAATCACTGTTATACTTGGTCTTACCTACTTGAACTATCATACTAGGTGCTTTTGTCACTTGATTAATTAAGAAGCAAAGCAGAAGCAAGCTTTCTAATGAATTCTATATCCTTCTTTTTTACCTATCAATAAAGGTCTACCCAGCTCTACGTTTGAACTAGCACAGCAGTGACTTGTTGACTCCTTAGAAGACAAAAGGTCCATCTGGGAGAAATATTGCACATGCTCACTGGGATAACTTCCAAAGATAGACTCTAGGTAATTCACTTGTCTATTTATAAAGGATTTTGGGGCACAGAGGACTTTGCATGTGACAGGGTCTTGGACGCAGTGGTCAGACAGAACATCCCCGCAATGCAGATCAGAAAGTTCAGATTTTGCTGTTCTGAAAGCACCAAACTGCCAGGAAAAACTTCCCCAGGTTCATTAACAACGCTGCTCCTCCTGGTTAGCCCTATCCCCCTTGACACAGCATTAGTAACTTACCCTTTCTCATCACAGAAGAAGTATCTTTCAAATCACCACCATGCACTGAAAGCAAGGAGACAGCTTCAGCCACAGCCCTGCAGCTGGTTCTCCTCTGCTACTGCGCTGCACCACAAATCTGTTCCCACACTCACAGCTGAAGGGAGGGCCCACAACTGGACCTCACCGCTCACAAAAAGCTTGTGTTTGTCTTTGTTCCTTTACTCAAGGAAGGCTGTTCTTGCTAAGCCATAATGAAATTGTAAAAGAACAGTTCCAGCTCTGTCCAGCAGTTTGCAGTAGTATGCATATACACACACACATAAAAAAATATATACCCTTAAAGCATTACAAAGTGAAACCATCGATTTTTTTACTCACTTCTGCATTTACAGTTTGTCCTTTCCCTGTGAAGCCATGAATTTCATAGCCATGGATTTATTTCAAATTACTCAGCTTTTTAGCAATCGACATGAAAGATTGGCAAATAATTGGCAAATACCGAAAACAGCCTATTTCCTGTCTTATACAAGTATTTAGATGGAGATATTAACCACACAGACCCCAGAGCCAACAGTTTTATCACCAAAAGAAAAAATAACTTCAGTGAGGTGTGGTGGTTAATAATATCACATTACTAGTTCGTTTTTTTTTTTCCATGCGACACACTAATACATCAATATACATGCAAAGCAATGTTAGTATCCCAAAAACTCTTATACCATTTCTAAACTACAGGCCTATTTTTCATATGTTACTACCCAGTGTAACTGTGGGAGTAAAAGGTCAAAAATACCATCCGTTTTTTACCGTTCTGAAATGTCACAGAGACTACTCTTAAAAGTCTGTCCAGGTACGAATGAGGGTCAGAGGAATGCAACACTCCTACCCATTAGGTTAGAAAAAGTAGATAATCGAACAGTGGAAATGTGGCACTGTCTGTGCAGTGCCAGCTAGAGGAAACCACAGCCAGAGAGCTTGTGCTGCCGTACCAAAGGCCCCTATGGGTAGTTATACCAAGGATGAAATTGTCAGTAGTGAAAGTAAAGACCAAATCAGACAAATAATAAATCTATCTTGAGGAACGTTATGGTGACTGTCTGTCTGTCTGTTGACAACGGGACAGGCAGAACTTTTCTGTTGAAAACAATTTTGGTGAACAGTAGCCTTCATAGAATTGTATTTATTTACCTAAGTTACCTTTATGAAACAGAAAAACAGAGGATTTAAGTTCAAGGGGAAGAAAGGATTAAAATATATATATATATATATATATATATATATATATGCAAATGTTCTTAGGAAGCTCTTTAAGTAATTTGTCCCTAAACATTTGTTTTTCTTTCTTTTCTATCCTGAAATGAAGCAGCACTTCCCAACAGCTTGTGATTTATGCAGAGATCAAATTTTGAGTTAATTCTGAAACAATAGCTCAAAAAATTTTGCCTTTTAATCTGCAAGCCATGAATAGGCTGAAGTACTTATCTCACAAAACAGTTTTTCAGGCAAAAGGTCTGATGGTTATGTAATATACAAATATTTTTGCAGACATATTTATATTCCTTTCAAGAACGTGCATTTACCAGCATTTACATCCAAACAATGACATAGACACAGATGTTTTATAAAGCAAAAGTTGTGTACCTAAAAATAAAAAAGCAACCTTTAGGAGTTTAAACATTTGATTAGGTTTTAAGGAAAATCTTAAAAACAATGATTTGTTCTTTTGTCCATGTACAAGGTACTTGAATATATTTGCCACTACAATGGCAACTTGTCACTGTATGTAGAATTCCCAGTGCCCCTGATGGTAGTCAGCAACATACCTGGAAAGTGTTTAATGGATCAGGTCTCCCAGAAATCCTGTTAGCTATATTGGCTGACTACATCTAATACTGAAACGCTTCATTTTTCGGTAGCAGACAGAGATCCTGATATACCAATAGAAAAGATTAGAAGTTTGATGCTACTGTTTGGTCCCATGTAAGTTAATTAGACATCAATGTACATTTAATAATTAAAAAAAAAAAATGTCATACTGATTTGGAGTGATTTAGAGTTTCCTACTCTCTCACTAGGGAGCATTTTACATCATTTACAGTGAGGCAGTGATCCAAGCTGAAGATCAGCAGAACCTAATTTGCTCCACTACACACATATACAACTTGTTAAACCAAACTGAATTCACATATGCTCTACAGCTCCTTAGTGACAGCTCAGGAGTTAATAGGGTCCACCATGTCTGCTTCATTTCATTCCTTTTGCTTTGCCTCCTTCCTTTCACCTTACTAACAATTTAATAATATACTTTTTGCTAAAAAAGCACATTTTTGTGGCAATCCTTAATGAATAAATTTGTCCAAAGTTATTTGGGCATACATCCAATATATCTGGAGCATACCATAAAAAAAGAATCTTTAAAAAAAAGAACCAAACCAAATAAAAAAAACAGTAAAGATATAGTAGGATTTTCACCTTAGTATACAGCTCCCTCCACCACTCTCCATGGAGTCACTTGGGCAATACAAACTGTAGTTCAGGATCTGCTTCAGTTATCAGAATACTAGGAGTGAGAATAGTGGCTTTTGTGTTCATAACTCGTAGGATTCATGACAACAGAATAAGTCTGCTGCTTATAAAGTGTATATTGGCATGATGCAGCTGTTATTTTGACATGAAAATTAAAAGGTAGATTAGACTGAAGGCAGTTACAAAATCAATTAGCTTCAAGAAAAATTCATCCTTGGAATGAAACAACTTTGTGGGAGAGTAAGGTGAGGAATGTAACTTTCAAAACAAAAGTTGGTTTTTTTATGTGCTTGGGTTTGGGGTTATTTTTCTGGAAACTGGTCTTTTTAACTGCAGGAGGTGTGATGTAGTCTGTCATGGTCTTCCTGGTTTCCTTTGGTACATTCCAGACACAATCCCTTCTCAACCTTCCTTTTGTTTTGATTAAAGAGCAGCTAGGCTACTTGTTACCCTTTCACTTCTCAACATCAATGTTTTTGTACTCCTCTGGATAAATTATATCACTAATAAAGAACTCTAAAATAATGTTGACTTCCCTACAAATTAATTGTGTGTAACATTAACATTTAGCTATCAGTCCTTCTAGGCTCATGCGTTTGATCTCTTTATGACTAGCCAAAAAGGAATGCACTTGAAGTCTTACTCAGTCTAAATGTGTTGCCATAATCAACCTTACACTCTATTATTACTTGCAAAGTTTTGACTGATCTAAGCATGTTTTCAACTATTGATTCATGTTTAATAACAGCCATATCAGTCAAAAACAGTCAAAGCTTTATTATTTTGGAGATTTTGCCCTTAAATCACTTGTATTAATCATGCTTGATGACTGAATATTCAATACTCATGATTTTCCTTTCCTTTTTCCTCTACACCTCCTTCATTTCACACTTCTATAACTTCTTTGATCTCTTATTGTCAAGTCTAGAGCCAGAGCAAAAATCACGGCCGTCTGCTTTTGCCTTGTTCATTTAAATGTCAAAAGATCAAACAGTCAGTATCTTCTGCACAGTCCCTAGCACAGGCAAAATAACAGATATTTCTGGGCTTGATGCTTTACAAAGACAAGGAAAAGAAGAGGAATAATCACGCCTGTATAACTGGAATACTATATTTGTGATTTCTACTCACATCTCAATATTCCATCAAAACTGGATAGATAAAATCAGTTGCACCATAATTCTTTCAATTTTAATTAAATCTAGGACCCAAGGTTAGAAGAAATAGGGCTCAAAAGCTCACACCTCCAAAAGTGGGATGCACTTCTGTGTGCCTGTTTGCTCCTTTTTCTTCCCAAGACCATTGCCTGTTTGGATTTTCACAGTATACAAAAATGGACAATGAAAGGTTTTTTTAATTGTGTTTGCTACTGTTAGTGCTTCAAATATTGCCTTAGGAATAGTAAGACACAAAGTTTTTTAAAATAGTGAGTTTCATCTCTGTCTTCATGCAAAGACAGAGAACACAGGGGTTAACACTTTTGGTCATAGCAGACTCTCAGGGAGAAATCTGCTGGCTTTCAGCATAAGAAATGGGAGAAGCTACTGAAAAGGAGCTTCTATGCCTGAAATGGTCTGTAGCTTCCGTCTTTTCATTAAACGTGAGAGCTGTCTTCCTTTCAATTCAACTACCACTAGCTTCAGGGATCCCACCAGCCTCATAACTTCTGATTCCCTTTCACTGTACTGGTATTGAGCTGGAGAGTTTATGGCATGGATGCAGTGATGTTAAAATTCCTCTCAATCAGCATATCCTCTGGTTACTTAGATTTTCTTGGGTGAGTCATACATACAAAAACATTTTGCACTGCTCCCTGAACCTGTTCTGCCAGGTACTGAGCGCTCTACTTTTCAGTGAAAGTCATCAAGATCGTCTAAAGTAATAAGCTGTCCTACAAATCCAACACATTCAATACAAAGGAAATTGCACTTTAAACCTGAACGGAATCTCTTTAATCCTGCTTAAAATATTTCATCTGCTATACATTTTGTTTAAGGAATGCTGAGCCGTAATGTTACTGTGTTATGCAGAGCTGCAAGAGCCTCAGATGCAACTCACTTGATGGGGATCCTTTTGAAGAAACATTTCTCCCAGTAAAACTGTTATTCCAGCTGCCTTCTTGATACATCTTAAGTACTTGAAGACAGCTAATTATAACAGAAACGAAGCTTGCATGCAGGAATATGACTTTAGTATAATATAAAAACGTAATATTATCATTATTTGCAGCCCTGAAAGTAAATATCTCAGTTCCAGCACTTGAGAGCAATAATTATTTCCACGAAATAAAATTTATCCTCTCAATAGTTGCAGTCAGTATTTATTGTGCACTATAAACAGTGAAGACAAATTACCTCCTTTGGAAATGTTGTAGAGGTTTTTTTCCCCTTAGGTTGACTTCTCTACGAAAAGGAAAAATACAGTTCTATCACTGAAATTATCCAAACAGTCAATGACAGTGAGATGGAGAGAAACACATTGTATCGCAGAATGTCTGCAAAGGATGAACTTGTCTGTACATGGAAATATTAAGAGTAAGCTCAAATCTATAAACTGATAAGCACACCCTTGTTACAGAAGGGAAGGGTCCCCAATGTTTTACAACCTCAGCTACAGGAACTAGAAACCCAACTATGATGGGATTTCTAGTCCAGTCAGAATGAAGATACACTTGGTTGTACTTTAACCTAAAAGAAAAATCTTCTGTTGCCAAAATTCATAAAAGTGAAATCAAAATTCATAAAAGAAAGAGGAAATACACTATTGAAGAAGGAAGTTACCAGTGATATTGACATTATCTTAGCAAAGAGGAAGCTATCAAGCTCCATCAGTCATTGATATTATTTTACTGCATTCAAAATTAATTTATATAAACTGGATAAGTTTATAAAGTAAAGCAGAATTATGGTAACATGGGAGCTAATACATTTTGCAAGAGATTCTTGAAAGTGTGATAAGCATGCAAATAACACATTTTTCTCCTTAAGTTCCCCTGAAAGTTTGGCATTAGCGCTGCAGGCCCTGCTGCATTAGGTGCACATACTTGCTTAAAATTTTTACTGTGGTCCCCCAAGTCCTTTTGGAATTTTTAGTCTCACAGAGGGTGATCCCCAGTCCTTCCAAGTGTACCTTACCCTTTCTATTATTATCTGCACAAAATTGTGTTTGGGTATATATGCACTTTGCTTGTTACCAGGTCTCCAGGTGATCCAGATTATTTGGAACTGGTTACCTGTCTTCAATCATTGCATCGTCTGTAATAATAGATAACTTCCATGTTTTCTTCCAAGCCATTAAATGTAGTGTAGGACTACTAACAGAACCCAATTATAAATGCAACAGCTTTGTGATGACTCCTTATTTATAGTCTCAGCCGGTGAATTCCTACTCCATTCAGTATATGCTCTATTGCTATTAGATTACTACTGACATAAAAGGTATTTAATTTAATATGTCCACAAATCTGTTCCCTGGAGAACTTTCCTGCACTTGTAAAGTTAGAAATTCTGCCATTTCTTCACCTACTAAAGATTTCTTTATTATTATTGTTATTGCTGTTGATGGTGTTGTTATTGTTATTATTATTATTATTATTATTATTTGCTTAAAGTTATATTCTTTCACTCTGCTGGTGATACGTATTTTCTTATGTGCTATAACCTTATCAATTGAACTAAGTTACTTTCTCCTCCTATCAACACTTAACATTTTTCTTAGCTTTGTTCCTTAACTACATTATGTTTTGTAACCATTGACATAATTATGGGCTTATGACTTATGAGGCATCTAATAAGACATATTGACACACTTCTTAATTATCAAACATATTTTTCTATTAAATTGTCTCTTTCATCTGGCTTTGACCACTTTATCCCCTCTTAGTTGAACTGGCTCTTTATAGAAGATGTCTTTGGAGTATTGATGGACACAGAGCTTCTGACTCAATCTCAATACCTTCTGAGGTGTGATACAAAACCTCTTAAAGACTGAGCTGAATCCTCACCTTATTCTTAGAGCTCCTGAAGGTCCCACCTGCCAGAACTGCAGGCGTGGCTCTGATGGTATGTAATGTAATTCCTTTGCTGAGTTCGTACCCTCCTAACCAGTTCCCCAAAGGATTACATTGCCAAGCCCTGAATTTATGTTTCCTTTGTGTTTAAACCTTATAATACAGATCTGATAGTTCCATCGCCTGACGATGATACAATGGCAACCCTCAAGATCAGCCCTTTCCCTGTCTCAAAATCCTTTACAAAAAATATACCAATCCACTGAGTTCATGTATCTTTTTATCACCCACTCATAACACAAACAGCAATTTTACCTTCAAATCTTATCGCATGTCAACCAACTGTAAGAGAAGTTGGGATGAATGGCTTGATAGATCCTGATCTTCTAAATCCCTGTAAGTAATCCCTGATTTTCAAGACCAAACACTGGTCTTTTGAAGTGACAAATGCCCTTAATACAACCTGAGACAAATGCTTGGCTCACTAGATGGGATGGCTGAGAGCACAGACAATACTTTGTGACTCAGGCACAGTTCCCTTGAAGCTGCAAAGCACCGTCTTTCCCTGGAACCTTCTCTTCTTCCTAACTTCACAGCTAAACTTTACACAAGCAAACTGAACAGTAGTACCCTGATCACCCTGAAGACCAACCCACTTCTTATTTCAGAGTGTCTGAAAATAATACAATAGCTTGTATGTTTTAAGGTTAGGGAACAGAATCCTAATCCTAATCAGTATCTTCTGAAAATCTGATAACTGATAGACCTGCTGACTATCCTTGAGGTCAACTGAAGGTTAGTAACCCCTAAATCACTCTTAGAACCATCACAAACATCAGTTTCTGATCTAGTCATGGGAGAGGCAGCTTCCCAAACCTTGACCCAAATCCACCTCTGTCTTATGTGGTCAGAGGGAACTTCCACATCACATTCAAGAGGAGATGTGGCCATAACAAGTCAAATTCCTTCTTCTCAAGTTAGCATGCTACCTAACACAGCCAGGAATCAATTGCCCATACCCAAACCATGCCCCTATCTCGTCTCCAGGGCACTGTCTGGTCTATCACACGAGAAGAAAATGTGGCAGTCAAGATCAGCTCCCTTCACATCTTGCCTCTGCAAAACATCCCACCACCCTCAACTTACAGGGACCTTAACTCCAACCTTGCACTGAAGAGGACACTTCCACGGTGGATGCAGATTAAGGAGAGGAAGGAGCACTAGTCCTACCTGTGATGTGGGACAGCAGCAGGAGAGCCATGGGGTTTTCCCCCTACATCGTCATTTTCCCTGCATACTGCACTTCTATCGCTTACCCTCAACCTCAGATATCACCACTGCCAGCACTCCTGTCCAGCTTGAAAAGGAGACCACCATCATCACCACTACTTTCACCACCAGAATGAGTCCTGATGATGGTCACTGACAATACTAGGGCTGTAAAAGAATGGCCACCATGATCTTTCTCGATGTGCTTTCTCCACTACTATAAGCACCCAGACTGAAGGCTGGCACAACTCTCGCCTTAACCCTAAGCTCACGGTGAAGGTAGCTATCCATAGTCTTAAAGAAAGAAGAGGCCATGGTGGTTATGAACATTAACCCTATTTTTCACTCTGCAAATTCTGGCTGGTATGTTCATTAAGCAGACCAATGAAGCTTATAATTCCCAAACCCAAGCCCTGCAAGCTTGTGCAGAGCCCTCACCTCCTGTGAGTGGGAAGGCCCATAAGGAAGAGGATACATCTGATAAAAAACTAGCTTCCTAATCCATTGAACTCTGCAGCATACACCAAAATAAAAGCTCCCAAATGAATTAGATAATCAAGCTGTAATCATAAGTCCTTTAACCACTTTCACAGCTCATGTAAACACCCATGTCTGTGAAGAAACCAGCTTCCTGCATGACTTTGCAGTCCTTTCAAATCTCACTAGTAAGCTGGAAAATACAGATTTTTCAAGCCCTGTTTTTTCCTATACCCTATTCCTTACTAGAATGGTAATTAGATCCAGGAAATAAATCCCAGAGCTAAATGAGATCCTATTATTTCTATCCTATTAACACCATGCCCTCTTCCTAGCCCTGGGCACTTTTGAATCCAGAAGTAATCACGTCTCTGAATGTGTGCATTCTCAAATTCTAACCTCAACAACAACCCTGAATTCTAACCCTAATTAAACTTAACTTTAATTATTGAAGGACCAATTGTACCTTAAAAGAGAACGTGACTCATCAGACCTTTCCCTGATTCTGTGAGCCTGTTGGTTAATAACATGGAATTTTGAAGGTTCATTCTTGAGACCCTCCCCAAACTCACAATCTATTCTAGTCTCTGCTTACAACCTACAGTGAATGAAACATGATACTGTCTTCTGTGGATAACATTCCCGCTCCCTAACTTCTAATTCTGCAGTAATGAACTGAACTTTTGAAGCTTTATATTCCCAAATACCACATGAAATCTCAGCCTGAGTTCTAAAGTTAATTGTAGCAGAGTGATTGGCTCTTACCAAGCCTTAATCCCAAATCTAATCCAAACATTATGATGCCAGATGGTTTGGTAACTGTTCCAAAAAGAAAGAAATAGAACAAAAAGAAAGGAAAAGAAAAACCAACAAACAAAAAGACCTTTGATACTCATCAACCCTACTGATCGCTCAGTAACCTATTCCTGTTCTCAAGGGCCTGTAAAAGTTAAGAATAGATTACAGGAAGCCAGAAGGTTTTAGAAATTCTGAATACCTCTTCCTAGCTAGTTCTAGGGCCTTGGAGAACCCAGTAATAAATTCAATTAATCAGGCACTAGTTTCCCAAACTGTAGCCTAATCTGGAGACTTTTTATTATAAGAACTAATCTCCATACAAAAAGAATCTAATGAAATTTTAGCACCAGCTCCCTCTTTCACTCCTCAAACCCCTCAAAATCCAGCTATAGATTTGCTCTCAAATCAGTAGACACCAGACTCTAAATCCCCAGCTTTAGTTATCACCAAAACACCAATCTATGCAATAAAGGATAATGAAAAGACATCAGCCTAACACATGCAGCTGAAGAAATCAGTATTAAAGTAGCTTCTTGGAATTTCCCCAGATGTAATCTTGATTTGAAATATTGCTCCTCTAAATGTAATTGAAGATATAGCTGAGACACATTCCTACATTAAATGCAAATACAAAGGAGTGGACATGCTGCTGAGACCTCTTTCCTTTCCACTTTTACTGTTGTTGTAACATGAAACTACCAGTATGTGTGACATACTCCAGGTTATAACATGACAATGTTTGGAAATTTTTGGGAGTGGAATGGTTCTAGAGAACTGTGTAGGGTGAAGGGAACCAAAACAGGTATTTTATTTTCCATAAGCCTAATGCAAAATGTTTCCAGGAATAAAAATCAGGGATTTTTTTTTTTAGAGGAAATTAGCCTGTTCATTGCAATATCGGATATAGGAATAAACTAACTTTAGGCAACATGGACAAGTGGAGAACCAGAACTTGGGAATAAATTTCATGGTTAAATTCTAACAGCTTTATAAAGTTTGGTTGTTAGGTACATCAAAGCAGATAGATCTTCCTCCTTTGCTTGGAACCTAGCAGAGTCTTACTGCAGTGTCCATTTTCAGATGCAACCCTCTGTTTGCCAGAAGGTAGAAGGAAACTACACCTAGCATGATTTTATACTCTTTCCCTAAGCATCTGTTCTTGATCAGTACCTAAAACAGGACTGCATAATCCCTGGTGTCTGATGCAGAAGCAAAAACCATCCCTATGTTTAATTTAGGGGCCAGACCCTCAACTACTGTTAATCTGCTGATTCACTAAAGTCAGATCATAACCTGAGGATATGGATCAGTGAATACCAAGAACTGCAGGATCTAGTCTATTATTGTACAGGTTTTGAACACTTCCTGATTATTTAAAAAAATCATTCACAAATCCTTATCCCTGCACAATTATTATACATGTCTAATTGATGTACAATTTTAGGGGATCATTTGTTTCACTCTGTACCTGACACATCATTTCTCAAACAGAGATTACTATTAATCATCTCTCTTCCATGCTTTGCATAGGTCACTAAAGTAGCATCAGTCTACTTTAGCATCAGTGCTAAAATGAATTTTAATCTGAGTCGTATTCTGATCACAGCTACAATAGTGTAAATACTTGAGTTCAGTGGAAAATCATCTGTAAAATAGTTTTACTAAACTCTTCCTTTTCCTTTGTTCTTTTTTATTTCCAGCAAAAGATAGAGCAACCTACTTCCAAAAATAAGACAACAGTTCACCAAAATATCATGTTTATTATGTATTGTAATTTTACTGCTGAAAGATTGTAATTAAAGAGGTGCAGTTAAAAAAAAAATGTCGCACTTCTGAATCTTTCAAAATCTCAAAGCATTTTGCACACTGTAAATTAAGCCATACGGCACATTAAATGTAATATGTTAAAAAAAGATATGGGTTATATTTTAGCAGTGGATAATCTGAGTCATATACACCCTTCATCCTGTAGGAGAGACTATATTTGCAAATGTCAGCAGTACACCTGTGGGATCCAGGAAACAGGATTAAACTCCCCATTCAGTTGATGGCTTCTTGTAGGCATTTGGGACTGTATTAGCAAAACAATTCGATTTTCACCACAACAAAGCTGTTTATTTTCAAGATTATCCAAAAGTCCAGAGGTTGTTTTTTTTTTTTTCCTTTATATTCCTGTCTCGTGATATTTACCGATGAGCTTTGAGAAGGTCTGTACATCTTCTAAGCTTAACTCTGTAAAAGTCAAGCGATCTATTTTGATGCATCTAATTGGTTTTCAAAACATGTCAGTCACTCATCTCGCAGTTCCTTATTAGTTATAAGCAGCTATTACTGCTTCCTTCCTTTTTCACAACAATCTCCTTTAGAAATAACTGTCTATTGCTTTGTATAGCATATCAGCCAGTACACAAGCTATATCTTTACTAGTAGATGTAATATACCTGGGACCTCTCTATCAGTTCACTGGTGTTGCAGCCAGCTGGATGACACGTAGTACAGACATACTACTTATCACCTTCTATTACCCTCCAGAAGACAGTAGAGTCATGCAGACTGTCATCAGGAAGGGATCCCAAACTGCACAACAGAATTGCCTGGTGGCTTCAGTCCAGACACAGTGACTGCTCTACCATCTCAACACCTCCACATTACAGACCTTGGATGAACAGCACCAGGAAACTTTCTTGGTACTTTTTACACATATAAAGAAACATGAGACACTTGTGTAAGTCAGGCTCTGTAATGCGTTACTACTGATAATAACGACACTAACACATGACCTTGTGCTGATTTTGACTGGGATGGAGTTACTTTTCCTCACAGTAGCTAGTATGGGACTATGTTTTGGATTTGTGCTGAAAACAATAGTGACAATACAGAGATGCTTTCATTACTGCTGAGCAGCGCTTACACAGAACCAAGGACTTTTCTGCTTCTCACACCACTGCACCAGTGAGTAGGTTTTGGGGGCACAAGAAGCTGGGAAGAAGCAGAGCCAGGACAGCCAAGCCCAACTGACTAAAGGGATATCCCATACCATATGACATCAGGCTCAGCAATAAAAGCTGGGGGAAGATGAAGGAGGAGGGGGGATGTTTGGAGCGATTACGTTTGTCTTCCCAAGTAACCATTACTTGTGCTGGAACCCTTCTTTCCTGGACATGGCTGAACACCTGCCTGCCAGTTGGGAGTGGGTGAATGGATTTCTTGTTTTGCTTTGCTTGCCTGCATGCCTTTTGCTTTACCTATTAAGCTGTCTTTACCTCAGCCCATGAGTTTTCTCACTTTTGTTCTTCCAATTGTCTCCCCTATCCCACCATGGTGGGCATGAGCAAGCAGCTGTGTGGTGGTTGTGTGACTGGCAGGAAAAATGGTTTGGCCCTACAGACATTTATGAAAAAGCTTGCTAATATGTATTAACCTGTGGAAGGCACTTTCATAACCCGTGAGAATGAAATTTCCTCATGGACATTTGCATCACAGATTCCCCAAGTGGTTAGTCTGATTACTTAGGAAGGAATACTTGGTGGCTGTAAATAATACAACATATAACTCAGTGGTAGTTCTGCATCCAAAATACTGTGTTCAGTCACGGTCAAAACCAAGACAGAAGAATAAAAGATAATTTAGGGAAAGGCAGCAAGAATGATTAAAGCTGTGCAAAGAAATTCATAAAGAGCATAGAAAGAATGAGATTGTTTATTTTAGATGGGAATTAATAGAAGCGGGAATGATAAAATTATACAGAATAGTTAGTGATATTAAAATACATTACAACCTGCTGTTTAGTGTATCTCATGAGATGATAATAAGATAATATGGTCCTCTTGCAAAATGATACTGAGACCCAGACACATTTCTGTTAATCAGTATGTAAGTAATCTGTATGGTAAGAATATCCAGAGTTTGGGCCTGAAATTTCAAGATTTATGCAGGTTGTTTGGTATCAGACATGAGGAAATCTGTAGGTTTTGTGGCTTTGAAGCGAAACTTCCTCTGACACCGGGTGATTCCTGACTGCCCACTCCTTCTTTGAACTCTGCCACAGTAGCCCGACACCATGTAAAAATGTTGGATATACAAGTGGCAATTCCTGTCAGGATATCTTCCAATATATAGCCATCTACTGCCCTGAAGAAACGGGGAAGAAATAGGGAGAATATAGCATATGTATGTGTGCTGTGGAATTCCTGATACCAACTAAGCGTTAGAGAAGTGACTGTAACATCTGCAATTGTGTTTTTTCAGAGATACTCTTGAGTATAATGCCAAGTTTATGTTCTTCTGAATGAAAAATCATATTATTTTTTTCATGTAACTAATAATATTCTTCTTGCTACCTGAACTTTTCTGCATCTTTGGTATGGATTTACAGCCTGCCCTCTTTCATTTCCCTTCTTATACCTCACTCCTAGCTACCTCATTTTCTCTATATGCTTCCTTTTCAATTTCCAATTATAGTTCCAGGTCTCTTCTTTTCCCCCACCTAATTTTCACCAAGCATTTCCAAATTCTAAATTATAAACGTTGTCTCTCTCTGGTTTCTTTTTCTCTCTTGCCAGGCTATTTTGCACCCTTATTTCCCCCATATCCCTCAAATGTTGTTTCCTCTGTTGCTAAGTCTCTCTGTCTGCCATAGGTTTTTTATACAGCCTCCCTCCTAGACCTGTACCCTTCCCCCTGACTCCCCACCGCCCACCCTCTCGCTCCCAATTTTCCATTTGTTTCCTTTGCACAGTTCTGTGGCTCTGCATACGCCAGCTACAACCTGTGTGAAGATGAAGGAAACAGATAGTGGCAATTGGCAGATGGTCTTTTTTTCTCTGATTTCTATCTGATAATGATGCTAACATAGCAATGAAATATTAGAATTCTCAAAAATTTACCATTCTCTAACAGCATGAAAATTAAGTCTTAACCAGGCTTAACAAAAAATCAGAATTCTACATCTTTCCAAGTAAATCTTCAAAGAAGAAAAGATAAAAAAACCCAAAACGTAAACCAAACCAAGTCAAACAAAAAAAACCCCAGCAAAATAACTCACTCCAACTTGTGTTTTTTGCCAGGATAGAAAAAGAGGAGGTTACTAAGTGGCACAGATTGTGAACTGGTGGCTGAAGCTAAAGCTTAACAGATGTCCAGTGTTTGATGGGCCTCTAGCATTCAAATTACTCTCAGATTAGCCAGCACATCTCCAGTAATAAAGGAGAATAATGATTTCAGCTCTGTTATTTATTCATTTTACACTGAGTCTGAAAGCCATAAAACACTGTGCTGATGGATGTAAATTGTCTCAGACAATTAGCTCCGATTGTACAAAAGCAAATTTGAAGTCTCTCCAGTTTAATAAGCAAGATGCCTTGGTTTGCATTTCAAATATTAGTGAAGTAAACAAAAAGAGAAGAAAAAAAAAAAAAAAGGCTTATAGTGGGCAGACAGATGTGTAATGTCCAGGGTGTGACTGGAAAGCACTGTTAGGAATATAAATCTGCTATGAATATACTTCAGCACAAACTAATACTACTGCCCAAATGCAGATTTGTCCATCCTATGTGTATTCCTGAGTTATATTTTTTAAAAAAATTAGTAACACTGTTATTCTGCTTTATATAGTATTTCTTCATTTGATTGCTAGATCTAGACAGATTCATGACATTTACAATTCCTTCACCTTCACTAAACAGTTACTCAGTCTCCTCAACAACTCAGAAAATCTCTCTGAAATATTCATGGCAGGTTTTTCAGTAAAAGAAACCTGAAGAAGACTTCTACCTCTGATTGGTCAGCAAAGTCATTCAAACAAATTTTGACAATTTATCTTTGATCGTGTCAAAGAACCACAATTCAGTTTGGACACTTTCAACCTTGTTTGTAGATATTTCTCTATGTCTGCTTTAGAGTTTAAGATTATCTGGGAATGCACCATGGATTTGAACCTGGATTGGGTTTGGTGTCAAGGTTTTCGTAGCAGGGGGAGCTACAGGGGTGGCTTCTGTGAGAAGCTGCCAGAAACTTCCCCCATGTCTGACAGAGCCAGCACCAGCCAGCTCCAAGATGGGTCCATCTGGACCCATCCATCAGAGGGGGACCCACGCTGGAGCAGTCTGTGCCTGAAGGACTGCACCTCATGGAAGGGACCCACGCTGGAGCAGTTCATGAAGAACTGCAGCCTGTGGGAAGGACTCACGTTGGAGCAGTTCATGGAGGACTGTCTCCCATGGGAGGGACCCCAGGCTGGGGCAGGGGCAGAGTGTGAGGATCCTCCACCAAGGAAGAAGAAGCAGCAGAGACAGTGTGTGATGGACTGACCCAACGCCATTCCCCATCCCCCTGTGATGCTCAGGGGGAAGAGGTAGAGAAAATCGGAAGTGAAGTTAAGACCAAGAAGGTGGCAGGGGTGGGTGGAAGGTGTTTCAAGATTTGGTTTTATTTCTTATTATCCTACTCAGATTTGAATGGTAATAAATTAAACTAATTTCCCCAAGTCAAGTCTGCTTTGGCCATGACAGTAATGGGCGAGCTATCTTTGTGTCCTTATCTTGAACCATGAGCCTTTCATTGTATTTTCTCTCCCCTGTCCAGCTGAGGAGGAAAGTGACAGAGAGGCTTTGGTGGGCACCCTGTGTCCAGCCAGGGTCAACCTACCACAGAACCAAAAGTTCAAGACCTAGTAAAGTGGACTCAATTTCTTAAGCATCATTGATTATTAATTTCATTCTTGCTTTGCTGAAATTTATTTCTCTTGTTCATCCTGAGAGGTTTGAAATTTAAGGAGGATTGAGCCCTGGTCATTCAGAAGGGAATTTAAAGGAAGTGTAGGAAGTGATGGCTTAATCAGTTTCAGATTTAAGATGTCCTTTACCCTTCTGGATATTAAAAAAATTGTGGTTGTATTTGTATAAATGAAAACCATGACATATGCACAGCAAATCTAAGGAATCCCACAAGCATCAGATTTATCGTCCTTTTGCTGGACTTGTGCAGCAGGTACATTGTGTTTCCAGCATACCAGGATGATGGCAGATTTCCTGAACAATGCTGTAGAAGCCTTAGCACAACCTCCTGTGTTACATGTCTAGTCACAGCAGCTCAATAGATCCTCCTTCAATTTGCTCAGGGCTGTCTGTCCCATTTGACTGTTTCAGCTTTGAAGTTATGACAAATGGCTTCAGTGAAGTTGACATCAAAGCTGGAACAGTGGCAAAGGCTGAAATTGGATGATCTCTTTGGAAGGTATCAGTTTCCACAAAACTGATGGGAAAGTAGTGGGGATCTACATATCACCAATTCACAGCAGTACCGCTAGCTATTATCTGGTACTCCAACTATGAGTGCTGTCATTTCATATAATTGGTCCCAAATTAGTGGGTAGATTTTTCAGTGTTGTGAGGGAGGAAAATATTGTGTGCAAGATGAAAATAAATAATATGCTTAATATAACACAAGTAATCAATGGAAGAGAAAGAAAATCATCCTAGGGTCACTTTTGGTGAACCTGACTTTTGATACCTAGACCACATTTACTTCACCAGCAAAAGAGAGCTGCAAGGGATATCCGGTAGTTTTTGCAAAGAGACAGCAGTACCTGAAGCAAAAGACCTGGTTTCTCATTTAGCCTAAGGCCTTTTCCACTGCACTAACAGTGTAAATGAACTTACAGTGTATGAAAATTGCATTTGCAGTTGTAGAAGAGCAAAATGGGCTTTTGTGTTTATGTCAATTGGATTCTCTTTCTCCATTTCCTGCTTTCCAACACATCTGCTATTGAGATAAGAATGGTCCTGAAGGACACACTCAGTATGTATTGACAGCCCCAGTGTGTTCTGTTTTTTCCACAATGATTGCTTCAGCTTCAAGTTGGGTCCAAAACAATAGCTGTCTAAGAGGAGGCCTCTTCTGAGTTTCATTCATGGAGGTCAAGGTAATTAAATATATGGTTTGCTCAGCCAGTGAAGACTGAGAACAATGGATATGATTTTGTGCAAACAAGTGCAAATTGTGTGTTTAGAAGACACAGATTTTAAACACTACGCTTCTTCAAATTCCTAACTGCTTATGAATGGGCTATGGTCCTAGTTAGCTTTCTTGGTAAACCAAGTAACAACAACAAGAGGGTTTATGTGTAAATTCGGATTCAGCAATTGCCATTTTCCTGCCATTAGTAACATCTTATTTAAAAAGTCATTAAGACTGGTACCAAGAATAATTGTTGACCATCTCTGTAAAAAATTCTTTCCAACCTGATAGTCTTACCTTTTGTCTTTTCTCCTTTCATCCACAACTGGCCAATACCACATTCCAGTTGTTCAGAAAATGAGATTAAGCAATTATGAGTTTGTTTAGGGAAAGACTGCATTTCTCCTCTTTTATTTACCCTGTATTCTTAATTACTTTTGATTTCAAAATACAAGCTTTATATGGCATTACTAAGCTCCTACAGAATCTTCCTGAAGAGTGAAACAAGCCATGCTTTTTCTTTTAGAGGAAGAAAGAAATGCCAAGCTCTTTATAAAAAGTCTTGATTGCAGCAATGTCTCCTTTTCCTCTCTGTTCTGCTTTTATACATAGAATTCAGGTTCTTTTTAAGATATGTTTTAATTTCCTTTGCAAAATCTGAGTCAGCTTCATCAGCTCAGTCAACTTTTGGCAGCCCTCACTTTATTACTATATCTCCTACCCTTCATTGTAGAACTTTCTTGCTGATCAACCCCTTTCTTCATTCCCCGTAGGCACTCTGCTTACTCCAAATATCCTCTTTAAGCTGTTATTAATTGAGCATAAGATTACATATTTTTCATGTCTTGTGCAAAAAAAAAAAAAAAAAAAAAAGAAATCACAGAATTTAACACATTTATTTAAAGCCAATATTATAGTTTAGCAAATATGGATATCTATCAGCATATCTGCACAATCCATGGTGCATACCAGTTGGTGTCAAAGCAGTAATTAAATACAGTGCAAAAGCAAATCAGGTCCTCCAAATGTTAATCTCATTATCACCTTCTCAGCACTGCTTGCCAGAAAGTTAACAGCCGTTAAAGCTCTGCTGCTCATCCAATCAGAATATTAAATTAATCAGTATGGCCTGACACAAATATTGCCAGTGGTGTTAATCCTTTGCTTTGTACATAGCAAATGGGGAAATAGGTGCCTGTCTGTGGAGCTCGATGCATTCTTATTAATATTTCAAATGTGCATCCCACTTTGGAATGTTTTATGTCATGGTGTGCGGTGAAAAGTTTCTCAGAGACTGGAAAATGCATCCCATGTCTGGTTCCCAAGCTCTTTCCCTCGCCTGTGTTTTTCTAGCACTGGACATAGCTTGCTCTATTCTCTCTCTCTGTGCTGTCATATGATTTCCTGGCAAATTTTTAAAAAATGTGGCAACAGCCTATGAAATCAGATATGATTAGATAGATGTACCCAGACAGGCTCCAGCATTCAACAGGCATCTGTTGTACAGAGCCATCTGAATCACAATATAACATTGTTCCTTTAAATGCATTTTGGGTATCACAAAATCTATATAGTATTTTTTTTTTTCTTTAAGCAGACAAACGTGTGAAAACAGTGGCTGAAAGAACTCTCCTGTGTTGTAAATCTTGGCTAATGAAAGACGTCATGTTCTCAGAGACTTGGATACTGTTTGACTGAGGCCTTTGCCCTGCCTTTGTTATGATAGTTGCAGCTAAGCCATGATCCTGTCAGAATTAATCATAGATAATAAAAAAATATTAAATGTACATAATTCCACCTTTCATGTTGATGCTTTTATTTATACATAATGCACATCTATAAAGAGCATGTTTACAGCCTTCCAGAATTACAACTCTGTGTGCACATTCAGATGTGGATATGGGTATACATGGATGTATATATACATGAGAGTACGCATATATGGGAGAATATATATACATGTATATCCATGTGTATAGAGCTACCTAAATATTTTTGTATGTGCATATCTATATAAACACAGAATATGCATACAGGCATATACTCATGCTCCAAGAGGAATAAATATTCATTGCTTATTTTAATAATTCATCATAATAAATATTTATATAACATACACAATGATGTGTTGTGGTATAAATGTTTCAGTGGCATGAGTTGGGGCTGAATACATTATTTATGAGTGACAAAGCCACAAGTAAGTCATGCAGGTCAGTGATAAAATCCTTCCACTTCTTTCTCATAAATTTCTCACGTATTATCAACAGAAGAATTACTTCTCAAATGTGTAGAACTATTAAAAAACTATTTATGTTAATTTCCTTTATTAATGCCACTCCTTCTGACCTGAAAGCATTTAAATTGACAACAAACACATACATAAATTTAACATTTTAAAATTTGGGGATTTTAGTAAAATTAAACTCGGTTGTCATTCATTAACAGAGAGTAAAGACAGCATTGAAACGAAGATGTTATTACACCCAAATTACCTATAACATTTTGAAAGTAGACCTGTGATGCTAAGAACAAGAGGAAGAACACAGCCCAATGCAGAGCAAAATGTAACACAATAATAACAAGATTTCCAGGACCCAGAGTCAAACATTTTGGGTTTTTTTGTCAGGTATAAGTACTGGAAAAGCTCCATATGGAACAATTTCTTCTTTGGTAGTAGGATTTTCTTTTTTCTTACTTAACAGACCATTGTGTGAAGCTGTTCAGAGGTGCGGAATATTCAAAGCAGTCTTAGAGGAGATGGATTAGCGGCAGGAAAAAGATGAGACAGTCAAAGGTAACTGATAAATTGAAGAAGCATGAGATGAATTTTATTTATAGCATGGTTATCATATGACTACACAATTTATCTCATTGCTATTGCCATTACTTGTGTAATAATGTGCATTTGTTTGCTTATTTTTACCTCTGTCTTTTCACTAGTTTGGGTACAAGGTGCTTTTGTTTAGGTCCATAATATATTATTAAAAAATGCACACAATGTATCTTTTGCTATATCATATAATGCCATGGTGATGACAGGAAATGACTGGTATTAATATGGATAATTCTGGATAAAAAAGGCATATTTATCAAGAAGTGCTCAACCTGGACAAATAAGCAAGTACAGTTTTGAAAAATATGACTGTATGTGGATAGTTTTCATATAGATCTTTTATTGTGATGGCTTGGAAAAAAATCTACTTTAGAATAGTATGGTACTAAAAAATTCACTGTGAATAATGCTTCTGTATATTTTTCCATGTATATATACACACATATACTTTGCTTTAAAAAAATGTATATTTTTATTACATGATCTTTTACAGCTGTTGTTTGGAAGAGGGAAAAGAGAAGGCACCAGGCAAAACAATGTTTTTCCTCTGTCACATTAGCAAACAACTGCTGATACCAATACCTTGCAACCCCCTGCAACATAATACCAGTATCTCTTCTTCCAAGCCCCTAAGCCTAACTGTGCATATTTTCATTAATTATAATTTGGAGGAGATGGAGAGTTTCTTTGAGGTGACAGACAAACAGCAGGATATCATGAATATGTATTGCATGTCTGAGAAAATAAATTAACAGGGGCCATCCACTCTGGTGACCCACTTAGGCTGTCATTGATGAGTGTGACAGGAAGGTTCTGTAAGAACTGAATTTGCATGACAGAATTTTCTCCTGATCAACTAATTTACCCTATGCATTTAGATTATTTTAAGCACTACATGGCAGTCAGATAATTAATCACTAAATCACCAATAGTGACATTAAGGTACAAGCAATACATTATTGCTGATTACCACTTAAAACTCTAGCTTGTCGGGCTTCAGCTCAAAAATTGGTGTAATCTTACACTGAGTAATGAAATATATCATCTGATACATTCATAAGGTTAGATGTTTAGGGAGAGAGCTTGATATGCCAGAAATAAATGTGGTTTATTGTTCTTTATGACAAATACGCACAAATGATGGAAATCCCCACAGAAGTACTTGGTTGTCGCCAGTTATTAGGTTATTATATTAAAAAGAAGTTCTATTAAGTTTAAGTGTCTAAAATTCCTAGAGTGAAAATGCTTGCGTGCATGCACATACATCTGTATACGTATAAGCATATAATTATGTGAATAAAACAACCTTTTCTGTGGCTTAGGTACCTTCAAACAACTTGTGCATTTTCAGCCAAATACACCTAAACATTAAGATAATATAAATAATTATTGAATTATAATAAAATACATCTCTAAAAATATAATAACATTACAATGTGTGCTTATATTATGCAGCAGGAACACAAAGGTGGCACCTTCCTGTGATGTAGACTTTTACTGATTCATGTTAGATTGATTCAATGCCTGAGCAACTTATAAGAGTCTCTCAGTCACTTTCTTAATGAGAAGAGATTGTCCTTAAAGTTATGCTTTGAAGACCAGATATAAACTGTCATGTATTTTAAGAAATGCATCAATAAAGGCATGTAAAAAGTAAAGTAAAAAAGGCTACCTGGTCTCTTAACAACTCAAAAGTGAAGAATAGAATTTTTTTTCCTAACGGACATACAAAAAGTCCTCTACACTAAAAACTCACCAGGCATTCCAAATCCTGTTAATCACATAGGGAATGCACACAAAGAGCCTATAAAACCTTGTTTTGAAAAGTGGCAGAAAACTCTTAGAGTTTACATGTTTTTAACGACTTTACACTACATGCTTTTAATGACAGCAGAAAGATCCAGCACAAAGTTCTTTAACCCAAGAGGCCTCTGACACTTTTAGAAAGTTAAGCTTCTAAGTTGGAGAATAATACATTAGTGTTTGAGACCTGCTGTCTTTAAACATCTATGCTTGCTTGTAGTCAAAGAAACAAGTCAGGTCTAAACCTATTTATCCTGAGGTGCACTTGGCAAATCACTTGTTTGCAGCTCCCTCACAGTGACCAGGAATTCATCAGTCCATGAATGTGTCTTGGGCCCCTTTTGGAGACATCCACTTATTGGGACATAATGGACTGGGAAAAATATAATCCATCTGGTAGCCAAGGTATTTCCTTCTACATATAATTAATTAGGATTTTTTTCCCCAAACAACAGCCACTTCTGACTCTGTTTGGGCTTTTTGAACAGTACTGAGAATGTCTCAGAAAGCAAAGTTCTGCCACTAATATTCTTTATAAATCCCCCTTGACTCCTATCACTGAGCAACTTCTTGTAAGGTGAGCTGCAATTCTATCTTAAAAGCTTATTTTAGTTTCCAACCAGCAGCTAGTTTAAGTGACTAGAGGAGCACAGTAAGGTGAGGCCATTCAAGTCATCAACTGAAATACTCTGGAAACTTAGAAAATTGTGTAGGGTTATTTTGTTCAGAAACTCTGGAAGGACTGCTATTCACAATACACTCTGCAGGCAACAAAACTTTTCCTAGAAGTCTCTTAAAATCTAGGTTTAATAAATAAAGTGGTAGCTTTCTTGTGCCACCAGCAGAGAACAGGAAAGTCTGATGTCCTAGGAAACTGAGACAGATGCTTCAGGCTCTCCACAGTGTAAACCCTTGTACCCTGGGCTATGGAGGTAAGCACACAAACAGTAATCAAAGTACGTCTGCTGATCTTGCAGGAAGTTCTCTACCTGTACCTACTTTTAGAGACTGGTTTATCTCAACATGTGTCAGCAAGGCAAAGCTGTTTCTATGCTGTTACTGTCTGCAACTAATTTTCACATGTTTAGAGGAAGACTCTCTATTTCCTAAAACCCAAATTGTACCTATTGTCCTATCATTAAAGTCCAAGGATGCCTTATCGCAGGTTCAGATCAAAGCTGTTCTTCATACATAGCTATGAAGATCAGAGACTGTGAAACAGAAGCAGGTTTCCCAGGCAGTGCTAAAGCCCAAAAGGAGACAGAAATTGTGTGATCCTTAGCCCATTCTGACCTAATATATATTAGACCAAAAGCAACTTAAAATCCATCTTTGAATAAACTGAAGTTTGTGATCTTGCAAAATATTTGTTCATGTATGTTACTGTGGCAGTATCAAAAACGGTTGAAACTGATATAACTTGCAGAAAGGAATCCAGATTGGTTTCGATAGAAAAGTGAGAAAGAACGTGTGAAACCAGAAATATAATCACAGGCTTATATGTAAGTGCTCCAAGAGAGGTGATGGCTTTATCCCCTGCTCCAAGTCCTGTATACACAGTGCACGTTAAATATACAGACATTGTATCAGCAAATTTTACTGGGAGGGTAGAATCCAGGATTCATGTCCCACATCTAAGTCCATGCTTAAGCTAGTGGTCTCTCCCTGAACCTTCACAGCAGGTATGGAGGGTTTAGTTCTGTGACACCCTGCTCCCCTTTGCATTGCACAGAGTCATGTGCAGGGTCCACAGCAGCAATGGCAAATTCAGTCCCCCTCATACCAGATAGGATAACACCAGCTATTGCTGAGAGCCCATATCTATCCTGGCTCTACACCTTTTCCCCAACAGTAATACCATACTAATTCCCACTAAATTACGAATCCAATATCTGCCACTCTATTAGTCAAAAAAAGGAATTCCACATTTCCTGGAAAGCAGGAAAGAAAAAAGAAATCCCTGACAGCCTTGCTTACTTAGATAAAATGAAGATATTGACATTTGTTTGAGGTTTGGAATGCTAGCATAAATCCTCCTATTTTAGCAGGATTAGTGGGCAGAGTACTCATGTAATTCAAGAAATTGAATGTGTACAATTCACTACGTTTCAAAGTGAGGAAACGGGATATGAGTCATTTTTAGAGAAGACTGGTTTGTGAGCAGAGATATAAGAAAAGAGCATGTAGCATGAGATATAAAAAGCAAGGAAGTCCTTTCATAATTTTTTTTTCTTCTCTTTATATTACATGATGCCTTAAAAAAGTAGTCTGCTCCTGGAAGGATATTAATTTTGACCAAGTAATTTTGAACAATGTCATCTTGGTAGAACATATTTTTTTTATTATTCTGTTCAAATATATTTTTCTTGATTTATATATTTCCTTGAGGGTTGTCTGGATTTTCAAGACTCATCTAGAAGGAAAAAGGCCATGGCCAGTAAACAACTTAATGAAATTCTTCCTGCAGCTAACGTGTGGGGACAAAGGCCCTTTGTAACCACTGTTTCTCATATTTAGGATTTAAAAAAAACACATGACAAAAAATGGGCTGTTTTCTGCTCATGAGTCAATATTTTTCATTTACAATCAATGGAAAGAGTGGATTTTTTACACCAAGGGTTTCAGGGGGAAAAGTAACTCTTCTATTTTCCAAACATTCATAATGTACAAACTACAAGTGAAAAGAGTTATTTGCATGCTTAACTTAATCATGTGAATAGGACTGTTCAGTAGATGCACACGTGTTTGCAGAATGGAACCCCAAAAGACCAATCTTAGTCCCAGCGGAATTAGGAAAGGCTTTACCAATTATTTCAGCAGAAGCAAGATCATGACATGACATATGAATGAGAATTGATGGTTTAGAAACACGATTGTTTTCAGAGCAACTGTTTTGTACGCTGCCAATTTGTCCAGCTCCCTAAGGTCTGAGTCCCGTGATTCCCTGTCTTCACTGCAAAACCTACATATTGCTTCACCCTTACAAAAAGCAGTGAGATTAGCCATTTAGTTTGGGAAGCAGAGTTTTTTCTTAATTCTTAGCAGAATAATTTAGCTCAATAATTTTTTAAAACGGATAATAATAACTCTTCATATTAAGCAAGAATAGAACAAGAAACAAAGTGAGATTAACTTATAGTTGACTGCGAAGATGTCATGAACTAGTAGATAAATACACAGTCTGTGGGACAACTCAATCCCCAAAGAATTATTTAGCATTTAGTAAGCAATGATATTTTTAAGGACAGTTTGTGGATGTAAGAAAAGGTACTATTTAACAAAATGCAGCCATCCATTTATTTGGACTCTTAATTTTTTCATAAGATAGAGTCAGAAATACAATTCATTTACATCTGCAGTGCGAAGTACTCTAGTTGAACTTCCAGTTCTGCAAACACTCACCAACTCCTTTGCTGAACTCATTCTCCACCCTCCTTTCTCATCTCCTGCTGTTGGTTCCTTTTCCTTTCCCTGAATAAAATAAAAAAAATAAAAAAAAAATAAAAAAAAAGAGACTGCAGAAAAGAATGACCATGTGATTATATAATGATATTAATGTTGGGCCAAGCTTTCAGACAAAACATGTAGACTCCAAATATTCCATTTGCCACAGTAAGTAAGTTTATTTTTGGGTGTTAATAGGTTGCTTTGCCACCTAGGATCAAGCCACATCTTTGCATTTCAAGCTCTGTTCATGTCTCCCTGAAGTCCTTTGCCATTTATGTTATCAGAGCAGTAACAAAGTGAAAAGCTTGATGACTGTGAATTCAGATGAATTCTTTGGAAAATACAAGATGGCTGAAGGGCTGTGAAGGTGCTTAAGGAAAAGATTGAGGAATGATCTGTAAGCTTTTTTTAAGATGACCCATTTAGGGAAAATCTAACTGGCATCTCCCATCTTCATAAATTATCCAGTAGGTGAATTCTTAATGAATTATGGAGACATAGATGACTACTGTAGGTGCAAAACCAGCCATCAGCCTCTTCGCCACCCTTTGCTTTTTTAGCACTTCATGATAGGGAAATACTTTGAAATATTCCTCACGCTCATGTAATTCTTCACTTTGTTCCCCTCCTTTTCTTTCCCTTTCTTTGCATCTACCATAATGGAAGTTTCCACTTTTGCTGCTTCCTTATCTGGATTTTCCCTCTTCTGCTTTTAAAGGTATCTTCTCTGTTTCTGCACCCCTGCAGTCTGCATGTCCTCAGTCTCCCTTTCTTCGTGCTGCCAGCAACCCCCACCATCCATCCTGCTTGCTGCCCTCTTTGCAATCCTGCAAGCAAATCCCCGGTTTTGGCAGCAGCTTCCTGTCTCAGCTCTTTCTCTCCATCTAGCAGCAAGGCACTGCCACCTGCAGCGAGCAGCTTTGACAGTGACAACTGCACAGGAAACGGGAAGCGGCAAAATCTGGCTGCTGAGGGAGCAGCAGCTATATAGATTTTGGAGATTTTTACTTTGGATTAGGAATCAGCTGTCCTACATTTTCTTAAATCCATTCTTATTTGATACAACATAAAAGAAAGTGTGACTTTTGCAATGTTTAAACAGGAGATGGTAGTGGAATATCCCTTGCGATACAAGCTTAAGTTTTGTTATATTAAAATTACAAAGTTAAGTCAAAGTCTCACCAGGCTATGGATGGTTCATTGGACACTTAGTTTGCTGTCTGATCTGAACACAAGTTTATCATCTCCTTGTGTGCTGCTGTCTATTGCAAGTGGCAGTGCCTACCTATGTCTGCCTGATTTAACATCTACGCTTCTTCACAGGCACTGGAAAAGGATCCAGACAAGTTTGTGCCCTGGTTTTAGGTGCTGCCTTACCAGTGAAAATCTGCATTAAGACGTACTCAGAGGTGTGGTGCTCTGTTGCTTGCAGGACACAATAACAAGCACTTCAAGTTTGAAGAAATTCTCTTCTGACCTTTTGGGGACCATTGGCGACTACAGGAGCATTCAACTTTGGAGCCTGGAAATCTGTATTGATAAATTAAATGTGCTCTCTGGAACTGAAATCAACGGCCTGAAATGTCCTATTTACACTATTAAACTTTCTTGGCCTTCAGAGTAAAATGGTTGTATTCATGTCTCATAGTGAGAAGATGTCCATGGCTAATGCCGACTCCTGAACTGCACCCAAGCATTGTTTCTGAAAGTATTCCTTATCCTGGGCCAAGTCTGTGCCAAAGCTGTTCTAAAAACAGAAGTTTTGACAATGGAATTGTAGTCTTGGAAGGATCCTTTGCCAATTTTTACTATACTTGATGCAGTCTTTTATTATTTAACTGTTTGGAGCAAAATCTGGGTGCCTCAGACGTGTTTGTTTCAGACTGATTTATTTCCTCTCTGGTGATACAATGCTTTTCTCAGGACCAGCTTGTTCTGCTCAAATGTGCAGACAGCTCAGCACCTCCACCACAGCTCCCCTCTAATAGAAATTCGGCTTCTCTCTGAGACAGAAAGCACATCACCCATCAATAGCTTTCAAAGAATAATAACCACTCGCTCCCCTTCCATCCTGTACTTTTGCAGATTCAGTGCATCACAGATGCCAACTACTGCAGCTGAAGAGCTGAAAAGCTTGTTTAAGTGGGTGGACAACATGCCGTCTGTATTGGGCACAGCTCCTTTGCCATGTCACAGCTTAGACCTGGACCTGCAGCTGACTTTACATTAATCACATCTCTAAGAACTGATTAGGCCCATCTGGATATGGAATTATTTGAAGACAAGGTAGGAGAGCAGATATTGCCAGGGATGGACAATTAATGGACAGGGTAAGGGTCAATGACAGCACTGAAGAAGCAGGCAGCTCTATCTTCTCTTTTCCAAACAGTGGATGTCGTAGTATAACAGCTGTGGAGGGAAAAGAAGATAACTTGTGGGGACTCAAACCACAAAATTCATCAACTAGACTTACAGAAATTTCACAGCAGACTTTAACCAGATGAAAATAACTTGGTATCTGACATATCTGTGAAACACCAACATCTGTCAAAATTTTCTTTCACTGTTTCTGGATTGCTAAGAAATATTGAAAAAAAAATGCTGTAGCTGAATTACTGCCCTAGCTTGATTCAGTCTAAGTTCATTTTTCCCTATATCTTGCTTGTGAAATCTAGAGAAGTCCCCAGGTCAAAACTGTTCTTGATTTTACTGACCTTAAGCCTGACAGCCAGATTCACAAACAGAAATGGGAACATTCCTAAAACTCAAACACATGCAATCACAGAAGTTAGATTGCTTCCTTAATGGAATGGCCTAAGTTACTCCAGCAGACAAACTAGTCCTGTGTGTGTCTGAGAAATTATTTCAGCTCCTGCAGAGACCTCTGCACTTCAGGAAATGTGGAGTTAGTCAAGCAATTATCGTTCAAGGAGAAAAGAAAATGTTTATAAAATTTAGAAGCCTATTAAATAAATGCATATTAATTTCATTTTAAATTCAATTAAAAATGGAGAAACCTAAAAACTTTCACTTGACTATAGAGCTGAGAAAAAGACAGGGAGGAGAATCTTTATTTCCAGTGCAAAACTGGCCTGGCAGCACAGTTATACATAGCATTTGTGTTGCCCTACGGGAACTCTGCTATATGTTACATGCACAGTATTTTTCTCTCGCTCTCCTTCTCCAGATAAGCTAAGTCTGAAGCAGTGTATAAATGCATACCTGGCAGGAGGCCAGGGCAGAGTCGTTAACTGTGTTCTGGAAAAAGAAGTGTCATGTAATGTCTGACCAAGAATTATGCAGCTGCTGAAGATAAGAAGATTTTCCCCTTAAAAATCATGAGAAATTACTACAGAGTCCCAGAAACTGGATGACCTAACCTGTCCATCAGCGAAGAGACAAACCCCAGTCTGCTGTTACTGCTGCTGCTGCACTATCTCCTAAGCCCTTCCACTTTTAGAGCCATCGGGCTGTAGTTCAGCTCACACTCATCCGAGTAGCCCAGCTCATCCAAGCAGCCACTTGACATGACATGTTCCTTTACAGGTGCACTGCTATAAATCAGGAGCGAGACCACAAAGGTTGGAGGGTCAGTATCAATATATAAGCAACATAAGCAAAACCAGGCTCAAACAAGAGTAAAAACTTTGGCCAGCTTTCTGAATTCATACTGAATGACAGATTTATGGAGTAGATTATAAACTATCCAAGGCAGGGACCATCCCTTTTTTCTCTCCAGTATTCCACATACTAAGATTGGAGCCTCCAAAGTATGAATAATTACATGTCTATTATAGGGAACATTTTTATTTTTAATCATAAAAACCAAAATTGACAGCAAAGTAGAAATATACCTTTGGAGAAAAATGGCTCACGCACCCGATCTTTAGTAATGACAGAGGGGAAAGGTTCAGTTCCTAGAGCTGTACTGAACACGTGTCTCCAAACCTAGCATATCCAGTATAGCACTGGCATGTAACGATTGTGTTTTCTTTCACTCTTTTCCATTCCTGTTCCGTGTTTTAGGGCTTTTCATTTCAGAGTTTTACTGCTATCTGTCTTTGTGTGTGGATGATACAGGGACTTTCCATATGCTCAGAATAACTTAAATAAACTCTTCAGCCATTTGAAATGTGGGTGTTACTGTTTAAAGGGAGAAAAAGAAGATGGAGGGGAAATGACAGATGTTTTTACTCAGCAGTGTGCTCCCATGATTTTAATAAAGATTTTTGATATATAAATAGTGCTTGCAAGGCTAAATATTTTTCATGTGGTATTCAGCTGTAGCTTTGTTGGTTTTTTTCAGAATGAAATTCAGCTGGAAAAAAATACATGTTACAGTATTAATATACATGTATATATGTCTTCATCGTTCTATAAAAGTATATGGTTCTTTAAAATGAAAATAAATCCAGAGCAGGAATTAAATAACATTAAAGTATTAGAAACTTATACTATCTGAGTGTGTAAGCAACCATGTTTGCAAATATACTTACAAACTCCATG
Organism: Falco punctatus; assembly: GCF_963210335.1. Lineage (NCBI taxonomy): Eukaryota > Metazoa > Chordata > Aves > Falconiformes > Falconidae > Falco > Falco punctatus. The sequence goes on from NC_137584.1 coordinate 26,628,177, forward strand.
TGGTTCCAGCAGTGAGATCTCTCTCTCACACACACACACACACACACACACACGCACATGCACGCACACGCACGCACGCACACGCACACACTTTGACACACAAGTTTGATTTTATGTAGTACATATCTAACCATAATGTCAGTCATGCTGAAGCCCAACATAATCAGGTGTACATTGAAATGTGTATCCTGAGAATGATTCTTTTGTACAAGAAGAATGAATGTAGTCACAAAAATTGGGATAGATTCACAGTTTATAAACAGCTTACTGGCAATATGTCATTTTCCTGAGCTCTAAATATATGATAGTTAAAAATGGGTCCAAGTGCTGGAAAACTGAGCTGGTTTGAACCAAGTCTCACAGAAATCAACAGGCCTTTTCTGGCTTTATTAATTCCTTTAACTTTGTATCAAGGATGAAGATCTTGATTTAGCAGATCCAGTGGCCACAGACTTAAGACCATCCTTCTTCAGCACGTTTAATTTTAAACACATGTCAAAAGTGCTTTGCCTGAGTGAAACCTCATTAGCCTCCAACTCTATATGGAGATGTCATCTTGATACCTCCCAACAAGCAGGTGTGCATAGGACACATTGGAGATCACTGAGAGCAGAAGGGTGTCCTAAAACAGAGAAGACAAGGTTTCATCTCCAGGTTCCAAGTCTTGCTCTAAAGGGAATCTTCACTATCTCTGGCCAAATCACTAGGTGTTTCTCCAGTACTACACCCGTGCTAATATACTATGGGTGTGGTTCATGTCTTTTTTTATGTATCCTTAACCATTCGTGCTATCAAAAGAGGTAGCCCAGCCCTCTCCACCTTTCTATGGCTGCAAGTCCCCATGACTTGCCTTGCACTGGTGCTAGGAAACATGTCATTGCACAGTGAGCTGGAGAAGGAACTTGACCTGATGGAAAATGACCATTTTTATTTGCTGGGCAAATGTTTATCTGGGTAACATCTCTGAATTCTTTTCACACAGCTGAGCTAACTTCAGGCCAGGCAAAAGGGAGTTGTTAGGAACACCCAGGCAGAAAAGGGGGAGGTCTGAACTACCCTGTCAGCTACATCCTCTGCTGTGAAAGTCAGCCCCCAGACTTTCAGCACAGTATGTTAGCTCTGCTGCAGCATGTGGCTAAAACTGTGTCTGGACCAAAAATTTCGATGCAGACGCCTACATTGGTGTCTTTTCCCATCATATTTCCAATTTCAATACTAGCATGGGAAGACTGAGCTCAGTTCTGCCTGTACCTGCTAATGTACACCTACACATAGCTTCTGTGCATCTGCTCTTTGTCTGGTAATGGGGAAAACTGTATTACCTTACATGACAGGGAAACATGTTCCGAGGGAAAATTCTTTCACAGGTTGCGAGGCTTCCAAACACTGAAGTAAGATGTGCCAGTCAAGCATCTTGAAAATAACTATGCCAAAAATATGCATATAGTTCCCAATTAGAAAATTATTAAGATGCTGAGAAAGGGATACTTATATTTTAGTATCCTGCTCTGCTCAAAGCCTGTGCATGTTTTAAAGTGCTTCATTGAGGCATGGGTCTCTGTCTTGTTTTCATATAGTGAGCTGGTTTTAATCCTTCATCAGAGAATACTGTACAATTATTGAATACACACATAGCAAGAATGGCTTAGGGAAATTGATCTTTCAACAGTTTGGTTTAGTAACATGATTTAATGTGTTTATTTTAGGCTTGCTGATGCAATGTGTGGTGTATAATAAAGACTGCTAAGGAATCCTAGTCTAAATAAAATTCAATCACACAAAAAAAGAAAACACACTACTACTATTTTTGCTCAATTTGTGGACTGCTGCAACCAGTACACTGCTAATGGTTCTGATTCATGTCAAGAATATTGAATGAACCTTTATTCTCTAACCTTACTAGGGTTTTTTGATATTTCTTCGAATAATTTAATTTTAGATGGGAGTTTATATATCTTAAACAACTTTGTTACTAAAATGCCACATTCAATGAAGGGATCAAATGTCATCTTTTTCATTTACAAATGTGATATTGTTTCTGTTTAGAAAGGAAAACACATTGAAGTAATTATTGGAACCAGATTTCCCAAGTGCTTTTTAAGTAAACTGTATGAGAGACTTTGATCTAGTTAGCTGACTGATATCACAGTTCCATGCATATGTCCTTCCCAATTCTATTGAAAGCCTATTACCATTTCAGATCATGTGTTGCACTGCCAATGGGCTTGATTGCTAGAAGTTAAGGCCAATAGTAAAGAGTTTGTAAGCTAAAAAAAAATAAAAGAAAAAGCTATCTAACTGTAACTGAAATATTTTATACAAATTTGACTCAAACCCAACAGGAATGATTTTTCCTTCCCTTTTCTCTAGCTTCTGTATAGAACTATTGTTTCATTTGGATAAGTGAGGTCAGTGGAATCATCATCCTTTTAAAATATCACAATTTTGAGTCCAAGCTCTTGGAATTTGTCCTATGTTTTCAACCCCCAAATTACTGGCTTTAGGCTGTGACTGAGAGGCGATTGACGTGTATGTTACTTCTATGTGCATGAAGGCTGGTGCAACATTTAGCCTGGTGATTTATCATTTGTGCACAATATCATGTCATGAAACACTCACCAACCTCCTGAAGAGAGTCAGAACAATATCTACTATAATGAAGTACAGTTCCAGTGGGCACCAAATTACATCTTAGATATTTTGTTACTTGTCCTTTATCAAGCAAATGTAAAATTGTAGTGGGGTTACTGACAGACTCTATAATTCAGCTGTCTGCTGCTTTATCACAGCTCTCAGTAGGTCTCTAATGAATATTTCTGTATGCATGTTTCTGACTGATAATCAAACTAAGAACAAGTCCTAATTGGGTTTTCCAGTGCACAGAAAAGTGCCTATATTGCATTGGCAGACATCCCAACCAGTGTTAAATTAAAAGTACAAACATAACAGACTTTCTTTTACAATTTATTTTTTTTTTTTACAAATTGAATCTTTTTTTTTTTCAAGTTTTGGTTTTGGTTGTGGTTTTTTTGGGTGGTTTTTTTTTTTTTTTTTTTTTTGTAGTTTTAAATGTGTATGCAGTACAAACAGACACTTCTGCAGAAAGCTACACAGTGCCCCAGAATAAAAAGAGCAGTGAAGGGGTATGTTGCACCCCATGAATGTACACAAATTAGTGACTATGGGTTGGGTTCTCCAGATTCACACCAAAACAAGATGAAATATCTTCAGTAGAAATGGTGGAAATGGGATGAAAACTTGCATCTTTATCAGACATATAGTGTAATAATGACTAGTATTCAGGATCCAAATCTGCACACCATTACTATACAGGTAATTTTAATGCCATTAAGGATAGATCTGAATTGCAGGCAAAACATGTCTCTCTGAAAAATGTACACAGCATTAGAGCCAATGGAAGTTACACCAGAATACAAATGTGAAAACCGGTTAACCAGTTTTCCCATACATGATTTAAGCAAATCCCTCTAGATTGCAGTGGAGAATTAGGTGAGTAACACAAGAAAAATCCACCTTATATCATATTACAGGTTAGCATGAATATACCAGTATGCAAGTAGGCCAAGATAGTTATATTGCTAGACAGGATGTTCCTCCTTAATCAGTGCAAGAGATGGGATCAAGATATGAGTGTGGTAGCCAGTGACATATATACAATAGGTAACAGCCTTACATATTTTATATATGTTCATCCAGAACCTAATCTCTGCTGCAAAAAGTGCAGCTGGACTACTGTATATGGCTTCAGTTGCTTTAACTTGACAATTTACAACCCAGTAGATTTCAGTTACTAGAATCATCAATAAAAGATTTCTCAATTTATTAGAATTACTTTTCAGTAGTTTGTGGAGTCTAGTTTGCTATGAATCAAAATATATGTGGGAAAAAAAATGTAAATTCAAGAGAGGCTGAAGAAGGATCCAGCTGACATAAACAATTGGACAGTGTTATGGGAAAGTTATTTCATAGGTAAGGCTAAAGTCATTTTTCGTAAGAAGAGAGTTCAACAGGCTATACACACTTACAGTCCTAAATTATCTACAGGCATAGACTGAAGACAGCAAAGTATAACAGAGAATAACATTAGTTAATATTATTCAAAGTACAGTTATAATAAAACAGATAGACAAGATGCAATATAACACAACAAAATAGAAATAATTTAACACTGCAGTTGGGTCTTAAACATCAGTTGCTTCTATCTTCCAATAATTGTGATACACAGTGCACTTCAATTGCAATTGTTCCATTTGTGTAAACAATATTCCATGCCTTACAGAGCCTTATTCATCACTTTCCTAAAACTCTTTCCATAACACCTAACATCAAAGTGCGAAGAACAGGTAGTTACAAAAGGGGAGATAGGCATGAGCAGTATCAATATCAAAATAACAAGAAAGATCATAAGAAAAGGTAGGGTGTGGAGGCAGAATGGCTACCGTCTCTTTACAGAGACACCCTTTCCAGCATCTTTATGGTCTTTTGCCGAAGATTCTCTCCCCATCTCACCACCTTCCCCCCTACTCCACTGTCAGTGAGTCAATTTAGCTGGGGCAGTGAGAGGTAATGTCAGCTGCATGATTCCTGTGCATGCTGCTAGCCCCTGTGAGCCTTAAAATGCCTAGACTGTTTGAGCTTAGGTGAACTCCTGACCTTTCTCAAAGAGACAAACAGAAATTTCTCATTATATCCTCCTATTCTGAACAAGGTGGAATTAATATACTGAGACAATTAATTTAAAAAGCTGTTTTTCAAGGCTAAATCATGCCTCCAGCAAAATGTGACAAGAAATAGATACAGAAGAATAGGTACTACCTTTCATTCAGAGCAGAAATGAAAGTTTCATTTAGTTCTCAAGACATTTTTTCCTCTTCCTGTGAATTATCTTTACCGGCCATGGCTGGAGGCAAGATACTGGCTAAGGTGGGGTATTCATGTGGTAAATTTGAGCATTCTTAATTCCATATGCCTGACTTCAGATGAAAGAGTTTTCTTAGAAAGATTGTTTTCTAGACTTCCTAGACATGGGTTACGTTTCAAACATATTAAAAGTCAGAATGATGATGAAAAAGATCAGGAACTAAGAAATTTATTAAAGGTGCTGTGGATGGTGGAAATCTTGAATGTCTTTTCTGCTTACATGTTCATAAATATATTTTTGATCCTAATACTGAGAGTTAGGAAAGATACTGCAGCTTTAGACTGTCTCACAGGCGAAGACAACCAATACCTTGATGTTCAAAACATGCCTTGCCAGCCTTGAGGAGATGTATAACTTTGATTGGCACAGGCCAGAACTCCTCGCATCCACTTCATAAAAGTAGTTCTTGAAGAGCATATATCTAATTATTGTCAAATCCACTAGGCAAGTTTTGCAGTATCTGATCTTATGATTACAGACAGGTGCACTTAGAATACAGAAAATGTTTCTAATTCAATTTCACTGATGAGATAATCAGGACTGACTTTCTACTAAGGACATGTACTCTACAGCCTTGAACTCTTTTGTCTGTGCCATTAATGGCCGTTCCTACTTTTTTTTTAAAGCAAACCAAGAAGTCGGTACTGGAATTGAAAGTGTGTTACCATTACCTTCAGAAAAAGCAGACTGGGAGGAGAAAATAACTAACTAACTACATGTAACTGGTGAAAGTGTGTCCTGGTAGGAAGATGAAGAACTTAAATGCTAGTTCATGCTAATAAAATGAAAACCAGCCCTGATATCTAAGGTGCAGCCAGACATTTCTAAGGTCCAGAAGAGAATTATTAATTTTACAACCTTGTAGAGCAAATACAGTTTGATTGACAGCTTTGTGCGCCTCCAAAAATTTTTCAGTGAAGAGTCAACAATAGATAATCTCTTAGGACAATGACTTAAGGAAACTTTAATCTGTATTGCCCTCTAATATTATCCACTTATTTGAAATAATGCTGTCACTATTTAAAACAGATGTAAACAGTCCAGGGTTGATGTGGGAATTTAATCAAAAAGCTCCAAGTAAGATTATTCTCCTGAACAGTGAAATCACTGGAGCACTTATTAATTATAAAGATAATACAATCTTCTTATGTTTTGAACAGCTACACTGAAATTTGATATGAAATAACCCATTTGTATGAAATACAGCTGAATAGTCCTCATCCAATTGATGAATTTGTCCATTTTTCTGGATCTAGGGACCACAACACACACGGAGAAAGCCATTTATTACAAATGAAATATCTCTTACTGGTATTACTTATTTGACAATAGCTCTAACAGAATCCAGATGAGAGAGAGTTGTTCTTGAGATGGTAGGCATGTGAAACAAGTCTTCTCACCTGCTCTCTCCGTAAGATGTAACCATTGCTACTCTGTCAAAACACTCCGTACACATATGTACATCTGTAACGTAAAATGAATGGTTTATAAAATGTATGGCTATCCTTTTCTTACACAGCACATTGCATTGTGAGCATGAAGCAAGCATAGCCTTGCTTGAGAATATTCTGATTTTTAAGCCACAAAACCAGCCAGGTTTTCATTTATTCATCTAAAGCATTCCCAACACTTGAAGGTCATCACCCAGTCCCACAGTGCAGATTACTACAGTCACAGTGATCTCCCCATCCCTATGTTATGCCAGTAACCCAGACACTTCCACTCTCATCTCTGATGTTTTTCTTTCCTTCCTGGGATAAGCGTGTGGCTGACAATTTAACTTTGCTGTTAGAGCAGAATTTCACAGCAAGCTGAGCCACCTCTCCTTGAGAGTATCCTGGGAACAATGGATTGATTCATAGCTCTATGTTTCTTTGAGATGAATAAGGAATAGGTAAGTAGTAGGTTCAACCCAAGGTATTGTAAATTTTCCACAAGTTTGGCAATTTTTCTCTCTTTGATAGGGACATTTTTGTTAAGCATGCAAGCAGTAAAATGACATTGGAGTTCATGAGATCTGAGGAAAGGGATAAAAAACAGAAAGAAGACAGAAAATGAGTGTGCAGCAGAGTCCTGAGGGTCTTTTTTTTTGCTCTAAGGTTTATGTCATCCAGTGCTGTCACTGCTTTCACCCTGTTCCTTGCCTGTAGGATTGAAAAGCACCCCAAAATCCTGCAGCTTTTGCTGAAGTGAAATTTTAGCAAAGCTGAGATTCATCCTGACCCGGAGAAGGAAACAGGGAGCCTTTCTCCCCTCAAGTACTTTATGCAATACCTTGACCTTCTAGTGGAGTGCTTGTGACTTAGTGAGGCTGAACTAAAGAATAACACTAGTTGAAGAATGTACCAAGACCCCTGAAGCAATCATTCCTTGCCTTCATAATTCTCTTCTATTTGTTTACTGTGTCACAGGGACAGCGGGTTTAGTTTGGTAAGACAGGACAATTTCTTGCTGCCCTTAGGAACAGGGCAATCCGTTTTATTGCAGGCTACACAATCTAACCCGCAAGGCTTCAGTGCACCAGTGAACTCAGCTGGTCCAAGAGATTTTTTCTAGAGGTTTCACAATTTGTTGCCAGGCTGTGGCACCTCTGATATAGCTGGTTCTTCCTACTCAAGCTGACTTCAACAAACATGTGCCTTTTGATAATACAGCTGTAAAATTTTCACATTTCGCTCGATGTTTTCATGAGTTCTGAGAGGTGGCAGCTTCTCATAAAAAAAAAAAAAAAAAAGCATAAATTGTAGTTTATAGAGTAAAAATAATTTCAGCTAGTAATAAAGAAATAATAAACATCTCTCAGCCAGAAGCACATGTCTACATGGTTTATACGATTTTAAAAACTGATTCCTGGCCAAAAAAATCTGACCCTGCATGGATCCCTGGAAATTCCTATTCAATTCTCGTTGTCACTATTGAAAGTACTTCAAAGTGTAACAAAATTACCTGAGTTCAGATGCACCCCAACATATCTTTGAAGCAACAATCAGAGATGCTTATGTGTCAATACTAAGTTGAAACTTAATATAGGTGTTGTATTATGCTATGTCTTTGTAGAAGTGATAGATAATATCAAAAGAACTTATTTTTTATGAATAATACTGTAATTTACAGGCAAAACTGGGTTTTTCAGGGGATTTTGAATAAAATTCATTCATAATTTCTTTGTGAAATTAAAATAGGTTTATGTAGCCAACATGACAGAGCATATAATACGTAAGGACAACTCCCATTTGTAGGCAGATTATGGCACCTTTACCTTTATTGATTTGAACAAGAATACTCAAGCATCAAGAACAATACTTGGTATGAATGAGGCCAGTCAATAGGTCAAAGATAACTATATTAGATGCCTCAGAGAAGCAAGGGAAAATATTTTAAATATTAACAAGGGACCAAGGTTGATCTGTATTCCTTCAGCTGAGATGGGGAGAGAAAGCTGAACCCTGCAATTGTGTGATTGAGTGTAGACTGTACAGAGACTCACTGAAGGCTTTGCACTTACTCTTTCTCTTAGTTCGATATAACTCTAATCCTAAATCTGCAGAAGATCTGTGAAAACTATGGAAGTGCTTTTCTAGCAAAAAATCAAAGGGATCTTCAGCCATCTGCACACCAGGGTCTACAGTGATTTTCATGTTATGCAATTTTAGACATCAGCTAAATTAATGTTTTAATGCCCATCAATGCCTCCTGCAGTCAGTGGAGAGAAAGAGATGTTTTTTTGTCTCTGCACTAGATTATTCCACAGAAGTATCTAACTTTCTTTCTCCTTTGGCTAAGGAGGAAAAAAAAAAAAAAAAAAAAAAAGGTTAAAATAAATGTGAAATACTCCTAGGGCATAAAAAATAGGCAACTAAAATAAGTAGCATCATCAAATATTGCAGTAGATATTTGTATTAATATATATATGTATACTTCATGATGATTTTATGAAAACATCAGATCAATGCTCAGTAAAGGCTAATTGAACTCTAACCAAATGTTAGAAATTATTAGGGGAGAAATAGCAAAACAGAGAGTAAGTCTAGAGTATGGCTACATCTACAAGTACTTTTTGAACTATTGATTCCTTTGACTCAAAAAGCATGTAGTTTAACTGGAAAAGGCTCCGAGAAGGACTAAAAAAAGTCAAAATTATGCACTGGTTTCTGTATAAGGAAAGACTAAGTGGACTAAGACCTATGAGGAAAAGGAAGAAATGGCTAAAGAAGGAATGTAATAGAAGAAATATAAAATCATGAATGGCCTGGAGACATTCAATATAGAATAATTGCTTTCCTTTTTCTCAAAGGAAAAAAAAAAAACCAAAAACTAGCTAGCATCAAATAAAACTTCTAGATGTTACACTCAAAACTAACAAACAAAAAAGGTTGTTCATCTCACCTTGTATAGGCTTCCATGCCACACTACTCTGTAGCTGCTAGAACATGAAAAAAAAGGGATAGAAAACTACCTGCATAAAGTAAAGAAAGCAATGGCTATCGGAAATTATTAACTGCAAAGACAAGTTTTTCCTCAGAAGCTTCCCTCACTCTAGATCACTGCAGAAGCACTGCTACAAGTTTGCCCTGTTCTTAATCCCTTCCCTTCTTCCCCTCTCCAAGGCAGGATTTGAAGACATTTACTCTGACCTAACAAGGCTTTTCTAAGTCTAATACTTCAGAATTGCTTAGAAGGAAAGGAATAATTTGTCTGGAATTGTTACACATGGATTTCTCTTTAAATAATACCAAGGGTATTCCTAAAGTCTAGGTAGGTGCTTTTGTACCATTTCTCTAAATGATATCAAATAGATAATTTTAGGAGGCTTGATTCTTCCTCAGATGTCAATAGCTCCTGTTAAATTCAGTCTTGCTGGAGCAAGCCCATTGCGAATTAAGTTACTATTCTTGTTCATTTCATGGCATCATATGCTTGGAGCTGTATGGGTTTCCTGCCAGTTTAACAACACAATTTTCAGTGATTTTCTTTTTCCTTCTTTGTTTTGTAACCTTGCTTAGCTGTGAGACTAATGGATGTGCTTAACATTGGAATAAATTAGAATTTAAAATCCTAGCTAGCAAGAGAACGATGAGTTTGCATGAGGTGGAGGCATTTGAAATCAGAGATTAGGTGCTTTGCTGAAGTTCAAGACGCATGGAGTTCCGGCTGCAACCTGAAGTAATGCTTGGCTTAAATGATGGTGGGGCCAGGAAATCTAAGTAGTTGGGAATTTCTGTAGGAAGGTACTAGCACTTGAGAAGCAAGACAGGCACTTTTCAATGTATTTCTTCTTCTAACACTAAAAAAAAATGGAAGGTTATTTTTCTTCATGTGCAAAGGTAATTCAAAGTACTCACTTTTAAAGGGAAATTTACCAATGATTTAAACAGAACTATCAGTATGGGTAGTAGTGGTGAGATTCATATCATTAAGCATGGTTGCTCACACCATAACAAATAAAACATGAGTTAGTCACCTGAGGCTGCTGAAACGGTAACTGGAGATTGAGTCAATACAATAAATGGATCCCAAGACATGGTACCCTAACATAGACACCTATACTTGATGAATTGAATGCTGTCCAAGCCCATTGCCTGTAAAAGAATCATCAGGTGACTTGACTACCTCTGGTGTATACTCCCACATTATAAACATAAAATAAGGTGACCATAAATCCCACCTCAGGTTTCCAGGTTTACACATTGCAATTACTGTATCAATTACTTGTATAAGGGTATTTTCATTGAAGTCAGATGTGCCATTTACACTGTCAAACCCACCAGGTTTTAAAGATGCTTAAAATCCTGTGATTCCTTCCAGGGTATGGCTGTTTAATTAACCTAATTATATTTCTTAGAAATAATTCTGAGATAGTTGTTCCTTCACAACAATTAGCTATATGTTTTAGAGCCCAGTAAAACTACTTTAAAATTCTGCTGCAAACATACTTGAATTTCATTAAAAAAATATTAAAAGTTAGCAGCCAAATTCCGAGCTTGCATGACTAGCAATTCTTTATCAATTTCATAAGGACATACTGAATTGACAGCAGTGACTCTGAAGGAAAGCATGTGAGCATGGCAAAGTCTCACATAGGTAGATGTTGTTAAACTAATTGCAAATTTTTTGACCACGTTACACCTTTTCTGTTTGTACTTAGCTTAAGGCAACACAAATACTTCAAAATCTTTCCAGTGACTGAGTTATAACAATATCTCACTTATAGATAGTTAAAAATAATATATCCTGTGACCTCAAATTTATTCAGAACTGGCACACAGCCTCTTTCTGTAAAAAAGATTATGTAAAAAAAAATTCTTATTAGCACCCTGTAAACTTAACTAGACACGAGTGATTGTTTCATTTTGTAAGCTCCTATGCTTTCTGCATCCTTATGGTAATGTTACACACTTGCAATGGGAAAATTAATCATTTTCAAATTGGTTCTTTGAGTTCATTTTCATAATCTTACTGGCAGAAATAAGTGGTCTAGAGAAAGAAAGGTTGAAACATGATTCTCTCTTGAGTGATTGTACTACTGCTCTCTAAAACTTACAGGTGTGGATGCATTTCAGTCAGGATCTCAGACGAAATTATACAGTATTTCTGCACTGCTTGTTCTTTTTGAGTTTCATAACCACTTTACCAATTCAAGACAAAATGAAGATAGACTAGGGTATTTTTACAAATAATTCATTTTATATCAGTTCTTTTCTTTTTCCCCACAGCAGTGGTTTAATGCTGCCTGAAATATCACAAATGCATGTTTATTATCTTATTTTTATTACTCTCTTTGTAAAAGTTAAGGCAGGCAGAATCATAGCATCACAGACTCATGTGCCATCACCTCCCCAGTAGAATCCCCCACTGCAGTAATGTGACAATTCTTTTGATGACTTTATGGTATGATTCAGTGACATTGCAATACTGAAATATTTATCTATTCATTTAGTGAATCCACTAAATACCCAATTGTGATGAATTCATGTCTATAAGCTATTTTCTAATGTTTTGTCCACTCTTTTTAAAATTATAAAGGCCTTGTTTTAAAAGTCTTCAAAACTATGAATTTCACTGCTTTCTTTGGAAAATTATTAGAATTTACAGAAGAATTAGAATTACAGAAGAAAAGGGAGAGTACATTCACCATTCAGGAGCTGCTACCTTACAGCTTTTCTTTACGCTTGTCATGCAGGATTTAGACCTTTTTTATTCTCCATTTTTATTCATTCAATAGTAAACTCATTCACTGCATCCCCTAATGGGGCAGTGAGATGTACTAAAAGGGCTTTTAACGTAAGAGTAAATCAGGAAACAGTTGAGGACAAGCCTTTAAAACATGAATTAGGGCTTTTGTGTGTCTTCAGTAGCTGTAGAATGCAACCTTGAACCATGTGAGAATGAACATAAGAAAGGATAATTCACCAAACACTTGAGAGGCGATGCTACCAATTGTTCATTTTTTTCATTCAAAGTAATTTTTAACTTATCATTTGACCCAAAGCTTACGGTAAAATTGTATTTCCTCCAGCACTGACACCTAAAGCATCACTTACACCAACATCTGAACTACATGTAGGTATGTTATGTGAAAGTTTTTGTAAGTATATATCTTACCTGCTCATTCACTTTCTTTGTTATTTTTGAGTAATTAGGACAGTTACATCCCCTGCCCAATAAAGTAGCTTGTGCTAGAAAATAATTATGTACCTTTTTAAAAAATTGATAACCTTTTCTTGGCTGTGGCTGGGGTAAGTTTCCAGGTAAATTGGGATTGGGGTGTCCTCATTCAGGCTAAACAGAATCTGTTAGTGATGGAATAGGCTAGAACTACAGCAGTCAGATGATAGGTGCCAGGCCAACCTCAACCTCAATTCAACCCTGGGACTAAATTTTGCCTGAAATTAACCACTGTGTCAATGAAGAAGACAGCGAACTATCAAAATATCTCCCATGTGTGACTATAAACAAACACTTCCAGAACCACCATATTCCTACAGGAGGAAACCAGGCATTTAGGAGTAAGAGTGGTTTGCATTTAAGTGCAGACTGCAATGGATTGCAGACAGTGACATCCTCTCCATCCACTGAGCTCTCCATGTAGATCAGGAATTTAGTGTAGAAAATTCAGTACAGTGTGCATTTCATCTGCCATAAGCAAATACAGATATTTGAACTGATTGTAAAAAGTAGGTATAAATTCTTAAATTACTGTCACTAATAATCTCATAACTTCCTTAAAAGATTCCCCATGGTTTCTGGTACAATCTTGCAATGCAGAACCATTGAAAGTTTTATCTCCCTAAAGTGCTGGGATACTCCTATATGATTTGAACATTCAGGGTGGTGACAATTTAGTGTGCATGATCATCTCAGATACAAGAGGAAGAAACTTTGTCTCTCATTAGACCATCTGTTAAAGTTGAGAGAAGAACCAAATACTGCCTGGTGTGGGGTTTCTGTTGATGTACTTGTATTCTTACTTATTTGATGAAGTGGAACTGATACAATACCACAATAGCATCAAAAATAAGAATTATGCAAGGTGTAGGGCCTATGACTCCCTAACTATTACTTCAGTGCTTGTGAAGTACAAAAAAGGAGGGAAACATCTTTACCGAGTCCACCTTGAAAGCGAATGTTTCTCACACAGCAGTTAAATGGACTGCAAATTTGCACAGGTGCGTAACACGTGATGAGGGTCGACTGAGCTAGTGAAGGGTGTGATGGGCATATTGCATGCATGTTACTGTTAGCCCAAGCTAAGGAATGTCAACAATATACAAGATATTGCAGAGGCTGCAAGTTAATAAAGAGATACAAGGTGGCCTTGTATAAAACAAGTGCCTTATCTTTTTATATATATATATATATATATATAACTTGCTGCAGATTGCGGTTATTCATTTGCATATCATCTGTATCAATTAACTACTAAGTTATCTTTATCTATTGATAGTGGAAACAATAGCTTCAGCCCCCAAAGAAAGGGGCTACTAGATTCACAGAGATTTTTTTCTTGAGAATATTTTTAAATGAAAGAGCTCTTTTGTATTGTAACCAGAAATATGCACTAAAATGGATGAACAGTCTTTTAAAAATCAGCAGTGTGATCCAGCCCAAAATAAGGGATTAGCAGAATTAAACTCCAGTGTAATGATATGTGATTATACACATGAATGGTGCCAAATGAAATGGTTCTCATGTGTAAAGTTACTCACCTGCTTAATGTTGAAAGTATCTTTTCATTTTAAATCTGACTTTAACCTTTGCAGAGATCTCAGCTTCTGTTCTGCCTGAAACTGCAGATCCGGTATAATTAATGAATAGAGAACTTCCCCAATATATTTAAAATTATTGCAAAGCACAATTTCAAAAGTTTGATTTCAGAATAGATTGAAAAATAATTATCAAACAATTTGTTGCCATTTTTAAGAATATAATTCAAAATAATTCAAGTGTCTTTCAGCATTTCACTGAAATATAGAGCAGGGGTTATTGCTTGGAGATAAAGAAGGGATTTCTTGTTCAGTTTTTATCTGGTCTAGATAACTGCATCCAAAGCCACTCAATAGCCTTTACATTTTAGAATTATTTATTTTAATCATTAAGTTACTTTTGTTAAAATAATTTTATTCATCTCTTGATGAGATATAGGTTGATGTCCATATAAATAAATGCAAATATTCACTTCTCTTTAAAAGCCTTGCATCTCTCTCTCCTTATTTTGACCTGCTTGCCCTTCAAAATACGACGGCTGATTATATGATTAGGATGTCTGAAAGCAACCTGGAAGAATTGAATTTCTTCTCCTGTTTTGCACATGTTGCATGTGCGACCACGGGCACTTCCTTTATTCTGTTTATCAAGTCTCCACCTGAAAAACCCAAACAGAAGGTGCTCTCTCACCCCATCATCTCTGGGGTTTTTCCACCTGCTTGGAGTATAAGCACTTTGTGGAGTTTTTGAGAAAAGGAACAGTGGCTGGTCACAGTTTGCACAGCCAAGTAGAATAATCCATAGAAATACAAAAATCAAGCAAGAAGGGATCATCTACTCTGTATACATCACTGATTTCAGATCATTGAGCATTTACCAGCTGTAGCTATGGTTTTGACAGACTGAGCTGAATTCTAAACATACTTGAGAAGAGAGGATGCTTTCTTGCCCTGCCATCCTCCAAAAAAACCCCACTGCACCAAAAGTTAAACAAAGAAAAATATTTTTCTTTCCCCATAGACAAACAACAAAAGCTTTAATACAATAAAGTATCACACTGGTTTGATTACATTTATTAATTTAATGAATAAGGAAAATTGAGTAAGTCAATCAAACCTTTGCAGCACAAACTCTAAGCAGTATCAGCTCATTAAGCCCTCTTTCCACTGTTGAATTCAGCTTGAGGAGTTTTTCTTTATATTATTAAAAAAAAAAAAAATCACAAACCCCAAATTAATAGTAACAAAAAAAAAAAATCAAACCAAAAAAGACTTTGTGTTGTCCTAATACTGTAGTCAATTGGAAACTCTATTAACAATCACAGATTAAGTTTTCTTTCAATTCTCCCACCCCCTTGGGGGCATTAGCCAACCAGATACACAACAGTTCATATCTCAAGCTTAAATTTCAACTCTAGATAGGGGCCTCAAGACAGCATTATAATATAAGTAACCAAATATATAGTAATTAATAATGCTGCTGGGGGTTTGTCTGCTTCAATTTTTCCTTTCCTTTTCCTTTTCTGTTTTGTAGGCTTTCATTTGTGACAGATTGCTCTAATTTTTTGTGCCCGGATTCTGTTAGCTCTGTTTATGTTTTAGCCTGCCCAAACTTTTCTCTTCTATGAAAAAAAAGATTTCCTTTATTCTGTATAGATGAAAATGCTTTGTCTTTTGGATTGAAATCTCTGGTGGGCTGCTTGGATCCTGAGAGGAAAAGCCTTTTGTCCTAGCACTTGCAGAAAGACTAGTTTAAAGTCAGCATGAAAGTAATCCACTCCTTTCTTTGCTTTCCTCTTACTGCTTCTTTCTCAAAGAATTACTGATTTAGTTGACAAAGAATCCAAATGTGTTTCCTTCTTTGATTTATACCTTCTACCTGCCAACACCTTTTGTTCAACATCAAACAATCTCCATTTGCTCAATTTCTAGACTATTCTGCACTTGTGTTTTCAAGTTTGCTGCTGCTGAAATAGGAATAGATCTTCTGATGGGATCCCACCATCCCTTTTGTGTATTCCTTCCCACCTCCTTATGGAGCATTAGTATTACAACTCAGAGAACTACACTTCTGGTACTGCTGTGGCCCATGTGGTATCAATAAATTCAAGCACATATCTGACCAGATTATCAGTTTTTTACTGTGTTGTAAAAGGACTGAATTGTTCAGAAAGTCTGATTTTGGTGCAGAGTGCTGTCAAGATGTGGCTGGTGCTGGCTGCATTCATTTTGATTGCTCCACACTGGGTACTTAGGTACAGTTTGAGGCATTCCTTTGGTGTCTGCAAAAGCAGGTTTAGGCTGGCAGTAAGGGAACCTAGAGAAGAACAAAGTGGTTCCCAACACCACAAACCACCTGGAAACGAAAGCAATGAAAGCCCTCCAGAAAGCACCTTGAGTCTTGCCTACATGAGATTGGGAAGGGTGCTATGACTCCAGTTTTTACCATGGAGTACATATAATCTAATCATGGAATAATCATGGAATCAGATTTCATCAGAGACAATAGGTTCTGTATTGAATTTATTTTAATGTGCTTTGCTCAGAAACAGAGCCTGTACAGTTCTAAAAGAAAGATTTCTCCAATTAAGAAGTTAACAATTGGGTAAAATTGGTTCAGTTATGAGTAAAGTGTCTTGCAAAGTTTCCTCAGAAAAAAGGTTTAATGTAAAATGTCTTCTGGGTTGAATCTGGGTTGAACATCCTACTAAAACATGCTTCAATTAAGTAATAAATAAACAAAATCTTGACTTCAAAAAGCTGAAGGTAAGGGTTAATGGAGAACAGAGAAATGATGCCTTTATAGATATGATACTTCCCCATTATACGTTGCAACTAACTGACAACTATGTGTTGGGATTTCGGGGGTGTTTTTCCTTTTTATTTTTGGCTTTTTTTTTTTTTTTTTTTTTTTTTTTTTTTTGAAGAGGGAAGAAAAGATTTGAGTTGGCTCTGATCCCATTGCCACAAGGTGGCTGGAGCCTGGCCATCTGTCACAGCTGCTGCTCGCCAACACTGCCACTCTAATTGACAATGAACCCAGCGCCCCGCAATAATTGGGGCTCTGCTGCAGCTTGGGCAGGTAATGCACCCTTCCAGCATCCAGCCCTCCCCATCTGTGCGCCAGCCCTGCCTCCCAGGTGGGCAGGGACAGCCAGCCGGGAAGTGTTAGGAAGGCCTAAGGGAAGCCATGCCCACGTTGAAATTGAAAACCTCCCCAACCTCACTAGAAGATTTTAATCCTGCTGCCAAGGCACATACACAACATCTGCCATTCAGCCCTTGGTTTTATATTAAAAGAAAAAGAAAAGAAAAAAAAAAAAAACCTACCCAACTTCCAATGTTGAGCAGTTTATAGACTGTCCCAGTTGGGGTTTCTTTGCTAAATTACCTCTCAACAATAATTTAAATTGAATACTCTGGTTTTTATCCCCATCACAAGCACTACAGACACCAAAAGCTTTGGCACACAGGGCACATAATTCAGTCATTTGGAAGAAATCTTTACAGCAAGATTTTCTTTAAGGCTTAGGCATTTTTGGGGCAGCAAAGTTAAATCTTCACCATTTTTCTTGACTGCAAGGGCTTGGAAAGCTCAGCCCTTCCCTGTTGTCGTATGTACAGCTCCTGTCCCAGAAAATTTCATCTGGACATTTCTCTGTCCCCTACAGGTGCTAGCCTGAATGGTATGAACGGCTGATTTGCAAGTTTTCTGTTATTTGATAGTATTTTGGGAACTGCTGCTTTCTTAAGTGGCAGTAATTCAGGTTTCCACAGCAGGTGCACGCATGCTGTAAAATAAAGACCTACTCTTATATTTAAATTTTACAATCCTTTGGGCTTCATCTAGAATATAATGAAGTAAATAGAAATAAGTCAGTTTACTCCTGAGATATTCAATCTAAGATCATAGGGTAGTTTAGGGCTTAAGGTAACATTATGGGCAAAATCTGTTTTCTTTCCTCAGTACCTTCACAGTCCTCTATGAATTCAGATACATATGGATGTCAGCACTAGGCCCAGTGATTCTGACTAGCTTAGAAAGGTTAATGACATCGTTTACTTCATAGAAAGGAACTTTTTGTTTTAAAAAGTACTATTCAAAGTTGTAGTGATTTCTAAATCCAGGTAAATGCTTCCAGACTAGGCCGGGCCAACTGGTCAGCCAGCCTGGCTGCCTGCCTTTGACAGGAGTGCTGCCCTGTGCTGCAAGTCAGCCCTCACCCTCTGCATGTCTTGGGATTTTGTTTTACCTTACTTTAGCACGATTTTGACACTACAAAGTCTGTTACTTCTTTTTTCTTCGCTATTAATTTTAAAATAACGTCCAGTGTTTTTACTTTACTTTTTGCCCTTTTCTCCCTGAAACAGAAGCTCAATATGCTTTCAGTTCTCTTTGCAAAAATAACCTTTGCAGATAATTTAGCCCACACAATTTTAAATATTATTGATAGGTTTATTATTGGGAAAAACTGTCTGAGCTAGTGCAAAACTGATTTACTAGCTCTTGTCTTCAGAAGTGTAATTTTTTTTCTTCAGTTTTTGACAAAGTGGCACGGAGTGATGCTATACTAACACTAAGTAAATTACTCCAAGGGAAGCCTGTAGCAGAGAAATACAGTGTAATGAATTTCAATGTTTTCAGTCCCTTAACCACATATCATCAAAACTTCACCTGAAAAATTAATGAAACTCTGAGCTGAGTGGTGGGAATTGTTGAAATGTGAAACACATTACACATGAGTTGTTAAGTAGCTGGAGATGTAGTTGCTGTACAGTTGTCTCTTAAATACAAGAAAAGTTGTTTAAGGCTTGGCATATAAGTAAAACCAGGAAGCCTTCCTAACAAAATACAAAGTTAGTCAAGACTCATTTGAGTAGAAAATGTTGCTAATGTATGAATTTTTCCTACAAAAAGATAAACGATCATGGAGACAAACTGAGAACACGTACACATCCACATGCATGCACCAGAAAGGCCATAAGGATGTTTCTGATCCTGACATGAGGAGCTTAAAACATTTTGTTGGGTCTCTGTCTAGTCAGTTTTCTACAGCACAATTGTAGACTTGCAGATATCAGTGGATTGATACATCATAGATGTTTCTCAAAGAATTAGTTGCAAAGCAGCAGATTCTGCAATAACTTAAGCAAATTTATTGCAGGTTACAAAATAATTTGGCAGGAAAATTACAATTCCAAACCTTTTGTTTCTAGTACTTTTGTCAGCTTCATTCTGACCTGGTTTATTTTATTAACCTGGTTTGTAGTGTGGTTTCAAAAGCCGCGAACCTGATTAGTGAAAATCACGGCAGTGTCACTTCTCAGCACAAGTGAATGACTGCATGTAGCGCACAACTGCCCACCACGGCTTGCAAGGCCATCTAAAGCTCTAAATACTTGTGAAAATGGTGTTGAGATGAATTTCTGAATTTTACTTAATGAAGTATATTAAAACCAGTAAAAGCAGGATACGTGAAAAGGGAAGAGCCGCGGGACCCTGCCTCCCTTTGCAAACCGGGGGCAGCCTCACATTCCAGCCAGTCTGCAAGCTGCAGAGCCTGTGCAGGCACGCCTGTCCGCTCTTCAGCTGTGCGCATGCGACACACAGCTACATACTTCTCCTGAAACTTACGGGCTAGACTTCAGATTTATGTGGCACAGACGTTAATTGCCCAGAATTTCCCTAAGTTTAGAGCAGTTTTTTCTAATGCCCCTCCTATGGATTACTTGTGAATAGAATCCCAGCATTGGAGGCAGTTATTCAAAGTAAAAAGCTTGGCCATGGTCCAGCATCTAAAAAAGAGAGAGACTGAGGCAGAACTCATCTCGGATTCCAAAGGTGTAACTCCAGATTTATATACGTGTAACTGAAAGCAGAAGGAAGTTCGTTGTCTATTATGTCAAAGATATAAGATCTTTCAGACAATGGGCTATAGATACCAGGCAAAATACATTCATATGTTTTACACCCTATTCATTGAACTGCTTCGCTTGGAAAGCTTTTTAGCTTTAATGCAGTGCTCACATATTAGGAGGGGAGCTTAGAATATCTAAAAAAGGAAGTTTTATATCAATTTTCACCCAAAAATATGTCCAGAGATTGAGATAAGCAATCCATAGATGCACACAGGACCTCAGCACTATTTCTAGACCAACTTTAATTGATAATCAAAGCAGTTTCACTGTTCTCTTTATATATATTATATATGTAAAATGAAACTTACCTCTGTCTTCTAGCTGGCATGACGACTTCATGCATCTTAACGAGTCACCCCATAACAAAGAATGAACACCTCTGTATTCGTGGCAAGAAACTTTACTGTTAAGTTCGAGGTATATGACATTTTATAGCTGACAATATGCATTCTCTGAGGGTGAAGCATAGCTTCTGCAAAGTCTTTATGTTTTGATATACAGTAACTTTTGAATATGAGATTTTTCAAGATAGGCTGTTGGGGTTTTGTGCTCCTTTGAATATTTCTTTCCTTTTAACATACTTTCCAGTTTTGGAATTGAAACTTTAGCTTTGTAAGGAAGGAGTGGGGGTGGGGGAGTGCCCTGAGACCCTCAAGTTACTGTATCTATCCTTGCTTACCACTACAGAAGCAACTATTCAGCTCACATGATTTACAGGGGAATATCTTTCACAACGAAACCTGAAGTTTTGTTAGCATATTGTTGCTTCTTCTAGATCATTATTAAAGATAAATATCACTGTATCTAACACAGTCTTGCAATATCCTCATAACAAATGCCTCCTGGTTGATGACCAAGTATCATTACTTTTCTCTTGTATATTTTCCTAAGCTACACAGCTCGTTCCCATGTCAGTTACACAGATTTCTCTGACTGTCAAAAGAAACAAAAAGGAACCAAGAGACCCAACTGTCTCAGGTTTTTGCCATGCAGAGGCAGTCCTTCAGCCATGCCTGCCAGGGGCTGGTACGTCTTTGGGAGAGTGGCTGAAGAGAATAGTTAGGAGCAGGAACAGGCAGCTGTTGGGTTAGCCGTGAGTGCCAGTCTCCAGAAGAAATTTCTCACAAGGACTATCCTCAAGAACTACTAGGGTGAAGTTTCCAAGAGCTACTCAGGTATTTAGCAATGCAAGTCTTATTAAAGTTTGCAGAACATTTATTGTTGATAAATGGAGAACACTTTTAAAATCTTCGTCATTTGAATGCTGTGTGGGTTGAACCCTGTCACAGTATTTTCCTCCCTGAGATGTACCTTTTACTACTGATAAATGTCAAAATGGCAATATTCTTTCTTTACAAAGCAAATATAAAGTTGACTTCCTTGCAAAGCTCCTTCCTGCTGTGGCCACAGAACTTTGAAGAACAATCTGCAAAGCATCTTTAATGTACTCGGCTACTGCAACTTGCAAACCTATTCTGCCTGAAGTAGAAAAACCCACACAACGTGGTCTAGAAAATACAAGGGCTAAAACATGTAAAAGTTGCCTTCAAAACTAACCAAAACCTTCCTTATGATTTTTCTATCCAGCAGTAAAAAGAGCTAAGCTGCTCCTGACCTGAGAGTGGGGGAGAGATATAGGGAAAGGGCTATATTAAGTGAGGCCCCAGGCACAGGTAATAAATCTTTCAGTCAGGTTTATTGTTCTGGTTGAAGAGGTGACTGTAGTGTGGAGTGGGAGACTTTCAACCCTGGGATTCAGCAGATCTTGCTAATAGTATCCACCACCTGCTGCACTTTGACTTTTGGCTCAGTGGCAGCTGCAGGAGCCAACCCAGTCAAGAAAAGTGAGGGAAAGCACACTTTTGTGTTGGTTGAAAGGTAGCTAAAAGCTAACCAGAGGCATACGCCAGTATTACAGAGAAAAAAAAAATTGTCATTATATCATGAAGTGGTATAATGATGTGGTTCTGACTGATACAGACTCCTGCTCTCGGGCTCCTACAGTACCCTGCAAATGTGCTTGAGCAGTCATGGTTTGACCCCTCACACTTAATACTGCTACAGATACTCATCCAACTGAACAAGAAACCTGTCTGGGCAATGCCCATTTAGGGATTTTAGAATAAGAGTTGCTTTTTGGTTGATAGGCACCTAAGCTCCCTGTAGTGAGATGTGCTACGTTTCTAAAAGGAGAGTTCAGCTAGTCCACTGAAGAAATGCAGAGAAAAACAATGATGTCTGGGCCCCACCTCACTAGGAATAGGTGATGGCTAAGTGGGGTTATGATGGTTAAGTAAAGTTTTGCAGTTCTTAAGTTTGAACCCAGGAGGGAAAAGTAATGGTTAGGTAGTTAAATCTCTTTGTTCTTCCAGCTCTTTTTTTAAAGTCTTCAGACTGACTCCTGAAGTCTGTCTGTGTTTTGTCATGTAAGTATTTGCACTGTAAAATAAATGGGGACTGTTTAACATTCCCTTCTAAAAATGTGTGTGTGCATGTTCAGCTCCATTAACAATAGGGGTGTATGCTGGGCAAGAGAGACCCTGACCTCAGGAAATTATTGCCTAGCTGCTGTAATGGCAATTACTTATCTCTTATTTAAATAATCAAGTTAAACACCAAACAAATCTTCTAAAGTCTGTTTTTTGTTAAACTCAAAGAAATCGTGGGGAGAATGAAACACAAATCCTGCACAGGAACGATTACAAAAAAATCCCCCAAAACCTCCAATATCCTGCTGGCAAGCTATGTAGTCCTTCAAAAAAAGATTAGTATATTAAAAAACAGCAAACCAATTATAAGCATGAGATGTCCCTATCCTCCAAATGCCAACTGAAAGGCTAGATTGTATCTATGTAAGATTAGCAGGAAATTTAAATTATTATTTATTGTGGGCAAGAAATTAGTTTAGGATAAAAGCACTTCCATCTTGAAACAGCAGGGTGAAATCAGAATTTGTCTGTTAATTAAGCCACCAGAGTTTCATAGCAAAGATTTTAGTATCTTAATTTTGACCTTCTAGTAACTGGTTTTATCTGCATCGGGGTGACTGTGTAATATACCACAGCACTGGTGTACCACCAGATCTTATTCACATGTGAATACAGCACATTCCCTATCATATAATAGCCTAAGACTGCACAACTGATATAATAAAAATATTTCATGCTGTTTGGCTTCTAAGACCAATAAAACAGTTAAACAGTACTAACAGTATCAGTAAAGTCAGCTGTTAGTACAGGTTTCCTTTTTATTAAAATTGTCATAGGATAAAATCCGTATATACAGTAACCAGTGCTTCGATCAGTATCTCAAATGACTATAAAGTTCTTACAGCAGGGTAATTAGGGCTTTGAATGTGATCTGAATAGGGTAAGTTGACACCAGCTTACATTCTGATGGTCAAAGAGATGTGATGGTATCTCCTTTACAAAGAATTAAGTAACACTCCAATGTTTATGTGCCCATTTGAAGGAAGCCCCTTAAAGTGAAATAAACATTTTTAGATTCTTGACACCCTTGAGACTCTTTTTTCACTCAATGAAATAAAGCCTGATTGTCTCCTCAGTATTGTTATATTATAATGATATTGTCAATACATTTTGAAAATACAAAATCAGTTTTGCAATCAAAACTGGAAAATACAGTTGTGTAGGTAGAGGGCTTTTTCAGTAGCTGCCATATCATTTTTGATCTCAAAAGTTCCTGGACCATTTCTTAATCTTTTATAGATTTCTTCTGGTGTACAGCCAAAATCAGAAGGTTTTTTAGCTGTCTAATTGCTATTTGTCTAGTGCTCAGGAGAATCAGTGGGAAGAAGCCTGTAGGATCCTGGCTTTAGTGTTTAGCTTTAAGGTTAAGATATCCACCTGCAGAACCAGGAATGCTGCTGTAACTTTTCCTAATGGTCAGATCTGAGATATAACATTGCTGCAGCAGACAGCTGACTTATAATAGGAAAAACAAATGGAGGCTTGGAGGTAAGGTGAGTATTTAAATAAACCAGTAAAAGTTAGAATGAAAGAACATAGGGCAATCTACTGTCCCTCACTCTCACAGTATGACTGAAACATCTCACTGAAGTCCCAGACAATAATAATACATGCCGCCTGGTGTCCGCAGCTACTCAATACTGTACACCCTAAACTTGCTGTGCATCTGGTGGTGTTGCCTACATTCTCCTAAGTGACCATCTTCATGCATTCACATCTATGTGGCAACCCTGCTCAGATAGGCATCCATCACACCCTCAGAGCTCTGTGGTGGCCCCGATTTCACCTTTTCTGGTTAAGACTATGGCTAATGTCACTGACTGCCTACAGGAAAATTTCCTGCATCACAATCTAGCACACTGATACAGAAAGCAGGCAACCCACCCTGATACTATACTCTTTCCAGCCTGGAGATGTAGAAATTTAAGTGAGATTTACATGCAAATAATATTAACCAGTAAGTGATATTCCAAATCACGGAGTCATAGAATTATTCAGGTTGGAAAAGACCTTTGAGATCATCAAGTCCAACCATTAACCCAGGACTGCCAAGTCCACTACTAAACCATGTCCCTAAGCATCACATCTGTGTGTTTTTCAAGCATTTCCAGGGATGGTGATTCCACCACCTCCCTGGGCAGCCTGTTCCAATGCTTCACCACCTTTTCAGTAAAGAATTTTTTCCTAATACGCAATCTAAACCTCCCCTGTGCCATTTGAGGCCGTTTCCTCTTTTCCTGCCACTAGTTACCTGGGAGAAGAGACTGACCCCCACCTGCCCACAGCCTCCTTTCAGGTAGGCAGAGAGGGATATGGTCCTCCCATAGCTTCTTTTTCTCCAGACTAAACAGCACCGGTTCCCTCAGATGCTCCTCATCAGACTTGTGCTCCAGACCCTTTCCCAGCCCCGCTGCCCGTCTCTGGACACGCTCCAGCCCCTCCAAGTCCCCCTGGCAGTGAGGGGCCCAAAGCTGAACACAGGATTCCAGGTGTGGCCTCACCAGTGCCGAGTACAGGGGGACGGTCACTTCCCTGGTCCTGCTGGCCACACTGTGTCTGACACAAGCCAGGGTACTGCTGGCCATCTTGGCCATCTGGGCACACGTCTGGCTCATGTGGAGTGTGCTCTCTAGTTATCCATGATTGCAAGAATCAAAGAGTGAAAATAGGACTAGATAGGATAGAGGCTGAAACTACATTCTAAGGAAAGGAGGAATATTTGGAGCTCTTGATGTGGCCTACGCGTACATTACAATACCTGAAATCCCTCTCTGCATGCTAAAAACCTTGTCATCTAATCATTCTCTCTTTCTGTCACTCATACTTCTAGTTGCAGACCTCTTCTAATCATGGGCTATTTTGCAAGAGGATGATATTTCTATCATCTCCGTTTCTTATTAGACACTCAATGCAGAGATATACCTAAACTCCATGGCTCAGTTTACTTCTGTTGATCTAATGGCCATCACTGCAGGTGGTTTAAAACTAATAAAGAATTGGAAAAATGTGCTTAAAAAGGAGGAGGAGAGAAGGAGGTTTTCCTACGTTGTATTAATAGTAAGGATATGAATTTTGGTGAAATCTGTGTGAATGGGGCAGAAGAGAGAGAAGTATTTTGAAATTACAAATTTTCCAATAAAAGTTGCTAGCAAAGCAGGAAGTGGGGTGGAAGAAGATGAAAATAAGATGTTCAAGTTTTGTCATGCATGCTCTAATTTCAGTAAGAGGAGAGACAGTGGTGAGAAAATACTGAGGAGCTCAGAAGACTTTGTGGATACTAAGCAATATATGAGAACCACTAGCATGAATGTCATGAGCAAGACCTCACTGTCTGAAAAGAACCAGTATAAACAAAAGGGTAAACCAGTATCACCTGAGGAGCAGTGGAGATGAAGAGAAAAGAGGGAAGAAGATTCAATAAATGTGAAGTTATGTAGGACAAAAACTGAAAAGGTCCTTACTCCACAAAGAGCTAGTTAAGAGGAGCTGGGGAGTGAACCCAGCAGAGAAGCTGAAGATAATCATAGTGGAAAAGACTGTTTTACAGGTAAATAATGAGGAACTTTTTGCCTTTGTAAAGGTAAATTCGATGTAATGTATAGATTAGAGTAAAGGATAGAGGGGAATGAGGTAGAAGTCAGAGAGCATCATGTCGTGTCCTCCAGCAGAGAGAGCCCATTCACAGTGAGGACAGAAAGAGAGGGACAGGAGACAAGGAGAGATGGGTGAGCTGGGGCAATGACAAAGAGCCCAACAAGGTATAGATAAGGGAGGAAGAATGCATAGATAAAGGAAGTGGTTGACAATGTCTCAGGATCTCGGAAAAGAGAAGGATGTTTAAACTGAGATACATCCTTGAGCTGAGGCATTTGGAATGACACTGGAAACTGAATAGGCTGTAGTAAAGTGAAGTTGTGGTAAAGAGAAGTAAATAACAAAGGCACAGATAGGCTGTGCATGAGCCTGTCATTATTACTTTTTGAGATGCCAGCAAAATCTTAGATGAAAGTTTTAAAGAGCTTTTGAAAACAAGAGTTGGGAAAGGGCATAAATGAAACCTGAAGACCTACTTTGGATGACAGAAGAGATGAAATTATAAAAGTTGTATTCATACAGAGTATTATAGTTCAGGAATTTTCCCCAGAGCATCCAGCAGATCAAGCATGGGAATAATCATTGCCTGCAGAGTTGTGAAAGAGAGCAGGTCAATGAATAGTGAGACAAATCAAAAGGCCCGTGTGGTCAGATGAAGACTGGGGAAGAGCTCTGGGCAGTAGCACCTTAGCTAGCTGGAGTGTTGGGTGGGCAGGAGTTAAGTTTAGAACAGGTTAAAGTCAGAATGATTGACAGACTGAAAAAACAAATTTGGCAAGTGAATAGAGAGGCAAAGCTTGTGAGAGTACCAGGATTAGGACTGGGCAAGGGAAACTGTAAAATGGAAAAAACAGTACATCAGAGACAAGGTCTTCATATGGAATAGGAAGTGGGCAAACTAAAAAACATTTTTAACCTGCAGGGAGACAAATCTTGTAAAATAGGGTTCAATTTTGAGAATTCGGTTGGCTTAATTTTGTGAATTCCATTTAAACTGGGTAGTTCTGCAGCACACGGATTTCACCACCTGCCTTCATGTTTCTCAGACTTCCCAGAAATCTCTTCTCCTTTTTGGAGAACTGTCATGACTGCCTTCCTAGTTGCCCTTCATGTATGTAATCACCCTGTAGTGCCTTTCATCTAACTTGGCATAATGTACATTTGAAAACCTGTCACAAATGGACCAGTTTGAAATGATGCTGCATTGCACAAAAATTAGTTCTCCTGCCCTTTGGCTGCTGAACAAGAAAATTGATTTTTGTGCATTATGCAATGAATTTAAATGACATATTTGAGACAGCTTTGTAAACATAGGACATTGTAAACAGAGAGACTGGAGGGAATCTAACATAACCAAAAGCAATAGAAACTATTCCGCCAACCTATTAAATCACTTTTTACTCACTGTTGCCCATCATGCTGTTGGACTAAGGTGCAGGGTTGTCTTTGTGTTTTATGTGTTCATTAGAAACTCCGGTTCAAATTGCAAGCAGTCACTGCTACAGCTTCCATTCCCCATGATGGCTTTTAAAGGTGCTTCTGGTTACAGTACATAGGTCATATATATAGCAAGTGCTTTTGAAAAGGCAAATTCCTGTGCTGTCATCCAAGCAATCAAAACACTCTTTGTTTGCAGAGCAGTGGAGGATGGAGGCAAGGGGAGAGGAAAGGGGGAGATGTTTGGAGAATAAGCGTTTGCCACTCATTGTCTCCCTGGCTGGCACATCTCCTCCTCACTCGGCTGCTTGCACAAAGCCCCCATCGACCATTTGCAGGGAGTGGTGGGACAGCAGGCACTGGTGCCACACCATAGAGGATGACAAATTAAACACTAATGTGTTTGCTAGAGGCTTAGTTTCTGGGCTGGGGTGGCAGATAGAGTAACCCCTCTGCTCTGTGACCTTTGCTTCTTTGACTGGGGATGGGTGCAGAGAGGTTAAAGAACAAATACTCTGCTTTTGATCAGCAGTCTGACACTGTGCTCCAGCCCAGCCACCTGAGCGGGAAAGAAAACCGAGTTTTCTGCCCTCTCCATGGTAATACGCTGAATGCCTCTGCAGCACAGGCATTGTTTTTTAAATAGGATTAAGGTCTTCTGCCACCAGGAGCAGCCTCTTTGCACTGCATGGTTTTATGTCTTGTAAAGATCAATCTATTTGAAGTCAGAGTAGATTATTTTTCTATGAAAATAAGCAAGAAATTATGTATTTATTAGCAATTTCTCTGACCGAATTATTCTCTTACAAGCACTATCTTCTCTCTCACTAAGCAAAGCAAATAAGCTATTAATTCTCTGTTTTTCCTCAGGGTATGTGCATGAACAGCAGTTGTAGAAGCTCATCAAGCTGCTGTTTGTTCCTGACAGAACCAGAATCTCTGATGAATGTTTCATTATTATTTTAATCCAAAAAAAGGGGAAAAAAAAACCCCCAAAGATCATATATAGGAGAGTTTATACTCCTTTAAATGACACCATTAAAGCTTTCCTGTTGCAGGTTTCTCTAGGTCCTAGTTCTTCTTCAGTATAACCTTTCTTAAGTCTGGTACCAAACACTGTGGGGAAGAGCAGATGACTGGCACAGACCCTCACGTCCCCACGTTAGGTACAGTTTTAGAGTACTAGGGTGAAGTGTGCCAAAGGCCTCAGCTAGAACAACAAATCACTTCCCACATGAAGACAGGTCTCCATTACCCAGAACAGATCAATTGCTCTCAGTGTGACTGATGAAGCTGAGGTGAAAGTACAAAAAACAGAATGATGCTAGCTCAATATTTTATTTTTGGTAATGAAAGTGATCTATTGCTGTTTAACTAGTAATTCCAAGAACATCAACACAGAAGACAGGGTAAAAAATGTTGGTTACAACATTGTTTATGTAGCCAGATTTCAAGATGAAACTAACTGCATGTAGTTCACAAAACATTGGCATTTCATCATCTTTTATTTATGGAATTCATTAAAATGTGAGACGTTAATATACCACACACTAAAAAGAAATCCTATAAACTATTCTCCTCTGTATCATCAAACCCATCAACCATACGGTAGTAGATGGCTTGGAGGAACACCTCATATTCCAGTGATGAGCCCCTTCATCCCTTGCGGATGGTGCATGTGCCTTGGCAATTGTTTTTCAGAGAAGGCCCATTTGTTTCAGTGGCACATCAAGACAAGCCAAGTAGAGCTGCAAGTAAGCGGTGGAGAGAGAATTCACCACCTGCATTTTGGCTGTTACATTTTAGATGTAGTATTTATTTTTATAAGCCCCTGGGGGAACAACTCTCCCAGATGCACAGTATCTGCATAATCATCCAATTTTAGAGAGATTAAATATTCATATCAGGCTTCTTGAGTTGTGGTAATGTCCCTCTGGGGTTCTGAGGATCCAGGAAGAGTTTTGCCACAGCATAATGATTGGTGTCTGTTGTTCAGACTGTCAGGATTAGTCTCTCCTCATCACAGCCTGGTTAAAGCAAGTTCTTCTTGTGAACTCTTGAGAATGGTGGGGGTTTTTTCCCCCATATAATGAGGCAAGTTATTATGGATTCCATAATACAAGGTAGTTTGAGGATAACCAGAGCTGCACGAAGGCTTTTGGTACATCTCTACGCTGAGTTTTATTATCTACCTGTTTAGTTTAGACCCACCTAGCAAAATAACTAGCTCAGATGAGGCTAAGGTGAATAACAGGTCAAGATCATGAATCCAATTAAATTAAATATAAATATATGTGGAAGGAGCAGGGAGAATTTACTAGGAGGTATGTGTGGGTTTGATAACATCTTTACAAAATTTCTTCTAGGACTTCTTCATTCCCGTTTTCTTTTCCTTCTTTGTTATAACATTATAGTAGTAAATATAATTTAATTTTTGGCAATTAGATTAATGATTAATATCTTTAATGAAAAGAGAAAAAACCCGTGTTCTATCCTAATGTTAAGTCCTGAAAGTTCTTTGTGTCAGTTAATCAATTACATGATGTAATATGTCTACACATTGTCCTTGCTCTCCTGTAGTTGGCAACTTCCTTTAAAGTTCTCAGGGCCCAGACACCAGCATGCTTTTATCAACTGTCAAAGCAAAGCTTGCTGAAAAACTACTGCCATCTTTGTTTGCAGTTGTGACTATGACCCATTTACTGTGCTGGCTTCTTAGAATCCAAACATTTTAAAGGGCACGCATGGTTGTTTTTCCACTTGTTATCACTACTGGCAATGACAGAAGATTTAAGAGGTATCACCTTGCTTCTGGATGGGAAGTGTCTCTCCGAATTCAGATGCTTGAAAGACAGGTGTGTACATCTACAGCCTCTCTACAAATAATGAAGAGAAGGTGACATTATTCAGAAAAATTCCATTTGTCTTTAAACAAGTATCTAAAATAGGTAAAATGAATTCTTCTCCAAAAGTCTTTTCCTTGCATTACATGTGAAGGGATGTAAGGTGACTATCTGAGATGGAGTCATCTGTATTATAAACATTTATAGTTAGGTCGAACGAATTGCATCTTATATGTTACAGACTATTTAAAAAAATGTGGATAATTTAGAATCTGTTTTTATTCTTTATGAAATTAATGCAGAAAGGGAGGGGGAGAGGGGCATCCCACAGTGGCCAATTTATAGAGTAACTAATCTTGGCTGTATATGGATAGGCATCACATCCAATTGATATTCAGACATTCGAGTTTTATAGGCTTCATCTAAAGAGAATACCTCTATCACTCAAATGTCTGCATACTGAGGATACTGCATAGTCCTAAAAGAGTGGATTTTTTATCATTAAAGAATAAGTTTGTAAACTTCTATAAAATAACATTCAAAATTGGTTAATCATATACATTGCCATGCAAAAGAAAATAACTCAAATGGAAATGGTTCTGAACAGTCAACAAATAATTTCGATAAATAGTAGGGTTTCACTGAAACGTTGGTATGTTTGCACATTCAGGAAAATACTTTTTTGCAACTGTTAGAAAATGCTGCAATGTCTCAGACTTGGATGCTTAAAGCTAATCAACTAATTAATGTCTTGAAGTATTTTTTTAAAAAATAATGCTGGCTATACTCAAATAGTACAAAAGCTTTTAAGCACATTTTTGAAAACCAAGCCACTTCATTAGGTTCCTGTATAGAGGTCCTTAGCTAACAAATTTGGGGAAACTGCGAAAAAAATGTCATGCTAAATTTTAGTAAACTTGTATTCTAGCAGCTTACAACATAGTGTAATTGTCTTCACATTTTGCTATATATTAACTTCATAGTGTGATAAAGTACAGCAGGTTATGATGCAAAATAGGAAACTGCTGTTTTCTTGTGAGATAGACTTTCACCAGTTCCACGTGATGAGATGCTGCTTCTCTTACCAGTTCAACACAAAAGGAAACCAGCAGATGGAAGCAATGAAAAGCAGAATCTTTTCTGCACTCATTGGCAGCTAGTGCATTTTAATGACTTTGAAAATGTATAATATACATTACCGCATCTTCCATTCCTCCTGTGTCCATGGATGTTGGATGGAGTGTCCTTCATTTCAGGACAAGGAGGAAAGAAGTAAAACACTCAAGTGGACAACTGAAAATAGGACACTGATTCTATTTCTACAAGTCAAAATCAGATGTTTCTGTTCCCATACTTCATATGTAATTAAACTTGGTATAATTACAGACTACTGAGATAGCTACTTTGCTTTGACTATGCAGAGGCAAAACCTCCTTTGGGAGGAACTAGCTTAATTCCACTGAAGTGAAAGGACTTAAGTTCCTGGTCCACCCTTAAAAACTATGATGGTATAGCAGGCGCTTTTCTGATTAGTTCCTGCTGTTTGATTCTCACATGTTTATTTAAACTTTTTATTAACATGAGTCAGTAAGACAGCCACATGAAGCGTATATGTCTATGAAAACAGATTTGGTGAAATCTGTTTTTCAAAAAATCTACTTAGAGATTTCTAAAATAAAAACAAAGGAGGCTTTATAATATATGTAATTTAAGTCTTTAAGATCATCAGATATAAATTTACCTGGTTTCAATGACCACTGTGAAACTGTATATTTCAACAGTAAATTAAGTGAGAAATAGAGAAAGAAAAGAAACAAAAAGTTTACTCTGAACAGGACAGCAGGGTAGTGGAGCAGAAGACAGATTATTTCAATATTATACTCTATTTTCATTCTAAGTGTAATTTAAATCATCAGTGTGAGTGCTGTTATGGCATCTATGTTTTACTGGTAGCAAGTAAAACTGTTCAGGAGGAGTTTAACAAATGTTTGAAAATTATTTGAAATTCATTACGACATTTCCACCAGCTGAGACATAGCCGTGTCTGCTTTCAGTCTCACACCAAAAACATGTTATATTACTCGAATTTTTGGGAGGATTTTGACTTTTGGGAAGCTGAATTTGTAATAATTTGGAACATATCAAAGATTGGAAAGTACTTAAGCCACAGTGATGGTGAGACGAGACTTCATGCATGGGTTGCATTTAGAGGGAAATAGGAGAAACTGAGCAATGGGTTTATTATGCTCTGGATCTCTTCTTTTGAACATGCTCTGGTGTACCTCATTTCCATGAAAGCCTTGTGATCACCCTCCCTAACCGCTATGCTGTCTTCTTTCACCCCAAGCTAAAACAAGCTGTATATTACAGCCCTGTTTATTTTTAGGAAGACTCAGAGTCCTCTCTATTCTGTTTTGGTTTTTTTTTCTTTTTACTTTCACACTCCAATACTTAACTCACTTTCAATGCACTAAGACAATTTAACCTGTTCGTACAGGGACTTAGTGTATTTTAATATAATTTAATTAAATATCCTACTTTCAAATGAACTACATGTAGTCAAATCTTGAGAAACGTAAACCACCTTTGTCTTCCTGATCTATACCAAATTCCACAAACACAACAGAACTCAGACCAACAGCAAAACCTCAAACAAGCTGAGGTTTTCTTTCTGAAAATAGATCTTAATGTCTACTATAATTTTTTAATTTACAGAATGTGTGGAGATTTTTTTACTAGTATTCTTAAGAGTGACATATTTCAAAAGTCTTCTGAAGAAGTCTACATCCTGATAATTTCCTTGAAGGAAGGTTTGACTTTGCTATTGTTGTAACCAGGTTGCTATACTTTTTAGGAAAAGAAGAAAATATCTTTCTTAAGTAAAGCTTATGAAAAGCTACTGAAACAGAACTGCCTTCTTAGCAAAGCCACAGGATTGTGCATATATACAGTGCTATGTTTGCATGAAGTGTAAAGACAGTGGATGAGGGAATAGATCTGGCAGTAGGAGGGAACTGCCGACATGGAAAACATACACTTCACAGAGGGAAAACTTCCATGACAATCTACACTCATCTTTCCCAAGTCCTTTTATTTCTCTCTGAATACCTGTGTCTTCCCACCACCTCTGTGTGATCTCAGCTTGTGTCCTTCCCAGACACCTTTCATCAAGGTCATTCAAATCGCCTGTGTTCCCTCTCTATCTCAGTCCTATTTTCATCTCACTGTCTCTGTCCTGTTGGCCCTGACACTGTAAGACACCCACAGCTGCTGCTGCATCATTGCCTAACTTTGGGAATGAGAAGTGGTCCCTCTATATATATTTCTACAACACTTTTCTCTCTCTGCCTCTTTCCCCAGCAGTTCTCTAGGAAATGCTTATAATATCAAGTAACAGACTAAAAAAAAATCTTAGCGAATTAATCAAATCATTGATGGTTTGTACTTGCAAAAAGTTAAAAGATTATGTTTCCCCAGAGTGTAATGACAAGGAATTTGTTATACCTTTAAAATTTTGTTCCAATTTGGAACAAAATTTTCGCACAAAAATTGATTTGCAGTGATTAGTAGTGAAGGCAAAATAAATAATTTATGGGAATCTGTTTTGTTCTGGGGCAGCTGGCAAGTATGGCAAGCATGAGCAGCTGAAAAGTCTCAAACCCTGTCCAGGTTATTCTCTATAACAGAATCAAGGATATATTGACATTCGAATGTACATGTTTAGGGTACTTAAAAAAGGAAAGTAAAAGAAAATTAACTCAGAGCAAAGCATGTTATATGCCAACAAGAACAAGGTGGCATGGCCACATGGTATTTCCCAGAGGTGGCTGTCAGGAGAACCGTGACTGACTTTACAAGCACTGGGCCTATAACAAAACAGTGGTAGTCTTTTATTTTAATTATGGGTATGAATGTGTTTCATTTATTCTTTCAGTGGCTTCAGTCTTGTATTGGTCACTGGGGCCATAAGATACTTATTATGGCTTATAATACACAGTGTTCTTTGTTGCTTTTGGAGTAATCAGAAGGTTGCTCATATAGTGTATTTTGCAAATAGTTATGGTAATCCTACTGTTGCATTACCAGCTTGGTGAGAGTTGTTTAAAATACATCGTATTTTGCACTGCTGTGCTGCTATGACTCCTCATGCAGACAAGATAAAATTCCAAAGCAAATGCTTCAACAGGAGCAGTATGCAATGTGTGCTCTGTCATCTCAGCTGATACGCTACTGTATCTCGTGGCACCAAGAGAGCACAACATGCAGAAAACAATTTAGACCATTTATTTTAGAGACCTAAGCCACATGCAACAACACTCAAAATGTA
The DNA here is from genome assembly GCF_963210335.1 of Falco punctatus. Classification (NCBI taxonomy): domain Eukaryota; kingdom Metazoa; phylum Chordata; class Aves; order Falconiformes; family Falconidae; genus Falco; species Falco punctatus. The sequence continues at coordinate 26,662,931 of NC_137584.1, forward strand.
GTTCCTTCACCTCAGCAGAGCTGCCAAAATTGTCTAAATTTTATGACTAAGTTCCAAACCCAAAAAACTTTATAGTAATAGTTGTAAAGGCAATTTGGTCTGTTCCTGAAGTGGTTATTAAAAATCAGCTCCAGGAAACAGGACCGTTGCTCTTCTCTTGGGATCAAGCGATTCTCCATTGGAAAGGCTTTCCTCTAGAACTGCTTGTTAGGGGTTTTACAGCATGTCCCTAATGCGGATTTCACAATATGGTACTCTGGGGTATGTTTCTGGTTATGGGTCCTTGGAGTATTTACGCTTTTTGCTTGCAAATAAAACAGAAACACTGAAGTGAAACCAAGGCGAGCCTTGCGCTGCCTGAGGACCTAACCACTGGGCACCACACCTGTGGTCCTTCTCGCTTACTCTTGGAATCACTTAGGTTGGAAAAGACCTTCAACATCTCAAGTCCAAGTGGCTTTCTGCTGCTGTTTCTAGCCATGTGCTGCAGACTGTGGTAGTCACTAGCTGTCTTTAATTGAGAGCAAGGGTACATTTAATCTCAAACAAGAGACTAGGAGCAACCATTTCTTTACAGTAATTATAGCTGGGGTTTTCCACTCTTAAGGAACTGAACTTAAAGGATAACACAGATGTTCAGGGGAAAGTTGTTTCTCAAAAAGTTTCAGAAACACTGCACTGGATGTCCATACAAAAGGAGAACTGTTGATCCTGGTGATCTCCTAAAAAAATGAGTGGATAGTGGTGCTTAAAGTGGAGACTGAATCCTGCCCAGCCACAGCCCTCCTCCTTGAGGTCCCTGTTGTCTGGCTCCCGAATGGTCTGAATCATCCCACGGGATTTATCATGATGCCTGAACAGCCAAATGAAAGAAGTCAATCCTTCAAAGCCATGCTTTTGTGCATGAAAGTTGTGCAAGAGAATTTAGTGCTTTCCAAAGCTGTTCTGCATCATTGCTGTTTCCTTGCTTTTCCTTGTGGCTTTACAGCTCGCTCCTCAGGCTTGTAGAGTGGATGGTGTAAGTGCTGGAAAATAATACCTTTGTTTATACATGTAAGGGTTTGCTAAATATCCTTTTCTTTAATTTGGAACAATTCCTGTTGGCTGTATTGAGAAAGTTTGGCTGCTTGTTGTTGTTACCTATATAAGGTAACAAAGGTCAAGAAACTCACATCTCAGAGTGACACATCCGTGGAAAAGTAAGTCTTGGTAGTCTGCTCAGTACTCTATAGTGATTCAGATTCTGTATGTCTGCTCCTGCATATTACCATTTTAATTGCTGTACATGAGACTATATAATATATTCAGTAAGGCATGATGCAGAATAATGAAACATTTCATTACAGAAGCATAAGCCTCTTCATTATATTGTCTTGGGAATAGATTTGTTCTATTATAATTGTTTTTATATTTAAAAAAAAATTCTCAAATATATTAAGCTTTAGTACACTAATTAGACTGTACTTTACAGTACCTGTATGTGTGATTTTCTTTCTGTTCACAGCTGGCAGATGGTGTGGAGCATATAGTTCTGCTGTTAAGAGCTAAGGAATTTTAAAGAGGTGAGCACAATATGCATTGCTCTTTGTTGCCTTTTCCTTAAGTCTGCAACACTGGACTGTCTTCTTTTTTCTTCTTCTTTTTTAACTTTGTATAACTTTTTCATTTAGCTGTTTTCACACTTCACTTCTGCTGTACTACTTCCAATAAGTCAGCAGTAACTTCCTTAACCATTGCATTTAGTTTTCTGTGCTTGAACACAGTGAATTTCCATCCATATTTGATTTCATTAACTTCACTGGATTACAGGCACATATAAAGTTAATCATGCCGTTAAATGTTCCTTTGAATAAGCCTATGGACACATAAAAAGTCACAAGAGAGCAGACAACATTATGCACTCATAAGTTGTCAGTCAGTTACTCAGTAGTGTCTTATATGCATATTCTCTTTATATAATACATGTATAGTCTCAGCGTGCAACTATTTAATAAAAAGCAACTGATCCACTGGTAATTTTTTTTCTAGGATACTGCAAACCAACTTGTATCCCAAAAAAATAACCCTTAAACTTATATGAAAATGTTGGGTTTGGTGAGTCTTATATACAAATAAAATATAAGGGACATATGTTTCAAGATCAATTTTCTGTGTGAAAGAGATTAGTTCAGATAATTAGAATATACTGCTTTGCCACAAATGAAATTAAATAATAATGCAATAGAAAATACAAGACCTCCGAAGTTTCACAGATACTCATTGCAAAATGTTTATCAAAGTGTGTAATTACAGTACTCCCAGTGTTTCTGGGGAATTAATTCTAACTTGAAAAATATTATCATATTCATAATCAAAATTATTATCTATTATTAATTATTACTGGTAAACATGTTACCCAACAAAATCCCTTACAATTGTTAACAAAACTGTATAGGTATACAGTATCTCATACTTTGAAGAACAGGGGTAATAAAAGGCAAATTTTACATTTTTAGCCTGAAGAGTTTTGTGTATGTCTTGATTAAATTATTATCATGAATGATCACCTCCTGAAGCTGGTAGCTCTGCCTACTGATGGTCTTAATGAAGACAGGAATGAAGAAAAACAACATGCTTGTAGTCTACTATGTACTAGTTCCTAAATCCTTTAAGACCGATCCAACTCCAAAATAAAGTGTCTAAGACTAGGGGATTCAAGGCCGTATTTTTAATGGTGGGAGATGAAGTTAAATACCCCAATGAATGAGTAATATCAACAAGGCAGATCAGGACACCTATTTCAGATACTCTGGCATTCAGTCAATGTAGAGAACAAAATGCCTCCAGAGATGTGTCTGAAGGCCTTTACCTCATCCTCTTCTCTGAGCCGTGCAAACAGCCCAAGTACCTCTGTGGGGTGAGAATTGCAGTGGGTAACCTTGTGCGCTTTAGGCACCTTTGAAATGTTGAATTTAAAAATGGAAACCCCACCTTGACTCAGGTACCTGCCATTTCTGAGTATCATGTCCTAGCCAGTAGGAATGAGTGAATGATCCTTATCCACATAAGATTTCTTTATGATAGGTAAGGGTGCTCCTGATGCAATGCTGAATTATCCAATGCACAAGGCTTATATGTGAAAATGTCAGATCCAGCTGGCCACGTTCCCTGAAGAACAGACAGAAAACACCCCCACAATACAGTCTGCAAACTACCTGAGTTTTGCAAATGACTGTGGTCATTCATAGGAAACTCCTCTGTCTCCAGCAGGTGCTGGAAAACCCATCAAGTTCCAGGAAAAATGATACTATCTGCCATTTTAAGGGACACACAGAGAGGAGGAAGGATGCATAAGAAAATAGCTGTCTGTATTTTTTCTGATGAGGTTGGGTAGATGATGAATACCCAGCTCCTCTTCCCCATTTATTTTTCTCTTAACTAGCCATAAATCCTTACGCCCAGAAGGAACTGTCAGCCATAACCTACTACCGCAATCCTTGCAATGCACTTAAAGGATCTTCAGTGCTTGAAAGGACAGAAAAGAAATTAATTGAGAGCTGTTTACTTGATTTCTTTGAATATTTTCTTAATGATTAGCTGGTGGATAGATAAAACATTCCCAGTGGAGTTTGTTCTTCTGCTTTGTGCCTCCCCCAGCTTCAAATTCATAAGACCCTCTCATAAGCTTAATACTTTCCCAGGCAAAAATGAAATCAATTTTTCAAAATTCCGAAATAAAGGAATACAGCATTTCCAGATAGCAGGAAATATAACAAAAAGAGAAAACCAAAAGAGACATAAAATGATTTTCATATATCAACAAATTCTCTTACTCTCCAAAACTACAAAATCAACCTCCATTCAAAATATCCTGACTAACAGCCTCAACAAGAAACATTTTCTGTAAAGAACTCTGATTAGAGTACATACTATTCCCTCCGTTGATTAATTGAACTGGCATTTTGATTACATTTAATTGAACACATTAAATAAGTTAATGCTGTGCAGTGATACACCAATGCATATAGAGGGCTTTTTAATTTAATGTAAACAATTATATCCTAAATCACACAAAGCATTGAAACATTCACCTTTTTTTTTTTTTTTTTTTTTTTTACTCAGTAAACATCATTTCCCTTCATATATTTTGAGAATCATGGTTGTGATCAAGGTTGTAGAAGCACTCTTGCGAAATAACTTCAAGGCTTTTGATTGCATGCTGGCCAAGCTTCTCAAGGCACCGGCTGTAGCTCTGACTTTGCCACAGAACAACCTTTCTCAAACAGAGGAGAACTAATCCTCTTGCCAATGCTTATCTGCTCCAAGGGGTTTTACAGTCAAGAATGAGGAAAGGAGGAGGTTGAAATAGTAAAAATAATGGTAATAAAGGGTACGTTGCAGGTCTATTTTGAAACTTTTGGGTTTACACCTGTTTGAGATCAGATCATTCATTTGCCTGGGATAGTGGGAAGGAGTTTAAACGTGAGGGGTATTTTACAACAAAAAAAGGTGGTTTAAAATCTGTCAGCTACTTTTATTATTTGCTAGATTTGATCAACCAGCAAAAACACACGTGCTAATTGTAAAAAATGCAAGAAGATCCAACTTTGCAAAGCATGTTTTGCTTCAGTTTTCTCAAATTAGGGCCTTACTTTGCACACTGTTACAAATATTCTAGCTTCCACTATAATGCTGCTCAAGGTAAAAATGCATTTCTTACCTAGAACATAAAAACATTTTGCAAATATGTATTTGTTTAAATGAAATGAAATGTTAAAGGCTGAGAGAGGGATAATGTACAAATAAAATTGCAACATGAGAAAAGTAAGGAAGTTTAAGGCCTCAAGTAGACTGGAAAATGCCTTTGCTAATGTCTGAAGGTGAACCAGTAATATTCTGGAATATTCTGAAAGCCCTTCCAGTATACATATAACAGAGCTGATTCTTTAGTACATTTAAAACTCAAGAAAGGAGAACCTCTCAAACGTTATGAGTGACTCAGAGATAAATGTTAATTTGCAAGTAATAAATAGATAAATAAATAAACCATTTTTCAAAGCTTATATGCTGCCTTTAGCAGAAGTGGAACAAAGAAAAAAACCACCATGAACAAGAATCTGCTTATTAAAAAGTAACTCAGTTTTTTTAACAAGATGAAAAGAGATAAAGGAATATACAACAGCAGTCACTGCAGGTACATACGCACAAGGACAAGAATGAACATGCCATGGTAGGAAAATACAATACATAACATACTGCTAGGGCCATTTTTTTTTACAAAACTGACAGGAATCAATTAATTACTTGTAAGGTAACTGATTATTTAAAAACAAACAAGCAAGCAAACAATAAGAAGAATAATTTTTAAAAGACTCTTTAATGAGCAGACATTTAGTACATTGCTAAAATTAACTTTGTCAGACTAGCTTGGTGTCCTTTCCTAGACCTGAAAAAAAAGTGAGATGCAGTGCAAAAAGGCAAGAGGTAAGAGGAAGGACATAGTGCATAGGAGGGATTCAGAAACATTGCCTGGATGTGTAGGGAGGTGTTAGCAAAGTCAAAGCTCAGCTGGACCTGAGACTTGATAGTTACACAAAGAGAAGGGCTCGTATATTAGTAGTAAAAGACTGAATAAGGGGAATGTGGAACTGTTGCTGAACGGGAAGGATGGTTCAGTGCCAAGGGAGACAGATAAAGCCGAGGAATTCAGTGTCCCCTTTGCCTCAGATTTCTCCAACTATTAAAGAGGACTTCAGTAATATTTTTTAATGTTCGTGGGATCAAAGACCATATTGTATTTTCATTAGTAAAATTACAGTTTGGAATTTATTGTGATGACAGGGAACTCTTTCCCAAAGTGTCAACCTCCAAAATAATCACACTTTCCTTATGTACTTCATTACAATTCTTTTACTCAAAATTCCTGTCTGAGTAGTTATTTATGTTTGTGATGCACACAGTTTAGAGCCGCTAGGCAAAGTTAATGAGGAGAGTCATGTCCCCTGTCAGTTCCTTTCTTCTGAAACAGGAAATTAGGAATTCATCTTCATAATGTGGTTGGGCAAAATCATTCATATCTGAAGCTATCAACCAGCAACCAGGGATGTCAGAACAAGAGGTCATGAGCACACCTAGGGCTGATTTTGACAGTGCCTTGTCCCAGGAGCAGACAAAGAACTCCAGTGAAGAAACCACAGGGTTTATGAAAGTCAGTGAGGAAGCACTTTCCCAGTGGATGGGCATTTCATTAACACCTCTTTTTGAAGGGCAAAATGACATCCTGGCTACAGTATGCTGAGGTCCTGACCCTCCTCAAGTAACCGTCTAATTACTACCCTCTGTCAAACCTTCCTTTTTGGAGAAGGTGATTAAGGAGGCAGTTGCTAAGCAACTTCAGGAGCACCTGGACAAAGTGGGATTTTTAGACTTCTTCCAATCTTCAAGTAATGGTTTCCAGACAAGTTTTTATAACGGTGTTAGCTTCATATTTCATAATACTGCTCTTGGGACACTAATGAAATATTGCTTTATATCAACTCTTTTAATGTCTTTCACATATATTTCAGTTATTGATGATTCAAGTCATCTTATGCTGAGTAACAGAAAGATCATGTTATTAACAGAATTTTATAAAGAATTTATGCATATAAAATCAAAAGTATTTTACTTATATTCATGAGAAGCAAAGCTCACCTTGAAGAACAGATAATGATTTTATTCATATTCATCTCCATGTTTCTCCCTAAATCCCAGATATCAAATATGCAAATCCCCTAGCTTCAGTCAAGTAAAAAGAAAAACTGAAATTGTATCACCATCAGGACTTCAAATAATGAAGCCATGAATATAAAGATCTGTGATAAATGAGTTTCTAATAACAATGGGGTTTCTAATAACAGCAGGAATCAGATTATGAGAGCATAAAGTGGAAGTTTCATGTACGAATGCTTTAAAGAACTACAACCTTAAGTTTTCTTTATTGCTTAAAATGAGGAATGATGCAGACTGTAGCTGTCAGAAGTTCATCTGTGGACCTGCCAAACCTCCTGCTTTCACACAGCCCAGGGCTCAGCTGTGAAATTGTGGCTAAGAAATTAAAAAAGTGCCACAAAAATCAAACAAGCAAACAAGCAAACTGACAAAGAAGCTTTCCCTCAGAAAACCTGCCCAAGCTGGAAACACTTTGATGGTATGAATTATCTAGGTTTGTTTAACTAACTTAATATATTTCTATAGATATTCTGCCTGATGTCAAATAATTGGTCATTTTTCATTATATAATTACCTGAAGCAAAGATATAATGATCTTTTTGTTTCAAAATGTTTCTAGAAAATTATTCTGTTTGGCTCCAGTAAGACAGAGGAAAGAGGGGTCAATCCAGTGCTGCTACAAGGAGTGAGAAACTCCTCTCCCTAAATTCAGACAACTTGTCTGCAGGAAGCAGCTGGGGTGAACTGTGAAAGGGTTAATATAACGTAGTGCTAGTGTGTAATTTCAGCCCTATTGCCCTGCCGTATTGACTTTCTCTATTATCAAGTTTCTATTACATAACCAGACTTATGCCGCAGCTTCGAGCATCATGAGCATAAATCAACGAGTGGGAGCAGCCGGCAAAGGCAGACAGGGAAATTGTTTTTAAGTCCCACGGACATTTGGGTCTCAGTCTGAAACTCTAGCAATGCTCGTGAACTTGTGACTGTAGAAAGTGGTGTCGGTGGGGGTGCTCGGCCCCTTTCCCGAGGTATGTCAAGCTCTCCACTGCTTAAGCTGCTAATAGTATAGGAGGGTGGAGCAGAGCTGAGGGAAGCGGGAGTCAGACAAGGCTCAAAAGCACCATGGAACAACACTTTCTTCTATCACAGCTCCCAGTGTGGAAGGTAGAAGTACCTGAACATTCATTTTCCCTGGCAAAGTGATCTTTTTTACTTTTTTCAGCTCTTTTTATCAATGAACTAGATACTGATAAGGAAATTTAAGCTGTAGAAATATTTTTTTTTTTCTGATTGAACATAGAAAATAAGGCTATTTAGACAGTTTCTTCAATACCAAGACTAGGTATAGTACAATTTCTTTCTGCTTGTCTTTCTATTTTGTTTCAGAGGAGCTTATTTCAGGCAACAAGACACATGAAAAATATCCAGTGTCTTCTGGGGGAAGAGCAACAATAAAGAGCTATATGTTTTCCTGAGTCAGATGTGCCATTCCTATATGCCTGTTAATGGTACAGCATCACCCATTCCTGATTATCATGCCTTCAGTAACTTTCAGAATAACTCACAGCCAGGAGGGTGTTAGGCAGATCAATGGTCCTTCCATTCTGAAAAGCTAAAGACTGTGGTCTGTTGTAGAGCATTCATGTCTACCTAGCAGGAAAGGTCTCTCCAGAATGTCCCACCAACCTGGTACCCGAGCTGTAGCAATACAGAGATCCACTAGAATGCAGCATGGCTGCACGTTGGCACACAAATGTGGATTTCTTTTGCATCAAACTCAGGACAGCCTAGGGTACAAGTACATCCCTGACACTTTTCCTACCATGGACTCTGTCCTCGGTCATGCTGAGCACTCTTGGCTTCCACTGCAAAAATGTAAGCACAAATGTAAGCTTAGAAGGAATCTTCACTGTCTTGGAGGGGATAAGAACAAGACCGTGACACTAGCAGAATGGTGTTTTCACAAACTTCACTAAAGATAAAAAGACTTTCCTGGATCTTTGCAACTCCCTTTGTTCTTGGGTGATTTGAACTCTTCCTGGTGTAGCGCATGACCAATTTCCCAACATGTTGTATCTCTTTTCCCATCACTGCCATGAGGATACTTTCTGTCTGTCTTAAGAATTAATTCCAATTTGACAGCATGGATTTCTTCTTGGGAAAGAAGCACTGCTTTAGGGATGTTGCCATTTCATGTTTCTTTATCAAATTGTGTTCAGTTGGGTAATTTGAAATTAACTCATGTACCCTTCCTGGGCTAACACACCCTCCGACAGTTCCCAAATGAGCCTGTAAGATTGGGTTGTTTCCTTCCTTCCTTCCTTCCTTCCTTTCACTCTTTCTTTCTTTCTTTCTTTCTTTTTCCAGAGAGGAGCTGTGGCATTTTCCAAAGCAGGCAATTGCATACTCTATATCTACAATTATACCTAATGGTAGCTGATCAAAGAACGCAAAGAGGCAGGATTACCTTCAGTTCTTCAGTGATTGTGGAGTCAGAAACAATTCCCTTTACAGAGAATAGCTCTGCCCAGTATGTGTGGTGAATGATCCAGCTGCCTTTTGCCCGTGGAAATCCAGTCAGGAAAACATTTTCAGGTTCAGCTTGTTCTTATGCTCCTTTCCCACTTTCCAGGTAGATACTCTAGCCGGTTGATATTGTACAGTGCTGTCACCTTTAAACAGTCTTTCCAAACACTAAGGTTATAAAAAATTTTCAAATTCCTAAATTAAAAATTAACATTTTTCTACCCAAGGGATTTTTGCAAATAGCACTTATCTCTTTTGCCTCTCTGATTTACTTAGGTAAGCACTTCAGAGTCATTGTACTGCAGTTTTCTTGAATGAAAAAGAGCAATACAGTGTCTTGTTTTCTGTCACCATTGCGGAGTTTATATAACATTTACACTCAGAAGATATGAAACTCTCCAAGTATTAAATAGATGGCCTTACATTTGTAATACTTGTTCTGGAAGTGACATTTTCTTCTTATTGCCATTCAACATCAAGCTGAAAACAGTTCTTAAAAATTAATGGCCTATGCTAAATAGATACTGAAGGATCAGTGTCTAATTTTAGCTAGACTATATTATAATAAGTAATTACTTTCTCTCATATCATGTTTATATAGCATGACCAAGTTTAAATACCTGATTTATTAAGACCCTGAAATGAATAATACAGCTTCCTGAAGCAAGAGCAAAAAGCCTAACTTAACTCTTTGAAAACTTTCCCAGAAGTTTCTTCCAGTTTATTCAAGCTCCATGTGAATGAACTGGTATCTGTGCTAATACACTGGGGAAGTATATCAAGAGAACTGTGTCTTAACAGCTTTTTGTACCATAATGTTTTGAAGCAAATCACCCCTTTCCCTAGAACATTTCTTTGGATTTTCTGTATGGTCAGTTAGGCAAGCAAGTTACAGTGTTTTCTAGTGCCTTGGTGCACACAACGATACCGACAGTCCATCCAGCTCAGGACGTGGTTCTTTCCTCTTTCTAGACAAGTTCACAAGACACATACACTGCCAGCAGTGAGATCTCATTTCTAGCAGAAGAAATAAGATCAGATGTAAAATCCAGTACTGTGTAACGGGACTGAGGGATTCAGTATCTGTCCCTTAGACTTTTTTAAAGGTCTGTTGGCATCAGATTCTCCTTTCCTCTAAAGAGATGGCTCTAGAAAGCTGCTCTTGCTGCGGTACTTCCTAGATAAAATGCTAAAGAGCTGGAGCATGGCTGTCTGAACCTGTATCAATAACCATTCATTGCCAAGAAGTCTAGAGCATTCATAATGCCATTTTTTATCTTGTTAGCTTCAAAATGCCTTGTAATGATATTATTTTTATGTATCAGTACACAGAGATCTTACCACAGAGCACAGCTCCAATATAACATGCTCTATTCAAATATAAAGCAAAAAGATGGTTTCTGCCCCTAGAAGATCACATCTGAATATGACAGATAAGTGAGTTACAGACATAAATAGATGTGAAGTAAAATACTGGTCAGCCTAGAAGGTTGTATTCTTACAGTATTAGCTGTCTGATCACTTTTTTGGGAGGAGGGAGGAGGTGAAGTGAATATAAGTAGTGTCTACGTACATTTTCTGCCTTTTTCCAAGTGCATGTAACCCCATTTTTAAGAAGTGCATACCTCACACAATAATTTTTCTTGCTTGGATGGTTGCATTTTCATATTTCACTTTGTGTCTTTAGTAGGAAAAAAAAAATCACGATAGCATCAGAACTGATGCAAAACTCAATAAAGGTAAACATATCTCTGTATGCAAGCATGTGTATACATATTGAGTATGTATGGTGTTTTATACACACTGCCAGTGCAGTTTTCTCTCCCTGAACAGCTTTCACAAGTAGTTTCATTGGATTTCCACTACATTACCAGCCATTCCAGGCAAGTGACATTATCAGTCTCACAGTAATGTGAATGAGATTACATGTGATAATGTCAAACAGCAAATGTTGAGGTACCCAGTTCAATCGGCTGTAACTTGATTTTGAGAAAAACTACACTTGAATCAAAACCTATGTCTAGACATTATAGCCAAAAGAATTTTTTTGATTGCTTTTTTAAAAAAATCTTTTAAATTGTTTCAGAATATATTAAACATACAATAATCATAGTGTCTGTATGAAATCCAGATTTGAAACTGAGTGATATTGATGACCACATCTAGCTCTTAACATTCTGGCTTATGCAAATACATTGACTGTACAACATTGTCATATAAATTCTGACAAAATATTGTTATATTAGAATTTTTTTATTAACTGAAAAATTGACAATAATAGCAATGCTTTTGAAAAATTCTCATTTTCAGAGAAATTCTGAAGCTCTAATACTTTTGAAAACCAAAACTCCAGGATGTTAGCAAAACTGATAATCGAAGTGAAAAATATGAAGAAAAATGTAGATTAGAAGAAACAAAATCTCATCAAAATGTTTCAAGGAGAAAAGTGGTTCTTGTTATCTTGATCAATGTGAGAGAACAATTTAGAGCTATTCATACAGTTTGCATTGGCAAGAGCATTTCAGGGCTCACATAAAGTATAACATACACTTCCTTTCCTGGGCTCATCTACAGTAAGCAGTAACAACGAATTTAAATGTGGGTATAAAATTTGTTTCAACCAATGATTCACAAAGGAAGCCTTTCTATATATAATATGGTGTTCATCTCAGAAGAATGTACAAGGTTTGGGTTTTTTTATGCTCTTGGGTGATGGGACAAGTGGAAAGGACAACAAAAGCTGTGATACTTTGAAAGGAGACCTATAATACTGAAGGGTTACTACTTTTTTTTTTTTCCCTCCAGAAAGGCCATCTAAAATAATATGGACTTAAAATTCTACCAAGACATATACGACAAAATGTAATTTGTAGTTTAAATTATATTTGTATGCTGTTACCCCAAATAATATATTATAAACCAAACAATTTATGTTAAGTGCCACAAAAAATTAAATTCTTATTTCAGTACAAACCCCAGCATAGATATAACTAGAATTATTAGTGGCACTCCTGTAACATAACAAATGTTACTATTTTCTTGCTGTCCCCTCTTGCCTTTTAGTAAGATACTACCCATAGAAAGCATATCCTGCACATCCAGACATCAGACAGATAAAGCGTTCTAAGCAATTTTGATAAGAAAGAAACAGCGGGGCGGGGGCAGGAGGAGGGGGAGGAATATACTAAAAACTCCCCCCTGAACAGATTATTTTGAATAATATCTTACAGAAAAACAGCAGTGTACACCAAAAATCTCTGTCCACCCATTGCCTCGTCAGCAGTTTTATTCTCAACTATTAAATACCTTAAGTGAAAAGAAAAGCAGAACAAGGACAGAAACGTCATGTACCCTGAATAAAATAAGAATTGCTATTAACAGTGCTTTTCCCCCCATTTCCAGAACAGGTAATGGTTTTTATTCCTTTTTGAGCATGAACTCATGCAGCTCTAATGACGGTGATTCACAGACACACTGAGGTAATGCACTTCAGATAAGAAGGACATTGCATCATTTCAACAGGTCTCACAATGTAAATATTAAAGGGAATTTCACCATGGCATCAGCTTTTACTGTAATCAAAGACTCCAAGGTATGATTACAGTTAAACAGGTCACACAGCGAAATAGACTCACTGAGGCAGTAAGATGGTCCTGATCTAAAGAACATAAGGCAGCAGACACAAGCCAATTCTCTTACTGTATAATAGCAGATAATGTTATATTATATCTTTTAAAAAATCAATTTAAGTTATGCTCCAGCCAACTGTTTCTGTTTAAGGAAAAAAAAAAAATCTAACATGAGGACTGCACATATTTGTATCAAAGTTAAACACTGTGGAAAGAGGCTGTAAAATGACATTTTTCCTCACAGGACAGGATAAGTAGCAATTAACTAAAGTGTGCAAACGAAATGTCTTGTTTAAAGACCTGTGGTTTTTTATGTGCTACATTTCATATTTGGAAGGAAACAAGAAATCCCATGGTTCTGATACTTACTTTTAAAAATAGAACTCAGGAAGAAAATATGGCATGTAAACGTGTGCCTCTCTCCTTGAGAGAGCAGATAGCTCCTGGACCTCTTGTCTGCTTAATCTTTTTTATAGAGTCCTTACCTGAACCTGCCACGAGCCACTTCCACCAAGGCCTGTGGTTCCTCCCCCCTCCCAGGGGACAACTGGGTGTGAAATGGAGAGGTTTATTTATGTAGGGTAGGCAGCTGTTGTGAAATACAAATACTGCTCCACCTAGAAGTTAGAAAAAGCAGCCTAAAGCTTAAGATAGTGAGGTCTGGGTCAGCCCTTCCTACCTGTGGGCATCCCTCTAGGCCAGGCTTACACATGATGTGCTCCAGATCCCTGCACTTGAGCTGCTGCTGTTGATGAAGGAGGCAGATACCCATCACCCAGGCAGAGGCACCACTTGGGAGCCAAGTCACAGACAACTTGTTTGCAAGAAAGGTTAGCACGATATTTCTCAAACTTCACTCTTTCCTTTTATGGATTATTTATTTTATCACATTTATTACATAAAAGCATAAAATATTCAAACACTTAATGCTTCTTCACTTAAGGAAAGCCCCATAAAACCTGACTGACTTACTGGCTAGAGAAGTAAGATGCTTGACTGTGTTTTTTCTAGACAAGTGCCCACTTTCCCCCCAGAGATGGATGCTGGGAAAATTCTGAGGAATTACAGCCAGGATTTTGTCCTATGTATTAGTCTTATCCTTGTTCAGAAGTTCTAAAATTTCTGTGGGACTTCAATGCAATAGCTGTGCATGTGCTCTTTAAACCTGCTTTGCATCTCATAGCCCACATGCTCATGGTGTTCAAGCACTGTGGTCCGGCAGCAAGTCTGAGGTATTTTCAGCAGTGTTAAGCTTGCTCTGTAGGTTTATAAAGCGCCAAGTTGTATTTTGTAACCCTGTTGAGGGAACTATATGTTCCTATGGATCACTGTGCCTTCAAAAAAAATGTGCCTAAGCAGGACAGGTTTAAGCAGGACATAATTAAAATTCGAGCTAGTCCAAATATTTCTATAATGTGGGGCTGTTCCGAATGGACCTTCTTCACATTATTCATACAAATGAGAGTAAAATCTGAATCCAGATTTTTGACTTGCTGGATTCACTGCCATGAATGCTATATATGTGACACCATCATTTTGCTGGCCAGCTCTTGCACTAACTTGCATGTTGGGGGCGAAGTCTGTAGTCTCCTTTCTCTCTTGTGTTTTGTGAGTGGTTGGATCTTATGTCTCCTCATCACTAAGTATTCCACATACTTCATAATGCTGCCAGCAAATTGGGGAAGAGTTTTCCACTGCACCTTCTTAGCACTCAGGAGCCCTTTCCCAGGTTGTCTAGAGCTGTGCTTTGCAGTGTAAGTAACTAGAACACGAGGACGATTGACTCCTTATTCCCTTAGTCTCCCAGTGCCTGTAAATAGAGGACTGCCCATCATCCAGCTCTTCAGGGTGAGTTTTGCCTCAGTAAAGAACTCAGCCAGTTTCTGAGCACTGCAACACCAGGAAATCCTCCTTCTCGCTACAAAGGCTTATCTCTACAAATTTTTTGAAACACTTAATTGTGTAACTAGGACAATGTTTGTGTTATTTCTTTTTACCTGTTCCTATAGGAAATCACTATCTATGGGAAGAAGAGACACTTAGTATGTTTGTATCTGAGAGAAATTCTCATTTATTTTACTCAGAAAAAGAAAAAGCGTCTCTCACAGATCTTCCCCCCAACCTTCTTTATTTCCCCAAGAAAAGCTCTGTGTATCTGTTTCCAAACTTTATCTTGGTGACAGTTTTCCATAAGAAAAAACTGGCCTGCTTATTTAAGCTCCCTCATTGTATACAAAATGAAAGCTTTTATTGTATCATGTTACATATATGGTGAGGTAGGAGTGAGAGTGTATAAAAGAAGTCCAGTATCTACATTTGTTCATTCATTGCATCAACATATTTAGTTGCCTATTCACATGAAACAATAATGCTTTTGTATAAATCTGATGTTAGAATCTAGTCTACCATGTAATTCTTATTCTACAGTCTATGTAATTTTCATTTTCTTAATGCTTGCTTTACACTTCGCAAAGATACAAAAGTATCTTACTATTTGTCTTAACATCTGTTTGGGAGAGGCTTTGCCAGGGAAGAAGGGCTAAATGACGTACTGTGAAAAGAAAAGTGTACGGATGTCACATGCCAAGCTCTGGTAGAAATGACATGTTTAACGCCACTCAGCTTTATTTGTTATTAGTGTGCCAATGGGTCTTTTTTGTACACACTGAATCTTAACAACATCACTGTATTTATCTATGTGTACTTATATGCCAGAGAATTACACAGTGGTATGTTCTGGTGTTAAAAGGGGCTAGATTCTATATCTGTGCCTAGTTAGAATTGATTTTGAAAGTTCCTCCTTTTTCCATTGGAAGAAAGTTTACTTACGAATAAAAAATTTGATGATACTTGAAGTAGGGGTTTTCAATCAAAAGACTCAGTAACATAAGGAGAGCTGCTAAATAAAGAACCACAGTCAAATAATTGTGCCTGATTTTCCTAATATTAAATGAGGAACTTAAAGTAAAAAGTAGAGTTGTTTACACTGTTTGCCTGCCTTCACTGTATCTTTCATTGCAAAGCATTTGCCTCAGACTGTGCCCATGCTTGTCCTGCCTGCCTTCCTCTTACAAGTTTTAAAGTAAAAGAATACTCTGCCTTAGGCGGTTAATCTGGCTGAGACTGTCCTCAGGGACATGTCTTCCATTTTTTAAAGCTATTTCCAGATTAAATGACCATCCCAAGCTGCCTCTTTTCCACAGCATCATTGCAGACTTTCAGCTACCCCAGTTAGCATCATTAAATCTGCAGCAGCTTGTCTGCATATACTGCTGGTTCAATGTGCATTCTGATATCTGAGTTGTCACACGTACTCTAGTATCAGAAAACTTGTATGCCACAAATTGACTAGCAAAGAATCATTTCTTACTTTTTGCTTTTTACAAAGACCAGTCTCTTGCCTCTGGAGGTTGCCTGCTAAGCTGCAAACACTCCAGTTCCTATCTGATATCTTTTCTCTGAAAATCAGCTTTTGGTCTTCTGGATCAAAAGCTGAGTGGGTGTATATCAGCAGAGGTGGCTGGAGCTGAGCCAGCCATGCTAGCCGGGCCACCCCCACGGAGGCAAAGGCATTCACCCATGGCATGAGCCCAGCTCTCAGGCAGATAAGCCATGGAACAGCATCTCCTTCTTTAAATTTTTCCTTGTCCACTTGCTTTTATTGGAGCATCTTACTGTGTATGTAACTGCATAGATATATTTGTACCTTAAGCACTCAACTGCCTTAAAAGATGAACAAAAGTCCCAAATATTTATATAAAATGCAAGTTTGAGTATTCACAGGAGAAGCAAAGTGTCCGAAAGAGCATTCATGTATTAGCGAAATGTGCATACACGCACATCCATGCACAGGATGCCCAAATAAGTATATGATGTCAATGCACAATTTCATGTGCCTCAATTTGCCGTACCACCGTATAAATGAACAGCAAGTAAATATGCAACATAGAACTTCATACAGATATCAAAGAATTCTGGTAGGCTGGGAAAAAAAAAAAAATAAAGTTTTACTTTTCTGTGCTGCTGTAAATGCTGAACTGAGGGGAGCAGCAGGGCCAAGGAGCAGATGCTGCTGGGCAGGGACTGATGCCTCCGAGGCCAGCTGCAGCAGGGTCCTGGGCACATGGACAGAGCTGGGAGAGGCTGGCCAGGGCCAGTTAGACATCCTGGTGCCTTCAGAACCCTAAGTGTACACAGTTTTGAGCAAATATCCAAGCAAAATGTAATAAAAGAGAATCTTAGCAGCAGTTTTAATTACACCAGTAAATGCTTAGCTTTTAAATTACCCTTCACAAGGCATGGGGAGGGTGGGCTTTTCGGGTGACCATCCTAAATGTCTTGCACACATGTATGCATAAAAGAAGACAATTTTAATTATATTTTTGTGGAAGTCCTGCTGTCAGGATTATCACAAACTCTGATGTTTCTCATCAGCTGAGCTCCAGTTAGAAATGAAACATCTCAGTTTGACAGTAAAAAGATTTCAGAGCACACCAGTCAGGTCCTGGAAGGGAGCAAGCTGGCACAGTGGATTATAAAAATATTCTCATTACACAAGCATTCAATTCTTGTGATTAAATGCATTTCACAGCGAAGGGAAACATATCATCTGGCTCTACTGTTTGTGGCAAAATGGGTGAATTTAAGCAGAACGGGAGGGCTTACATACTAAGACTGAAGTAGTGTCTTTAAGCAAACCTACAGTTACTGGTATGCTCACTGTCACGGCCTCTTAGAAATGGTGGAAACAGTATTTTGCTTAAACCTTGAAATTCCAAGACTACCTGTATCCTGTATTACCCTACACAACTCTTCAGCTCTGACCTCCTTGTTCCAAAGTGACTAAAATGCAGCTTTCCCCCAGTCTCTCTTCAAAAAGCCTGCAAAGTTTAAGAATTTAAGAAGTTATATTTTGAGTCCCCGAAATGGTAACAATTTGGCTGTCACCACAGTAAGGCGGGCAGGAGCTACGTGAGAAGTGTATCCTTTCTTCTGCTTGCTATGTTGAGGGAAGACCCGCAGCCAAGGAGATGAGGCACCGCAGAGGTGACCTGCAGCCACCCTGCTCACACACCAGGGACATCTCCCAGCCTGCAGCCACGTGGCTGCTGGTGGTCCATACAGCAGCAGGAGGAAGGCTGTAAAATGACTGCAAAACCCACCCCAGTATACATTTATATGTATATATGCCCAGTATACATTTATACGAAGTTACTACCCCTGCAAGAAAGTGCATGAATAACATTAGGGGGAAAAATAAAAGTAGTAAACTAAAATTTACAGTTCTGTCTCCTTTTTGCAAATTGCCAGAGAAAAATTATGCAGTCTGCACCCCACAATATGGTAATTTTAAAGTTGTTTTATCGAGGAAATAGTTAATCCTTGATTACTGGGGGGCGGGGAGGGCTGTATGAATCTTTGATTAAAAAGGTCAAGAGACAGTATTTTAAATCCAACAGGGTTAAAGTTTCCAAGGAAATGCTTATGGCTTATTTCCAGTTACAGTTTGTTATTAATGCCTGGTGCAAGTTAGCATAAAAATAAAGCAACAGTAACACAGAAGTGTGTTCTTCAGCTTTTCCTGCTAATGGCAATGTTATAATTCAGAAACTTTAAATACTTTTTGATATTCAGATTCTTCTCTGTGAGCTTAAGTTATGCTAAAGAAAAATTTACTCCTGATAATAATTTTACTGAGATCAACAAAAATATTTCCTTGAAAACCTTCTATTTAACCTAAATAAAGATTACAAAAATAGGCTCTAAATCTAGTTCTTTCCTTGCTGTCAATATTAGGAACAGTATTTCACATACGTCTTAATTCCCTGAGGTATACAATTTGATCATGAATCAGGTACTGGGCCTGAGCATTTATTCTTAGCCTAATGTCATTTTCCTTACCATCCTGTTATACTGTTTTTGAATTTAGCCTACCCTATTAAAAATTATTTCTTTAAAATACCTAATGAAAGTAGGTTCTGAACATTTTCTCTTCTTTATTGTGGAATGTTTTTAAACAGAAGGCAGCACTTAGTTCCCTGTGCCCATGTTGGTACTCTTTTATTTCTTATTTTTCTCTATACATTTTAATTTAGAGCATGCACTATTATTTTTGTTGGCTCACTCTGCTAGACTCAACTGTAACATCCTTTTCCAAAATGCCCCCACAATAAAAGCTACTCAACCATAAAAAAATTAATGTAAGTAATGAAAAGTTGATATAAACATCAGATTTAAGGATTTGGCTTAAATTTACACACACAAGGAAATTCCAGGCGCTGTAAATTAATGTTGAAAAAGGTTCATCCGATCTTTCAGATAGATGAATGAGTAGCTAGGTAGATAGGTAGATAGACAGAGAGATAGACAGATAAAAGGTGGTTACTGAAGGCTCCTGGATAACTTGTATATTGATTTCTTTAAAAAGCCTGCTGGAATATTCATTTTCTGCACATGCACTGGAAATTAAAATTCATAATATATGCATGCTATACACTTTATACATCAAAACACAAACACAGTTTGGCAGAAAGAAAAGTGACGTTAATAAAGCAGTTAGATCTAAAATAAAGTATTTATTTGAAATGTTATTGTCATATCAGGTTTTGTTCTGGGAGAATATTGTTTGTTTTGAAATCACAGGTCTAGTGACCCTGTACCGGCAGGGCTGACAGACATATATCGCTCTCTATGCAGAAACCATGGTGATGGTCACCTTATACATATGAATAAGTAAATAATCGATATTACAGCAACAACACCTAGGCTTCCAAAATATAACGGTGACACAAAATAATTGGCTAATCAAGATTTTGGAAAGATAAGGATCTTTTAGTAGAAGCACGCTTATGAGGAATCAGAAGCTTTGAAGCTTTAAAGCTTTTAAAGCTTTGAGGGATGTAGAACTAAGCGGAGAAAAATAATGCTCTTGCAGTTATAATAATTAAAATTAACCGTAAGAACAAATGAGTAGTGTTACATAGATCAGCTTCCTTTTGTTGCAGAGCAAAATACTCAGGTACTTACACTAAACAGATTTACGCTTTATAAATGTTTATAATGGCCCAATTCTTCTAGAAATGGCTACAGTTTTTCTATTATTTTATTAAAGAAAAAGAAGTAAATGAGCTTCTAGTAGTTTCTGTAGCTTCCTGCAATACCTCAGACTAGGAAGGGAAATTTCAGTGATAAGGCAGAAAAGGAGTCTGGCAGGTAAGAAGTATGTAACGGTGGTTGATTTTTCATATCCTTTTGGTTTGATTTTTGTTCTGGCACTGAACCTTCCTGAGCCCTGACCTCAGCAAAGCTGGTGTCCTCTCTCAGGCACTGACAAGATGCAGTAGGGGAACCTGAGACCTGGCTGCACTTACTGATGCCTGAGCTGCGTGTGAATAGCACGCACCTCACACGGCGATTTCAAGCCAGTGGAGGAGATGCAAACTAGATCAAATCCCCGGGTTCCAATTCACCACAATTTTGCCTGTCCCCTTCCGCACAGGCAGGGTGGGAGAGGGGCCAGAGGGTGCCTGAGCGCCCAGCTTCATCCCGAAGAGCGCTCCCCCTCCGCCCTGCCTCCCCCAGCCCTGCCGCTCCGGGATGAAAGAGGGGTGCCATGCCGCGTAAATTCAGTCAGATTGGCAATGTACCCGTCCGCATTCTCAGTCTTGGTGCAACGCTCCATGACAACAAGGTGAGACGGCAGAGGTTACCCGAACAGCTGCTTCCTAAGCCAGAAATTCCAGGCATTGAAAACCATCTGTCTATACATTCACAAATGTATATAAGGGCAATCTATCAGGCTGCAGCACTGCAGCTGCCACTCCATCAGGCCTGCTTCCTTTCTCCAGGCTGAACAATAAGAGCTAGTTCTTCACTTTGTGTCACACAGAATGGCTGATTTGATTAAGTCCCCAACTCTCATTATGCTAGGTAGGGGTGTAGAATTTCAATGATAATCCATAATGCATGACCAGTTTGTCGCCATGGCAACATAAATTCAAGGTTACTAGCTCAGACGCATAATTGGGTGTGCATTGAGTGCTGAAGGAGGGCTGTTAAAATTCTTGTCATAGAAGAGTAGCATCCATCATACTGTCTGAAATTGCAAAGTACTCATAATCAGAAAGAAATATCCTTGGAGAAAAATGTTAATAAAATAACGATTACATCTAATATAATTGTTTAAGTTTAAAAAACCAAAGTGGTTAAAGCATTTTAGTTAATAAGAATGGAAAAGGCAACTCATTAACCACAGAAGACTTCAGCTGAACATTCCCCACCCCCCAATATTTGCATTGTAAGATGGACCCAAAGCAGTTCAGCTCTGAATCTGACTGATTAGCTCAGGATCTAATCCATATGATACAGTAAAAGGTGACGCTTCACATGCAGACAGCACAGTCTTATAGGCATTGTTTGTCCAGTTTGATCTTTTGTGGGTAAACAAATCTTCAAAATTAGCTGCACTAAGGATGAGGACTTTTGCGTGCCGATTTTTTTAAATTTTTTAGATGTTGCCCTGAATTATTGCACTATACAGCAGCCATTTTAACTACCCAAGATGAAATAGGTAAGGTCAAATTGAACAGATGGAAACAAGACATTTAAAATCAGCCTGAGAAATGCTCTAGCATGTGTATAGTAGGGAGTGATCTTACTCCAGCAGATGGATGGAATAGATGACCTAGAAAGGCTTCTCTTTTTCTTTTTTTCTCTCTCTAATTTCTATGCTTTTGTGACTGCAACATACCCGAAAGCTGGCATTCAGTATATTATTGTAGTGTGGGGAGGGGACTGGGTTTTTCTTCTTTAAAAATACTCTGGTATACACCTCTTCTGTGTTCCTATAATATTAGCAAGACAGACATGATGCTTGCATTACTTATTCCCAAACAAGCCTTGTCTTTGATGACCATCTTTGCTAGCAAAGAAGAATAAGCAAATCAGATTTTACATGAGCACTTCCAAGATGTCAGAGGCTTAAACCTAGCATGTCATTACATGAAGAAAGATCATTACTAAATGAATATTTTCCTCAGCTCCAACCCCATTCTCCCTGATATTGTCTTGACTTGCATGTATCTGTTTTATAGCCTTGGCAAATTCTAGCTGAGATGCTGCAGCATATGGTTTTATTTATTAGGATTTCTAGTAGAATTTGACATTATTTCAATGTATGTTTCTCTACCAAAATTAGGAGAGTTTCTTCAAAGGAATGAAACCTCAGTTTATGCCTTTTGAGTCAAATCTGTCCCTTTCTTCTGGGACTGAGCTTTTATGTAATTCTGCTGGAGATGCTTATGATTTGTTAGGTGAGTTGCTTAAAAATAACAATAGAAAATTCCCATTACATGGAAGTGGAAAGGCTCAGTAAAGAAAATATTATTCCAGCATGGATTTTCTGCAAAGATTAAACCAATCTGTTTGGGCTTTCCAGATTTCAGATTGCACTGCTTTCTAATATACTCTGCATTTACATTTTGCAGAGAGAAATTGTAGGGAAATTAGTGTACACATAATTTAAACTGTAAAACTATAGTGAATTTTAAAGCATGTTTGAAAGTGCATTTGGTGTTGGCTGCTTTTTATACTTTTGCAGGTTTATTTCTGAGCAGGTTGTATTTTGAGAACTGATGATTTTTATTAACAAAATTTCATTATTTTTATGAGGCTAGAAAACATGGGCGGTGACCTGTAATTTTTAAAAATTAATTTTTGTGCTGAACTGTACAGCTTCTTTTCTGAACAAGTGAGTCTAAGTCATGCTCTCTTGTCACCATTTAGAAATTGTTCAGATCTGCAAGTAATTTCCATTACAGAAAAATGTGCTGGATCATAAGCCTATATGTACCTCGTAGGCAGTAGGATTTTTCACATGAGTGAGAAACGGCAAGATCAGATCCTACAGTAATGGAGGCTATGGTTGTATCATGCTGAATTCATTTTTGTCTGTGTGTAAGACCTAGTTTTGTACATAAACACATATATTACTGTTCAATATCAGGATAGGACTGTATGCTCAATGATGTGTTTTATTTCAATACAACCTGGCTTAATATGAAGCTTGCAAATATCGCATCTGGAGGTGTATTCTCCTCTTGATGTGCACATGTAATTCCAATTAACATTAAGAATGTTAATGAGAATATGCCCCTCTAGGGGCTGCAGAGGGGGAGGTGAGGGAGCAGGTTTGTAGTTCTGATTTAAATAACAAGTGACTTTTGTGGAGAATACCAGCATGTGGTCTCATGCACTTATATTGTGGAAATGCAGTGGCTCTGAATGAGAGCGCACAATTTACACATTGATGCTCAGTGATGCTTAGCCAAGTGAACCCGTTGTTGGGGGCAAATATTAAATCCCAACGTGCCTTCTCCAGGAAGGAGTATTTTTTTTAAAACGTTTAGTTCTGTATTTGTGCACAGGCATAAAAGACTCTGCTATGAGAGAGAGGGCTGTGGGTTCGTGATTTATTTTTTTTTAAAGACTAGCTTAGTTTGAAGGAGCAAACCATTTAATTACTTGTTGTTTCTCAAGTACACAGAATGTATAGAATAGCTTTCAAGGCCTCAAGCAGCAATGTGCTGCTATGCTTTGATTAATTTATGTGGTGTTCTTTCAGTCTTCCAAGGAAGAAGTACATTTAATATCAGGTTTCAAAACAACAACAATATGCAGTTAAAAATGGCTATTAAATCATTAGCTTTTCTTTGGAAGTGTGATGTCACTGCTCATATTTTGAGGAATTGTAAGCATACAGTAAGAATGACTATAGCACTTCGATTTCTGAAAAAGGAAGGTAACAGATTGTGAAGTTGTTTTAGAGGCAAGAAAGTATGCAATAGATGTCTTATAATTGCAAGCAAATGTGGTTAATAGATTAAATGGAATTACCATTTCATTTTAACAGATGAAAACAGAGTCAGTGTTTACATGTGGAATATATTTTCCCATGTTATTTAGCCAAAGAATAAAACCACAGAGCAGCAAACAAGGATAAGGTGCAAAATGGCTATGAAAAAAAGTAGAAAAAAGAAAACCAAAATCCTTTACAAAACAAAATCCTAAAAAAAATATTTCTCTTTTCTATTATTTTTTTATCCTGGTAATGATTATTGCAAGATGTGAAAATGATGAAGAAATAAAAAGACATACTACTGTTTTATGCCCCATCCAATTCTTTTGTTATCAGTGACAGAAAAAGAACACCCCAAACAATATAATTTATCTGTTTTGTCAATTCTTTCTGCATAAACTTTCTGCATGCCTTTCCAATTTACACATGGAGAAGTGCGGGTCATTTCATTGATCTGACACGTCACATTTCATTGTGTTGATTTCAATGCAAGTGTTATCGCAGGATGTGCAACATGCAGCCAGCAGGTTATATTAAAAATGTATAGTGAAAATGTGTGTTTTGTAGATGTCTTTTACCGTGATATTTTTTAGGTCAAACAGTTGAAAAGCTGTTCTTTGAATAGCTATTTT
Organism: Falco punctatus; assembly: GCF_963210335.1. Taxonomy (NCBI): domain Eukaryota; kingdom Metazoa; phylum Chordata; class Aves; order Falconiformes; family Falconidae; genus Falco; species Falco punctatus. The sequence goes on from NC_137584.1 coordinate 26,687,266, forward strand.
ATACATTTTATCTGTTGGGTTTAGTATTTTTAAAATTTATATTTTGTAAGTACACAGTGGTATGTTTGAAATTGTAAAATGTGGTGTACCCTGACGGTTTAACATATTCAGGGACTGGTCATATAATCTTGGTCACATGGGTAACCCAAGGCTTTTAATAAGACTATTACAGACAATAAGAAATGTCCCTGTGTTTATGGAATATAATCCAAGACTTAGATTTGTCCTTCTTCCAACTCCTCAAGTAATTCTGTATGAAGTCTGGGGTTTTTTTTGTGAAAAAATTATCTTGCACATACTGGTATCAATGCTCATGCAGTCCCGCCTCTCAGCATGAAAAACCTACATGGCTACAAGATAAGAAGAGGTGGAATAGTAATAAGGCATGATGGGAAAATCAGGACTATTATTAGCAGATGCAGGTGAGTGAATCTGTTTAGGAAAAGAAAGGCTAGAGCAATTTTTTAATCAGAAGTTTTCACCCCATTAATCTATTTCTTCAGTTTTGAAAAAGAGGAAAGTGTTCACTGCAATACCTCCGTAGAGTTCATAGCAGCTGGGGGGGAAGCTTTGAAGAAAAGTCATTAAATCAGACAAACAAAATAAAGAAAACAAAAGCAAATTAAACAGATTAAAGTGGGGGAGACGGATGGATGGACAACAGGCAACTTGATGACCAAAACACCGAGTCTAATAGTTGATTAAATCTTTGTTCACCCCATATTGAGAGGGCACACATGTGAGCAGCAAGAACCAGGAAACAGGCTGCTCCCGGTTCTCATAGTGCAAATCCAAGAAATTTCATTAGTCTATACAGTCATTACAGAAAAGATCAGAATTTGTCTGTCTGATTCTATCATCAGCCACATTAACTTGATTTCATTAGAAAAATTATTAACAACATATCTCCATAGAAAAATGGGAACAGAAACATCCTCAGAAAAGCAGCATTTGTGAAAAAAATGTTTAAAATATCAAGACAAATGACAAATTTTCCATTAAAATGTGAGCAGTTCTTTCTTCCATTGCTGATTTTTGATAATAAACACACACATTATTCTTTTCATCACATTTCAGAGGCTAAAAAACAAAAAAGACAAAGGAAAATAGGGAAATAAATATGGAAATATATGAACTAGTATACTAGAATTTCCTTGAATTCAAGACCACAACCCTGAATTCAACAATCTTTTATTGAATCATTTGCAGTCAGAATTTCCAAAAATAGAGAGAGGAAGATGTTGCAGTACCTTTACAAACTGCATGGTCTCTTGAAATGAATGTAACGAAAACAGACCTGTAGATGTGATGATGCTTCTGCTGTTGGCATGCCTCAGACCTGCCTGTTAGTATATCACTTTTCTGGAACGATTTCATTGTTTCACAATAGTCTTTAATGAAGAAGAAACTGCTGAAAGAGAAAAAGGCATGACAAGGATGAAATTCTCTGACCTGTGGTCTGCAGAAGGTCATGTTGGTTGGTCATAATCTATCAAAACAGTAAACGTAATACACATCCTTTAGGTGTTTCAAGGATCAGTGGCAATGTGATTTCCAAAAATTTACAGTGGTATCTTGTGTGCTGAGAAATGATCACAGCTCCTCATAATATTGAACTTGTCTTGAGGTGACTGAAATGGGTCATTAAGTTAAATACTACACCCACAGAAGCTCTGAAAAAAATCAGAATAATTGTTTCTCCTCTTAACGGCAGCACTAGTGACCTATCTTTACTATTTGGAGGGTCAGGAAGCGAGAGAAGTATTTTCTTGTTTTGCTTAAACTTTTTCAAAGTGTTTTCTAAGTGTAAAATCAGTTGTATATCCAGCAGAAGTACCAACAGCATCACAATAGTCCCATGCTCGATCCCCTCCGCAGTCCTTTGCTGCTGCTAGTGATGATACTTGGGGAAAGAAAGCTGAGCCTAAAATAGATTCCCTATCAAAACTGCTTTCCTATCAGTTCAACTGCTTCAGTTAAAAATGTCATTTATTTTTAAACATTATGCACAGACCATTTGAACCTTTGATGTAGGTAGAAACATACCATTATATGTATGATAATACCAGTGTAGCTTGTTCATTTCCTTTTCTGCACTGGAATCAACTACCCTGATATAATCACTTCATGTCATTATAGCTGGGTTTGAAAAGGGGAAGATGGCATGTGACTTGCAGCTTTACTACTTTAAATGAACCTGCATATTTAAAGCAATGCAAACTCTATGTTTAGATAGGGCTTCAGGCCTTGGAGAATCATGAATATGAGTAATTTACTGTGTCTTTTGCACAAATTTTTCCAAGAACAAACCCCAGTCCTTGCCCAAACCCCTTATTAATGAAAAGCAGCTAACCCTGATTATCATGTAGGGCACAGCAAGTGTGTTGAAGGGATTCTACTCAGATTTTAGCTGATGTGATTGAGCACCTATAACCTTGTTTTCCCCTTGCCGAGCTTAAGCAAAGGTGTTTCATCATAATGGGAATTATTCCCAAGTCAATTTTCACAGGTTTTTACTCTTTCTCCTTTCAATCCATATGATCACAGTTAGCTTTAACAATGAAGAAAAAAAAAAAGAGACTTTGGTTTACCGTGAGTACATTTTATTATCTTCTGACTCAGAAGTGACTGAAAATATTTTGCTCTGCCCTTACAAAAATCAAGCACTGTTCTGCAGAGAACAAGCAGGGAGGTGTTATGCTGAGGAGATAGAAGCTTTAAAAGTTTTGCACATGACAGATGCAATTAAAATGAAATAAAAATAATAACAACACAGCATTTGAATAACAATACGTATCCCAAAGCACTTCACAAGTAGGTCAATATCATTTTAAGCATTTGATTGTTGCTTACTTTAATGGGAATGGTTTAAGAATGAAAAATAGTTTAGTGCAGTCTTCCTCTCTTTGTGGCAGTTCAACAAATGTGACAGTTTCTATAGAACATCCTGGCGCTGAACACTCAGACATGCAAAGCCCAGCCAATGCTAAAGTTCATCTCCAGCTGCACAGGAATAGCAGTGTTATTTTCAATGGGGTATTTTAATAATGTAAACAACGGTAACCAAAACAAAATGCAGATCGGTTACCACCATTCAGCCTATTTTTATGATTGATCTTCATATCTAGATCCAGTATTCGGGTCTCCTTGAAGCTGCAAGGTGTGGGATGGGAGGGGGAGCGGTATGTACACTCTGCAAGACTGAAGCATTAATGAACATAACATAAGAAATCATATATGGAAAAGGAAGCCAGTTTTTCATACCACCATCAGTATTCCTACCCTACCAAGAGGTTTCATTAGATGATATTTAACTCAGATCATTACCTTTCTAGCTGACATTATCCACAGGAAATCACAATTTCACTATGCCAAAAAGAAGTTAAATGGCAAACTCTATTTCATTCCATACACTTCAACTGATTTTTTCAACTGATAATTTAAGGCAGAATATTCTCTGTAGTCTCCATACAAATGTGTATTTCTGTGTGGATGGAATCCTTCCTTTGTTTTTACTTGATTCTCCTGGAAACAGATAAAATTATATCCTTGAAGAAGCTGTTTAACAGCAAATCTTTTGCTTTTATGTATTGCCTGGTTCTCCAATTCATTAAACTCAGAGATCTCACCTCTCCCCTTAGAGTTACACACTATGAAGTATTGGTTTCACTCAAGGTTCTTCGCTGGGACCAGGTCTCCCTGTTCTGCTGGAGGACCAGAACACTCTGGGGGTGCAGGTCCCCCACGCTGACACGCAGATACTGCACTGTACTGCCCCGGTCCATGGGCACCACAGTCTCTCTCCACTGCCAGCTGCCCTTCCTCAGGCTTTGGGCTTCCTAACCTCCCTTTACTTGCATCCCTGTTTTGTTTCCAATTCAGCTCTGACTGACGTCCCCTCCAGCATTTCAGCTCCAAGGCACAGAATGCAATTCCTAGGCTTTCTCAGAACATAAATGTAAACACATTTTGTCTAGGAAGACTTGGCATCAGCATAATGTGTGGCTGCTCTGTACCTTGAAAGCTCTTTGGAGCAGTAACCAAAACTTTTGTGTTACAGGTACCCAATGTGGAACTGTTATCTATTTCAGAACCTCAAAGTCTTATTAAAAAGTAAGAACACATTTATGATGCTGCTAATGCTTATGTGCTCTTTAACTAAGTTTAGAGCACTTTGCCATATGATCAGCAAATAATTCTTTTTTCCAGCTCTGACATTTGCTGGCCCAGAAAGGTCATCCTAAGATCACCCCACCATGACTGTAACCAGGCTGATCCCATGTATGGACCAGATGAAGTGCCTCCCTCTTCTCTTCTTTTCTGGCTGTCACTATGCTGCCTGGGGCTAGGACACATTTTAATTTTACCAGCAAATTGGGCTTTATTTAGGTTTGAGAAGATCTCCAAGGGAAATGTTGGTGTGATATATGTAATGAACATGCGTGTATTAGTTTGATGTATGTCTGATGTCCTTGTTGCTAAAGGAGTGTTCACATTCACAACTGGAGTAATCCAGGATTAAGAGCTTGAGGTCTAAACTTTCCTGTTTGTCCTTTTCCCTTTACATCATCAGTTGCCTATCTCAGTTTTAAAGCATCTTCTTCAACACACTTAGTATAGTATAAAGCAAGAAACCTGACCTATCTGCTTTTAGTCATAAAAAAAAGCACAAGGAATTTTTGAAATCATAAAAGCAATGAAAATGCATCCCAACAAACCTAAAATTGGATAATCACATAAATTTGTTTAAAGGGCAGCACACCAGATACTTACCAGATTAAAAACAGTATACCAAGTACTTTCAATTGCAAATTTTATTCTTTTTCTTTCTGCAGGACTTTTCTGTTTGTTCACACAGCTGAAAGTATTATACAATGTTGTGCATTATTTAGCCTGTCTTTTTCTTCATGGTACTCCTCTTTCTGAGTTTCTTCAGCCCCTTCTCCTTGTTTATTGCATCAACCATAAAGGAGGTTTAATTCCTTGTGCATTTTCTGCTGCACCCCTAACTACTCTTGAAGCTTGTTTGCATTTAGGGCTTCTTCCACTTGGCCTGTAATACCAACCTCACCCCTTGTTATATTTTGAAAAATAAGGTTTGTGCTTTTCCTGATGTTTCCCTGATGTTTAATATCTGTATCCTTAAACTTTCTTTTTTCTTTTCCTTTTTTTCTTTGTTTTCCTGACTTCTTAAAAAATCAAGTAGTCATGGGCAACTGACAGCTTTCTGGTATGTTAAGCCAACTGCCTAATATGATGACCATAATTTTTCAATTTTTTTTTTTTCTTATCATTCCTTCCACACAGCTGTATTGTCTCTTGTGTTACACTTAACTTCTGAGCTTACCAGGAGAGGGACCTTCATTACCTTCATACCTGCACAGCAATGAGGAGGCAATGGTTCACAAAGACAAAGTGGCAATAATTCAAGACTGAGACTTTTCAAGTGCATAATAACAATAACAGTAGCAAAACCAGAATCATTGTAGCTGTGTATTTCTCAAAGAAAATTTTTCATATGAAAAGCCCACATTTTTTTGCTGTCTTGTGCACAGGGTTCTGATTGAAAGTATATCCGCCCTTTGTGGACCGCGATTGCACCCTCTCCCTTTCCTACTTTCTTGAAATGATGAGTTGTTTCTCTTTGCCATCTCTGCTTCTGGCCAGTTTGGTTTCTTTAGTCTACCAGGAGTGCTGGTCACACTGGCATCCAGCCACCTTTCCCATAGCCAGGCAGGTTTATACCCTCCTCCTAGCTGTCCCTTTCCTACTTTTTATTTTCCAGATTGAAAGACTTTTGTCTTCTTTGCAAATTTCCTCTTTGAAAACAGGCTTGTACTCTGATAGTTTGAACAGATTTAACCAAAACCTCTATAGAGAAAGGGAAGGGGAAGGGAAAGGGGAAGGGCAAGGCAAGGCAAGGCAAGGAAAGGAGAGGAACCCCTGTGAGTACTTATGTTACCTTGTTTATCTTAATAATACACCTCTTGGTCTTTGTACAAAACCTGATTTAACTTTGGTGTTGGCCTTGCTGTGAGAAGAAGTTTGAAAGAGATGACATCCAGAGGTCCCTTCCAGTTCATTTTTTTCTGTTATTCTATAACTGCCCAAAAAATCATGAAGAGGTGGGTCTTGTTTTGGTATGAATTCTGAGAAAGCTGAAAATCATTGTTTTAGTCTCCAGGGTTGGGTTCTGCCTCATTCAATTTAACACACTTAAGGATAGTTTCCATGTCAAAGCCTTTTAGTCAATGGAGAGAAAGAAACATCTCCAGAATTACTTTTTTTTTTTACCTTAGATGTCTGACATGAGCTGAAATGGGCACCTGTTTGTCTCCAGTAGCAATAAGAGAACTACATGCAACCAACTTTCTGATGCTTGAGCTGAGAAAGATGAACCTCACCTTATTAGAATTACCTATTTTGCAGAAACATACACCGCTTGATGAGTTATATTTTCCTGGTAACTTTTCACCTTCAAGATGACTGCATCTTCACCCAAAATTTGAAAGGAACAAATCAGACATTTGAATTGAGATGTAACAGAAACATTATACCAAGACATAAAACCTAGTATCAAAAATGACAACCTGTATTCTTTTCTGATAACCTTTTCCACTGACTAAACCATGTAAGTGTGTGTGTGTGTGTCTGTGTGTGTGTGTGTGTGTTTGTGAAGAGAAAAAAAAAATCTTGTTAGTATCAAGCCCCAAAACCTCTCTAAGGAAATGGAAATGTTATTTGATATTACAAGTCAATGCTGCATTGTTGACACAGCTCTCCCTGCCAAGCATCCACTTGCATTTATTATGTTTTTACAAATGCTGAACAAACCATCCAAGATCATATTGGGACTTAGAGCACGAGGTTATCGTTAATAGCAGGGAATTAACTATGTGATAAAACATTACAAAACTGCTGAAACCAGCTCATGACCTAAGTGTACTCTGGGTTCAACGAGAATGTTAAATTCATGTGGTCAGGCTATTAATAGCCACATGCCACTAATAACAACAATAAACCATGTCTGAAGAAACTGTTTGATAAAGAGGTTTATTTGGCAGTAAGATGTAGGGCAATCATCACTGAAGCCTTCTACATACACTGGCAGAGCACAGGATAGCTCTAATCAGGTCATAGCTATCTGTTCTGTATTTGGAATATTAAATATTGGAAAGTCTGGTCTGTCAACTACTTTCTTTCTCTAGTAATTGTCATATAAAAAAATGCAGTCAGGATCTTCAGTTTCATTATTTTAAACTACTGTAATTCCACTTTTTCTCTTCTCAAGCAGTGCTTGGGAATGACTGAATCATAGAATAGTTGAGATTGGAAAGGACCTCTGGAGATTTTCTAGCAGGGCCAGCTAAGGCAGGTTGCTTAGGGCCATGTCCAGTCTCATTTTGAATAACTCCAAGGGTGGAGGCACGACAATATCTCTGGGCAACCTGTCCTTCATTTCAGAAAGACCATAAATAAATAAAAAGATGAAATGCTTATCTCTGCTTCAAAAAGAAATGCATACACCACCACTAGAGTTTCAGTTTGAATTATGAAGTGTAAGAGGCAGCTAACATGTCCTCCCTGAAGCTGAAATTCATTTTGCAACTCATTTACCCATGCTAATCAGTCAATAGATATGCAGGAATGATGTGTTGATTTCCCCTCTTTTTAATTTAGTCATTTCTGTTAGCTGCCAAAATTAATTAAATAAAGTGCAGCTCTGAGAGCTGATATACTAATCAAAAATAGCAGGTGCCTTCTCTCAAAATGCTCTCAGGAGCCCAGTTTGTGCTCCTCACACCCCACCCCCTGGTCTTGGAAAGTGACTGTGCAGCTTTCACTCCCAGAGAAGACTCCTCTTGCTTGGGAAACACCTAAATGTCATCTGGGAAGCTGGACAATGCCAGCAGAAGAGAGTGAAGAAGCCCTCACCATATCTTGGGAGCTGCATCAAGCCGTGACAGGCAGCTGGTAGGTCAAAGGGACCTGGAGCCAGCAGCACCTACCTCTATGGCATGCATACCAGCAGCTGCAAATGCCTTCCTCCAGGCCACCCTGAAAGGCAGAAGGCTGTGACTCTTCTCCAATGCCACTATGAACTCCATGGATCCCCAGGCTTCTTGTCAATTAGACAAAAGTACAGGGATTCACAAGGTTTGTGGATTATGTCCCAGTATTTTTTTCCCAGCTGAAGCCATTTGAATGAATTCATGTCAAATGACAATTGAGGGAAACCATTTCCAGCTGAAGTTTCAAAGAAATTGCTGTTTCCTAAAAAAAAAAAAACCAAAAAAAAAAAACCAAAACAAAACAAAACACACCAAAAAAAATACCAAAACCACAACACCAGACGAATTGAAAAACCAAACTGAAACCCACAAATAAATGCCTGGCTCTAATTAAAGTTTTGAGTGGTAAGCAGAACTCATAAAGATTATTTTAATATTGTCTACTTTTTTCCAAAGAGTTTGTTGAAACTCAAAATTTTGCAAATAAGAGAACAGGTTTATCCAGAATACTGAAAAATTGAATTAATTTAAAAATTGTCTGCATTAGCAACAATGTTTGGTCTCCACATAATATTCATATTATCTCAAAACTTGTTGAGTTTTTTGCTTTTTTCTGTCTTGTTTCGGTGTTTTTTTTTTCAGAATCTACAGATCTATCAGTGATGCATGTACTTTAATAATAATCAGCAATGATGTACTAGAGCTGTAATTTAAGGGTTGGCATGTGAGTGTTAAACTGGTAAGTTGTTGAGTTTATTCTCCTTGGATGATGCCAATATAAGGAGGAGGAAAGTGCATTTAGCTTTTAAAACTCTAAGGGGTTTTACTCTGTAGTTTTTAAGGTAAAGTTCTTCCTGAAGTTAATTCTTTCAAAATAAAAGTAATGGATCATTTAACAAATTAAAACCCAAGTAGTAGGTGAAACAGTATATAAGAAATAAAGAACTCTCAAGACCAGTAATACTGGATATTTAAAATTACACGAAGCATCAAGGTGATGCACATAACATTCTTCACTCCATCCCCCAGTCAGTTTTTTAAAGGTGTTTGACGCACAAATACCAGTTGTACAAGCTGAATTCCATGGAATTTGCCTCCAATAATAATCTTGCCTCATGACAAGATGTGTCTGGGAGGGAAAACACAAAAACCTTGGCATTTCAAAGTTCCTATTCACAGCACAAAACTGGGAGGCTGTTAACTCCCTTAAGCTCTTCACATGCCTCACACAATGGAGCACCAATTATGGGCCAAATTCTGTTCTCAACCTCAGCTATCAATGGAACAAAGGTGGTAAGTTTTAGCCCTACAAACTCAATGGCAAACTTCCCACTGGTTTCAGTAAAATCAGAATTTTACTGAAATTTACTCTTTACACTTCCATTCTTGTTCAGACAAGTGTTCCATTTGTGGTTCTGAAAAAATTTCAAAGCAGTGACTACGTTTCAGCATTTTTGAGATGCAGATGAATACAATTTAGGACTTTCAGAGCTTGTGAAAACTGTTCTGGCTCATGAGTCCACAGCAGACCCTGAAACAGAGCTCCAAACAACTGAATTCCAGATTCTGTCATTAAAAGGGAATATGAACTATTGCGTGTCAACACTATTGCCTTTGATTTATTAAGGCCTAGCTGCTGAGTTTTATTATTATTATTTTTCCTCCTTCTATTTCTTTCTATATGGATACTTTTCTAGCGAGTTTTACAAAACTTTTTCCCACTAGGTACCACACTGTGGTAGGTTGGAATTGATGAGATTAACAGTCATCTCTGATTTAGGTTCCTCCTGAGAAGCCACAGTAATTTTTAAGACAAAAATACAAGTGCACATCACCACCAGAATTTAAAGGCATACATGAATATACTTAGAAATTTGACCTATTTGAAAAGACAGCTTCACTGAGTATGATCGTGTAGGTGTACTCATGTGTTAGAGTGAGAAGCACAGTAAAGATATGAGAAAGGAAGATTCAGGCAAAACCTGGACAAGGTTAGAATATGACTGAAAGAAGCAGAGTAGGGAATAGGAGAGAGATTTTCTTCATTGGATGGCAGAAGGGACATGCTGCTCTGCACCAAAGGCTCATGTCCTCCCAGGGAGACAGGATCCTGCACGCTTTGTGAGCAGAAAATACTAGGGCTTGACTCTACCATAATTTTTTTCTTCTTACTTGCAGCAGCATAAAGGACTCTGGATTTTGGTTGGCAGTGCAATATAAAGCATATAGCTGTCCTCAGAATCCAGATTGAAGATCCCCAACACAAAATAAATTAAAAAAATCACTTTAACATCAACCCTTTTAGTAGGAGTGTTTGAAACATTGAAATACACTATTTTTACAATCAAGCTCCAGTGAAAAACCTGCTGGAAGTTGTTTAGTTTTTCAAGGTGTCATCACTGCTGTATTCAAAATACCTTTAAAAACATTCATTTTAACCACCAGACCATCTGATAAATGGCCTAATAAAAAGGGCTTTACTAAACATGAAGCAAATCCTCATAAGTCTAAACTGATGTTTATTTTGTTTCTACAGCTGAGTTTCAAAATTGCTTTTTTTCACATTTATCCGCTGGAGTCTCAGATTGTGCTTCACATCAGCAATAATTGCTACAGCTTTTGCTGTAGCTGGGGAAGACAAGAGGATTCTTTGTATGTCTCTTTTATTACATTGTCAATATATTAATACAAGTTATATGAACAAACCTAAAGAGACAAAGAGCTATTTGTTATATTATTATCCAGGGGTGAAAGCACAAATCTTAGGAAAAAAAATCCAGCAGGGACTGTAGCTGAACAAAAGGTCTAAGTAAGGCAGGCTTCAACACCTGATTATATGCAAACCCAGCAGTGTAGCCATGCAGGGATTCCCTTCTTCTGTTTGCAGACAAGGATTGAATGAGAAGTGGTGAGATAACAAGGGAGTGTGTAAGCTTAATGATATGCCTATTTTTTCTATCAGTTGCTAATCTGTAGCTCTGGTGATGATTACTATTTCATCTCCAGAGAGATGCTATTCAGAAACATCAAAATGACACACAATTGAACGCCTTGTGTTTCTTTAAGCATAGGGCCAGCTTGTCAGGGCTGTCAGCCACAGAACGGAGAAAGTCCTCCTATTTTATTCTGCTCTTTGCCCCTCCCTGGGTGATGCCAGCCAGCAAATGGCAAGAGGATGCAGGATCCAGCCTGCTCACCTGAGAAGAGGACCTGTCAGCAGGAGGAGCTGGGGTCTCAAACCTCCCTTCATCAACGCCAGAGTGTATGGTTTGCACATGAAAATGGCAAGCCAGTGCACAAAGGGAGTATTGGTGATTCGATTGAGAAGAACAGGAAGAGAGGTGAAAAACTGCACATTAGGCCTTGCCTGATTTTCTAGTTTGCTCTTGCAATAAAGCAACACGGAGATGCCCCCGACCCACGTCAGCCCACAGGTATGCGAGCTCACTTCCCACCTGCAGTCGCCACGAGCCAGACTGTTGCTCTCGGTAGCCCTGCTGAAAGCAGTTCACTGTCCGCTGTGTGCAGCTGCTGCTGACCGTACAAATTGCCGAATTCACAGATAATCACAGCTTTATCAGCACGGCTGCAACCGTTTTAAACTAGCAGCTTCAAGAACCAGACTCAGCATAGCCTTCTCTCCAGCCTACTAAACATGCAGCTGGTGTCCTAGAGAAGCATGATGGTTTTTCTGCCATCACCACCCTATGACTTGTCCTGAGTCTAGCTAGCTTAAATCCAGCTTGTGAATGTTTCTGTGAGCAGCCATCGCACATCTGGACAGCAGTGCGCACAGCCCTCGTGTCCCTTCCACTTGTCATGTCAGGTGCTTCAGCTGCAAAAGCTCCAATCTCTGACTTGGGTGCCAGTTACTGGAATTGACAAAACTTCCAGAAAGTTCCCTAAAGATTTAAATATCTTCTTCCAGGAAAGTCTAGAACCATTTAATTCTGATGTAGAACAACTTTTATCTATGATCCAATAAGGCCTGCAAGTTTAAAATCCCTTTCATCAAGAAGAAGAGAGAAATGAACCTAAATCTGGTGGGCTCAGATCCATCAGATCAGGGTGGAAGCCATGGATTCTTCCTGCTGATAAATAAAGGTTTGTTCCAAAGACACCTTGGAAATCAAGTCTGGTGTCCATTCCTTCTTTGTCAATGTGCTCATGACTTGGGCATGTTAATGTTTATAGTCCAGACGGTGCTTCTTTGAGGCAGGAACTTTCCCCAGTTCTGAAGAGCAACATAACCCCTGTATAAGTGCACCTTCATGCAAGATGCCCTTCATTCTTTTCAGTACCCATTCATGGCATGACTCAGGGTTATGTCAGAGTCAACCCAAAAGGTTTGCAGCTACACAAGGACATTTTGCACAGTCACTGCACACGTAGGCAGAGGGTGCCGACAGACTTCAATGGTAAGGCTGAAATGGACTATGCCTTAGTAGCATATACAGAAAAAATATTTTTTCTCTTTATTAATACAGAGAAAAGTCATCAAGAGGCACAGAAATCACCACCAATCTTCCTGGGTGACTTGGCAATTGCATGAAAAACTTATGCCTCCCCCTCAGAATGAACATTTCCCGGGAGAGCAGTGGTTCGTGTCACTCCTGCTGAGCAAACCAAAAGTCCCTTAAAGCTCAATGGTGAATTAATCATGCCTTGGTCACCCACCGGTATAAAATCAGGATGGTATGTGACTTCTGTGTGAATCGCACATGAGGCATAGATGCTACTTGTATGTTAACAACTGTGTGGCCTTTTGCTTTTCTCATTTATTCCCTATGCTTTGTCCAGATGTGAGCAGGTACAGTGACCCACATTCTCCCCTCCGACACATCGCACATGGCATTGCGCAAGCACAAAGTGTGCAATCATTTTTTTTCCCTGTTGCATACAAACACAAACACATAGACAACCTTAATCACACCGACTGGCGAAGGAGCAGCCTCTCCTCTGCCTGGACTGTCTAGCAGATGGCACAACAGCAGCACAGTTTCACAGCTCCAGGACGAAAGTAACAGATGTTGGATTACTGCATGCTTTCTAGAGCTTTAATCTTCGAAGAAATTCTGGATCTTACTTGGCTTCCTCTTTCCTCCTGTCATTCACAGAGAAGGCAGAAGCCTTGGAAAACAAGATTATGCAGGCCCTTAGCACAGCCTGAAGCCACAATGTCAGCAGGGATGAAGTCGGCTTGGTTAATGGCTGAAATATGTGTAAGGGTGCAATCCTTCAGAATGAGGATTTTTGAAGCTAATTACAGGGGGTGGAAAATTGAGCTGAGAAAGATTTTAACAGGGAAAAGATTTTCATTTCTTAAAATGCTCCCCTGAAAAATGTTACAGGATGATAAATAAATAAAAATAAATAAATGTTACAGGATGATTGCACATAAAATACATACGTATTTTATGTGCAATCTGAAAACGTGGAGAGTTGTTTGAAAGATTATTAAATAACTGTAGACAAGGAATCATGTTAAAACCAAACAATTATCCCTTCTTCTTCTTCCTCTTCTTCTTTCTCTTCTTCTTCCTCTTTTTCTTCTTCTTCTTCTTCCCCATAGATGATTGCCACTTTTGGAGCTGATTTACCATTAGACTAAAGGGTTGTGGACAAGGAGCATCTTTTAACAAACCCCAGATCCAGAATGCATTTCCAGGGGGCAGACACAGTAGAGCAGCATCTGCATGCGAATCTGCATGTGAGCCATCGTTCATTTTGTTTGTAACTCAATCTTCAGTTATATCAAGGGCTAGACTGTCAGGAGTGGTGTAAACACAGCATTATATTATCAATGGAATTTACATTATCAATTATTTTTAATTATTTTTAATTATTTTCAACTATCATAGAGTTGTAGTTAAATTGAATCAGTCAAAGTTTATTATCAAAGGTCTTGTACTAGTATTGAGAGGTTGATTATATGTTTCTGAACTGTACAAGTATACTCCAAAAGCATGCTGCTTTCGTTCACTTGGTCTTATGGCTTATTTCTGTAGTGGCTGAACTTCAGCAAATGTAACCTTTACCTGTCTCTTTACAACTAGCAATAGAGACCTGAATATCAAAAAACTGTTAAAACATCCAACCCCCCCCACCCCCCACCCCCCCCCCAAAAAAAAAAAAAAAGATCCAGCCACACATGGTTTCACCTGTCTAAGAGCCACATTTAACCACTCTTTCCAAGAAAGTACTTTTAACATATGAGAAACCTTAAGAGTACTGCAGGAAAATTCAGTGCCTGTCTCTGTTTCCCTGAATTGAAGGAGGCTGCTAACAGGAAAATTTCATTTCCTTTTTGTTACACAGCTGCTGGCTGTCTGAGCCGGCTGATACAGGGAGGATATGGGCAGGGATGTATTTTTGAGTCCTGGGGAAAGTGCTAACAGGATTTATACATTATCAGAAGATCATTGAAGTTCAAGAATAAGGGAGGGACACTTACATCTTTTCTAATATAGGCATTATCATTGGCATAAAAGACAGTTAGCCAGGTCTCTAGTTAGGTTTTTTGTTATTTCACCTAGCTTTCTTGTTTACTTATTTAAAAATAGACACATAATTATTATTACAGATAGCTGAAGACTGGAGACCTTTTCATTAAAAGCACGTCCCTATTTAAAATAATAAAACTCTTTAACTTCTTGTAGGATGCTCTAATGTTGATGTACATTTTCCCCCTTCTGGAAAGTTCAGTAGCTTGTTGTCATGTACATTCATGATATTCTGTCACACAGCTTTGTGTTCATTTTGGAGGAGGTGGCTGTGCACTATATTTAAAGACTTGCCTGCATTTAGTACTTGTTGAAAGGTTAACTGGAGATGCTTCACATTAGGATGCCTTGCTTCCCCAACCAATGTCAACTGTGACTCATGTGGCACTCAAATCCTCTTTGGAACGAGGTTTCTGAGGTGCTGAACATGTTTACCCATGGTGTAACTGATACATACAGATATGCATCCCTACCCCATAGGAACAAGAATGCACCTGTCAAACGCTTCTGCTGGCACCTCATGTTCCATTTTGCCAGATAACGGGGTTGTCTGTTTGCTCCTGCTTTGGGGTCATCCTGACTGGGCACAAGAGCCTCATGCAGATGCTGGCACACTGCCATGCGCCATCCTGCATGACTCTGGCACACACAAAATCCGTGCATCCCGTCATACTTCTGGCTGTTGATTGATCACTCACGCATAATGCCTCAGCATGGCCTCACGTTTCAGTCCCTGACATGCCAGCCCACCAGGGACAGCCGTGATTGCAGATGCAGCTGACCTCTGGCCAGCAGGATGCAGACACATGTCTGTCAGTTCGGTGAAGGAGTGGAGGGAAAAGAGACAGAGGGAAGCCCCTCCCTAGTGGAAAAGAACAGTGGCTGAGCACTGTGGAGATGTTTGTAAGATCAACTGCTTAATTCCCAGAGATCCCACTACTGCACTCAATGAACACCTTGGTGCAGTGATGTCCGGGACAACAGCGACACTAAGCTATGTGACCTCTTTGTCCTGGCAGACACAGAGGAAGACAAGCCTAAGGCAGGTGAAGACACGTCACACTAATCTACACTTATCAAAAATATTAAATTTTGGTTTTGAAAAGGTAGTGCTTATTTTGTTCAAAACTTACAGAACAATGCAGGGTTTTTCTCACATATTTAGTATTGGTCATGGTTCCTTCCCTCTGTCAGAAAGGGGATTGCCCTTGCACATTAGCATTTTAGTTTTCCTAGTGCATTTTTCAGCAGAATTCTTCCCCACTTGAAACCATGGCTCAGGTATCTTCTCAAAAAAAAAAAAAAAAAAAAAAGCAGTCGATAGAAACATAGATCTGGAGGGATTAGCTTAAATCATTGATCTAGCTGCTTGCAGATAGACAAAATCATGCAATAAATGTTTAATACAAAAAGTTCACTCATAAAATCCACAGAACACTTCCCAGCACTCCAGAAACAGATTAAAGGCTGTATAAAGTTCCAAAGTTAAAGGTAATGTTCAAATACCAGCCCACAACGTCTGCCCCCTGCTTTACCCCATGTTCTAAATATCAGTTCTACCACAAGCCTGTGAAGCAAATGTTAGATGTGTAGCCTTTACTTCACCTTTCGTTTACAAGGTCTGTCCCAAAGTTAAATCCCTGCCTTTCCTTTGCATTGTTTGTCAAGGATACATATAAAGAAGAATAATATAAAATCATCTTAGTTTGGAGCTCACTGAGAGGTCACTGGGAACTATGGACATATTATTGTTGGCCTGATGCCAATGCTGCTGAAATAATGCTTGTCACGTTTCTTTTCCTTGTGGAAGCCGAGACCTTGCAGCATCCATGGGGTGTTTGCTTTCATTAAAAAAACCTGTCTAACTCATCTCCATGGGAGGAAAAAGAGCTCAAAAGTTTTTACTTTCAAAGAACTTATCTAGAGAGAAGGAGGGAAATATAAAGATGAGGAAGGATGAGATGTAGACAGTCGTCAGAAAGAGACAAAAATGGCCTCAGAGTTATACGTCACAGCGATTGCATTAATATGTGTACAACCATTATGATGCAAATGTCTTTAGTGAACCCCAACCCAGCATTGCAGTTAGAAGAGCAGAGGAGTAGAATGCCATGGGGTATCTGACCTCCTTTTTACAAACATGTGGAAATACTTTGCAGGCTGCAAGGTTGTGAGGCAAGAATATTTTGATCATGGAAGGGCAATACAGTGAGCATGTACGCCTCGTGCAACAGCTGTAAATCATTTGGTGTGACACACAAAGCCCGTACAATATAGGGGAGCACTACCAGCCTTCCAGTTACCCTCAAGCTACATTTAGGTCCTTACCTTCAGTATAGTGTAAAATAGCACTGTGAGTATCCCTCCAGGTCCGAAGCAGTTTCTCAAAATGAATTGCAGCCTCAGAAATATCTACCACTTTGATGAGGAGTTCTGATTGCTCATATTTAATTAAGTCTGCAAATGCCATGCTTCCTTTTCCTGAAAACTTGACATTGTTGACTGGGAAGTAGACACCCCAGGAGAGATGATTTAAGTTTGGGGTTTTTTTTGCTTTTGCTTTTTCTTTTCCTTTAAACACACTGAGAACTACAATGCTTAAGTCCTCAGCAATTAAAGTTACCAATTTACAGTTATTTGATAGTGGCTGGATTTGAGGGGGTGTGTGTCAAGAGAAATTAGCACTCAGTAGCATAGAGATTGTTCTGCATTAACTGCCAGATAAACATTCCTCTCACGCAGGAGAGGAGGAAGGCATATACTCACTGCAAAAGCATGGCTTTAAGAGTGGAGTTAGTCATCTTTCCTCTGCTACATATTATAAGCTCACCTAGGAGTTTGTGTCCAGTTTCCAGGGTGCTGTAAACCCACACGCTTTTAAAGGCTGCTCTCTTGGGACACGGTGACTTCCAGTAGCTCTGGCCACTGGCTATTTATTGTTGACTCCAAACTGTGTTTTACCACAGTTCCCCCTCCTCTGCTGATGTAAGTTATGAAATGTTTTTCATCTGTAAACCAAACAAAGTGATTCAGCTCAAAAATGAATCTTCAAAAAGAATGGAGGAGTGCTTTCTTGGGAGGGTTTTGCTGAGAAACTTTTTTTTTTCCCTGGGAACAACAGAGTAAGCCCTGGAAAGGTACAATTGGGCGTAAGGCAAGGGTAACACCATGTCCTTAATACACCGTATTTGTCAATAAATAATTGAAAGTATTATGAAAATGAGGTCTAATCCTAAGTAAATAAAATACTTGGCTACTTAGAACTGTCCTCAGTATATTCAGGATTTCTTACTTTGTTCTTTGCTTTTAATTGCCTAGAAGTCCTCTGTAATTACCTAGAAACCATAGGTGCAGAGAGGAGAATAGCCAGGCATCTACAGTAAAGATCAGGTTAGTCCAACATCTTTCAAGAATGGTTTAGAAATAATTGATTCTCCTTTGGGACCAGGGAATGGAAAAGAGGCCCTCTCAAGCTCTCTTTCATCTTGTTATCTTGTTTATTATATTATCTTGTGCTAGGTTCAGATGTAGCACAAAAGAAAGCAGGCTCTGTCACATTTTACTTCTCTTTTGCTACTCTCTCAACTTATACTCAGATAAAAGCAGCTAAGACTACAATCCTTTTACTTTAGTAGAGAGGTTCTGTAAAGAACTAAGCATCAGTGATTCTTGTCATTCAAGTGTTAAGTGTGAGGTTCATACCCCATATCTCATAACCATAACCTACTGGTGGCCAGAATGATTGGGTGCCTCAGTATGAGAGCTTGGTCTCTCCCGCCTGCAGTTGGGCTCAAACAGACACAGGTCAATATGGAAATTTTTCTTCTTCCCATCCAGCATTTTTCTTCAGGTCAGCTCAACCCATAAGATCTGGAAGGTCCTGAGTTATGCTGCGTTCCAAGAGGAGCCTGAAGAAGAGGACTGTGAGAGAAATAGTCAACTTATGTGAATGACTGGAAATATGAATGGATGTTGATGAATTTCTCTTCTTGCTCTAAAAAATGAGTAAGAACAGCAAGAGAAGGGAATGTAGCAGAAACAGTGCAAAGACCATTCTGTTGCTGATGAAATTGGGGGGGGGGGGGGCTGAAGTGGGAGGATTGGGCTGGGTTTTCTGGAAGAAAAGATTAAAATACTATCATCATGCTTTGGGGAGGGAGGTTTATACTACTTTCGTTGCTGTTGTTCTCATTACTAATATATTGCTCATGGAAGCAAACATGAGTGAGTTTTTAGCCTGTCCTCCTGGCAGCAGATATGGCAGCAGAAAAAGAGGGAAGTTCAAAAGATGCCTGTATGTCTGTAGAGAAACCCAAACACCAAAACTGCTTGCTGCTGCCATGGTAACTACATTTATAATAGAATGAAAATATGAGATACAGATAACATTTCCTCTGCTTTTGACCTATTTACTTTTCCTATAGCACCTCTTATCTCATCAAGATCAGACTTGCCTGTGAGCACCTCAGCCCAGATGCTTTGCCCTCCCTGCACCTTCCGGAGAGCCTGACTGCCAGCCCAGATATCTCCTCAGGGGGTTTCTCAGCCATTCTGAAGCATTTCAACCTATGTACCTTTAATTCTACTGCAATGAAATCAGCATACTGTGACGTGCCCCTTCTTGGCAGGGCTATTTCTTGGCTATGCTTCTGTCAGCACTGTCCTTTCCTTTCAAACAGCCCAAGTCTGGGGTTTTCAAAAGCTGGAAGGAAGAAGGAAGGGGATTTGGAGGTGTTAGAGGTTTGCATTTGTTTTTCTGAATGTTTATGTTTAGGTAGTTAGCTGAACCCAGAGACACCAAGAGTTCACTTTTGCTTAAGGACGTTGAGTTGAGGTTCCTCTCTACCATCAGGCCTTGAAATGCTTCTGCCTGTGCTTAGTCCAGAAGCAGGGGATTTTAGCCGAGAGCCAGTCGGGCAGGGAGAAGCAGCACAACAGTCTCAACGCCAGGATGAGCACACACCTATGTAGCCTTTTCTTTGCAGCTTAAAAGCTGAGGCCTTAATGGGAAATGGAGAGTCATCATGTGACGTGGCACGGGGATGTGTGGGAAGGGAAGGAAGCAGCATCACTCCTTACCATCAGGGTAGCGTCGACCTGTGCCAGCAACAGCAGCACGGCATCCCGGCAGCACTGATTTGTCCTGGCACAGGCAAAGCAGGCAAAGGCCACCGGGAGTGAAGGACAAGCGGAAGGACAGACCTTCCCAGCTCTAGGCTTTGCCATGGGCAGCTCCAGGGCTACTCTCCAGCCCGCCTGCCCTTCCTGCACTGTTCCCTATGCTGCAACACCAGCTGTAATTAATCTTCTTTTACGTACTGCTCTGATCCAGCAATTGATCTTGCAGGCTACAAAAGACTTAAGCAACTGTTTTACAATGAAAATATCACTGAAAATCAGCATGATTGCTGTCTATGGGCTGACCTCCCATCTCATTCAAACCTCAGTTTCGAAGTTTCTATCTCGCACGGTATTTTATTTTTAAGCTTTTTGTTCCCAGTATTTCTGACAATCTACACATGGAGCTCACTTTCCATTTCCCAGTTGCTGCAAGGTGTCACTTGGGCATAGCAGACAGGGCAACCCTGTTGCCATCATCTCAGTCTCTTCCTAGTCAGTTCAACAATTAAACCAGATCACATAAAGGTGGCTAGTTAACTTACACTATGATCAATTTTATTCCACACTGTAAATGTCTCAGAAAAAAAAAAATTGTCTCTCAATTTATCTACCTTATAATTTTAATGGTGTCAGAAATATGTCTAAAAAATATAATGAGAAAAACTATACCAATACTCAGTAAGTTAAGATTTTGTCAAAATTGGAGTAAAATGAATTTATTGCATAGTTTTAAATAAAAGAAATTGAGACTAAATCCTGAAAAAGTGAAATTCCACTTCGATATATTTTTAAATAAGTTGTTTCACTTTTTTTAAAGCCGCTTGATAACTTTTACTGGGGGCGGGGTGTGGGTGTGTGTGTGGGGATGGCACTCAGGGGCCAGGGACGAATTGCTCTTTTTTTTTTCCTTTGAAAAAGAAAATAATACAATAATTAATAATTTCCAATCAAGTTGACATGGGGTTTTTTAGTTGTTTTTACTTTAGCCTTTGAGATGAAAAATTAATTTGTCTCCTAGCTATAAGCAAAAGTTGAAAGAAAGCACAAAGTTCTCAGGCAAAATTTTAAACTAGGCAACAGGATCAGAGAACTCAAATACTTGCAAGTACAAAATTTCAAGCTACAAAAAATAAATTAAATAAAAAGCATAGTCCTGACATAAATGCACCATTTTACTGCTATTTTAGGAAAATAATATAAACACATGGGGTATAAATTTGGGGGGACAGAGCGACAGCTAAGAGCAACTAGTACATAGAAACAGAGCTCGCGAGTGCTAAGGCAAGAACTTGCCTCCTACTTCTGCTCAGAGACGTGCTGCTGTGTCATCATCTGTTCCTGTCACACTCACACCGAGCTAGTTTGCATGCCCTTCGTGGGTGATACCAGGTGCTGTGGTGTTAACGTATCTGCAAACACACACTGTTTCTTTGGGTTTGGGGAAGAAGGGCAGTTCCTGACCTGCAAAACCCTGATGGCAGTGCTTTTCCTGACTTCCTAGCTGCAGGTTGCTCTGTCCCTGCTTTGGCTGCTCTTTCCCACCAGTCTCCAGTGGCTGCCCTGCTGGCTCTTCCCACACACATCACAGCCTCCACAGAGCTTCACTGTTTCCTTCTCGGGCTTAGGGTGTTTCCCCCACAAATATCAGATCAGCCCTGTCTGTCCCTTCCAAATGTTGAGCCCTCTCTAACTGCTTTCCTGCAGTTTCTTGCCCAAGAGAAGAGACTTCCCAAAAGGTTATTGGCATCACTCATGAGCAAACAGATGTCGTGCTGAAATCCCACCCTCGTCAAACCTGCATGGCTGGGTGTGTGCAACCTGCCTTCTTTGCACAGACATTTCTGCTTCTCACCAGTTTTGTACAGTTACCGGTTTCTTAACTTTGTTGTTAATACAACAAAGTTTAACCTTTTTCCATCCTGTGGGAATAAGCTATTTCAGTAGCTACAGAGTACAACTATTTTTATATGAGGATTTTTTTCTTCCACACAGGGCAGCATGCAGAAGACAGTGTTAAAGAAGCTTTACTGCTCATGAAACAGACTGCAGTGAATGTGTCTGTGCACTTAGCCTGGCCAAATGAACATTAATGTAATTTAGCCTCTTTCTCTGAAGTTTAGATTAAGGCCCGTTACATGACAAATAAAACTGACTAAAACTGATACAGACATTTATGAGCAGTTATGGTTATCATCCACTGGCTGACAACTTGTTTTACCTCCTTAACTCAATTTTGTGCCCAAACTCTAAAGGAGGAGGGAGTGTAATATTTTACTTTTAGCACTACCAATAGTTTAATACAGTTTTTGTCAGTAGAGTAGATCTGACAGACCATTTAGTTCACCTCAGTTGGGAATATACAAATTGTCAGAGGGTCCAGTAGCCTGTGATAGAAGTCATTTGCAGTTAAACATAACATTTTTCCCATTGAAGCAGCTCTCTGGCTTTCCTGCTATTTGTGCAGTTATCTGGTTTTGGAAGATGTTCCATTCATTTTGTTGACTTTGGCAAATGTTAACCTAACTGCTTGTCCATGTTCTGAGGCATTTCCATGAACCAGTCCTCCTTTTTTAAAATTTGAGTTGGATCCTCTCATCCAGATGTACAGGATTTAAAAACACTTGCTGAATATTGATTATAGATTCCTATAGCCCGCCCTGCAGTTTTGTCGTTGGAGTCTTTTACATGATTGAAACAGACAGACGATCTAACACTGAAAAAGTGAAATGCTCGCACCAGCAGCAGGATAAATCACTTTTCTTGTGATTTCATTCCACACAGTGTTTGGGATCATACCTAAATGATTGTCAGTCATTAAACTCCATGGTCCAACCCAATTATACTAATGCAAACCTGAACAGGAGGCTCAGGCATTAGGTAACTTGGCAACCTGTTTCTTTTCCCTCTGTTCTCAAAGTCTCTTTTACAGACTCGTGCTGCTAAATATTGGTCTTAAGCTAATCACTTCAGTCACTTTCCCTCTCAGCTTCAGGAGTGCGTTTTTGAAGCAAATCACCTGCACTTACCATACTTTGGCTTATATTTTGGGAAAGTTTCTGAGCACAAAACTGGCCCCTCTTTTACACAAAATAAATCAAACCTGGAAGGTGTCGTGGAGGAGCACGCCTCAGATGCTGCGAGAGCCAGGGAGTATTCATTCAACCTGACTAGAGCTAGTCCAAAGTAACCATTCCCAAAATGTGTACGGGACAGATGTAGGGTCCTCTGTGCTACCCAATTTGCTCTGCAAATATTGTCCAGCTTTTCTGCCACACTTAGTAATGACTGAGAAAGTCACCATTTTGTGTGTTTTGGCATCCAACTATAGATGCAAAACCTAGATATTAAAAAAACAAAAAAACCCAAAAAAAACCCCAACAGCCTGGCTTTACAGGTGTGGCTACTAAAGGCATGAAAAAAATAAAGTATGAAAAGTATGCTTTGTTCACACAGAAGTGACTAAGCTCAGCAAAGGGAATTTTATGGGAAAAACATTATAGCTTCTAGTGCATAGGAAATCAGACCATATAACCTTACAATCCCTCTGGTCTTAAAAGTTATGGATTTATTTAAAATATCGCTTCTCGTTGTACTATTGCTGTTAACACACATGTGCCTGGGGTTCTACAGGTGGGCTAAAAGTATCCTAGGGTGAATAATAATCATTTCCAGAGAACAGTCAAAACTGCCCTGACATCAACAGAAATGTATTGGCAGGTGGTGCTTGCTGCATTGACTCTGGATGCATATTAAGGAAACATTATGATATTACCTATTGCTGTTGACAATGCTTTTTATGAAGATACACAAATACTTTGGCCAAAGCCTTGCTAGAGCAGAGACCCTTAGATGCATAAACCCTCCTGTGAAGAGCTTCCAAGTCAACAAAGAAGATGTGGTCAGATTGGACAAAGGCCATGGTAGACATTTCAGAGACTGTACAAAATGCCACAGCTCTGGAGAAAAAGCTTCCAGGACTTTTTTCAGTCTGTGCTTCATGCCTCTGTAACATGCTAAGCCTTCCTTCCTGAATAATTTGAAGGGGGTGAGATATCAAGAAGAAAATGAAAATACATTACATTTATCTGCACACCAGTATCTTTAATTATGTAGCACTTGGTATTCATCCTTGCATGCCATCTTGCTAAAAATAGTTCTAGTTATCCCATCAAAACCCAGAAGTGGGGTCATGAAGCTTGGGGACCTAAGCACACAAAAAGATTAACCAATATGAACAATTCTTATACTACTCACTAATTTAAGTAGTATTTTACCCAACAAATAATTTCTTTGTCATGAATAATGAGTCAGTATGAAAAGTGAAAGGACCCCAGACTCTACCACTAAGGCTATTTATGGAACAGATATTATTCATCGGAACTAACAGTGATGGAATGGATCTTGGAGTGAATACTCGAAATAATGACTCTATTTCCCAGAAATTTATTCCCCAAAGAGTAGGAAGGACAAAAGATATTGTTGATTTTGATTTTATGTTTTAATGTTGTGCATTTTAACCATCTCTTCTCTGCCAGGTGAATCTCTGTCTTCTTCCTATGAAAGCTATGATATCATGCAGCAGCTATTATATAGTTGCTGTTACTTTTCACAAGATCCCAGCTGTTTCATTGTAAAAATAAAAAGATATTGGGTACCTGCCAATTAAATAAATGGAATTGCCATTTTCATTTATTGCAATAGCCAGTTTGACTTGTATTCATAATGGTTTTTGTTAATGTAGATAAAATGACAGCACTGGCAAGTGAGAGTAAGTGTTTTTATGAGCAGAATATGTGTGTTAAAATATTCAGTCTTTTCAACAGACTCACAGCTGTTTTGGTTTCAAAATGCAAGTTTTGAATGATTGGTAATGTACTGGTGTCTCCTACCTGTCCACAGACACCAGATCCCACACCCTGCTGCTCGTCTTCTGGGTTTTGGTGCATAATGATCAATAAGGGCTGGTTCCATGGGCATATTTTCCCACCTACTTTCTATTCCTGCTTTCCAGTTAAAATGTTGAATACAATTATAAACCCATTAAGCAGTGTTAAAATGCACTAATATCAGAGTGCTCTTTTTCAAAACTGGATCACTTTACAACAGAGCCACATCGCTCTTTAGTATACATCAGAAAGGCTTACAGAAAGCAGATATGATCAGCTACAGCATGTTTTAAAAATACTTCCTGTAGAGAATGAAATGCATCACTGTTTCTGTTACCTACATAAATTCTACCATAAGAAAAAGAAAGGTTAAAAATAGTTTGTAATTCCTTGCATTTAGTATCAAAGTGTGATGTTATCTCAAAGATACCATAGATGTCTTATTGCCAAACACAGAGACTCCTTGCATGGAGGTGCTTTTTTGGGACGGGGGATATATTTGGAGTGCAAGGCAAGGAAGTTTGTGAAGGGGCCAGTGGGTCTTGAAGCAGGAAGGAGGGCTCAAACATGGCTTTGTGCAGTGCTCAGTCATGTCCTTAATGCCCAGATTAAGGACGGCATTTAAGGAAATGTCAATACTCACCGGGAAAGGGTGCAGAGACTTCCAAAACCAAAAGCCCTTTTAACAGAGCATCCCAAAACTGAGTCACCCAGTATCTCCTGTTACCTTTGAATACATATGCCCTGGAGGAAGATAAGTATGAATAGCACCAAGGAGTGGGGAAAGAGACTTGTGTGAACACCCTCCTCCCTAAGCGGATGCTGACAGGGAGGGAGGGTGCCTCACCTGGGCTCTGGGGTGCTTTGCTGGGCACACGCCAAGCCCTTCTCCTGAGGAACTGACCACAATGAGATGAGCTAAAATGAACTCTGTCTGAACTGGCTATTTAAAGTCTGAATTAGGCTTTCCCCAAGGGGCTGTAGTGTGCTTCTGAACAATAGTGAGAGCAACAGCTAGGCTTAAAATGCTGAGCCACAACCAGAAAACTCAGCTTCTTATTAATTAGAAACATACCCCTTCAGCAAAACTACAGGCAGAAGCAAGAAGCAAACACAAAAGAGTAAAACTACAAAGCAAAGCAGAGAGTAATCATTTAATGCACTTTATATTGTTCTGTTTGCCCCCTTATGAAATGTTTATACCGATTCCTTGCACTAATTTCCAAATATCCTTGGATGCACATTGTTTCAGAGCACGTCATGCCATGCAGAGCAAAGATGGTTACCACCATTCCACAGGTGGAGAACTGAGGCAGGAGAAGCCCGTGATCAAAACAAGAACGAATCCTCTGGAGTGTCTCCAAAAAGTGCCTTAAACGCTGATTGGTTTTCCTACGCTTCATGACTATCACTGGTAGTAATAAAATAAATCCTACCTGAGTACTGAATTGTTTCAAGATCACAGAATGTGGGTGAATTCTGTGAATAACAATTCTGTGAATAACAAATAAAGGATTTGTATTTGCCTTCTCACTTCTATAGCCCTTAAAATGCATTCTCTTTCCTTTTTCAATTTTTTTCTATGTAATTCTGAAAATGAGGTATATATACAAAGCATATAATATATTTTATATCTAATATATATCATACATACTTAATGAAATATTGTATTCTTATGCAAGATTGCAATTCAAGCCACTGGAGATTAAAATAATTTAATTGCACATCTATATATAAATAGTATAAGTAGAAAGGAATTAATTTTTATCTATTTCTCTGTGTATTTATGAATTCATGCATGTGTATATATGACCTCGTAAAAAAGAAATCTGTAAAAGTTAGCAGCAGTCTTTTGGATGTAGGTGAATAAAATGACATTTGAGGTAATTACAGAAATAAATGCCAACTAATCAGCTACTCATCACAAAAATAATTTTGCATTAATGTAAAGATAATGTAAAAAAGTAGGAAAAAACTTAAAGCTAATAAAAAAACCCAGAAAAGTTGTTTCCAGTTGATAAAACCCACCCTCTCTGTCCGTCCCTCCACCTCTCTCTGCAAATAGTCCATTGCCACCCCTTGTGCCATGCCCTTGGAGTGCCCTTGGCACCCAGCTCCCTGGGCAGGACAGCCATCGCCCGCTGCCCCTGGCCCCTCTCCCAAGGCCGTGGGGCTCTGCAGGTTGCCCCTTGCAGACCGAGGCAGGCAGAAGGCATTAGGAGGACCAGAAAGGGCTTCAGATCCACCTTCTTTGCTCTCCAGATCCTCTGACCAAGCCTTCTACAAGAGACCCTTACTTCAAACAGATTTAAATAGCCGCTTTCCAGGTGTCTCCCAGCTGGCTGGTAACCCAATATCCTAAGGGTTCATGTACCTATTTTTCTTAAATTTCCTCAGCTTCCCTTTCCTCTGCATCAACATCTGGCATCGACCTAACCACAAGCTTGAATACCTCTTCAGCTGTGTTCAGGCCTATTTTTCATTAGCAGTCAGGGTTTTTTTTTTTGAAATCACAGTCACTGTAAGCATAGTTGCATAGCATTCAAATCTCATAGGCCTTGCTGAAGGCAGGATTTTATTACCCCTTCTACATGATTAAGGTTGCTTATGTCATTCATAGATCACCAACCCCACCCAAAAAAAAAAAAAAAAAACCACAACAAAAACCCAAACAAACAAAACTCTGCATCCCCATTAATTTCAGTAGACTTAAACTAGGATAAACATAGCGACTTCTCAGAGAAGTGCACTAATTTCAAAGTACTGTGAGTAGTGAATAGATTAGGCACAAATGCCATCCGTAAGTGGTAACCTAACTGCAGTTTCTTTTCTTCTATTTCAGCATCACTTTGACAGTGAGACTTTTGTAACTAGTGCAATCATTTCTGACAGCAGGTGATAGAAATATATTCTTGCAAATACTTAGCTTTATTTTTTTTTAAGGGAATTTGACAGGTTGCAGACTACGGACAGTTGGTTTAACAACAGCGTTCAAAAGGCTGTGGTGATGCACACACCATCTGTGGGAGAAGGATATAAAGGGGAAAAATATCCTGATGGTTTGTAGTAACAAATCTGGACTCCGTTCTAATGGTACGAGCTAGGGGCAAAGCATGTCTGTTAGTTCTACCTCAGTTACCCAGATGTTAAAACATATTTGTCCTCTTCAGGGAGGTTAAGACACATCCACTTTTGGATAGGAAGCATACAGTGGCTGTCTCAGAATTAAATAGAAGTGTATTAACATAGACACAGCATGACTTCATTAGTGTAAATTGGTAAAACAAATGCTTTTGCCAAGATTTTTAGAAGTGATTAATGGTTCTGGATGACTTCTAAGTGCCTTGCTTTAAATCCTTTTAGAAGGACTGATTTTCTAAAGGTGAGAGCTCAGTGTGAGAATAATTCCCTTTTAACATATCTAAAACCAAGCACTGTGCTTGAGCTGAGTTTTCCCGTGCCACTACCTGGGAAAATACTGATCTTAATGTTGGTTGTTCCTGAAAAGTATTAATACAAATGTTTGCTGTTATTTGGTTACACAGATTCAGACTTACCACATTCAAACAAGAAATAACTCAAGTTTTCTAATTTATTTGAAGATCATAAAAGCAATTAATATCAGGTTACCATCAATAAAATCCAGTGATGCTTTCAAGGTATATTTTAGGGCTGCTGATCTTACGTGTGAAAGTCAGACATTTATTTCTTTTCTATGAATTGAAAAGTCTGTTTCTGCTCTCCTTTGAAGTCAACGGGAGTTTCATCCCTGTCTTCAAGGACAGGCAAATTAGAGCCCAAATTTGCATCTGCAACTATGTACAGTAGGGTGTTCAAGTGGCATACAACTTGTCACCACAATTATAGTAATTTTAATCAACCTCATTTGCTGTTTGCTTCACTGAGATTTCCAGGAGAATTTGCTCAACTGCACTTCAGTGTTCATATCTCCCTAACCTTTCTGTTTTACAAGTCATGCTTTTATCCTGTCATTCCTGCTGCAGCTGAACCGGAGCATTTTAATAAACCTCTTGTTACCCCCATCTTCTATCCATATGTCATTGACTTAAGCAGAGCAGTTTGTCAGGTTAATATTTTATACATTTTGTATTTAGACTATTACTTAGCTGATCCATAACAGGGGATTATAGTCAGGGGTAGGAATATTGAGTGGCTTTTTTTTTTTTTTTTTTTTTTTTTCCCACGTGCCTGTCTCCAAGACAACTAGATGGCTGTATTTAAAAGAGCACAAAGACCAGAACAAGTAGCTCATCCAAGTCTTTTAGCAAGTGAATGCTCTGTGGTTTTGCATTTTCAGGCAGGCCTTTCACTCTATTCCCCTGACATCTTTTACCTCGGGCTCCGATGGGTGGGAACTCCAACTGGTAGCCCAGCTGATAATTGCAGCTATTAAGCTGCTGCTAGCGTAACTCCAGTTCCCTTTTGTTTCTGGTTTGATCTAGTCTAGCTGAAGAGTTTCACTACTGATAGTCAGATTTAAAAACTGCAATGATATTCTTCCTTTTTCCCCTTTGACTCAGGGCTGGTGATTATTAGGTACATCCTCTCTCCAGTGCAGCGTGCTTGCAGTGATTTTGCAAAGCACAGGCTAATTCGCATTTTCCTCTTGGCTTTAAAAAAAAAAAATATAAATAAAATAATACTTTAAAAGAATAAATACATAACATGTGGCCATAACAAAAGATCCCTGGCAACCATAAATTAGCAATAGAAAATGCCCGGCAGCCCTGCAGGCAGTCCTCATGCTGTAGCCTCAGACAGATCACTAGCAGCTAGGCAGAGATTGCAGCTCACTTTTAACAAACCATGATCCAGCATTAATCTGAACCGGCTTCTGAAGTTCAGCTCAGCACCCCCCGGATTTCCTCTCTCTCTTTGGTTCCTTCAGGAATAACCGCCATGAAATGGAAATGCAATGTTCCAGTGGTCAAGCTTCATTGCTCCCATGTATGTTTTTTGGCCTGATAATTACGTTAGGGATGTAAAATATGTAACATGAGGTTCCTGTGAGAATTTGCCTCTGAGCAAAGTGCTATCACATGTCGTGGAGTTTTCAAAGTGTGTGCGATGTAAAACCCCAAACGTGTCCAAACAACATATTTAGATGGGCACTGTAAGAAAGATTGTGCTGTTCAGCTTTAGGTGAAGTTCACTGCAGCTCCTGCAGGTAGCTGGCTGTAATGCCTGAGTACTGCCAGTTTTTATTAAGACTGTTTCATTCCTTTGAACATGAGAGGCACAAACTTTTATGATTCAGATAACCTTTCAGAGGTTTCATATTCCAGAATGACAATATCTTTGTATGGACTCAAAATACCTAGCAAGCTGTTTCCATCCTCTCCCTAAAATGATTTATCTTGCTTCATTTCAAACAACAGCTTCTGTATTTAACCCTCCTTGTGAGCTCTGTGTTACCAAATTCCTCAAAGGGGAGCAGAGTACTCCAGTCAAAATTCAAAGAAGATTTAATGTGCTGGCACTTCTGAAATTTCACACCCACTTCTTATCAGTTAATCTAGCTGTGAAGGTAAACTTCTGCTGTCGGATCTACATTGCAGGCACCTTACCAGGATGAATCTTGACTGTAAATATTCCTATAAAAGGGATTGTTGTCTTAATGCGATTTGCAGGGAAAGTGGAGTAGTGCCAATCCTCAGTCCAGAGTTTTGGTGCAGTACACTGAGAGCCTGAGCCCTTTGTAAGGCTCAGCCGATGTTCTTCAGAAAGTTTTAGAAAGCTAAAATCCATTAATTAAATTGTCACTAAAATGAATTAATAAATGTAAATGTATGAAAAATGTCTCCTAGCAGCCATTCTCCCAAGCTTGTCTTTCATTTTCACAGCTAACATGAGCAGATATAAATCAGCAGTGTTTAAGTACACTATCAGACATAAAATGATTTTGGGAAGTTAAGATGAGACAATGAAGTTTTCCCATCAAAATCTGGTTTTGACAGAAAATATATTTTGTAGATAAGGTATCTTCCTTCCTGTTTTCCATAGAAGGTATTGCTTTTTCTCACCTATTTCCAGTAAAATCTGCATATCAAAAAGGTGTTCCTTCAAACAAAATTATCAATCTCACTTTAAAGGGGAAAGGATCCTGGGAACAACAAACAAACATTAAAAAACCTGAAAATTCCTCCCATTTCTCTGACATCACTCTGGTTTGGAATTAGCATATTCCTAACCTTTAGGCTGATTCATTAGAAAATAAATACACAAAAGCAGGCCATTTCTTCCCATTTCTACCAGCTGCTGTGTCAGACTCTTGTCCGAAGGAGTGTGGTTCTCTCTTGGTTCAGCAGGAAATAGGAAAGCTGAAACCAAATAGAAAATAACCTGAGGCAGTGAAAAAGGAGATAAAACTGATGCAGAAAATAAATATATATAAAAAAATAAAATTAAAAGACAGGAAAAGATTGTGCCTCCCTTTTATGTCTTCAATCAAGTTATAGGAAATGGGGGGGGGGGGGGTGAGTAAAATAAAGGAGATGAAGGGAAATAATGGGGGAGTCCTTAGTGAAGCTGTCTCAACGACTCCCAGTGTACGTGATGGATGGGGCTAAGCTCAGCAGTTCAGATTCAGGATGGGGCAGGAGATGGGCTGTTCCTCAAAGTGTTACAGTCCTTCATCGATGTTCTTGGGCACAGACAGAAAATGAAAATTCCGAGGTGCAGCGTCATCCAGCCTCATTCACTTTTCCATCTAGTGGAAGATGAGAAAGCTGGGAGATCTCTTCCCTGCACCACTGCTGCTCACATTTTGACCCTGGTGATGACCTATGGAGCTGCCTGAAATTGCCATGGATCACAACAATTACAAGCATGAGTCTTGCAGTAAAAGAGAACTCTGCACTGCTCATTATTTTTCCAAGTTCTAAGTATTTGTAAGGATGTGGCCTTCATCATCTACACAAGGGAATACTCTAGAGCCTTTTCCCTCATTTATGTGGAACTCTGAATAGACATGTCATTAAAGCTTGGCCCAATTTAAGTAAATGGCCAAAAATTCTCTTGGATTTTAGAACAGTTGGGATTAAAAGATGTACACATGCACCCTTTTTTTCCTCCCATATCAGCAGTAAGAAAATATTTTTGGTACCAGCCACTGCAATTTTATTACCCTGTTCTCCTTTTTCTCACTTTTACAAAGAGGTTGAAGGATTATTTTGTTTGCTACAAGGTTTTACAGCTGGGATCAAGCTGTGTATGGGAAAATTCAGATTGGATACTAAGTAAAACTTCCTGAAAGCAGAAGCTATTAGGCTGTGTAATATTATCCCAAGGGAAATGGAACAGCTCCATCAGCTGTGACATTTAAAACTAGACTGGACAATGCACTAATAAATATTCTGTGGGGACAATTCTGTATTGTCATGGGGGTGGATGAGGGGATCTACAAGGTTTTTTCAACATCTGATGTCTCCAATTATGTGAAGCAGAAAAATGTTACGCAGTTTAAGAAGCTCAGAACTAGAACAGCACTGAGAAACACAAAACACCACTGTATTGTAGGATGAGTCTTCAATGGTCTAAGTTGGTTTATATTTCTGGGGCCCTGATCTCCAAATTCATTGTGGACAAAGATATGTTTTCTCATTTCACAAACTTGCATCACTGAAATAGTCAATACAGGCCAAAAAGGTCTTTAGTGACATTTGCACTGCTCCCCTTTTCCTAGCTAGAATCTGCTCACATTGACTGATGGAGCTTAAATTCTGCTATTCGTATAATACTGTGACTCATCACATTATTTTATATTAATTTATATTTCATGTGTTTAAATTTTCCCGTTGTGATATTACGTAATCATTACAGGGAGGCACACACTAAGCCCCCAAGTTTTAAGTGCCAGGAGTCCCTTAAACAAAGTCATTCTCATTAGTTATGATGTGATACATTTAATTGTTACAGTTTAACTTCAGCTTGAAAAAACTGTTTTGCTCCATGATCACTTTGTGCAGCAACTTCTGCAACTGTGACAGCTGACAGCCTGGGAAGTCTGCAACCAATGCACTGCCTGCCTTAGAGCTACCAGCCCTAACTATTTGTCAGCAAATTCATCCTACCCCAGTGACCTGCTGGTCAGAGCAGTACTGAGGCACATCGCTCTGAATGACAAATGAGGAGGAACAACAAGGGCAGAGATGGAGCCAGTGGGTACACACCAAAAAAGCCCTGCTCATTTATCATGAGATCTGCTAGTCAACTCCTCTGCGATGTATATGAAGAAATGTGACTGTGAGCTCATTTCAGTGATCAAAATTCAGTAGCATCTTGAAATGGGAATGAAGTTTCCTCTAAAATAATAAATTATGCCAAATTTGCAATTCCTGTATTCAGTGCATTCACACCTATGGAAAACACAAATGCAAAGAAATGTCTGTTTCTGTAGAGAAAATTAAATATCTTAACTGTTTTTAGAAGAATTGGAAACGGAAAAAAACACAGTAGTTTCTCTGTACGTTAGTTTCTGTCTTAAATCCCCCAGTTTTAGGATTTTCAGGTAGGCCTGTTTTAGTCATCCTTTAATACAGAAAAGTGTTTTATTCTAGTCCCTGTATAGGTGTAATAAATCTGAACTGTAAGGAAGAGAGACTGAGAGATTGATTGATTGATTTTGCTGTATTTATCAAAACAGTCAATCTGGTACTGCAAGCACAGAGCATTAATCATATAAAAGTGGCACAACCACAGCCTTGCCAGATCTGAACAGGCTGAAGCAGGGACAGCACTATTCCCAGTCCTTCCAGTATAACGAATGTAACTCTGGAAAACTTGATCCTTGCTCTTTGCTAGGGATGTGCCTTCTGTGCCTTGGAACTAATTGCTCACCAGTATTAAGAAGTGTCCCAAAATACAGGATCACGTTACAAGCTTGATGGCAGGGCATCTTTCCTTCCTAAACCATTTTTTAGAGAGGTCTACTTGGACTTGAAATGTGCTGAGTTGCATGTTAAATGGAATGGAGGCTGCTGAGGTCAAACCCAGACTTCTGGGAAGTCAAGTTCTCCAACAGCAGATCTAGATATGTATGAAGGACTGGATCTCACCACCACATCAGCTTCCCTTCTTCCTTTTGTCAGAAAGGCTATTCCACATTCTTCCTATGTTTCTCCAGAAAAATATGTAAAAGCTTCTGATCACCCACAAAGCGCTCTACTGGAATGCAGCAAAAAAGCATTCCAGCCTTTAGGACCATAACTGAAGAATGTCCCTCATTTAAACTAAGGGATGTGACTTCAGGGGTATTGGTGACTATACTAGCAATGAAATTATTGCACAGAAATGAATTAATCTTTCGGATAGTCAGGACTGTATACAGCACACCAAAACTGTCACTTAAACTCTACCCAAAAATCGTCTTGATGGCAGTACATGTCATGGAGCAGAGCTAAAACATATTGTTCCTGTACAATATTGTAAGAAAGGAACCTTATCCAACAAGAAATGCCATTCTCAAATGTTCTTACACTAAGCACCAGGGTAGCATATTATAGTAGCCCATATCTGAGGCAACAAAAACATGTTACGAGCTCCACATCTTACAGGACAAGCTCCAGCTTTCATAAAGTAACACATAATTAAAAGAAACAAACTTGTCAACATTTGCTACCTGAATATCCATGAAGCTGATAAAGGAGGTGGACAGACTGTATTTTTCTTACAAGGAAACTTAACTGTAGTTGCACTCTTACCTATTTGGAAAAAATATGTCGCTTCATATTCGAGTTCAGCTGTTCAGTGTAACTGGTGGCGGTAGCAGTAATGTAGCAGGAACTGAATAATAATAATGCGCAGGGAAAAAGAAATTAATCTTATCCAGAATTAGGTGGAGACAGAGAAATGGAACTAGATGGAGAGCTTTTTGAAAGAATATGTAATTAATTATCCAATAATATTTCTCACTATTTTACAGTACAAATAGCTGAAAAGGTTTATATTACCATACCATCAGTGCTAATAAGCTTGTAAACTTGAGCGCTGTAAAACATGGATTTGAATACATTAAATTCTACTTACATGTTTGACAGGATGCTAAAATCTGGCTGTACTAAATCTTGTTATGAATTCACACATTACTGTCGGTCAGAAAACCCTGACACTAGCCTCCATTGCTAATTGTAATGGATATGGGTTATTTTAATAATAAAATGTTCATGCTCATTATTTTTCAGAGATGGTGTGTGGGAAACAATTCCAAGTCTAAATACATGGCAACAAACAAATACATTTGCATTGGGAAAATACAACAACCCTGAAGGCTGAAGGAAACACTTTCAGATGCATTTGAAAGAAATGGTATGCATAACTTCCACAACTGTAAATGTGAACTGAAATGTAAAAGATCAAAGATTTTAGTGCTGTGTATTGCACACAGCTACACTGAACTTTTCATCTAGTAGCTGAATGACAATAAACCTGTTTTGAAGTCAGGTGTTCTTCCTAGAGCTTTTAAGCCAAAAGTTGCACAGAGCCAAAGGCTCACCTGAAAGTTGCAGTATCAAGTTAAGCTTTCAAGGCTTCTTTCCCAAAGAGGGAAGCAAAGCAGAGAATATTGTTATAGCCCTGTTTGTTTACAAGATACAGGAGTTAAAAGATCAGGACTTAAAAACAAAACTACATACTTCTCAGTTCTCACGGTAAAACGGAGAATCCTGGAAAATGTTACACATGTGCCTGAGGATTTTCATTCCACAGCATTTGGGGCTTACGTCGTAAATGCTGTTTCACTAACGCTGTCACCTTTCTGGTGACTGCTTTGGACTGCAGCTAGTGCAACAGATATTAGCACTTCGTAGTGGAAACAGCAAACATTGATTATGGAGGGCTTAAGGAAAAGAAGCAAGGAAAGACACAATCGTAGTAGACTTGTGATTCTGCAGTCTTGAGAAATCATCTAGCCAATTCACCTGTCCCATGGCAAGATGTCACTCTCATGTCACTCCTAGCCTACGCCCACCTCATACATTCTTAAAAACCTTTCTGGGTGCATATTCTTCAATATTTCCAGCCTATTACTTTTAATGCTGCACTCTTCCTAGAAAGTTTTTCCAGATGCCTAACTTATATCCTTTTTCTTGTGTTTGCCAAGGACAAAAATAATTTTTTTTTCTCTTTCTTTTCACAGCAACCTATTACATATTTGAAAATTGTTGGCAGGTCTTTTTCAGATTAAGCAATCCCATTCATTTCAGGAAACAGTTGTATGTCATGCAACATAGTCATAACTCTCATAACTTCTGCTGCTCCCCCCTGAGCGAGCTCTCTGTGATCGGTACCCGTATTCTTGTGGTCCCATGGCCAAAACTGAATAGTTGCTTGGTTGAAGCCTTAGCAGTTTGGCAGAGAGTACCAAGAGGATTTCATCTGTCTTACAGACTATGTGTGGTTCTGTTTATATGTTCTAGTATAACACTAGCTTTGTTCACAACATCTTGATGTTAAAAGTTTCCTGGCTCATTGTCCTAGTCTTTCCCTGGCATATAATAGCTGAAGTATTTGTTACCCCATGTTTTACCTCAGGTAAGAAAGATTTATTATGTTTTGCATGGTGTTCTGCTGGAAAGCTCTCCAAGTTGCCATGAGTTCAGAGACCAAATGACATTACTGACACAGTAGCTGACCCCATCCATATTACATTTGTTTGCACTTGTTCCCACACTGCGAAACTATGACCACTGTATAATAATAAATGATTAATGATAAACTCAGCAGACTAGAATAGCTGTTGCAGTAATATTCTTTAATAATATGGATAATTTCTAGTTGTGCAAATAACTTCTGATAGTTCTGAAAATTTTCAATAATAATTACTATTCAGAAATATGTGGTGATGACTTAGAACAAACAATTTGCAGATTATGAATTGCCTTAAATTCAGGGGGTTTTTTTGTTCATTTACATCTCAGGTAAATGGCTCATTTGCTTGCCAGTTGCCTCAAGGCAGCATTTAAACATTTTTCCTCATATCTGACTGATCTGAGGATGGCCTGGCATCCTCACTGCAAACCTTGGAAGATGAGTGTGAGGGAACAGCCTGGGGAAATCCCACAGTCCCTATTCCCACTGCCTTCACCAGAGGATGGAGATCCCTTCAGTGGCCTTGAAAGCAGCTGGAAGACATGGCCACACAGAACATCAGACACACACCAGTCCCCCCAGAGGAGAATAGGGCTATTGCCATGCTGTACTTCTACCCACCAGACTTGCCCCTGGCAGTGCCTCTTGCCTCCTGCCATGAAACAGAAGACCTGGGAGCAGACACAGCACTTTCCCAGCACACAGTCACAGCAAGTGTGTGGCCTCAGCTATTGCAGTCCCTGCATCAGCCATCTCTGGAGAGTGGGATGACCAAGTATCTGGACTACACAAAGCATCCTGCATGGGAAGGAAGGGTGGAGGAAAGTCAGTACCTCATGGCAAGTGCTTAGCACGTCTATCAGCCACTGCCACTCTCCTGAACTTGAGTGGGCATTGAAGTACTGTGGGGCTTGGTACTTGTATCACATTTCTTCCTCCTTATTTCTTTAATTTAATCCTTCAGAGGTGTACAGTCTCCAGTTTTAATCACATGCATTTGTTTATACTTCTTAAATAGATAACGAAGCACTTAAAATAGAGGGATTGCAAATAAAGAGTAACAAGTACTGTGCATGAGCAACATGATATCCCAAAAGTTAATAAACGAAACTAACTTTCCCAATATACTTCATTATAAATATAGGAAATTGGGCATTTCAAGCAGGGATTTTCACACTGAACATTTTCTGTTAGGAAATGCGTACTTTTACTCAAGATGATAAGTAAGCAGTTTAATTTAAACTGAAATAATAATAATAAAAAAACAAAGCCAAAAGTTCCTGTTAGAATCTGGACCTGATTTACCTCAGTGGATAATACCATCACGAGAAAAAATACCCTTTTTATTCATCTGACAGACAGAAAAAAATAAATGACACTACAGGTTATAAAAATCACATTAATATTTTTTTTCAAGATGTGATCTCTGCTACACTTCATGAATGAGCTCTGAAAGACTGATAGATTATGACTGATCAGATTTGCCAAACCTGGAGATTTTCAGCGAAGGCTAAGTTTTAATACTCTAAGGTTTTTATATTTGTATGCATTTCATCACAATAAAAGCAGATCAATGGATCAAAGCCCTTGCTGCTGAAGCTCCTACATCTGCACCACATGTGGTCCAGGGGTTTTGCTTTGGACTAAATTTAGTCTAGACTGAATATCACCACTACACATATGGTTTGAAGCTGTCCAAAGGCCCAGTCACTATTTTGGACCTTTATGACCCATCAGAGGTTGGAGCAGGCTTGGTGCATGCCTCCAGCAGAGCTTCTTGTCTCCTTTCCTTCTACATGGGCTTGCCCTGGAAACAGAACCATGTGCACTACATGGAGCTGATCAGGGGTTTCACTTCAAAACCACACCACTCCATACCAGCTTGTTACTGGGGATGCAACCCAGTCAATTGAATCTGCAACTAGGCAATTTCAATGTGTTTATTTCCAATAATCTGAAAAAAGACACAGTAACAGCTAAATTTCCAAAGCACCTGCTTGTTCGCAAGGAATGTGTGCTGCTGAAACCTGGCTGTAAATTACGTTTCTAATTTTGCTGCTACTAAAGGCAAGGATCAGCTGGTCGAGAGTCTGAAAGCCCTGTGGTACACACTGAGGGGGAATCTTCCTGCCAGATTTACCCTGGAATTGTAAACTTTGGAAGACTGATCCAAGATTTCCAAATGTGGGAAGGGGACTGAAAATTATGCAAAAAGCAGAGGTTTCACGCTCCTGACCACATACGTGAGATTATAAACTCCCAGCTGCTCTAATACAACCTGGGCATTCCTGGGGGTCTAACCTTATTGCTAAAGATCCAGGAGCTACAGTCAAGTTGGATTTGGGGTTCATAAATTATTGAGTTTGCATCGGAAGCTGCCTCAAGGTCCTGGGTGTAGAGAGGATTTACCAGTGACCCAGTTGCATGTCCATGTCACAATACTACAGATCTCATAGCAAAGGAGTTCTTTGTGGGAAGGAAATGTGAAAAAGACCTTTCTCTACAGGCTCTAGAGCTTCAGAAGAATTGGGTTGAATGTAGGAGGTACCAATAAAGAGTATCAGGTTGCCGCTTTCTAACAAAACATACCGTTCTAATTTTTAATTTATTTTTTTTATTGTGATTCTTTATGTGCTTCTAGAAGTATAGTGTTAGTGAAAAAAATAATTAAACAAAAATCACAGCCAGGCTCTGCATTTAAAACTGTTATTTCAAATATTCCTAAAAGGACCTGAATTGTCTGTTCATACCATCCCTTTGCTACTTTAACTCCCCACCCGCATACAGTATGCCAAGCTATTCCTGTGTAGTGATGTGTGCCTGCCTGTGCACTGTATGCCTATATTAATACACAGGCACTTATATATAAGAAATGGCTGTGAGGGCTGCAGCCAGGGAAGGGAAGTTTCATGCCTCCACAGAGCTCTGCGGGGAGGGACTGCTGAAAATGGTGCAGAAGGTTCCCTCTGACAGTCAGGTTCAGGAACTGAAATTAGTAAACTGCCATTTATGTAGTAGCAAAATGAATTATGCAATCTGCTGTGTGGACTCAAAGTCTAATTTTAAAAGTCTAGCTTGCCTAAGAAGCCCCGTGTAAAATGTTTCTTAAATGGAAGGCAGTACTAAGTGTTACTGCACAGCTGGATATCTTGGGAGGTGTTGTCCGATACTACTCACAGTGGCTAATCTGTCCCATAAATTGTGGGTAACAGTTGAACAAGCATCTCTTTCCCTGTTTGATAAATAATTTGGAAAAAATGAGGGT
The DNA here is from genome assembly GCF_963210335.1 of Falco punctatus. Taxonomy (NCBI): domain Eukaryota; kingdom Metazoa; phylum Chordata; class Aves; order Falconiformes; family Falconidae; genus Falco; species Falco punctatus. The sequence continues at coordinate 26,726,660 of NC_137584.1, forward strand.
TTCTTTCTTATGCCACATCTATAATGCTTTTGCATGGACATCACTGGGCTCCCCAATGAGGTCAGTGCCTGTGGGTGCAGGAAGCTGCTGCAGCCCTGGGGCTACACCCAGCTGCCCTGCAAGGACGAAGGCTCTTGGCTGGACCCTGCAGGGCAACAGAGGAGGTAGAACCCTGTTCCATCCCAGGACCCTGCTCCATCCCTGTTCCCAGTGACCAGGACAGACATAGGGGCTCAGAGGTGTCGACCCATGGGCTGAGGGTGAGGTAGGTGAAGGGACAAAGCCTCTCCCTTCCTCTTTAGGTTTGACTTTGACAAGACACTACAGAGTGCACCTGAGCATCCCTTCTCACCAAAACTTCCACCTAGCTCAGCATTTCCCTGTAAGAGGCTCCACCTCAGTGCATCAGCGTTTTTCTGACACAAAAATATTTCTCTGAAAAATTTCTGACTGGCCAGTTACTAGCATGAGCATCAGTAATGATCCTCTCTAAACCTGTGGTGATTATCTTTGTGTGTATCTGCTAGAGATAGGGGTAATTTGTACATTGCATGGCAGTTTGTCCTCCAGACACTGAATCTATGAAGCAGGACTTCAGTGGTTAGCAGAGCACCCTAGCTCAAAATTAAGGAAAGGTTACTTGTTTTAATATGCCTCTGTGATGGAGGGGCATTTTCTGCCACCCTTACGTCGTAACTCAGGCTCTTGGCCTGGGGAAAGTGCTGGACAGGTCACTCACAAGCTCCTTCCCAGGTTAGAATCAGATTTTGCACTGTAAGAAAGAAATGAAAGCAAAGAATAAACAAAATACTGTACTTTGTCAGTTGGCTCTTTTTAACATGTAATGCCAATCTGAAATAACTAAAATAGTCATGAATCCACAGAATACAAATACATAGTCATTCCATCAGTCGATTATTTTTGAGTGCATATATGTGCATGTAAATAAACACTTAGATTATTCAGCTGAGTAGCAGGCTCTGACAGAATTTTGAAAATCTGAACTAAGAAAAGTCTGCTGCAGTAAAAGTCACCAGATGCATGTGTGAGGTGCCACAGTGGGATCAGGTTCAACCATCTCTAGTCTATTTGCTCATGAATAGCAGAAGAAGGAGATTTAAATCTTCATTGTTACTTCAGTAGAGTCTAATTAACTTCCCTGCTTCCTCCGAGAAAATCAACCACCCCCAGACAAACACACAAGGATAACATCACCCAATATCCTGATGAGCTTCGGGGATTTTCAATGATTTCAAAAGCGGGGTCGTTTCTCTCTTTCTCTGCTCTCATCCCACATCATATGTCTTAGGCAAACACCGCAGGAAAAAAACAAGCAGGATGACATTGAGATGTTTGCACGGCTTGCAATAGTGAGGCACAGAAGATAACTGTCAGAGATACACAATACTGCAGTGTCTGGTGAGTCACGTTAATTCTCTGTTCCTAAAGGTGAACGCTTTTTTCAGTGGTGTGCTGCTGGCTTTGCTAACAAATTCCTGACTTCATCGCTGGCTGCCACTCACTGCCTTGTCCCAGCATCTGCTGTGCCAATTGCAAGTGCATCTCCATTTGAAGTAAACCAAACTGGGAGCTCAAAATACTTCCCTGAAAGCCGGTTGGTTTGGCACGTTTAACTGTGCAACTCAACAAACAGGTCACACTCCTCAAATCTCTTTTCTTTCTAACCTACTTTTGGGCCAGAAAGTATTCACCTGAAAGTCAGTAGTGCATGAAAACATTCAAATCAGTCTTCTGCACAGGATTTATAGACTGTGTTTAGCATGGGGCCACTCACCAGAGAAATTGACTTCAGGCATTGCCACTGCAATTCTTTTTCCTGCTTTCCACAACTTCTTGTGCCCCAGCAAGACAAGCAATTTTTGACTTTTCAGCAAGGAAGGCCTCACATGTGGCCTTTACATTTTATTTTATTGCTGTTGAGGTCCTTGGCTGCCATAGAAAGGGTATGACTACGTTAACGAGCCTAATTTTTAAAATATCACAAGTTTCATATCCCAGACCTAAAAAATAATAATTCTGCTCATAGTGTAGTCTTAAACTTTACTATAGAAGCAGTTCTACAAGGAGAAAAGAGCTCAGAAAGTAGTTTGGTTTATGATGATTCACAAAGGTGAATCATCATAAGGTTGGGGTTTTTTTTTCAGATTTCACCTATTTAAATTATCTTGACCCCAGTACTCAAGCCTTTGCAGTTCCAGCAGGGTTTGACCATATGATGTTTCACTGTTACTCCCCTTTTACACTGCACAGCCATTATTAAAAACCAGAAGCAGTCAAATGTCCAGTCCAGTAAAGCCTTGCTTCAACACATTGGACATGCCCTGGTAGCTGGTTATTCTGGTATTCTTTGAAATATATGTTTTAAGTCCCATCACGTTAGGCAAGGCCTAAAAGCCATACATGGATACATCTTGGCTGCAAAATCAATTCTTATGACTATTGCACAAGACGTGGGCCTGGGTCAAAATGACTGCACGCTGTCAGCAGGAATTCAGCACGTTCAGAGTACATCTGGTGACCTCTGTTCACAGGAAACCTGTGCTGAGATTCCCACCCGTGGCAAAGCCTGTTCACTACGACTTCATCCCTCCTGCTATCCCGTTCCTGCTTTGACATCACAGATTTTTACCTGCTCGGTATTTCTGGTGTAATTGCACACATAGCAAAGCTGTAAGCTGGACAACAAGAGTGAGTTGCATTGAAACACAGTTATTTTCTAAATTTTTTTCCAAAGAGGGGTCATTTAAAAAATCCTATTCCAGCAAAGCCCCACAGACTGTTGCAAGAGAGCAACCGAGGAGCAGGCAAATTATGATGTGGGGGTGGGAAAAACAGATGGGGGAAGAATCTTGTCAGCCAGCTGCACCACCAAATTAAACAAAAAACTACACAAAGCTGTAGCCCCAGGCACTTTTCCACCTGAACTTTTCATTATGGTGGCCCTGAAGCAGCAGTCAGTGCCAACTCCCCAGCCAGGTGCTCCTAACAACATGTAGGAACACAAGCTGAGGTGCCTTGGGAATTTTCAGGCTGATCAGAAAGGTCCCAATAAGTTTCAGGCATCTCCAGGATTAGGTAATATCAGAGAGAAAGATTTTGGCTTTCTGTTACATTAACTGGAGATAGGTGCCTAAATTATGTGGGTGGAATGGGGGAGGCCTGGACCTTGTTTTTTCACCAGACTCTCACTGAAATCAGTATCAAACCTTTAAGTGTTATCTCTGGAGCAGGATTACACCTTCATTTTCATGGAAGGCCACATACCAGATGCAACACCCTCCTGATGCCAACACACTCTTGACTGTTTTAAAGATTCAGCTATAACTTCTAAAATTTCCTGGCAGCTTGGTCTGTTTTTTCTTTTGTTTTATTTTGTGATGGGTTTTGGTTTTGTTGGTATTATTGAGAGACATCATGCTATACTTTTCTAGCACAAACAGAACTTTTTGTGGACTGATACTTAAAAAAAACCAACTAAACTATCATATTGGATTTTTTTCCCCCTGCATTTTCCACAAGGCTTTTTGTGCATGTGTTTCTATTTGGCTTCAGATATTTCCTAATAAAATATTTTTTGGAAAGGGTTATTTCTGTTGAAGTACATACTGAAATATTGTGAGCACCAACACCCTCCCTTCCTACTGAAATCTACCTAAATATGGCCAATGGCTTTAATGGAAATCATTGATTTCCACTTCTGACTGTGAGTTGACCAGCTTTTCTCTGTAACTTAGTTTTTCCATGTAATAGCAAAGCCAAATGTGGCTTTGACATATCAGAAAAGCCTGGAGAATGGCTCTGAAGTGCCGCTCACTTTTTTTCCAGAAAAACAAGCCCCCAAACAAGCCTGTGTGCTCACAGCAGCCTCCACAGGGTTCTCTTGCTTGTGCATTTAATACCTCCCAATTTCTGCATTTCGGTCTGCTGGTGGGGTGGTCTCCCTGCAGAACTCTCCTCCTCCCCTACCTTCAAAGAATCAGTATTTCTTGTTAGTAGTGTTTCATCTATGTTTTGAATACTGGTCTTCCTAATCCTTACCCTCACTAGAGTCAAAGCACAGACGTGTCTGTAAAGATAAGAATTTCAAAACATGGGTTATGCAAACAGAACATTTTTGAAAGTCTAACTCAAGTGTTTCATGATTAAATGAGCTCTGAACTCTTTTGAGGACATGGGTAATTACATTGGTGGGTAAATGCTGAGTCCTTTTAAGAACTTAGAGAAAGACTGGCACAGAGGAAAAGAAACAAGATTTTCTATATGAACAAATTTATATTAGTTAATTCTGGTCTCTAGTTAGCAGTAGCCAGGAAAAGAAGAAGGGTAAAAACAACTGAAAAAGAGAAGACAAGATAGTCAGTAAATTATCAACCAGCTCATGAATGTGAACCCTGTGCAACAAATTGACTCACATTTTTCTTCATATCCTCAAATTTTCAAAGATCATGCCTTTATGAAGGAGTAACTTTGATAAGTAAAGACTAGCAGCTGCACATGTAATGAAAATCAGAAATAATTAATCATATCATTATTGCGTACCATGTATAATGCTTGATGCATTATTTATGCAGGTAGAGATAGATTTTTAAGGCCAGAGGTGTCATTATAATTATGTAGTTTGACCTCCTGCTTGACTCAGTCAATACAATTTCACCCAGTTACTCCTTTAGTACCAATGCCTGCTCAACTGCAGTCTGTCTTTCAGAGGATGCCCCAATCTGGATGGGAAATTTCCAAGTGATAGCCTGACTGCCTCATCCCAACAAAAATCTCTTCCAGTTTCAGAGAAATTTCAGATAAATCAAACAGAAATTGGTGTTGAAAAAATGCAATGGCATTGAAACTGAACACTACAGTTTTACCTTGAAAAACTTTAAAAAAGAACCCTAAATTCTTTTCTGCATATCATTTAGGAAAAAAGAAAACACAACAAAGCCAACCAACCATCAAACAAACCAGAATTTTTGCTTTTATGACTAAGTTTTTTCTTTGGAATTCTTTTTTTTGCTCAAAAGAAAATAAATATTTGAGAACTCTAGTTCTAGTGATTATTAATAGAAACACAGAATCACAGAACACTTTCTTTTGGTAGGGACCTCAGTAAGTCATCTACAACTCACTGGTGCAATTAAAGAAGAAAATTAACAAACAAACCCCTCGTCCCGTAGAATATTATTTTGTAACTGAAGCATTTCTTTTCATGTTTGTCTTCTAATGTGCCTCCAAATTAAGAAGGTCAAAGTGGTTGCGGGATTACCTATGGAAATATATGTCTGGAAACATTACATTAAAATGTGCACCCTTCAATGAGGTGGGTTATGGGAAATAATGGTAAATGGTCAGCTCAGTCTTTCTGTCTCATAGTTGAAGAAACAGGCTCTCCCAGAAGGCTATGCAGAACCACAGGTGATCCATGGCTTACAGAGAACCATGGCTGACTGTCATCGTAACACAGGTGCCTTAGCCTTTAGCCTTGGTTTTGATGGGATGAGTCTAATCTGCATCCATAACCTCTCTCCTGAAGCTGCAAGCATCTTGTCAGCTTGTGACCCAAGCTCAAGGTACAAATGAACAAATCCCATGAGAATTTTTGCATGAGGAAAATTTTCCCGATGGCCAGGGAATTCCATTTTAAAATTAAAAATTTTAAATTTTAAAGTCCGTTTTAAAAATTTCTTTCAAATTTCTGACCAGGCAACAGCTGAAACTTCTCTTGAACCATCTTAGATTTGAATGAGCAATTTAAAAGCAAAAGTTTCCCCCAAAGTGTTATGATTCTGCATGCATAGTGTTTAAGTTGGTAAGGTCAAACAATTAATGTTTTTCACAGGAGCAATGCAAGAAAGCTGAGACATCTGTCTTCAATTCGGTAAATTTATTACAAAAGATTATATCATTGAATGTATGAACAGTAGTATGGCTTTCCAGCTGCATTGTGGGTAGCTTCTTTTGGTTGGCAGTGACTATGAGAACATTTCCTTGAGTACTAAAAATGCTGTTAACTCTGTATTCACAGAACTATATATACATGTAATAATTTCTATCCAAGTATTCCTTAAAAACAAATGGTTAAGTCTTTTCTCTTTGAGACAAATATCTCTGCTTCAGTAAGGGATAAATGAGGCACGTTAGGGTTAACTGCAAAGGGTTAGCAGTGTCTCAAGAAGACAGAGGCAGGATTCTTCTGACCAAATATCGGAGATACAGTCACCTCTTGGTGGTGAGTCATCACCTCCCGATATAAGTATCTGAATTAAATCAAATTCATCAGTCAAAAAATACCTATTTCCTTCCATTGCTAAGATAACAAACTCAGGCACCTCCATTGTAGATATCAATGTTTAGTCAGATAAACGCCTCAGAAAAGACAGAATTTAAGTTTTCTGGATCCTTGAAAAATGCAATACTCACTGTGTCATTCTGCATTTGACAGTCAAACATTTCCTGATGGTTACTTACATGCTTTTAACAATTCAGCCAGGTCACTTCCAATCCCCCTGGCACTCCTCCCTTCTGTGCTTCCTATGCATACCATGTAGAAAGCTCTAAGGTTTTCATCTGTTTTCAACGTTTCAGCCGGCACCGCTTGAAATACTGTGTTTGCATTTTTTTTTTTCTTTCGTATTCCTTTAATGTGCTGTCTTCATGTATGACCTAGATGAGGAGCTGGGAGGCAGCACACTTACTTTCCTCTGCAGCTGCTCTTTGAGCAGCTCCACAATGAGATGCCAGTCATGTGCCAGCACACTGTAAACCCCAGCTTCTCCCCTCTGGCTGATGCTTCTGTCCTGCTACTGAGGTGACTCAAGGAACAAAAATGCCTGGCAAAAGCCTCAACCTCCAATATATCCCTGTGCATTAGTATAGAGAAAAAAAGCTCTAGAATGTTGCTTATGCATTTCAAATTATTTATTTTTCCATCCTTTGGTTTCTGATATACTGAATTTCATGATAAGATTGAAGTTTGCCTTTCAGAAACAGTGTGTGTATGTTATTTGCTGCATCTGAAAAGCAGGTGTTCTCAAGCCAATCTGAATATTTTGAGCAAATCCCTGCTTTGAAATGCAAATGATTTGCAAGGTCTGCATAGTTTGAGATAAAGCAGTTAACAATGAATTAATCCTTGCTTTATACAGTTCATTATCAAGACACTATGACCAGGGCAACAATGTATTTGGAACATAATAGGGTCTCGCCAAACAGGTAGAGACTCTTTATTCAAACTGAGCACTTACAGTGAGTCTTTTTTTTTTTTTTTTTTTTTGAGGACTGCATAAAGCAGCACAATAAGCCAGATATAATTTTTTGTGTTTGTCCCAAAACTTGGTGTGTAGGTACAGTCTAGTCTTATTCCAGACCAGTCTCCCAGAAGGTATTAAAATATTGTCATGTGGAGAGTTTCTAGTAAATTTAGTTCTAAATATGAAAAGGATGTATTTAAGGGGAGGTGATAGTTTTAAATTAAAAGGTGGTGCCAAAGCCATGCTATTTTCGTGATATATTATCCTGCTCTGAAATTCTGAGTTATTTACAATAAATACACAAGAAATAGTCTCTAAATCTGCTAAGGTTTTTCTTCTTTCATTTGACCAGGCAGTGTGTTTAGTTCAGGTTTAGTCTTCTGTGTTTAATGGGACCGTGCTGAGGTAGTAACTGCATTTGAGTTCTTATGGCAGTTGGTGTGAATGATGGGAGAAACAGGCCTGAAGTGCAAAACTAGTAATTCAGCATTGTAACAACACTGTGCAATCCTCCATCCAAACAAAAATTGTGCCTTATGATTTTTTGCCGTGCTGCTCTGTCTCTGCTGGGACTCAGTAATGAAAGGGACAGTGCTGTGTACCTTTAACACCCCTGTGCACAGAGGACACTGCACTGCTGTGGGGCAAAGCCTTATTCATAGAATTATTCAGGTTGGAAAAGACCTTTGAGATCATCAAGTCCAACCATTAACCCAGGACTGCCAAGTCCACTACTAAACCATGTCCCTAAGCATCACATCTGTGTGTTTTTCAAGCATTTCCAGGGATGGTGATTCCACCACCTCCCTGGGCAGCCTGTTCCAATGCTTCACCACCTTTTCAGTAAAGAATTTTTTCCTAATACGCAATCTAAACCTCCCCTGTGCCATTTGAGGCCGTTTCCTCTTTTCCTGCCACTAGTTACCTGGGAGAAGAGACCGACCCCCACCTGCCCACAGCCTCCTTTCAGGCAGCTGTAGAGAGCGGTAAGATACCCCCTGAGCCTCCTCCTCTCCAGGCTAAACCACCCCAGTTCCCTCAGCTGCTTGAGCAGATCTGGGAATAACTTGCTGAGCTTGAGTCTGTGGGCTGAGCTGTGATGTGGAAAAAAAGGAGGCCTGTATTTCTAGAGAACAGATTGCAGGTGACCCCTCCATAGTCCCACTCCCACTGGGGCTCTAGGCTTGATCTTCCTCCTCACCCTAAGCCTGTCCCAAACCTACCTGAAGTCTGGTCTGAGCCTTAGCCAGGGACCCCCACCCTGGCACAGCTGAAAAATATCTCAGGCAGGGGAGAAACCTGACTGCAGGCTACACCTTCCCTTGGCTGAAATTTAAAATAGAAATGCACCCGTTCTCCCATCCAGATATATCCAGGTATTTAACAGAGAACTAAGGCTAGATAAATAGGTGAGGGCAAAACTTTCTGAGCAGTTTGCAGGAAATGAAACTTTTTAAAACTTTTCTCTTTTTTAACAATAGATTCCTGTGATACCTCCCAATAACTCTGGCGTAACCCTGTGTGGCACCATCATAAGTGAGGTGTTTGTTCATTAGATTCTGTATTATATCCTAGAGCTGTTTAGTCTTAGCAATTCAGTGTTCAGATGCTACACAATTATTTGCTTGAACATAGCAGTTTTCTTCCCATTAAGGCAGGGGCGTTTTTCCTCAGTATGTTTTGATGACTTATATTCATGATCTCCACACTGCTGAAATGGAGGACTTCAGTTGTGCCTGTCTCTAATCACTGTAGTACATAATAACAGATGGCAGTATTCCTAAACTGCCTTATTCAACAAATGGTATGAGATCAGGCATCTCAATGATTTCATTATCCCAATTAATAACAATTATTATTATGAAGAATTAAGAACAAATCTTCAACATCACACAAAATAAACGTTTTGACCTACATTTTCGGGATTGCTAGCAATTCTGGTTGCCTCCATTTTTGAGTCTACAGAGAACAGATTGTAAAGACTCCTGAGTTTCAGACCAAACTTAGCAACATGTATTTGAAGATTAGGTTGCTTTAAGGGGTATTATGTTACTCTAGCAAAATTACTAGTTGCTTTTTAACAAATAGACTCTCATCATACAGCTTGGATATTGTTCAGTTTAGGTATTGGTGGTTTTTTACCTTATAGTTGCTAAAGATTAAATATAAAATGAAAAATTTGCATAATGTTTCAGAAGAGCAAACAGTCCTTTTGTCCATGCTTTTATGGTGATGTATCTGAACTAGTTATGGTTAAAGTGGAAGGACTCATTTCCCCATTGTCTCAAGACATAACCAAGCTGTGGTGGGAGAGGGAACACTTCCTCTCTGTGTGCTGAACTTTTCATTTTACTACAGTAATATACTGTATTGCTGACCAGAAGAGACTTTGGGGGTCCAAGGGTTATTGGACTGCAATCAATATTGGATTTGAGGTCTCCTTCCCAGCTACGAAACCAGGTTTCAATAAAAGTTGAGCTGAGACCAGGTCTTTCCTATGGCCTCTTTGGCTGGCAGAGCAATTATTCTAGTTTAAATTGCAAAGCAGTCTCCAATTCTAATATTGATATATTTTGTGAAAGACAGAGTTTGCACATTTTCTTTGTTCAGAATAACCTTTAAAATATGAAACAAAGGAATTACTTTAAAAATATTCCCATTCACGAGCCACTTCTCAAATCATTATCTTGCTGCCTGACAGCACTAATGAGACCCAACATTCAATTTTTTCAAGGTCTTGAAGACAGTGTTCTCATGTATCCCAGAAGGAAATAATCTCTTGTTTAAAAATTAATAAAGAAAAATTAACTTAACTTCTACAGGTTCTGTGTCAAAGTCCTTATCCAGCTTTCAAGAATTTCAAACCCAATCTTTTAAAATTTTATTTTAACATATTTTCAGCACTGATAGCAGAAGGAAAACAATTACATCAATGTAGGGAAAAAAAAGTGCTCAACAACACTTCAAAAACATTTTAAATTGAGGTTTCTATCAATATTTCTTAAAGATGTTTCATATCCATGTAGCGGGCTGAGACAGTTAAGAGCAGATGAAAGTGTGTTATAACTGGCTGTAAACAGCACTGTGTGATTAAAAAATCTTGAAGTCCATTGGCCATGCTGAATGTGAAGCTGGCTGTAAGGTGCTGGAAAATCTTCAGGCATAATTAATTTCCTGAAGGTTTACAATTAAAGCAGTCTACCAAACGAAGGAAGTCATGGTGCTGCCACGAATGTTGCATTACACGCTAGGAATCATTCATGTTGGTCTTCTTATATACACATATAAATAAAAGCAACAGGTCTACCTAAGTTATCAAATCTCAAATGAGTCATACATGAGTAGTTTCAGATACTGTCGGTTTTGAGTGGTTTCTTTCTTCCTTCATTTAATGAAGCCCTGAGTGTTAGCTCTTTGCTCCACAGGTAGCAGACCTATGGCACTCCTCACTGAAGAGTGATGCGGATGCAAGTAGCTTACAGTATTTCAAGAGGCAACTCAACAGGCACTTGGAAGAGAGATCCATTAAGGGTAACTAAGCAGGCAAACTACAATGAGGTCAAGACACTTCCTACATTAAACAGTAGTCAGAAGCTAGGAAAACATTAACAGGCAGATATATGTAGCCTCAGTCTTTATCTGATTCTTATTCTTGTTCTTGCTCTTGTTCTTACTCTTCCTCAGGCATGTTTGTAGTCATTATTATTTTGTTATAATTATTCTAATCTACAAGCTGTAACCGATCATTTTTGTTATGTTGTCTGCAAGCCTAGAAATACAATACATGGGTACCCATAAATAAAGACCATATTTATCTGACTTTTGGATTACTCCCTGCATTCTCTGAAAATCAGACACCTAGTACCTCCACTGCAGTTGATGTTAAAGAAAGTATTAGGATAAGAATACCTGGTCCTGTAAAATCCAGACAATGGGTGACATCACAGTCTTAATTATCCAAATATGAGATAGTTGGTTGTGTCCTCTCTCTGTCATGACAAATTCTTATGTAGTCCAACTCTGGTCTGAGACAAAGAGGTTCATATGGACTCACAGTGCCAAGACAAGAGTCTACTCTGCTTTCCAAGTAGCCGTGCCTTTTGATGCTTTGAACACACGGTAACAACCTGGCACCTCACAGGGTTCACATGCAAGATGATCCCTGGGGATAGCTGGGTACTTCTTCCATCATTACCTTCCTAGGCACAATGCCTTTGGCCACAAAACAACTAAGCCTTTAACTCTTTCTTTGTGTTCTGCAGGGTGCTCTTGACCAACATTTCTCTGCCCCTGCATTTAACAGCCTCTTCAAGTGCAGACAAGGTTCATGTGCTACATCCTGGGCTTGTTTACCCAGTGTTTTTAGGGATGACACTCATGAAGCTCCCTGTGGCTCCCCCAACAACACATCCACAGGAGCTCAGCAGGCATGATTGATCAACCTTGTGAGATTTATTGTGTTTATGGAAACATTAGAACATCTTTTCTGATTTCCTATACATTATAAGCTACTATGGATTACTTCTACACTTAAAAAAGGAAGAGGTAGTTGACTAATATACTTCTCTTGGCAGTTTATTTCAATGGTAATCAACCTGACTGCTGAAAGCCTCTGCCTAATTTTTCTGATTTTAATTTGCTTGACTTAAAATGTTCTATCATTGATTTTTGTTTTACCCTCCTTTCCCAGATGAAACTGCCTCTTAGGATTTATCATCTTCTTCCCATGAAGATCCGTGTGCAATGGAATCAACCCAGCACTGATCCTGGCAGAACTCTGATCTTATCAAAGATGATGATGGTTTGCCATAGACAGCTACCTTTTCAAATGTCAGCCAATTATGAATTCATTTACTGCATGCCTTCTTGACATAATTCAGTGCTATATTTCTTTTACCCCACGAAGTAAAAAATCCTGGCATAACTTTAAACACATTATGTCTACATAGGTTCTTTGTCAACCAAACTTGTAATCTCATCAAAAAGTTAATTCCTTTTTTTGTGACAAGACCTATTCTCCATTAGATCATGTTGGCTGGCATTAAATATATTCTGATCCTTCAATTCTTTATTAATTGAATTCCATACAACCCTTTCCATTATTCTGCTCTCACTGGTGCCACAGAACAGACTAGAAGTCACCTGAACTATCCTGCTAACTGTCTTTGATAAAATACTGATGGGGTTTTGTTACTTTTTATGAGAAACATTCTGGTACTTCTTCACTGAGACTCCTGCCAATTTTTCCTTCCATTTCAAGCTACTTAAACTTACTTTTTCTCTCCTAAGTGCTTGGTTGAAATCTGTTCAGCAATGCAAAGCAAAATGTAGTAAAAACACATTCTATCTGACATTGCATAAAAGCCACAAGAAATTGCAAACACTGCTTGACTTGCAAGGCAAAACACAAGGTGGCAAGGTTGACCCGTAATGCCAGCAAACACTAGGAAAACTCTTGGCAACACAGGCCTATTTTTTTTTTTTTACTTCATAATGAAATCCCCAAAGAGGTCAATTTGTGCTGTCTGGTTTCATCACAAATGCTTCACACAGCTCTATCATTAATTCTCTACATGTTCTTTCCATACTGCAAAGGATTTTCCAGGTTATGGACAGTGACCTCCATCAAATCTCCAATCCTAAACGTAGGAAATCCATTTAGGTTTGGTCTACATGAAGAAATTTGCCATCACAGTGACTTTATTCCAGAACAATTATTCTGTTTGTAATGCAGAGCAGAACAAAAATTATTTTTAGTCCAGAAGATTGTACTGTCCAAGAGCAGTAAGGGTGGGCTTCCCTGTGAGAGCAGAGGCGCCGGGAGCCTGGGAGGACAGCGAGCTCTGCTGGATAGGGTGTCACTGACTCAGGCCTCATCTCACAGCCCTCAAACAAGGTGAGCAGAATGGGACCATCGCAGTAACCCTGGTCAGCTGAGAGCCCTGTGGTGTCCAGGCAAATCTGTAGTGGCAGGACTGGTCCAAGATGAAGCTAGGAAGCCAAGACAGCAAGGCAAGGTCAAAACCAGCAAGGTACACAGCTAGGCACATCGTGCCTCCACCACTGCTCAGGGAAGGATCAAGGTGAGGGCTGAGCAGCTCCTGAGCCAAGGTGGAGCAGCTTCAGACAGAGCTCCTCATAGCCCTTTCTCACATGTAGCTTTTTCCAGTGTTACACAGCTCCATGGTATCAGAGCTGACCCTGCCGGAGGGGATGGGAGCACAGGGCCTCCTGGTGGGCTCAGCACCCTGGCAATTACTCCAACAGCCGTTGTGGGATATCTTGTTCTATGACAGATAGTTTCAATATCAAGACAAAGTCTTGTTTAGTAGCTAGCTGACATTCTTGTCATACTTTACTTCTGCCACTCTTTCAATGAAGATGTCTCAGTGGAGAAGATTCTTTAGCTCAGTGCCTGTAGTTGTCTAACGCACAAAGAATTTAATGTGCTGTGTCTGACTGGCTTGTGTAATGTGTGGCTCTGTCACTGGAATTCAGCCGGAACAAGGAACTCTGTACCAGAGTCCTGAGCATCTCACCTAATAGCTTGCTGTAACATATGTTACAAAAGGAAGTTTTGATTGGTATTGTGAAATTTCACTAAATTTTCTAAATCTATTTTCTTAAGCATTCTTAGAAGCTCTGTCTTTATGTGAAACAGGAAAAGAAATACTTAGCATGCTTACATCAACAGTTTAAAAAGTCCTTCTTTCCTTCTCACTGGAAGATTATAATTTCAGGAATTCTCTACTGGAAAAAAAAAAAAAAGTAATTTTGTAGCTCAAAAGGATTTCTTAGAGACATATCAGGGGTGTGTTCAAGCCATTGTGAGTGATCCAGTTGTCAGGATTTAACAAGTTACCACTTGTCATTTGAGCTACGATAATGGCTAATCTGCATGCTTCTCCTCCTTGCAAAAACAGTGAAACCAACGAGGAAGTTTATGCTAATAGATTTTATTTCACAAGTGCAGCAGGCACAAGGCAAGCAGCTCACATAGAACCATGTACTGTGGATGTCTGATAAGCAATAATTTGCCAATGTGTGGTAACTGAATTACTTGTAATTGTAAGTACATATGCTATTGTGTACATTTGATTTTATCAGTATATTGGAGTATTATACTAATTTCAGAATCAGTAAGGAGACTTTGAGACAACCTAATTATTCAAAAGCTTCTGAACATAAGGGTTCAAAAGTGCTTTGACATATTGCTCCTTCCAGATTCAGATTTTACTGTGGTTAAAGTTCTCATAAGCAGATGATTCACTAACTTAAGGTTCAGAGATATGTAGTGAAGTTCAGTGATCCCAAACTCGGGTAACTGCTTGAAGAAGTAGTGTTCTTTTGTGTCAAATATAAATATTTTTAAGCAGCACATTAGTTTACACTTCGTCAATTTCGGATTATCTGATTTGCTGGCAGTGACTTTCTAAGTGCTTTTAGAAAGAAAATACACTAACACCTACTGAAGTCCTTCAAAAAGGCTCTAAATGCATACGAATTTTCCATTTGCCTTTCCTAAGGTCCCATGGTTTTTTGCTTAAATAGACTAGATATAGGTTTGTTTGTTCACTTAGATACGTACCAAAACCTTGAAAATTGAGTGTATCAGGGTGAGAGGTTCTAAGCACCAAAGAATCAACATTGCAGCAGGCTGCTTTCATGGTTAATACAGGATACTTTAACAGCAGGCTATTCAGTGAAGACCAAAAATAGTTTCTGGAAAACAAATATTTTACAGTTGTTTGTAATGGGATGCTGAAGAGTCAATATCTCTGCCTCCTCATTCCATTGAGAATTCAGGTTCAGTCTGTCATGCTTAAAAACCGTAATACAATTTGTCATTCCTAAACAGTACCCACTTGCATCTGCCTTTTTTCCTTTTCTTTTTTTTTTTTTTTTTCCCTACTTGGAAACTCTAGAGCTTGTATAATACAATAATAATGTTCCTAATGATATTGTTCCTGGCTGTAATAGATAAGTGGTGAGCTAACCACTTTAAAACAGCTGTGTTGTATCACTGACACTGCCAAATCTGATTCTAAGAGCTTAAATACACGTCTCTTTTTTGCTGCATATATATATACATGCATATGTACATGTATGCATACATATATATACATACTCACAAACATATAAGTCAACGTATAGTAACTAAGATACCATACTCTGTATATCTTTATCTACATATACATTACAAGGGCTCACAAAATGGAAGGTATGTGTGGTGAACAGATATATTCCTTCTACACACACATAACTTGTAATACTGAAATAATGTTGATAAGATTATACCTCATTACCAATACAAACTCACAAATAAGTATTCACTTAAAGCATTCAACACCTCATCAGTTCTCTGTTTATCCTCTTTTCTTTATTTTCCCTTCAACTGCCAATAGCTCACATACCTATATTAGGCTTGATCACAAAAAGCCTCAAATATTTTGACTTTACAACTGTGAAAGACTGAAGGATAATATTTATTATTTTAATATTATTTCTCTTTTACTAATATAAGCCATGGGCAATTCTCATTTTTCAAAGATATGTGCCTCTTTTCCAGGGATGAGGAGAGTAGGAGCTAAATGATCTGTAGGAGCTAAATGGTCTGATTTTGCTTGACATGATTCTTCCACCAGAAAGAGTCTGTTAACAGCACCATCTTCAAATGTACAGCTAGATATAAAAGAGGACATCTCTGCAGAGCCACAGTTACACTGGTAAAAACTGTAACAAAGGTGTGGTTGCAACTGCATAACTCACGTCAAATAGTTTTCTTGTTTGGGCTTTGGGTTTTGTATGCTTCTTTTTTTAACTGTATAAGAATATATGGCTTCATAAATATGTCTATGTCAGAGGAGTAAAGCAAAAAGAAGTGTCAGCAAAATATTAAGACTTCATACAGCTGCCTGTTACATTGTTCACATAATACCAATCATAGTATCAAAGTATCTGGCTATTTTCTTGGGAGAGGAAAACTATATTCACATGAATATGAATTTTACACTTGTTTGAGACTTCCTGGAGTCTAACACAGCCTTGAAAATGTCCTGATTTCAGAAGACCTTGTGTTGTTTGGGAAAGAAATTAATACAGCTTCTCTCTCTCTTCCACTAACCAGCATATAGCACTAATTCAGCTAATAAACATCAAGCACTGATGCCTAAGCTTTGATGAATCTAATTTCTGTTATTTCTTCATAGAAGAAGAATGCTATTTTTAATTCCCTGACACAGATCATGTATTCTTTTTTCCCCCCCTTCTTCTGTATCACATAAATACGCTGATTTAGAACAGTGTGCATTATTTCAAGCAGTAATTTGTGGAAGCAACTCCATCCTATATTATTATCAAGACCCATGATTTCTAGTCATTATGCATATGCAGTGATTAAGTGTGCCTGTTGGGAGGAAAGCATAAGTTAGTATCCATGGAAAAAAAAGGTTGATGGGTCTTAATGGCATAACCTGGGTGTGCAATATGGTTCAGGTTAAGCAGGTAGACCTGCATATTCCCTTGTTGTTTAGATCTTGCTCTGATGAACAGAAACCATGAGTTAGCTGAGTTTTCTTATAAGTACTATGCTAGGTGGCAGACACACACATATACAAGCTAACGGAAAGCAGACTAGATCTAGTGGTCTAGCAATACTTCAAGGAAGATGAAGCTGTTACATCAGCCAACAGTTTTCATGTACAAAACGTTAAATACACACAGACATTGTAGGTTACTCAGGACTCCGGTGAAACATCCACTTGGGAGTCTGTATTATACTATGTGAGGGAATAAAGACCTTAAACAGGGATGTATATATATATATACATATATTTTTTTTTTTCAATAAACAAAACATTTCCTAAGCAAGTGACTTCTGGAGTGAATACTTTACCATAAATATCCTGCCTCTGAAATCTTCATTTTCCTCCTTGCATCAGCTCCCTCCCCCCCCAGCTCCCAAAACAGTCAGCAGCACAGGCTACAGCACATACCCAGCTGAACTTCTGCACTTCCTTTTAATAAGGACAGATATGCAGAGAACCAGAAACTGAGTAATCAGTTTACCCAGCTAAAGACAGGCACTCTTCTTGTCTGGGAAAAGCATGTTATTTGCTGAGGTAGATACGGTATGTCATCATTACTAACATTATTTCAGACAGAAATTTTTTACTTCCCTAGTGTTTCCATTTCTCCTATATTTCACATAGGAAGTCCTACATTTATTGTGTAAACATTATTCCCTACTTTGGAATATCTCTTACACATTGTGCTTATCAATATTTTAAAATTATGTAGTCTAACTTTAGTGTAAAGATCATCAATGATAAGTCACCTTGACTTGGAAGCAGCATTTTAAACAATTTTCTGAGCCCAATAATGGGAGCAGCAGGATAAATATACAAATATTTCACCACTTCCAGTAAGGATTTCATAATAGCCTCCTGTATGAATAAGTGATTAAGTCAATTTGAATTCATTAGCTGTATTTACGCTGTCTATTTCCTTAATATTGAAAGAAAAACACGTGGTATGGAAGTCTATCTTTACACCAAGAGTCAAGCCCCAGGCATTCCTTAGAGACTTTTTCTGGTATCTTGAGAAGACAGCACAGAAGGGTGTATCCGTGGCAGCAATTTGAAATTTGCACCCTCTGGCAGATCTCTTTCCATCCACCCACACTGGAATCATCATTTCCCAAAGTAGACATGCCATACTACAAAGTATGATAAAGACACAGCAGCAAGACCAACAGCAGGGGTGGGGGAAGATGAGAGAGAGAGAAAAAAAAAAAAACAAACCCACACAACATCCTTATCCTCTGCCATTCACCAACAGAAATGTTGTCTGGGAAATTAATTGCTCAAATGCCACAAATGTTCATCGCTTGGTATTAAGGTGTGGCCTGAGCTATTTCTTATAAAAAGAACAGCAGCACAGTCTGCTCTTAGATAAGCTCATGAATATTCCATACTGGGAGGAAGTTTGGGCTTGGTTTTCTCTTGGTTTATATTGAGAAAGGCCAAGCTTCAGAAGCAGGAAATTACACATAAGGGTACTATTTTTCTGTTTCAACATCCTGCCCAAGAGTGAAAAGTCAAACTTTGTCTGAGTTTCTGGAGCTTAGTTCACCACCCCTTGAAAGGATGACATTATTGTCTTTGCACACCGTAACATGGACAAAGTTTGAGATGCCCAGATGGAGAATGCTGGAGAACTGAGAAGGTTTTTTTATGAAATTCCAGTGGCAGCTTACCGCTGTAAAAATAAAAAAGAGCTCAAATTTTCAGAACTGAAAGTTGTCTACCATTCTATCTTAATATTCATTTACTCTCCTTTACACTTTAAGTGTGGTTGAAGATTGTCTCAAGTAACCTATTTTCTCTCCATGATACAAAAGTGGCAGTTTCCCCCACAAGCTAAAAAAACTTATGTGGCTGGAAACATATCCTCCACAGCTGGTTATTGAACAGGTATATAAGAGCGATACTGAGGTTTTATCTGCAAAATGGTAGCTACAGTATCTCCTCACATGGAAAGGCCTGAGTTCATGGTGTTTTTACCATAGTGCTTGCCACCCAGCTGTGGAAGCAGCAGTGTTTGCCAGTTTGGATGCTGGTTTGTCCTGGCATGAAGAGCAGAACCCGTGCTATAGCTAATTTTAAACCCGCAAGGTCCATTGAGATTCTAGTATTGATTCTTAGGTGTTAGAAGACTTTTGCATCCGTGGAAATCTGAAAAATAAAACTTTGAAACTACTTCCATGCTGAATTCTTATTATCTACATCTATTTCCATCCACTTGTTTCATTTATAACAATTTATTTCCATCACATTCATGAAAAACATAATTGCCCTCTTAGGCATGCTTATGTGCTTATTCATGACTCAAGGATGATTTTATTTAGAATTTTTATAATATTTTGCATTGTTCTATCTAATCTACTGACAGTCAGGGGTTTACACCACATCCTTAAAAAGAGGCACAGAAATAATCCCAGTTGAAAATGTCTGATAACTGATCGCTGTGGTTGTCCGTGCTTATAACTTCAGGGAAAGAAATAATGATTTTTCATGGGCACAGAGGCCACACTTCTTTTGTTTCAAGAGGCTTTCAGTGGCTGAAACTTGCGACTATTGCTGTAAATATGGCACACTAATTCAAGCAGTATGTATGCTCCTCTGTTGACCCTTACTCTCAGATAGCCTATTAATATTTTTTCCGGAGTTCCCATCAGGCCCTTGCAATGTGGTGGGTGGACAGCAGGTGGGCAGCGGTAGGGCATGTTGGAACGCAGCCTCCGACCCCAAAGCCCACACCAGCCCCACCCAGCCCAGCACAGCCCAGCACAGCCCAGCACAGCCCACAGAGGCAAAGCAAAGCAGAAGCCGCCCAGGCAGCACATGCAGCAGCACAGAGATGCTGTGGTTCCCTTCCCACACTGCTGCTACAGCTGTCCTCACTGCTTCTAGGAAGCTGAGCTCATTTCTCTAGGTGCATCAAAGATGTTTTAGTACTAAATGAGTGAGATCATAGGAGCTGAGAAGCTATAGGTTAATATTTCAATATAGGCTGAAAAGTTTACTTCCTTAAGCTTCCCTCTTCCTTCTGTCCCAGAGAAAGGTGGTTATATGGATCAAATCCGAGCTTAGTTTTGTGTGGTTATGGAGGCTCCTTACTTAAGCTGAATAGTAGAGTCAAAATGTACCTCTGAAAAGCTGAGGAACTGACTGTCCTTTAGGCTTGGGTGCTGAACAGGGCAGTATAGCAGAATGTTCATAGTTTAGGCTAACAGTGCTGTTCTGGGTCACTAAAATGGAGTTTCTAAAAATAATGAGAGAAGAGACAGTGTCATGTTGCTTGTTACTACAGCCAGCTTACCAAGCTTTTATACTTAAAAGTAATATTTTCACAATACCTTGAGTTAGTGTGTTACCATGCCAAAGCAGAGGAGTTCAGAGTGGCTGACAGCATTTCTGATTCCAGCTCTTGCTTTGGCTCAGCATAGCTGTGAAGATGAAATCTCACTTTCCCGGAGAGCTGTAGCCCATTACAGCACATTGGGAATGCCTGCCAGTCGCTACCCTTGGCTAGGGGCATGTGTTACAAATGTTCTCGTATTTGACTTACAGTAGGGCTGTACAGAGAGGGGGTGTACAATATGGGTGTACAGAGGATCACTGAACGTGGTCTCTCTGCTGGATTCTTCTTTTGTGGGTATTCCCTTTTTTTCCAATGTTTTCACTAATGAGGGAGTGAGAAGGACAAGGAGGTCCTGATCTGACATCTAGAGCCTTGCTTTATACTCCTACTCAATAAACAGGGTATATGCTTTAGGTGACAGAACACTAAGAGCCAAACAAAAGATGCCAGAGAGAGGAAGGAGGGAGGGCAAAACTTTAATATAAGCAATTACTATCAATTATTCCTTGTATTTATGTCATCATTGTATCATTACTGCAAATTAGTAATGGTCAGGATATCTTTCCTGAGGCCTTTAACGATTGTTTTATGCAGGTATGGAAACCAGCTGATGCAAATGATATAACTTTCTCCTTGACTACTTCTGTTCACAAGAATCATGACTACAAATATATTTCAACTCAATGGCTTCCACCAGAGATGCTGTAGGATGGATAGGCTCTGGACTAGGAGAGAAAGCACCAGCTGGTCAGCCAAGCTCCCAGCTGGCTGGCTGTGTGATCTTGGGAAAGGCACTCCACATCTGTTTTTCCCCCCCATTTCCTTTGCTTATCTAAGCACTAGTCTCACTGTATGTAACAGTGTGCCTCCTGTCTGGCTTCCAGTTTTTACAACACAACAAACTTCAGCTTCCCCTCCCCAACCACTTGTTTTCATTTTTACCTTTGTTTTCCTGTTTAGGAAAATGTGTCCCCCTGATCCCCAAGGGTGCCTGTTTCTGGCTGTACACTTATGTGACGCTTATCGGTGGACAGGGTAAAGAATTACATGTAAACCTGGTGCAAAGTCAGGCACCCCAGAATGCAGTCCTACCTGGAAGCTCGAGACGACATCTGGCAACACCACCAGCGGTGGGCCTGCTGGAGCAGGTACCAGGCGGCTTGTGCAAAGGCTCAGGCATAAAGGGATTCCCTGTAAAGCCATTGCAGACCTCTCTCATCCATCATTTCACTGTGTGCAAGTCCAGAGGGATGTACTCTTAACCTCAGTACTCTGAAGACACTGAGTTTCATCCTCTTATCCCTATCAACTTGAGCCTGAGAACTTGAATGGGATGAAAGCATTTCAGAGAAACAAGACAGACTAAAGTTTCCATTAATGCCTTGTATCCTTGCAATAACAAGGAATCCATTAGAGAGCCTGTAGCAAATACATATGCCAGTCCTCTCTCCTCAACATTTCCCACTGGCTGAGCAATTTCTTTCAGAAGCTGGATTAATGTGTCCCTGTTTTACAACAGTATTTAAACTAATGGTGAATTCACCATCTTCATGTGAAGCAACAGCATGTTCTGATCTTTAATTACTCTCTCTGTTAAGAAATTGCTTCTTATTTCAAGATTGAATTTGTTTAACTTCAGCTTCGAATCACTGGAAAGCTTCTGACTTACAAAAGGAACAGCTTCCAGACACTGGCTGAAAGTTGAGGTTAGATAAATATACATACGTCAGTAAGGCTGAAATGCCCTTGCCTAATTATTTTCAGTTTCCAAGCATAAGTACATATACACTGTGATCAAGTTACTTTTCATCCTTCTCTTCATCTAGCTGAACAGGTTGAGGTTATTTACCCTCTTATTTTCCAGTCTCTAATTTATTTGCCCATCTGTTGCCGAATTCATTATAGTATTTCCAGTGGACATTGTATTTCAGTACTGATGTGATGCAGTAGCTATAACTCTAAGCGTAATGAGCTATTTACATAAAATCATGATGCATTATTGTAACTGCTGATACCTAGACAACATCAACTTTTAGGTCAGTGATTAGCTTTTAAATGTTTGCAAATACCTAAATGTTTTAAAATATACTCCCTATGCCTTATCTTCTGCTTCACTGCTCTCTCAACAAGACAGGACTGAGTTTGGAGGAAGACTTAGTTCTTGAGCCTTGAAACTCTTCTACCAAGGGGTGACTGTTATTTTACTTTCTGTTAAAGACATTTTTTTAAGGCTATATAGTTTGTATTGAGACTGATTTTAAGAAGAATCTGATTACTGAAGTGAGTGCGTGCCACATATTTTGAAAAATAAAATGGCTTTTTCATGGCTGTTGGAATCACATACCCAAATGCAACTCTTGACAAACTGCTGAATACTGTTCCTTTATGTGGTACACTCTTATAAAACAAGTTCAATTTCTGTTTGGGTTTTTTTTTTTTTTTTTTTTTTTTTTTTTGTGATGGATGATTAATTCAGTTACAGGTAGGCATCACCAAAAGATTGCTAGAAGTGATGTTACCTACACAGTGAGTTTGTGTACCAGCTTTTGGATTCTAAAATATTTGGCTCTTTTTCTGATTTATAGTAGAAATGCTGTAAATGAAGAATTTTACCAGGTAAAGTATTAATATTCACACCCTAGTGTGAATTAGAGGTGAAAGCAAATACAGAAATTAAAGGAAACGTGTAAATAGGAAATATAGTCCCAAATGTATTATAAAGCCTAAAAAAATGGGCATGAAAGATTAATTTGGCAAAGCTCAGTGAATATTTTCAATGAACATCGTGCATTTACTGCCCTTCTACATCTTATTCTCATAGGTGCATGCAACAATTCTGCTAAAACAATGTAAGAGAAACAATACCAGTCACTCTATAGGGAAAAAGAAAAAAATCCAGGTGGCCTTTGTTACCTTAATTCCACACCATGGAATATTTAATTATGTGATCCCACCCTTGGAAGATTTCAAAACCTTTAGTTGCACCAGATTAAAAGTAGAACTGGACTTGAGTTCAGAGCTCCACCCACAGAACTGGGCTACTTTTCCTATCTCTTGGGTAATTTACTATTTAGTAGTACCATCATTTTTTCATGAACTAAAGACCCTGCTCTGCTCAGCACAGAACATACAGAGTGGAAATTAGGCAGAAGACTCATTTCACATTTTTGTTTGGGTTTTTTTTTTTTCCGCTGAATTCTCTCTGCATTCTTTTTACAGTTTAATTTCTCCTCTTTTAAGTAAATGACAGTCTTGGGTTGGATTCTCTACACCTATCTTTAGCTGTCTAAAAATTAGTCCCCTAGTCTAAGCTCGATATCTAAACTTCTTACAATATTATTGTTAGATAATTAAAACTAGTTTTCAAAGCCACCAGAAAAATCTTTTGGAATTGAAGAGTATCTTCAAGGGGGTCTTCTCTTGGTCTCTGTTACTGAGATGATCCTCTAACAGGTAGTCAGATCCCTCACAAAAAATTGAGTGACTTGAGAACTGGAAACGTCAAAATCTATTCAGAAATAATGAAGGAAAAATGCAGTAGCAGGGAAGTAAACTTGTAATGTAAACGCTTAACAGTTCTGCACAGCACAAAATACCACATTTCTGATGCAATGTGAGCATGTCTATGAGCAGGCAACTCTCCAGCATGTGCTCTGCAGACTATTTGCAGCAGTATTTGCTGTGTGAAATGAAGATGAATCATGGCAATGAGTGAATTTACGTATGTTGCTGCTTAAAGGATAGGGCACCTTGAATGTCTTGCTACATACAAAGTCCATCAAGTAGTTAAATCATTTTCTTCCCCTTATTTAGTGCCTCTTACACACAAGAGAGCTCTTGCTCCTTCACCTTATTCCCATACAGAACTTATTATGCACACATAGGCCCCTCATTCACTCCATATGCTCCATAGTGCTTTCCAAGAGAATTATAATAATGTGGTTCCAACTATCATGCCAGTATAATTAACCCCTGGTCTTTTTACTGTATTTTGATACACTTGAAATGTTACCTACACTTTAAAATCTCTGTGCATTAAACAGGCCCTTCCTACAAGCATTTTTCCTTTCACTTTCTCTAGTTCATTTCAAAATAATCACCAACTTATCAATGTACTCAATTTGCAGAGTTAATGGAATCTCCAAGGACTCTTGAGGATCATCCCTTTCATTATTTTTCATCAAATAAATAAATCAAGACGAGACATCAGAACATCCTAGCACCTGCCCAGCGTGCCCATGCTGGGGAAGAGGGAGGGAATAAGCTTCTCCTAACACAGCTCCACAGTTCAAGAGGCTCCTCACTGGGTTTCTGGACACCGCTGCTCATAAATCTCCTGAAGCTGAATTTCCTGCTGCTGCTTGCAGTCTGCTCTTTTCTCTGATAATGCACTTGCAGAGTGCCATGCTCCCTGGCCCCTTCACAGGCAGATCTGGGGGTCCTTCCCACCTTTCACTGCCGAGGACTTTAGCAATGCAAAAGATGAATGCTGATTTCTCTTGGTCTGCTCAGCTTTTGCTTATATTTTCACCTCATTCAATCCTGTGATTTGGTAAACTGTGCATCTGCTAGAAGGGCAGTCAACGGTGCATGCTGTTGGCATCTCTCCAAGTGGCAGCTTGATGCCCACCACCAAGCAGTGGTAAGAAAAACAATAGCTCTTTTAATTGCACTGAATAAAGGATCTCTGCTAAGTGTGGACTTGCTGTATTAAGACCTCATTCTTTGTTACCACTTTTTCAGTTAGGCTTCTGTGCTGATAAAAATTGTGTAGTGTAACACAACAGCTCCCATATAGTGATTAGCAAAAATAGAAAAATAAAACAATTTTTTAAAATTAAAAATAAATAAACATACCTCACTAGAGAAAAATAAAGGTGAAAAATAAGGAAAATCCAGTTTAATAACTGCATTCATTAATTAAAGTAATAAATATTTAATTTCTTTAAGT
The DNA here is from genome assembly GCF_963210335.1 of Falco punctatus. Taxonomy (NCBI): domain Eukaryota; kingdom Metazoa; phylum Chordata; class Aves; order Falconiformes; family Falconidae; genus Falco; species Falco punctatus. The sequence continues at coordinate 26,751,797 of NC_137584.1, forward strand.
GAACAAAAATTATGTCAGATTTCTTTATTGCAGTTGAGACAGCACTTAAAAGCACCAGTGCAAATGAGGATTTTAATAAATTGATGTACAAATAACACACTTCCTGCTCTCAATTTCTCCTTTTAATTTGAAACATTGCACAGTGAGTGTATGTGACAATGAGAGGGACAGGAGAAAGAGGAAATATATGCAACTTATTGAATGAGTTACAACTTGATGGCTCTTAGCCATTAAATAATTTTCACTGGAATAAATGGCATTGATTATTGACTTGGGATAATTCAGAGTAATTATGAAATATAGGTAGAAAAGAGAGCAAGCATTTTGGTGCTGCTTTTCTAAGATTGGCTCTTGGATATTATCTCATTGCTTTTAGACACCATCAAGGAAAATTAAAGCATCCTTGTCCTTAGAGCTCTGGAAGAAGAATGAGGTTGCCCTTTTGGTCTGACGACGCTCTTAAAGAAGGAGATAAAAGGCTCTCCAATATCATCTGTTATTTTGTTTTGTAAGGCTGGTTTGCTGGCTTCTTGATAATAGCACATTGAAAACAACCTTTTGAATATAGAATCCTTTCTGGGAAAAGTTTAATTTTTCTGGGTTTTTTTGGGTTTTTTTGGTGTTTTTTTAAGTTAAAACCGTAAAACAAAATGCTTTGCTTTTGAAAGCTTTCATTTTTATAATTTGCCTGCTTTTCTCCTTTCATGGTGTGCCATTTATCTTCTGCCCTTTATTTTTGGGGCCAAATGGAAAAGATGAAAAAAACAGATAAAGAATAAATTAGCAAAAAGATTTAGAAAGGGAAATTTTGAAAGACGAGTATGTAAAGAGAAGCAGGTTTACAATTACTAGGTGGAATTGCTGCCTGTACTGGGTGTTGGTGCCCAGTTGGAGGAGGAGCGCCATGGCAGCTATTTCCTTGTGGCCCACGGAGGAGCATGGTGGAACAGCTATCCACACTACAGACCACAGAGGGCCTCATGCCGCTGCAGATGGATGTGCCCCAAAGGAAGCTACAACCCATGGAGAGCACACACAGGAGCACGTTTTTCCTGAAGGACTGCAGCCCACTGAGAATGCCTGCACAGAAGCAGGGGGAAGGTGGGAGAGGGAAAGAGCATCATAGAGGAAGCGCTGTGTACTGACTGTAACACCTCCATCCAACCTGTGCCCTCAGGGAAGGGAGAGGAGTCTGGACTTGAACCTGAGAAAGTGGGAAGGAAAGATGCTGGTTTAATTCTTGCCTTTGTTTCTCACTACCTGAACCTATTCTAATTGGCAGTAAATTACTTTTCCCCAAGCTGAATCTCATTGGCTCGTGATGGCCATTGTTAAGTGGTCCCCCTGTCTCTACCTCGACTGAAGGGCTTTCTCATCCTGTTTTCTCCTCCTGTCCTGTTGAGGAGAAGGAGTGACAGAGTGGCTGGATGGGTGTCTGGCCCTTGGCCAAGGTTAACCCACCAAACTCCATTTTTTAAAGCAGTTTTCTCATCAAGTTTATATGTACGACTATCATGTGTGATGTGGATGCCTGGTGCATCAGTGTGGATGCTGGTTTTTATGCCTCCCTCTTCATCCAGACTTTTCATCTGCTCCAACACTGCCTAGGCCCTGCCTGTTTGTTATTTAGAGATAAATCCACAAAAGGGTATAGATATCTCAGGGCTCAGAACTGCCACTAGATTCTCAGTCCTAAGTAAGATGCTGGTTTTCCTACAATGCAAGGAAAGACTTAGATATTGGTAAACAGGAGTCACTGCAATGACATGATGAATGGGGACACATCTAATCCTAGATAACAAATCATACCAAAAAGGATATGTCTTAAAATCTCAAATGCAGTGGGACTGACCTGCCCAGACTTTAAATAAATAAATGTTAACATCTTCTCTGAGAAGGACATCTATACTCTCTTTCTGTATACAAAGGAGCGCAAGTGGCATCTGTCAAAGACAATTCATACCACCTATCCCAATCATGTTTTACTTTCTCCAATAGCTATTGAGAAAGCCCAGATGAACAAGCTTAGATTTGATGCCTGACTGCAAAAATCGGGTTGGAAGAATCCCAGCCCCACAGCTGTAAATATGCCATATGGTTAAATATGTGATAGCCTGCTTAGGGAAGAAATACAGTCTTTGAAGCTATGTCCAAAATCAGAAATACTGGCACTGGGGTGGGGACCTCTAAGTGTGAAGTACCCAGAAACTACTGACACAGATGGGCCAAGAAAGTAACGCAAGGGTACCCTGGATTCCTCCCTACGTGCTGATGGTCAGGGCTCAGTGGCAGTCAGATGTGAGGTTACCTTTCCACCTATGCCTAGCCAAGAAACTTCTCTTTCAAAGCTGTCTTTTGCCTCACAGGCACGTTGTCTATGTTTCATTACCCACAACACAGCTTATTCTAGTCTACATCTGATGGAGGCCCAAACTTCAGCTGCCACAAACTGCAGCCTCATCCCCATGCTCGGGAGTCCCTTTATGGTACGGCTCCCTGCTTTTCTCGCCAATCTTTAGGTGCAATGAAAAATGTTGGCTTTTAATTTCTAAATCCTTATAAAGCTTGATTGCTGACTTTTTGTCCCTTCAGTGCTACAACTGAAAGCAAGTAAGGGACCATTGCCAAAATACTGTAAAGCAATTGGATCCAGCGTTTAGCAAACGAGCTAATGGCCTCAAGTCTAGGCTTGTTTTTGGAACCTGCCAGTGCTTCCTCTGAACAAGAAATCATACTAAGTTCCTACTATATGGTAGTGTAAACAGGCCCTTAGAAACTTCAGGCCAAGTCCTCAGCTGGCAACATCAGCAAAGGACGGCTGAGCTCTCCTTTCAATGCAGACGAGATCCTCTACTAATATCTCTCAAATTTAATTTTTTTCCCTCCCTTGAAATTTCTGTCATGACTCCAATAGCAACACGTTCACTGAAACTTACAGTTCTCCAGCATCTGATACCAGCTGTCAGGCTGTGTTTCATCAGACTGAACTCTTTGTCCAAGTGCTACCAGCTGGCGTTGCTTCAGCCATCTGGGATCGCAGTACTCTAACCTACGGACTAACGCAGCTCCAACAGAGTCAGGGCTCCCAATCCTTTCCACCAACAGAATTTATTACAAAAGTGAAGCAAAGCAAAAGCCGCTGCCCCTAATCAAAGCTTAAATCTTTCTGGTGCTCACAACCTCCAAGCATCCACTCCTATCAGAGGGTATTCACTGCTTTGCAGCTCTCACATGCTGGCTGCTAACTGTTGGAATCATTTTGATTCCCAGACTCTGTATGTTGGGAAACACACTGTGTAATGTATTCTGAGGACAGTGCAGTAAGGTTTCTTCTTTCTCCTGCCTCCCCTCCTCTTTTTTGTGTGTGACTTCTTATGTAATTCAGTGTTATCCATCACTTCCCAGTCTGCACCCTGCAAACTTTCACAAACTTTCTACTCCTTCCTCCCACTTCTGCCTCACTTGCATTATTTATACGTCACACTCCTTCTCAAGCTTTATTTTACGCAACCACCAATTGCACTGTAATTATATTAGAAGGCTCCAAAAGTAGGAACTTTGAAAAACTGTATTTAAAATTACCATGGGGTGGGGGTGGGGGGGAACCCCTCCTTTGATTCAATACATTTTAGACATCTGGCAATACGACGGATCTTCCGTTCCCCACCAAATTTTGATTCTTTATTTGATCTCATTAGTTAAATTCCTCTCGGTAATCTTATTATTGTTATTGGCTGCCAGTAATATAATCGGCACTGCAGAAGACCCTGGGAATTGCCATACTGGATCAAACCAGTGATCCATCTCTCCTAGTACCCTATCTCCAAGAGTGGTCAGTACCAGCTGCTTCAGACAAAGAAACACTACAGCTGGCAGTTTGGAGATAATCTGCCTGGAAGCTAAGTTTCCCTTGTTTAGCGTTACAAGCTGGCTTATGCCCTGAAGCCTGGAGATTTATATCACTCCCAGAACACTTGCTTATGAAGTCAGGTACTGTCCTTGCCTCTTAAACTTATGGATTGGGATAAAAACTGAAAAGGCAAGAAAGGAATACAAACGCTTAGGTCAGTGAGGGAACAGCTCAGTAATCATTATCCCCCATGCTGTAAACTTTCCCAAGGCTAGACGGTGCGCTGGTAGGGGGGCATGGAATAAAACTTGGGAATTCCTGGCTCCTCACCCTGAGCTTGTCTTTAAGTAGAGGATGTTAAGTCTCAAAGCATTAAAGATGTGGTAAATGTTAATTTTGTAGGACTGACCACTTACCCATTCTTTTTTTTTTTTCTTTTCTTCCCAGAGTACTTTGCAGAGGTCAGTACATTCGTGAATAAGTAGCTATGCTTTCATCCAAGAATACTAAACTTCTAAAAAATCATAGAAGATGTTAATTTTGGTAGCAATAAATCCAAACTGTAGGATTTCTTTGTTAAAATCTATGTTAACTTTGGCCGCAATCAGTATGGGAGACCAGCTTTCCCAGTAGAAATTGCTTTGGATATTTAGGGAAACTTCTGATTTCCACACAACTGCCATAAGGCTATAAATAATAGACCTCCTATACATCTTCTACAACCTCAGAAAAGATTTTTGATACATATTTTTTACTTAAAAACTCACATAAGCCTTTTTTGGCTATAATTTTTGGCTGAAAAACATCCATTAAAACAGAGTTAGTAAAATTACCTTTCTCCAGCTAACACAATGAAAATACATGCATTTAAACTTCAGCAGTTCAATTTGAAAACTAGTGATCTTATTGTCAAAACAATTACCAGTGTCATTGGTGTCTTATCATGAGAAGAATGGGGCCTTATTCACTCTACACTTACAGCACATCCCTATTCAATACCTCTCCCTATACTAGATTCCATTTATTTTTCAGAATTAAATGCTACCGCATTTATGCTCCTGTTACATACATTTAAAGGGATATACATTGCCTTTTGGTAAATAATATATATTAAATAGCCATTCATTTCCAATATATAAAAGACCTCATCATCATTATGGTATATAAATACAGGATGCATTCATTGCCTTTCTCAGCCTCTTCTATTCTGCACCAGCATGTCCTGTAAATTAAGGGCATGTTCAATTAAAAACATTTTCTAGCTTTTGTGAGGTGGAAGATGTAGAAATCAATTCAGTATCAAGCTGGCTGATTCAGCAAGAAATCAGCCAGTCTGCAGGAGTCCCTTTTTAAATGTTTTCCTCTCTAATAAAGTAACAAGCTAGAGGAAGGTACAAAAAAGACAGGGAGGTAGGGAGAGCTTATATGCAGATTAGCTGCTCCGCTCCTGCAGGCTGCAACTCTTGATTTGATGCAATTTTTATCTTGCATCCATGGTTGCCTAGTTAATTTTTCATTAACATACCCTATGTGCTCAGTACTATTCATATGTTGCAGTAAGGCCTTTAAATTTTGTCTGTTCCACAATGGAAAGTGCATTCAATTTTATTCAATCCTTTTCAGCTTATGGTTCCATTTGCATGAGGCTTCATTCTCTACAGTTCATTTGCCACTTTGGAAAATAGGCACTGCTAATTTTTAAGAACCGATATATCAAAAAAAAAAAATATGTGGATATGAGAATAGAGAAAAATTATTTCTGGAGGTCATTCTGACAGTCCAAGAATTCAGTGTATTTTTTACTGTTTTCCTTTTTTCATCCTCCATGCATATTATGTCCAGAAAAGAAGGATTACTACAAACAATAAAAATTATGTAATATTAAAATACTTAGAGTGAAAGAGAATAAACATGGGACTATAACACTGAAATCATGACAACTGGAGGGTTTTATTTAGTACAGTCTTGTTTACACCAATATGTTTTGCTGGTTAAAATGAAATCATTTATTCCTTTTTTTTTGCAACATTTGTTTCCTTATTCAGTAAGGTGAGCTCCTGGCATCCATCTTGTTAGCCTGCTTTTCATTAGAGTCTTCTCTTCTTATTTTATTTGGTATAAAAATAACACAACGGTTAAACATAGAAGATAAAATTTAGTCAGTTTTGTGTTTTCCTTTTGATTTAGTGAAGCAGGGGTGTCTGTATTACATCTAGCACTGCCATTAAAATTTAACAGAGCCTCAAATGAAAGAGATCCATTTTCTGGCTTTTGATTCATTTCTCATTTGCCTAAAAAGTTACAAGCCTTCGTAGAAGCTGTAAATCTGACTAGAAGTGGTACTACATTTTTTTCTCTTTTAGTCCCTGCAATAGCTGTGCCTCCTTTCACCTAAGTGTGTGCTTCAGCCATTGTGTTTTCCTGAATTTGGAGCCATTTCGTACAGTGGTGATTTATTTCACTGACTGAGCACATGAATCCCTGCTTCAGAGGAGCACGGATGGTGCTTTGGCTCAGAGAAGAGCTTGCATAGCAAGTGGAAAAGGGGTATCACTCTGAATGATTAATTGTAGTCCTCAGAAGGGTCTCAGAACATGATCATTCTTTATAGAAAATTGGATTAAAATTTGACACTTCTACATTTTTTTTCTTTGTAGTGAAATTTTCATTTTTCATCTGTTGGCCAAATAATTCCATATGCAGTCATCGTTAAATTAATCTTGAATTAATTTTTAAATCCACTGTCCTCTAATATATAATTCACCATAAGAAAACCCAGAGCAGTCAATCTTTCATTAGACATGGGGTGAGAAAGGGTCAGCAGACACTCCTGCAGTACTAAAAATAAAGGCACCACATCTGGTATGGAATGATGTCTGGAATTGTAATGCATATGCATCCACTTACTTGTTCTGCTGAAAACACAAACTACAGAGTGGCTGCATGTTGAAACATGAACCAGTGTAATAGGAGCTTAAACCCTGGAACAGACTGTTTGTATATGTAGTCAGTTTATTAGCAAATGTGCAGGCCTGCAGAGTACAAGAACCATCGTTTCAAGCTGATCTGTCACACATTTAACAAGCTGTTTGTAATACAGTCCATTTCAAGTATAAGAGAAAAATCTTTCCCACAGGTATAAGAAATATATGATACTTTTAGCATATGGTGAGCTCTGGTTTTACAGGTATCCTACATTAGAAACTGCTGTAACACTGGGTTAATTTTTTGTTTGTTTCTAAAAATCTTCCTTTCTTTTGTTGAACACGTTACAATAAAGCATGTTATAGTGGATGTTAAAAATGTGATTCTGCACAAGATGTGTTTCTAATGTCAGGCACAACTGTGCTTACTGAGAATAAATCTAGCCCTGGTGCAAACAGCTCATGCGAAGCCTACTTTATATACCGCAGCAGGGCTGAATGGGTAGAAATCAATAGCAGAGGGGCCTCTACTACTGCAGCACAGCTGTGCCTCTGTGCCTTTCCACCAAAGAGCAGCAAGATGCTGGGGTACCTCCCCAGAATGGTACCCACCGGCAGTAGCCGGTGGGGCAATGGTGGGGAATAAGCACCCCGCAGCACCTGTACTGTGCCTCAGCTTCTGGCAGGATTTGCAAACGCTGTGTGGGATTCGGGGATTTTGCTTGGAGGGAGCTGCCAAGGCACCCATGCTGCCTGATCTTGCCTCCGCGCCAGAGGGTCCGTCCCAACTCTGCCAAGGCCCCGAGGCTGGAGGCCACAGCTGCTCACCCTGCGGGCCGCTGCCACGCTCTGCCCAAGCTGCCCCACAGAGAGTCCCAATGGTGAGGAAGAGGAGGGGAGGCTGCTTTCCCCGTGCTGCCCAGCCTTGCCATGGTGCCCAACAGGGCCAGCCCTGAAGCCTCCCCCGCGGCAGGGTCCCTGCACCAGGAGGGCAGGAGCAGTGGCAGGCAGCCTTTGCCCACTGCGGGGGATGCCATGTGCTGCCCTGTGGAAGGCAGGGTGGGAAGGACACTTCCCCCGGGACGCTTCCCCCAGCCAAGCCTCCAGCTGACGCTGCTGCCTCGCCTCGCCGCGTGGTTTTTTGGGAGGAGGGGATAGCTGGGCTCTGCACTGTCTTCACTCCAGCATTTCCCCTGGCAGTTGCTGGGCTCGCTTCAATGCAGCAACTTTATTGAAGCCTTTCTAGCCGTCATGGACAAATGCCTAGCAAAGAGGACTGTAGCTTGCAGACCATACCCAAGCTGGGTTATAATTCGAACCAGATTCAGTAATTGCATTGCATTTCACCTCCAAGTCAGAAATTAAATCTAGCGCATGTCAGGTGCTATTGATTACAGGCTGGCTTCCCCAGCCAGTGCCAGCCCCTTGATGGGGTGCAAGGGGACCAACAGCTGCCGTGCATCACCCGGAGGACTTTGCTGCCCCAGGAGCAAAGGGAAACTCCTCATCCAAACTGGCAGGGCCCAAAGCTGCTTCCAGCACCAGCTGTACCCTGTTCCCTGCCTCTCTCCCCAGCGAAATCAGTGAAATTATTTCAGCTTTAACCACAGATTCCACAGTAACTACTGGCACTTGTCAACAGTCTTAGAGGAGTAGCCAAAGGCTGCTCGGCATGACTGCGTCAGTGGGAATATTTCCATATATTTGAATGGGTATTGTCTCAGACCAGGAATGAACAAGACTGTTCTGCTCCAAGTCCGTCCATGCGAGGACAGTGGGGCAGTACAGAAAGCTTCCACTCCTGACACCGCAGAGCTGCTCCTCATCTCTGGAATCACTCTATTTGTTGGCAGATGTCCCTTTCCAAGTCCAGTTGTGCAAGGGAAAGAGACTTCTTCTCCCTGGCACCTCCCAGTTACTCTTCCTTTCAGACTGCCAGAGTTATTGCCCCCATAGTTTTGCTGGCAGAGCAGTTGGTTTTAGTGTTCCTTAATCGGTTTCAGACAAAATTGAAGGGTTTAGCTCCCACGGCTTCCACAGGTGATCTGAACAAGCCCAGTTGATCTCACCTCACACAAAGGGTAATCTCTACCACTTGCACGGCTGGATCCAGAAGAGGATGTCTGCTCCTGCCACAGACTCCAGATGATGCAAGTTTTGTTCCTTCACTATAGTAATTCCAACCAGGTGAAAATAGGCAGGTACCCCAGTGAAAATTGCCAAGCAGTGGAAACATTTAGAAAAATGTGTTTGCATGATATCACGCTGAGCAATATCAACACAGATCATGTGAATTGACCCAGTAATCTGTTGCCATCCACGTGCCATGGAACTTGAAGTCTTCATACAGCTTTGATTACAAAAATGTGCATTTTCTCTCATCATGGTGATTGAGTGCAGAGGGAATGGTTCTGTCTTTAGGTTTGTTTATTATTCTTTTTCAGGCAAAATGGAGTTTTGAACAGTAAAATTGCTTTCTGCCTTTTCATAGCTGTTTGGTTATTTGAGAGGAAAAAAAGACACACCAGACAGTGCGGCACTGCTAAAGGGAGAGGTATAAACACAGTAAAAAGCAAGTTTAATGAGCGTGTTTTAATATTTAAGCCAAAATGTGTTTTCACTTAAACTACCTGAAAATCCACAATGAATCCATTCAAGTTAGTGGCATTATTTACCATATGTTAAAGGTGGAGGACCTACTCCTGACATGTCATTCTAACTTTGTACTTTAAAAATAAGTAAATAATGGCATTGTCCTGTGCCTCTCTCATTTCTTCAATAGATCTTGCATTGCTTGAAGATGCCTAGTTATGAAAATTACACTTTCTCTTAATACTGAAATCATACAATGAGTGCAATAGACTTGATTTGGGTACACAATCTCAACAAAATGAATTGAAGCAATCTGGAAAGGAGAGCAACTGAGGCAGAGGAGATTATAAATAAAGCTGGATTTTAGGAGGGTTGCCAAGGCATAGGGAGGAGTCTGTATTCTTCAATTTGTTTATTTATATTAGTACTCACAATCTGACACTTGGAAATTTTTCTGTGAAAGTTGGCAGCTATGAAAATAATGGAATATCATTCATAGTGGGGCTTTACTGATGGCAAAGTAAAACCATCCATATGTTTCTGAGACCCTAATACAGAAAAGGGAAAAAGTACTGGTGGTAGCAACTAAAAAGCGCAGCTCATGAGACATCCTGATCTTGCACTGAGAGCTCAGTAAACTTCAAGGGCCCATGAGAGTGGATAGGCAGAAGGCTGGAGCCATAACAAAAATTATAGTTTTTCATGGTGTCATCAGAAGGTCTCTCCTTCTTGTTATTCACATAAGTAAACAATGGTCCTTTTTTAATTTTTTTTTTTTTAATTGCAGAGCTCTTTGGGGATGATGAAGAGGAACACTCTGACAGGGCAATTCATCTTATCTGCCTGTATGTTTAACTTGCCCATGTCATCTTTCATTTCAACTCTAAGTGTCAAGCAACCATTATGTAGAAGTCATAAAAAGGTCCTAGAAGGCATAACACTGCCTATTGCTAGTCTTGCTTTTGTTATTTGTGCTGAAAATGTTTAAAAATACATTACACACCAAAAATACCTGCAAGTTCTGGTTCTCAAAACAGCTGTGATTTCCATGGCATTTACCATTTTAGGCGAGGGTGCAATTCGCTATGTGACTTTCTCCCAAAACTGCCATGACAAAACTGAATCCCTTTACATCACAGTCAAGTCCGTCAGGTATCTCAGAGTGAGGGAAAATAAAGCAGCAGCCAAATAACACGTTACTTCTGGCTTTTGCTAGTCTGACCAGAAAGCTAGAACAGACAGTGGGGAATAAGCTAAAGGCTTTAGGTCTGGTTGAAACAATGATCATCTTGTTTTGCTTTGCCATGGCCCCATAACTGCATGGCAAATAAACAACAATGTAAGTACAGCCAATTCATTTGCTGTCTAGTTTTGATTTATGAAGGCAATAACCAAGTGAACAAGGGGATTCAAACCTTTTGGTTGCTTTTTAATTTCAGTTCCTTTCAGCTCTACTTTAAATTTAATTTGAAATAGTTTTGAGGGGGGAAAGTGAGGGGGGGGAGCCCTCTTACATCTTCATAAGGAGCGTAATACCTAGCTTTTACTTTTTGCCTTGTGTGAGGAAGTATTTTTGCTTCTCCTTGTTGCTTGATTAATACATTCACTTAAATATTATGTTAATACTTTCATTTGGATCTTTACCTTTTAGATATTTAAAATACAGAAACTGAGGGGCTGATTTTCAGACTAAGAACTCATAGCTCAAATTACACCTTATAGGAGTTATCTGTTCTCAGTGCTTGTGTAAATCAGCCTTATGACTGATCTGTGAAGCTAACTGCAGCTCTAAAAATCAAAACTGCTGTGCCATTTTTCAAAAGAGCTTTGGTAAACCCTGAATTCCTCGAGGAGATGCTCATGCTATTTTACTGTTAACGAAAGGGCTTACCAAAAAAGAAAGAAAAAGTATTAATATTGTCCAGTCAAACTAGTATCTGCGAACATAGCAGAAATGTATTGAAAGAGTACAGACTGGATTTGTCATTGCTCTCAACCTTGTGTGCTCATTTATGTTACTGTAGAATTTTAAATGCTATTGAAAGATAAAGAGGAACATTCATCATCCACCCTGTGCTAGTGTAAGCAAGCACACAAGATGTAAAGCAGCAGAAAACCTGGCTCCATACATGTACATGCAGTGCTCCAAATAATGTGGTATGATGCCAATCTCAGCAAGAAGCAGGCTCCCAAAGAGCTCAGAGGAACTGAGAAGGGAGGCATAGCTACCCCTCAGAAAAGGTCTAGTGTCTGTAACTAGTACAGGGCTCTATTAACTCCCTGAATAGCTGCAAATTCCAGTTTTATGTTAGACCAGGCTATTGGTCTGACATTGGTCTGACAGTATCTGCTGCCTCACAGAGATGCCTCCAGTCAGCTGAGCAGCTTTCCCTTCAGCTGTGGGTGCATCAACCAGTGGGGATCAGTTCTCTCCTGGTCCAGTAGTTAAATGGGACTAGGTGACCCTGCCAATACCGGACTGTCCCCCCTGTACACGGGGGTCTCAGGGCTCCTGCTCAGGGTTCAGGAGCCCCGACTTCTTTAGAAGCAAAATGCAACCAGCCAGCCATGGGCTTTAGCTCTGAGAAGCCACATGCAAGCCTGTTCCCAAGAATTAGAAAAAACAGGCAGTGATTGCGGTGGGCTGGTAGTGTGCTCACCTTGTCAAAAAAACATGCCCCCAGACACATGTCTCTTTGTGCCCTGCCATGATAGTAGGTCCTGTTATATTAGCTACAGCAGGCAATTTGCAAAAAAACCCCATTGTAAATAATTGCTGGATAATAGCTTTAATTTTTTTCTCTCAAATCACAATCACAACTATGGAATAGGTAAAATACATGTGACAAAGATCTGGGTTAGAGTTACAAAGGAATATATGCCAAACTGCAGGGACTGTGCATCAGTAAGTAAACCTAAAATCAATGCGGTCATACAAAGGTAGAACGTGGCAAATCACTGCACACCGAATCCATTTCCATGGAGGCAACTGATACAAACCTCATCCTATAAGAAAGGAAATAAACCAGATCTTGTGGAGAGCTCTTTGTGGACTCCTAGTTCTTAAGTGAAACTCAATGTACAGTTCAAACTCTGTATACATTTATTGGAGGTACAAATACAAAATCAAAAGATTAAAATATGTACATACCCACCAGTTTTTTTCTGATAATGCTATCTATCAATGTTTCAATTTCAAGCATTCAAAAATTATTATTTGGATCTCCAAAATTTCTGAGACTGCTTTAGAATGTTTTTCTTCTCTTTCAAATTTTACCAACTTAGAGCATCTGATCATCTAGAGCATGCTTCTTCCAGCTTTTGTCTTTGACTTTGATAAACTCAACTTATTTTTTTATAAATATGCAGTGTAGGGTTCTTATGTAGATCCCAAGTGGAAGCCCCACCTCCAAACATCACAAGAATAAAGTAATGAAATTTGACAAAGTTATTTTATGTACAAGATATAGATATGCAAATGTACTTAAGGTGTACTTGTTTATGGCTGTGCACAATATAATACAATCAGTTTTGTGCATGACCATAGGAGCCAGATTTTAATGAGTCCCCTGCTGATGCCCAGTCAAGTCAGGCTGCACAGATGATTTCTGAAAAGTCTCTCATTTAGGGCAGCCTGTGACACAGCACAGGCTTCCTCCTAATCTGTTTCAGGGGCTCAGTTCCTTGCCCAACACAGACCATTAACGGACAATCACCTAGCCTATTGTTACTATTAAAGTCAATGTATATCAACAGTTATTACTTGTATCACCCAATTGCATAACAGTTATTTTCTGTTCTCAGCTGAATGAAATCCAGGAAGACCCAAAATGCCTTAGTGTGACTGATTAAAGGGAAATTGCTGTATCAATCACTGAATTCAAGTTACATGAATATAAGACTCAGACTAAGATCCAGATCAAAAAAAGATCTAAGGAGCTGTGGCACTACACTGATAACAAGCAGCCCCAACAACGGCATCTGCAGCCCTGGGTGAAAGCCTTGGCTTCTAGGCAATGCCTGAGAAAAATCACGCACCCCAAAGCAAGATTCATAAAGCCAAATCTTAAGCACTAGATTTTGTCTTGTCCCCTCAGCTTTCCAGCAGAAAATAGACCTTTCCTTTCAGGGTTCATTCCACCTTTATTACAGTTGACCATTTATTTCAAAAGAAGTGTGGGGCTCACATTTTTCTTTCACAGAGGCATCCACCATTTTATGCAGTAGTGAGCACACTTGCAAAGTGTAGGAAACCTCCATTCAGTTCTGCCCTCTGCCTGAGGAGTGTCAAGCCTCTACCTTCCAAGTTAGGGCCAAACCTATCAAAATCTGAAATCTGGTGAAGACAAAAGCTCTGCTCCTCACACTAAAGCTGTCTTCATTGAGTGGTGGATTTAAAGACCAATACTGTCAGAAAATGTGCACGCAAGGGAAAGCATGAGTATCCCTAACCACAAAACTCATGGAAGCAGAGAAATTGTGAGTCCCAGCGCATGCTTATGAAGAAAATTATGTATTTCAACTAGTGATTAAGAAGCTTGACAAGATGGAGGCCCTGAGGGGAGCTAGGAGAAAGGACACCTATCTGCTGGATCCAGAGGTGGCTTGGTGTTGGCAGAGGTGTCAAACCAGTTAGTCCTGTCAAAGATGAGCAGCTTTCAAGAATACTCAGAAAAAGGAAATGTCAGTGGAACTTTACTGCTAACAGCATAATAGCCACTTCCACACTGATCCATTTGGCTGCTCCCAAAGACTACCCTGGTCACACCTACAGTGTACTGTATGACTTCAGTGTACTGAACAGGGGTCATGTGGCAATAACAGGCAGCCTGCAAGCCCTTGCAGTGGCACATCAAGCCCTTCCTGTACCTCTTACCTTTCCTGTGACCTGCTACCACAGTGCCTTTCAGCATCCATCTTGGCTTTTCTGCAGTGTTTCTGCCAGGTTGTGAAATTTGTGGTCTGGAAAAGTTAGACAGCAATAGGTGGCTCCACTGGTACCAACTGGTATCATCACCAGCCATCTTTGAGAATAAAAATGAGTTGCAACAACCCCAAGCAACACTACAGGCTTGGGGAGAAGTGGCTGGAAAGCTGCCTGGTGGGAAAGGGTCTGAGGATGCTGGGTGATGGCCGGCTGAACGTGAGCCAGCAGTGTGGTGGCCAAGAAGGCCAACAGCACCCTGGCTTGTGTCAGACACGGTGTGGCCAGCAGGACCAGGACAGTGACCGTCCCCCTGTGCTCGACACTGGTGAGGCCGCACCTCTAATGCACCTAGTGCCTGCTAGGAGTGTTTGTGTGAACTTCAGAGTTCACCATCACTGTAAGATCAGCTCAACATTATAGGAGAAATGTAATCCAGAACACTCATCTTGCATCAACAGCATCTTGCTGCTAATGAGAGGACAAGCAGCAGCCTGTCCAATCCATTTGGCTGAGCACCCTGAGGACATGGTTCCCAGATGGAGCAGGCCATACCCGAAGCTGTCTGAGCAAAGTAGTCATCTCTCAACCACCATCAGGGCCATTTTGACTTCCCAGTTTTCTGCTTCATTCTCTTTTTGCACTCTTTGAACCCCTATGATGCTTCTTTTCCCTATCCAGAAATAGTTTCATAATGGGAAAAATAAAACCCCTACATCATTAGAAAACAGAAGGCTGGCCTCTCCCACTACACATTCTGCCTTACTTCCACATTAGATTCATTTGGCACATCTATATATGGTAATTATTTGAGTATTTTAATGTAAATAATGGGAGATATTTCTTGTACTTCAGCAGCCAAACATAGGGAGCTAGTACTAATCTGGAAGAGCTCATTACTGCAACATCCTATTAATAAAATCTAAGATCTGAAAGCTGAATAGCTTTTTTTAATTTTCAGTTACAGCTGCCATAGAACTGAAAGTATCAAATTACACTATCAAATCTTCTATCAAATCTTTGTTTTTCAAAGTGGGAATCTGTGTTCAGAATAACCAAATCCTGTTCTAAGATCACATTTTAAACTTCAGAGATTATTTTCAACGCTGTTTGCAGTGAGCGTATGGTTCAAGGTTAAATATGACTCTGAAATCATATATTTAGCCAGGATGCCTAAAACAGGCTGACACCTCAGGTTCAGGTGCTGTGTGAAGCAATCTTTCTGAAGTCTTTGCTTCAGTGCCTTCTATTCTCAGTAGGAAGAGGTGAAGGCCCTGGAAGGCCTCTGAAAAAATAAAAAAGTAAAAAATGATATTTATTTTTTGACTTTGCTTAAAACTTTGGCAAATTAGAAATCTTCAAAGACATGTCACAAGCCTCTTTAACCACAGAAGAGCAATAGGCATTAATTTAAAAGGATTACTTTAATAGATCCTTAGGTTTAGGTGCCAGTTAGGCGCCTCCAACTTTACAGTGTAAAGAAAGGGAATCTTTCCTTGGTTATATACTATAAGATTATTCACATTATGGTTGGGCCTGGGCTATAGCTGCTTCTGTTGAGACTACATGATGGAAGAACTAGCTGTTCCTTTGTTTAGTGATAGCTGAAATAATGGAAAACTACTTTTCAAGGCCTATATGCAGGCAAGAACAGGCTATGCTATCCAAGTGATCTAACACCAAATGGACAAATGGTGGGACTGTGTTGAGCCCAGCTATGTACCTGTGTAGCAGAATGAGTAGAGGAAGTCAAAGAACACCAGAGAGCATCTAGACAATGCCTGTGATATGATGTTGAAAAGCAGCTATATCGGGATTTGGGGGCAATCTGCTGGTTAGAAGAGTTTTAGAAATTTGATTACAGAAAATGCATTCTGCTGTTTGATCCTTGCTACATCTGAGGACAAAGAGTCATTCTCAACATTATTTATAAATAAAAAGGAGGTCTTTTAAACAAAAGAAATGAGGAGTTATTCAGCTCCTTCACCAGCTTCTGATTTTGATTGATACAACTAGATCAAAACGGAATATTATAATGAAATGTAAAATGATGTATTTTCATTAAAAAGAGGAAATGGAAATGTTTTGAGATGACCCCATTTTTCAGAAGTCTTAGTTTTCTATAAAAAAAACAGACTTTTTTTCTCCTTATAGAAATTTCTTTCATATAGCCATATCTAGAATGTGGTTATTTTGCATTTAACTTTCTCATTTCTCTGACAAAATGCAAGTATTGCGAAACTACATGAAATCATGACCTGGTGAATTCCTTCCTGACATTCCTTTTCCCTTCTCTCTTTGTTCCAAATCTTCTGAGTATCTTTCTTTTACAGTTATATACATGAGTATAGTAAAAGTATAAAGACGACCAGAAAGAGAACATTTTTTTTTCCATGTTCACAGTAATCTCTTCTTATTACCAGTCTGATTGCCAGGCTTGTAGTGCTAGTTCATTCCTACTTACAGAGAGGCTGAGGGAGATACGGCCAAGAAAGATACATTAACATGATCCTGATATATAAATATTATACTAGCAATAATAATGTATTACACTTCTACTGTGTTTTTCATTCAAGAATCAATTATGAAAAAGACAGAGAACCTGGGTAGCGTACTTTGCTTATGAAGGCCCAACTCCTATGTCACAGATTCAGGAGGTGCTTGCTAAATAACATAAACTAATGCAGGATTTCACCATATTCTGCACTGGTTCTGCTCCAGCCCTGGATCTGTGTCAGGGTCACTAACCTTCTGTGCTGTGTAAATAATTGATTTTTCACTACGGCTATTGAATGAAAAAAAAAAAAAATAATCAGATCAAACCAATTGTTGTTTTCTTAACTCCCCCTTCCCCCTAAAACTACAGTCAAGAAAAATGTCGCAGACTACCTAAAACAGAAAGGATTAAGTTTGCTTCAGAAAAGCAAAAGAAATAGTCTAAAATCATGAAACTAAACAGAAAACAGCAGGAAACAGAAAACTGCTTCCCTGTGTTAACTTCAGTATACAAAAGATTCAAGCTAAATTTTTCCATTCGCTCCTAAAGAAATTTGAATATCCATCTCCCACCCCTGAGACTGTGCTCTGCTGCCTGAGCCAGTGAGGGCTGTGCAGTAGCGGGGCATTCTCAGCCTCCTTTGCTGATGCCGTTACACTTAGTGTAAGCTCTCAAATGCATGGACTGGCACCCCAGCAGCCTGCATGGAGGTGACAGACTTTCATTTCTTATGGTTAGTACAGTCTCATGGTACTTTTAATTTGTCTCAGAAACCCTTTTAGTATTTTATAAGATGCAGAAAAATTCCAGGGGAAGAAATTATTGCTGTAGCATGCAGTGGTTTAGAAGATGCTCCAAGCCACAGCCAGGGAAGAAGATGACCTGAGCTCCCACCTCCTCCATGTGCAGACACTTCCACTTCTCCTGTGAGTCAGCGGGCTGAGCTTTGGCCAGCTGGGGCCATGCTGACAGCTTGACTTACATTCATAGGTGACAATATTTTTTGCTGAACTTGCTATTTTCTAAAAATGTTACACAGTTCTATTAATATGCCAAAACCATACTTGTTTTATTGACCACACAGACTAGTTCTTGCTTCACACTTCACTGCGAGAGGTCTGGCTGCTACAGACTGAAAGCCATGTGGTTAAGGAGCCTTAGCAGGAGAATACTGGAGTGGCAAGACTTTGAAAGAGTCCAGCAGACAACATAGCTGCTAAACCTACAAGAGTCCAACTCAGTAACACTGGCTTTTTGGGGGAAAAATATGGCAATTCTCCCCCTTTTCTATATCTTTACTCAGTTTTGAAATGAACACACTAACTTTCATTCATTGAAAATGTTTAAATTAACTGCTGGCATAATACAACCATAGTATTTACTCAAGTGATTAATTTGGTTCACTAAGAATGGACATTGGTTGACCTATAGGCTTCATCTGAAAATCGTATTTAATGATATATCTCTTCAAAGCTGCATTGCCAATACTGAGAAAAACTTAAATTTGATGGATATGCCACTGAATCCTGAATGAATTGCATTGAATTTCATCAGCTTGGACCCATTTGCATGCAGCCTGGATCTGATTCCTTAATACCTATAATGCATGGATGTTCAGAACATGTGGATGCAATCCACCATACTATAAAAAACACTTATGAACAAAGGGGAGAAACAACCTGGTCACAGTTGCAGGGAAAGTCAGCACAAGAAAAAAAAGCCCTCAAGAATTAGTGACTCCTGATGCTGTACTCTGATAACTGAACCATGTCTTGGTTCAATTTCTCAGCATGAAATCAGAGATTTTCTAAATTACTCTGTAGCTGAATGTGAAAAATAAAATTGTTAATGATACTTCTTTTTTAATATTAAAATTTTTCTTCCTATTAAATGTACTGCGGTGTTATTAGTTAAAACCTAAAATTAAAATAAAATGGAGAAGAAAAATATGGTTAAAACCACATTTTCTTGGTATGAAGACAAATTATCACACACAGTTTTTGTAAACAGAGCAAGATGTGTGCAGGGCTTTCTATATGTGTTGTACATTAGCTTGGAGCCCTTAACTCTGAGCCATTATGCTGACAAAGCTCCCCTCATCTATAACAGGAGGTTTACCTTTCCACGTGTGTTTAGTGTGTGCACATCTGCATCCAGTGTGAATGATTCAATGTGCTTTGGGATTCATGTTATAAGTAGTAAATTAGATTGAAATAAGAAGCTACCCGAAAAAGAATTCAATGTAAGTGTGTATATTCACAATATGGAACAGCAGCTTTTCTTTTCAGTGCTAGGCTTATCTTCTATCTGCAACTAGTTACATTAAGGCATGAACATACATTCACATGAGATGTCTGATGCCATAAATCTCAAATTCTCTCCTTGCTTCCACTCTTGCCTCCATTGTGCTGGCTATGCTAATGAAAAGCAGGTTTTTGGTTTCATATGTACGTGCATGTGTGCAAAAGGAGGACGGGTTTTGTCATATAGGCACTTGCACTGCTCAGCACAGAGATAGAAGCCCACTGAGGTAAAAGAAGTATAATATATACAATAAATCTGAATAAAATCACCAGCATGTAGATGCTTTTCTGGCCTCATAACTATTTTTATAAACACATAGAAATCAATATATCTTTGAAAATAAAGCAGTACATTTTGTTATATTTCATGGTGTTTACAGAAAAAAGCAAGCCTTTTAACCACCTGGCAAGTATTTCAGATAAAAAAAAGATTTGAAAAAGCAAGGACAAGCATTATAAAGAGAGGGGGAGGGGAAGCTGGGGACATCTCATTTGCACATGTAAAAATGCAAATTTGATCCATGTCTTTCTTATCTAGTGGTAACAGACTTGGCTTATGGAGCACAATAGCACCTACAGTTCTATGGACAAAAATAATGAAGTTTAAAATAATTGATTGGATTATGGAAACACTCTTATAAAGCCACGTGTTCATTAGCAGATGCCAACCACCTACCTAGGAACTGATGGCATGAAAAGCCTGAAAGTAGTACGTAGCGCCCTGATTCTTGAACACATTTAGGGGCAATAAGACTCCTTGTTGTGTAAC
Organism: Falco punctatus; assembly: GCF_963210335.1. Classification (NCBI taxonomy): domain Eukaryota; kingdom Metazoa; phylum Chordata; class Aves; order Falconiformes; family Falconidae; genus Falco; species Falco punctatus. The sequence continues at coordinate 26,771,656 of NC_137584.1, forward strand.
CACTAGCTAATGCAAAAAAGTGTGGGGGACTTAGACAGTAGCTACCAATTTCCTGCTTCCCCTACTTCTACTATGTAGGTCCACAGCCTCCTTTAAAGCAAAGGTCATTCCTTTGGTTGTGCCAGATTAGTTTACTTCTGTGATAGCTGGGACCTAAATAAAGTTGACATAGCTACAGAGCTGGACCTGGTAGATTCGTTTTCCCACAACATCCACAAAAAACAAGCACGATATTAAAAAATCAGATCAAATTCCTCTGACCAATCTGAAGCAGTTTTGCCTCCAAATTAGGAGGGAGTTTGCCTTGCACAAGGATTTTAAGAATTAGACTATTGCAACTGCAGGCTGCTGAATTAGAGGCAATGGTACGTGGTCTCTCTACTGTGGATTCATCTGTCAAAACCTTTTCATTGCACAAAAAACAGTGGAGCTTTTATAAAACTGGAAAAATGTGTTTGCCTTTCCTGTCTCACAAGCAAGTGTAATGAGGAAAGCGAGGGTTGGAAGTGAGCATAAAATCAGAAATGGGGGTGGAGATGATGGTGAAGCTATACACAGCTGTAGTTTGCTATGAAAGAAAGAAAAAACAAACAAACAAAAAAAATGCAAAAAAAACCCCTCTCTGCTTTTGTGCTTTTGCAGGAATAAATCTTTGGCTAGGTAGCAGAGCTGGGGGAAAAAAAAAAAAAAAAAAAAAAAAAAAAAGCATTCACAGTCTATGAACCACTTGCAAGTAATTTGCTATCCCTCTAGCCTTCCATATGAGCTGAAATCAGATACTAACCAATTACCACAAAGGCAAACATGAGTGCAGCCGCTGCAGCAGCGAGCTGCCAGGCACAGCCTCAGGCTTTGCCAGATGGACACAGTGTGACTTGGTACCTCAAAGAGGGGCTGGGAGCCTGGCCGGGCTGGGAGAGGCAATTTGTAAAGAGCACAGCATATGCCACCTGATATTCAGATCAGAGATGTATGTATCTGTTGCAGTTTACCTGTCATTTTTGTCCATCTTTCTACCACGTGGCCCAGTAACTCCATGCTGTGGGGACTCGGCATCAGATCGCCTGCCATGAAACTCCTGTGCATCACATGCTTCCACATAATTATCCTCCCGTGTACTCTTTTTTATACCCATTCAAGGAAACCACTCATTAGAAAAACACAGCCTGCTCCTCTGCCTGTGGCCAGTTTACTCCACCAAGAAAGCTGTGACCATGACTTCAGTCCTTCCCCCCAGCCACCCCAGTGCTCCCCCAGCTGTAGCCTCTGCAGACACGCTTCTGCCCTCGTGCCAAAGTGGGTATTCTTGCACTCGCTATGCGCTGAATCATGATGAAAGTTACTTTTGACCTTACAACTGCAGAAAACACGGCACAGGTCAGCTCGCGGCTCTGTGGATAAAATGAAAATTTCCTTGGATATCAGCAGGACTTCTCTTTGGGGATCACATCAGAAGTAGGTATGGGGCCCACTGTGCAGTTAGCAGTGGGGCAACAGGAGATGATTTTGTTCTGTGATTAGAGTTTTTCCTTTTAAAACTTTAATAAACCCCATAGCTTTTAATGAACTTTCTTCGGTTTTGTTTTGTTGGTTTGTTTTTTTTGTTTTTTTTCTTCTTTGGACATTTTGGACTAAAATGTACATATTCCTAGTCTCATCTTTCAAGAGGAGTCTTCCCTGTTCCCCGAGTCAAACACTCTTCAACAAACCAAGTCTCCCACACACCTGAAGATGTCTGAGGTATTTATTTCAGTGCCGTCTTCACTTCTGAGTTTGTAGAATCAGACTGAAAGCTTAGTGTAATGGAAAAGACTGCTGAAAAACTTTGCTAAACAGATGATCACATTCCTGAGTTTGTTTTACTTAGTTAGCATTTTTGCCTGCTGTGAGGTGTTTTCCTTGGATGGTTACCTATAAATACAGCACTGACCTCAGTGTGCATGAAGCAGGCCAGCGCAGACAAACAGAGCCAATTGGACATGCTCTATAAATCATCACCCACATCCTTCCAGCAGCAAAAATAAAAAGGAAAGGAGAAGGGGGTAAAACAACTGGTGAGTGTTCCACATGAGGAAATGGAGGCTATTTGGTGTCACCAGCTGGAAATACTCAGAGTGCTAAAAAGAAAGGTACCAGCATGAGCTAGCCCTGTGCTAGATAAAGCACTAACATTATAAATAAATGCTATCATCTTACAGACGTCTTGTATGGGCAAAATAATAGGCCTAAAAATGCTCTCTGCTTTAAAAGGCACGCATGTCAAAAGACAAGTACAGAAATGCAATACTATGACTTATGAAATAAGACTTAAGTCCAACATACAAGGCTGTCTCTTAATGTAATTCACTCTAGTTCTTCAACCCCGCATGTGTCTGAGGTGATTTCTACTTCTGTGCTGGGCCAAACTCCAGGCAAGCACCTAAGTTATCTCCTCCTTTCCCCATTAGCCACAGAGGAAAACTCATCATGGGGTGAAGCAGGTAGAGTCCTGCTGCCCTTCTACTACATCTTCAGTCTGGATGAGCCACAGAGCAGGTTCTTAACACACCCTGGCGCACTGCTCAGCTTACATTTAGGCCAAGACACTGCATTATCTGGTTTAGGTGGGATAAATTATTTTCACAGAAAAAAAAGCTTGAGGAAAACCAAGATTTTTTCCAGTGTGACATTTCTCTCAACCCTTTGCATCAGTGCATTTGAGGAGGCACTGAATTTTCACTTTCTTGTGTACCCGGTGATTTTTCTAACTGCCAAGTTAAAGCATCAAACTTCTTCAGACTCTAGTTCAGACAAAATTTCTGCATTCTGTATAAATGGGTATTAATTAAGGACTGAGACACTAATCTGAATTCTTAGTCTTCTTCTTGGTTCATCTTCTATTTTGAGTTAAAATGTTGCTTGAAAGAATTCAGCATGACCCTTTGTAGGAAAAGATCTATCCTAAGGAACCTATCTCAGCAAGAGGATCATAGCTGAAAATCCCAAGTGAAAACATGCATCTAATTACTAATTAATGCCCAAGCCTTACTCTGCTCCTTAGCATGTCCTGCTGTATAGCTCTAGGAGTTCTTTGATCATTCTCTTTGCTAACACTCCTTTTGCTTTGAAGAGAGAGCCTTGCTGTTTTCTACTGGGTGATAGAACACATATAATTAAGGGGTGCAACACTTCAGTCCTTTTGGCTGCATCTGCCTCAGCAAATACAATGGGCCAGTGACTGTTCTCCAGCCCAAGGTCCAGCTTCCATGTCATCGTTCACATCTCTACAGTTAAATTGTCTGTTCCCCACCACCACCCTCATCCAAAGCAGGGGAACTGTGTTCCAATTGCCCATTGAAAGCAGTCCCTGGCTTGTGCTAACCCCTGAACTGTGTCCAGGCACTGGCTAGGACTGCTAGCTGTCCATGGCCAAAACTACACCAGGGACGATGCCAAAAGGTAAACTGTACAGACAACTGGGTGCCAGGGCATGGACCCATATCCTGGTTCATTTTAGTTCACTAATGTAGGCATGGTCTTTGTGGATCTTGCTTTCACAAACAGTCTCGATATGTTAGATTCAGCTTCCCCGAGTTTAAAGTCTCTTAAATTGGAAGTATAATTACGCGAGGCTCCCCATGCAGTGAATAGGAAGATATTTCCAGAGGAGAATTCAGATCTCCTTATATACACAACACCCACTCATACACACCAAGATAAATAAGCAAACAAAACCCAGCTAAACAAAAAATGTGTGATGTAATGATGGGCTGAAGCAGTAAAAATATCAAGAGACATAAAGAACCTACCACACAAATACAACATTCCTGCTTCGACAAGATGAAAAAACCTCATGATCCGCTTGTTTTCTGTAGGGTTGACATGCCTTCAGTGGGTAAGCGTTTCTGACTCTGTTCTGGGCAGATCACCACATCATAGTTGCCAGGTGGCTCTAACCTAGAGGAAAGATTACAGACTTGTTTTCTTCATAAATCACTAGGCATAACATTCCAAAGCATTCAGCTCATCAGCTGGTACAAGCTGAATATATAAAGCTGTCCAAAGAATTTTGGTGCAGGTCATTGGCAAACTCCTCCTAGATACACATATGAGTTGACTGGGGGGGCACTTGTAAACACTGAAAATAATTCTTGTCCATCAGCAAAATGGCCAATGTCCAGAAAGTCTCTCTTAGAGCCATTTGTGCCTGTGCCTGGTTTGCCAATGACTGTCTTTGGTTTCACAAATCCGTGACTACTGTCAAACTGGAGTGATTTACAGAGCGAGAACCCAACTGTATGCCCACTGGCAGGGTTGCAGGGAAATGCTCTCACCAGAAGCCTCTAAGTCAGTATTCTGCTGGGTTCAGCATAACAAGAAATAAGCTAGAGGGAAAACTGCTTCGGCTAACAATGTTACAGTAACTTATTTCATAATAGAAATTATGTCTTAAATCAAAATATTTGGAAAATCTTAATTTCCAGCTTCAGAAGGAATGAGATTGCTTTGCCTTTTTAGATTTTTCTTCCAAGAGAAGTAACAAGCAGGGAACAAAACCTAAAAAAAGTCTGTGAGCAAAATACATATTTGCTGCTTTCATTCTTTTTTTTTCTTACCCAAATTGTAAGTATCATTTTCTTGTCTAGGCATTTTCTGAGTAACACACTAAAATCAGTTCCATTCAGTATTTTGCTATTACAAGGTCAAAATCAAAACCTTGCCTTGAAACCTGACATTTGCTATTTCAAAGTCTAGCTTTTCTGGATGAATCTTTTGGATTCACTTCTGTTTTTCTCTTTCTTGAGTCATCATATCATGCTTGCATACTGGTACTGTGTATTCTGTTAACAATGGTAACAATTTTCCCATATAACTCCCAAAATTAAGAAAGCAGTAGTTGGTTTCACTAACCTAGCCAACAATGAAAAGTTTAAACTGTTAAATTTATTGTCACTTTTACAACAAAATCTTGGCCAACTGGAAATATTATTATGTTTATATATGTCTAACTTCATATACAGATTTTATATATATATATATATGTATATAAAACTCATATGTAAGTACAGGTAAAATTGATGTATGGTTTCAAAACTGCTTAGGCATTAAACAAAAATGACAAATTATTTCAAATAAAGATAAAACTAAGAATTCAGGCATAACTATTTTATGTAAGGGATAATAAACATATGGAATAAGTTAACAGGAAAGGCGACTGCAGCAAAGCACAGAAATGAGTTGAAAAGACACCTCTGCAGATTTTTTCTCTCTTTTCTCCTTTCTCTCTTTATTTTCATAGAGGAGGAAAGGATTAAGAAGTGTAGTGAAAAAGCAGGGAAGTAGGCTTAAGATATACTAAAAAAAAAAATCATGCATGTGAGGCCAGATGGCTTTTTCCTGTTCCTTAAAACATCTTATGTTCTTGACATAGGGCTCATTTTTAAACTGAACTACAGGGCAGCAAAAACAATTTTTACTACGGAAACCATCCATGTCCTTCTTGTAGACCTGATGCCCTGTTCATCTGAATCCCTGTCTCCAGGTGAGGCAGCCCTGGCTGGTAGCCCGACACTTGTTCATCTTTCCCTTCCCCAGCACCTCCACTGGGCTCCTCACACAGCTCACAACCTGCACCCAAAACACAGAGCTATGCCGCATGGCAGAGTGCCTTGAAACGCTCACTGCGTGGGTGCTGTGCTGATTCCCTGAACTCCCACACTCCACTGCTCATTTATATCTCCTCTCTGTGTTGGGATTTATCAGCTTGTTCACAGATCCTCCCTGAGATGTCCCTGCTTGTGCCACCTCCCTCCCCAACAGGGTGATGTGGGGGACTTTCCAATTTTGGTGCATCACTCAGTAAACTTATTTATTGGATACAGCACCATGTGGAACTGAAGGTTTCTGAAACGCATGAACAGAGCATCTCCTTTCTTACAGGACTCTTCACGGTTCTTATATTGGTTAAAAATCTTGTGGCAAATCTGAAAACCATGCAGTTGGGGCAGGTTTGCATCACTCAGAGGGACAGGTTCTGTTGGCTAAGCTAGGTACCAGCTATTGTTTAACACAGTCTTTTATGTTTGCTGGCTTGGGTATTCCTGTAGGGATATATAAATGAAACTTGTCACTAACTGGTCTGCTGCTATTTTACTTGCTATGCTATGCATGTTACAGCTATTGACCATGAGATCAGCAATTTCCATGGCAAGAGATGTTCCCCATACACATTGGATTCCCAGCTATGAACAAGCATGTTTGGCTAAATCACATGAAAGAGTTGCAGTGTGAGTCACATTTTTTAAATAGCTGAAAGATTTTATCTTTACCACAGGAGAATTTTCACTTCTGGTAAGTTATGAATAATGATATTAAAATACACATTGGTGTAGTCCTCATCCCAGATAAGATCTTGGCCATCACTTAGCTACTTCATTCAAGTCAATCTTCATCCCTCAAGAAATCTTAAATAGACAACGTTGAAAATCTTTTAAAAATCTCAAAATGATTACAGACATCTCCAAACAGATTTGAACAATAATGCCAAAACCAAAAATTGAAGGGCCCGAATTTTCAGCTGGGCTAAGCTAAGGTATTTAACATATACACCAATTGAAAAGTATATTTTAGGGACTACACATGCTCCAGAAAGGGTGGGGCATGCTGAACATACCTCTGTGTAAAATAGTTTCCATTCCAAATACCCTTTGAGATTCTCATTTAGAGAGTCCTACTCAGAGCAAGAGTCACAAAGTAACAGAAGAAATGTCTTGTTTACCTGTGCTAGGTAAGGCAAAGATTTACAACTATAAAGTTTATAAGCATAAACAATAATAATGGCAATACTGATTCTCTTTCATTAAGAAGTTATAAGTAATTTTAGATTGAAAGATGTTCTGAATGAAATGTTTCCTTATTTCAGAAAGGTAGTGGTAGCACCTCAGTCCTTGCAACAGCAAATAAAAAAAGGTTAACCCCATAGCCACATGTGTAACTCTCAGAATCTCTTAGCCAGTGGCTATGAGAAAAGTGAAAATGAAAACTGTAGTAATGCCAAGCAATTTTAAACCCGGTCTGAAGAATTAAATTAGCATTTATTTTGCTGAATACAAAGCAAAGAAAAAAACCAAAAACCCCTTGATTTCCAATTTTCTAACATTTACTAGTCTATCCCTCCTTTCCCTGATGCCTGTCACCCTTTTTGTCTTAAAAAGTTTAATAAAAAAAATTCATAAGCAGATTAACAAACAGCAGTTCCCAATCTGTACTTGAAGTCTGACGCATCCTTTTCAGATCTAAAGAGCTTCTGTGTCCCAAAGTTTGTCTGATTTTCCAACTATACATCGGACTAAAAGTGATCAGTTACTTCTCCCTACAAACCCTGCCTCAGGTGAACTTGCTTAATCTGGGGTCTAATATGATCCCTGCTGAAGGGAATAGATTGCTTTCATTATGGCAGCACCTGGCCATTAAATTGCAAGGACAGCTGTTCCTAGTGAACATCGATTGCTCAGCAGCTTCATTTCTGAGTTGGAAATTATGAAGTTGATAGAAAAATTTAAATGAAGAAATATTTGTCCATCCAAACCATATTACCCTAATTTTAAGATTAACGGTGACTAAGAGTGAACATGCAGCCCTAGAAAGTAAACAGATGACTACAGAGAAGTAAAATGAACCAAAATATTGTTTACATTTTGATGCAATTGCTCAGTGGAATTTTGGTGGATGAAATCATCCCATAAAAGGTGGAAGGGGAAGGTTTCCCTCCCTTGTAGCAGAACAGAAGACAGGAACCAGGCTTTGTATTTTTGTATGACACTAGTGTGTTCTCATACAGGCACTAAAGAAAAAAAAAAAAAAAAAAAAAAAAACAGACAGAAAAAAAAAAAACCAAACCACACAAATAAACACCCAAAATCAAGGAAAAGCTACCTGTAGCCCTCCAGAGAATTCAGTAGGTCAGTAGAGTGCTTCTTGAAGCTTTACTTCCTTCCTAGGCCTTGTAACTATAAACAGTGGGGTGGGATGAGTAGGTGTTATACACCCCTAGGTGCCATAATTCCAAAGGCCTCAAGATGCTTTCTCCATCCCATGAGGTGAATGCTGCAGGATGGAGGTGACTGAATTACTCTGCTCAGACAGTCTCATACCAGCTGCTCCCAATACCCATGCAAAGAAATGCTGTTTGATATCTCAGTCAGAAAACTGTGACGTTACATCGGTGCTTAATCTACCAGAAGCATCATTTTGCTTATTTCACACACCACCACCCCATTTGCACATGAGGTGTTGCCTGTTGGGGTTTTGATCGGTTTTGTTATGTTATTTTTTCGTAACTGTAGGATATTGGTGATCCCTATTTTGTATTTCTGCAGTTGACTACTTGACTTGGGTATTTTGCACTAGTCTTCAATGACTTTTATCCATGTTTTCCCAGGCCCACTTTCCAGTTTATAGGGATCGGTTTGAATCCTGATACCATGCTGCTCTGTGTATGGAGCTATTTCTATTACAGTCACCCTGAAAAAGTAGTTACCAGCCTCTTAAATTTCCATCACCCCCATTACTAATGACGGTACTAAACAATTTACCACATATGGGACAGATATTGACACCCTCTTCATACATCCTTCCAGTTTAATGACAAGTAATTGATAACTACCATTAAAGGACAGCTTTTCAAGCAACTGTGCACTCACTTCAGATTAGCTTTAGTCAAAAGTCAGTGGGGTCTAGGGCACAATTTGTAACATCCTTAAGTCAGTATCTAAAAGAGTCCAAATGAATCTCACCACCGAGGTGCCAATTTCTTTCCACTGACTATTCAGACACAGATATCCACTCTGTAGATGTCTAAAACCAGATAAGGTAAATTTCAGCTGTTTGCTACTTTTCTGTAGCAAATTAATTTTCTGTAACCTCATCTGTGTTGTATAAAATGGTCTCAAGCAGTCCCCTATGATTTCATCAGGCCTGAAGCAACCAAACTGTAGGTGCTTTTTCATTTGTTTTTCTTTATTCTGACTTGAATTCTTACCCTCTGAGTGCAAATGAGGATCATGTTATCCAACTGAAGCAAAGCAGCATTAAATATTTTTGCCTCTTTGCAACTGTCATTCTTGTCCCCTTGAATAGTGGGCCCATTGTTTTCTTCATTTTCCACTTGCTGTTAATGTGCTTATGAAAAGTTTTATTGTTACACATTTTATTTTAACTCCATTCTGTGTCTGACCTTTTATTTTCTGATCTTTCATAATATTTTGAGAACTAAAAATTGCTGCAGTGGTTGGTCCTTGCAAAAAGGCTTTAGAGGCTGAACTAGTACATATCAGAAGCTAGACTTAAGGTCTGTAGGATATAAAGGTGACAGCCATCTGCTATAAACTGGCTAGAAAAAAAAAATTAGATAATAAAACATAATTTACTGTAGTTACAAACTCATGACATCACAGTCCCAAGAGCTGAGAACCTCCAGCTCCTGTTGAGCACCGTGGAGGACTGCATCATGAGAACTACTTCCACTGCTTGCAGTGAGATTGCCATTTGGCATTGGAGAATTTCTTGCAAGAAGTCAAGAGCAAAAATATTTTATCTGCTGGCATAAGCATTTTCTTAAACTCCTGGAATAAGCTGAAGTCTAAGCAACAGTATAGCATGAGTAGCTAACACCACTGACACCTCTCTGTAAGGGTTTTAAAGTCTCCAGGAAAGAGTATTGCTTTGGCAGGTAGGGACAAATACCAACCTGCATTGGATTGCTGAGATGTAGAAAGGCAACTATCTAGGTAATGACTCTCAGACTAGCAATGGACAAATAATAATGACCTAAGACATCTTTTGCTTATAATAAGACCTATAAAAGCTTTTGTATTTGTAAAAATCTTAGCTATAACCAACAAAGAGTGAAACATCCGTTATTTCAGTTCGACATTATCTACAACTGTCCAGGTTCTTTCCTGGATAATGTAATAGTGTTCCTCCTAATTAATAACTGCAATTACTCTAAATCTGTCATAAAACTGTAGAGTTTAACTGGACTATAAGGGAACATGTTATAACATTTAAAATATATTTTATGAGATTTTCCATGATAAATTGTAACTGTGGGATTCTCATAATTTCTGCTATGTTTGCAATCACACTAAGATCAATATCACATTTAATTATACACCTGAAAATGCAAATAAAATGGAAGCTGCCAAAGGGAATCTGATTCAGATGAAATCAGAGGGACACTAAGGCCTGGAAGTCAAAACAATAAAGAGAAAGTAATAGACAAGCAAAAGAAACAATTAACAGCACTCATCATTGTAATTTTGTTAATTGTAGGTCGTAAGTGTCCTTCTTTTGGACAGTATTCAGTGACCTCTTCAAGTCACAGATACCATCTTCCTCCAGTCAGATTTACCCTAAATATAAAATACAGTCACTTCTCTTTTTACAAGTTTAGATCAGTAAATAAGTCCAATTGTTTCTATTCACAAACTTCCTTTAAGCAAAGTTTTCTAAAATCAGGTTAGTCTCTTGATCTGTGAACTCTCTGAATGCATCATTAGGTGCTAGAGAACAATACTCCAGCTCTGAGACTATTTACTAATGCAGACCAGTTACAATGACAGTAATGGTTGTTTTACTTTATACAAGAAACCACCTAAAACAAACTGCATGATCCATTGACTTCAAGCTGGATACATGTCAGAAAAGCACCACAAAAAAATCTTATGCTTCCTGTTACAAAAGATAAGGTCAGACTTAATCTGGCATGGGCATAGAAGAGGTCTTGTCTTTTTTAAAAAGAAATCCATGCAGTTCTGGATTCTGGGGCAGAGTCATATAAAAAGATCTTGAGCTGCTCACACTAGCTAGTCTGTTCTCTGTCGTTAAATAAAGGGTTCAGTTTGTGAGACAAATAAGCAGTTTTATTAATGTTTACCTCTCTTGCATGCAAATAAAGTAAAAATAAATCAAAACTCAAGTTCAATATCCGATTTGCTTCTCTTGCCTTTCTCGGTAGGTTTCCTTATGCTCCTTTTGTTCTGCATGCGATTACCATGTTCCTGAGCCGGTGTCTCTTACTGGGAGTGGCTACTTTTATTGGTATTTACAACATAACTGGAAAAATGGACAACTGCCTAAGGAAGCTACTGCAACTGATCATCTGCTGCTTGATGCCTACCACATGTATCCTATTGATAAATATTGACGAGGTGAATGTGCAATGATTCACAGAGGTCTGACAACAGACATGGGAACAAATCCCAGTCCCAAAGTGTTTCAAGGAAATGCTTCAAGAGTTGTGACTGAAGGAAGACTCAGTGATTGCTGGCAAGGTGCATGCTGAAGTGAGCAGTCATAGTATTCTAGGTGTTATATTTCTGCATTGAAGATATACAGGGAAGAACTGCACAGGTGGGGACCATAGCTGTAGTCCTAGTTATGGGGTGAGTTCTGAAATGTTCTTCCTGGGAGTCAGCCTGACTTTAAAAAGGTCAGCTCCTTCACATGTGAGTGCTACCACTTGCAGGAAAGGACCACAGTATTTTATCTCGTGCATATCTCCGGGAGGCACTGGGAGGCTCTGCAATGTTCATTTCAGCATGTGGTGACTGTGGGGATGCTCACTCACAGCCTCCATCTCTTCTAGCGAATGCAGGCATGCAAAGCCATTCCCTGACTCAGCTAGCACAGCCTGGCCACATCCACACTCTGAAACCCTACAGCCCTCCAAATCAGGGTGGCCATATGCAAACTTTCCTATGTCTATGGGGTCTGCTGCCACAGGCTGAAAGACTGCCAGAGTCTCTTCTATCAATTTAGCAATACAGGCTGTTGTTTTCCAGAGCCAGTACCAATGCACTGGTGCCAGGACAGACATCGCTACACTATCCAACACCAAGTTCCCTATGAAGCCAAGAGGGAAATGTGATTAACATCCTTTAATATAAGAGCCTCCCTCCCACATACTATGTAGTGTCAGAAGCAAACAGGTAAGAACTGAGGCTTTTTTTTAACTGATATCTAGGAATAGTCATTACAGTAGACCCAAATTCTCATTAAATACCAAAAATTACTTTTGGTGAGCACAAAATATATAAATCAGATTGGGGTCAATTCTGATGAAATGGCAGCAGAGTTGCAAAGTGATGCCTAAGACATGTGTGCTGTCTCCAGTTTATAGAGCAATCACCAAGGTTATGTTATGAAAATGCAACCTAAAGGGAAGTGATCAGAGGACAAGAAAATAGTCAGGAAAAGGCAAAAGAAACAAAGAAAATGTAGTATCCAGTAAAAATCAAAACAGAACAAAAAATCTTTCTAAGGAAAGAAGAGAAAGCACAAGGGGAAAGAGAATAAACAAAAAGGAGAGAAAATGGTATGGATTAACAGAAAATGATCAGTAAGGGGAAAACAAATGAGACTATACCTTGGGGAAAGGAAAAATAATATTGTAAAGGAGTCTGCATTTAGATGCATGGAACTGATTTTACATGCACAACTAACAGCTAAATATACAGTATTTCTCTGAAAAACTTTAATGACTTAGTGTGGAATGAGAACAGAGTGGAAGATGATAATTTCCACTAATAATGAATGCTGATGTCATTTGAGAAAAATCTTTACTTATTCCTTTACAAAAAATTCAGCCACTGGGCTGTTGTGGTTAAAATAAAAATATTTTCCACTAGATTTTTTTTAATGGTGAATTATAAACTCTACAAGAAGAATAACTGAAGCCAGTGTCTCTTATGCAAGACTGGATCATTTGTGCTGCTTTATAACTGCTGTCATGTTTTTAATTTGCTTGTCTTTATTTGTTAATTTCCCCATGTATATGATCTTTCAAAAATCTACTGATATCAGCCACGGTCTAACCAAGAACAGAGCCACTGTTATCAGTAGGAAAAATAGGTTGTATAAAAAAAGAGCCTTTTACAAACAGAGAAAATATCATTGCAAACTATATGACCCAAAAGAGCTTACAGCTATCTTACAAAGGAGTAAGTTGATGGCCTAAATCAACCATATCCAAGCCCATATTGTGGCAGAATTAAGAGATGAACTTTATGAAGTGAGGACTGACGGGGGATCACAGGATTTAGCAAATAATCCAACTTCTGGACCACAGGAGATACAGATTTGAAGAATTCACAGAGGAAAAATTTCAAGAAGGGTGATGGAAGGTTTCAGCTCCTGCTTGCTTTTTGTGAACACTTGAACAGTGTCAAGGGCACTGTTCCCAACACAGTGAAACTTGCCATATGTTAGCACCCCCTAAATGTGTAAAGATATTCACCTCTGGCATGAAACATCTTGGGACAATGGGAAATGTTATAATATCATCTTGAGTAAAGAGCACTTTTGTGTTACCATCTGCACTTAAAATGCAGTAATGCATAAGATTTGCAAAGAAGATGAAATAGTAGTGGCACATATGGACCAGAAACAGCACGGGGCCCCACAGTGCCAGCTGTGCCCCTGTGCTGTCACAGTCTAGAACCAGTACAAATGGTCAAAATCCCAGCAAAATCAGCTTTGTGCTGCATACAGAGAGGGTACTCCTAGAGTGCAATGGGAAGGATGTATGCATATTTAAGAAATAAGATTAATTCCAAGCTGTAGTTCACAGTATCTGGAAAAAAGTCTGATACAAGAGTTACTGTCCTTACTGTTTAATGCCAGTGGTCACCAGCTCCCTAGGAGAGGCTACATACTGCACGGCACATCCACTCTTGAAAAACTTCCTAATGAGTCAGAAAACACTGGTTGTGGAGCAAAGGTACAGATGTTTACCTCCTGAATCTGGCTCAATGTCAGTCGGTGTCCTCTGAAATGGGGTTAGCAAGGGTTGGCTTCCAAGAAAGAGCTGTATCTCACACACCAGCCTGAGCAAGGCCCTCTCAGAGTACTGGAGGACTTCTGCAGCTTGCCTAAATGAAGGCTGACTTGGGACTTCAGCAGCCCTTGTCTTTGTAAAGTAAAACCTTTCAGAAGTATGTTGTATTAAAGGATGACAGACTGGCTGTTTCAAGGAAAGGCACCGAAGCAGTAGGAGCGTTCCAAGAGCAAAGCTCCACCAGCCCACCTGAGCCCAGCTCACCACCTCCCCCACATAGATCAGCAGTTTGACCCGGTGCACTCTCAGCCCAAACGTTTTCTGTTTAACTCACCCTTCCTTTTCCTGCTTCCCTGTGGTGACGTGCTTGCAACATCTGGATCTGTTCTTAGTTAAGGACAGGAAAAGAGCGGAGTGAAGCTGCTGTTATTAGCCTTACACATCAGTGCCACAGAAGATCACAAAGAGTTTGCCTATGTTTTTACGTTGTCAGTCTGCATTTTCACTGTTTTCTGTCTCTTCCATTTCCTGCAGATCCCCCAGCTGCAAATAGATTCACAATAAATTGAGCTTTTGCATCAGCCACAGAACTTTGAAACTTGTAAAACTTCTCAGATTCTCCATTTCCATATAAGCTACAATATTTCTTGCTAAACTTTATATTTAAAATAACTGTACTATGTATGTACATTTCCCTGCATTACGTAATAGGAAGAGAGATCTGGTATCTAACACAGGGCTGAGCATTTTTTTTTTTCAGTGAGTTACAATAACTCCATATGCCAAAACATTAAAATAGCTGCAGTTTTTTTGTAAGTGGGAATAAGGCATATGCAACTTTCTCCATAAGAATTTTTAACCTGCTATCTCCCAAGTTCCTTACAAGCAATGTGAGGATGTAAAACTTACTCTTGTTCAAATGGAAACTAATCTTAAGATGATCTCATGAATATTTACCAAAAATAGATGTTTAAAATAGATATTTAACTGGCAACATATATCATACCACCTTAATATCATATTTTAAATAACAAGATACCTGAGTAAATATCAATATGGGTAAATCTTAAAAATGGGTGGGTTGATTTAGGTAACTGACAATACAATGATGCATTTTGAAGCTTTATTTCCCTAAGTCCATGTAGCCAGCAAGGTAAGGGTTTGCAACCCTATTTTTTAGAATGAAAGCAAATTAGCATACTCATAGCTAGTATATTTAGTTATTAGATTTTTGCCCTTAACCTTGTGTTACAATATGCCACGTGGAAAATGCTGCAACACTTCAGCCAGCAATTCTTAGTTTAGTTTACCTGAGGAAGCATGCCTGCTTACAGTTACAATTACCACAGATGTTTCGACAATAAAACACAATGGCAAGCCTGCTTATAATTTAGTATTTTAGTAAGCATCTTCCTCACCCACACCATCCCAGACTTCAAATCTCTTCTCTGACTATTTGTGGTCCTGCCTACCAAATTCAAAATTCTTGGTTTTCCATTTAAGATTTTGTCCAGTTCCTTCCCCGGACACATTTTGCTTCTCACTTCACCCACATATACTCACTTAGTATGTGAGGCAAGCCAGGTAGTGTAACGGTGACCAAACAGGTTATTCAGAAGCTGTGGGGCTGAGACTTGGAAGAAGAGCCAAAACAGAGATTTGCAGCCCATAAGCCTGAAAAAAAGAGAGGAGGTGGAGGATGAAAAGGAGGATCAACCTGAGAAAAGTGCAGGTAAACATTTCCCAGAGGACAGGAAGACAAATTTTCTGAAAGGCTTTTAGCAGTGGTTTTACTGCTTTATATGTATCTCTCTGTTAGTGTCCACATAGTTTCCTCCTCCTTGCAAGCATGCCTTCTCTAAGCTGCCCTCCCATATACCACTCCCCAAGTGGCCACTTTCACTTTGTTGTCAGCAAAATATTCAGTTAGTTCAAAACAACAAATGACCAAAATAATAAAAAGAAAGAAATTATGAAATATCACAATGTATCAGTAAAACATTCCCAGTCCAAAGCTGAGTCACCATGGCGAGATGCAGCCAGACCAGCTTCCACCTCAGCTCCTGGGCTTAATTTCCTATTGGCCAAGTGCCTCTGCAGCAATCAAGTCAGTTAACAAGAAAACATGGGGAGAAGAAAGGCAGACGGACAGACACCCAGCTGAACTCGGACAAGTTCTACCTCCACTCTTCTTGGCTTTTCCTTGCCATTTGGTTAACTTTTTGTTGTGTTACCTCTGCATACCCTTTGGCTCCTCTCCGCTGGCACAAAATGCTCGGCTGCCCGAGTCGAAAATGCTGAGCCAGCCTCAGGGGTCTTGTGAAGAATGTTGCTCCATTGCTCCACACAATTTAGCTCAGTGTTATTGCTTGTAAAATAATCCTCTTTTAAATATAACCACCTTACAACCACTTTACAGCCTCCTGTGGCAATGAATTCCACATGCTCCTTAAGGACCCCATACTTCATTTTATTTACCACTCATCATATCCTTTGTAAAGTTGTTCTGGAACAGCCAAAGAGGGAGACACACACACACACACACATTTATTTTAGCATTTTACTGTATCTTCCACATTCTTAACCCCTTCAGTCAGCCACCTTTTACCAAAGACAAGGAAACTTGCTAATCCCATGACTATTGTAAAATTGATCAACGGTCCTACAACAATTTAATTAACACAAAGGTTTTCCACAGCCTCCTCCATAATGTTCATATGATATGTTATATATCTTACGTATATGCAGTTATGATAACTGCATTCACTGCTTAAATCAAAATTCTGCATTTCCCTTTACTGGCATGGCAGATTTAAATTACTGACTTATTTTAAATAATCCAATTTTTTCTTTTGAGAAATACACATTTGAATTACTAGAGTATGAAACTAATAGATGGCTCACCAATCTCTAATAAATGTGCCATAGTCCATTCCCCATTGTATTTCAGTTGTTTAATGTGAATATGAAAGCACTGTAATTCATTTTCTGAGGGATTTGTTCCACTAAGAATTTCAGAACAGTTTTTTCCACCAGAAAATCCACCTTGACCTACCTTGCCAAGACCCCTGTTGAGTCAATTTGAATAAATTACTTTAACAGCTTGAGTTTTCATGAAAAAGAGAATTGAAATAAATTCTAATTTGACAGTATGTATTGACACTTATTTCTTTATTTAGATTTACTCTCATCATGTCCGAGCTCCTCTTCATCTTCCTCATTTTAACACAACTCATTTTGAATGGAAAAAAAAGAGCATAGGAGACTCACTAAGTATGAAATCTGCCAAAATAGAAAGTTCCTGTATTTTGTCTCTTGCCTTTAAGCAAGTGGAACTGTAACCCTCTGGGGAATGTGTGCCAGAAGTCTCTGACTTGGCTTGTGGGTGGCTACCAGACATGAAGCCATTCTCACCAACGTGGTGGCCCAAGCATTAGAAGCAGAAGGTGACAGTTTCAGGCAGAGTCCTGTGGCCACAAGGACGTATGTGCACTGGATGGCACCAAGAAGAGGTCATGATCCTCCCAGCCATGTCATTAAAGGCTTTAGAGAGGTGTTTTGCCAGGGGTCAATTTAGGAACAGATCTCACTTGAGAAACAGGACCATGAAAAAAGGGGTCAAAATTATCATGTATGAAAAGCAGGCCGTGATTTCTCTCTTTAAATATACTCATGTGCTGCACCTAAAATCTCAGACTCCTGACCATTTACTTCATAATCCCTTATTCTTTCCACAAATGAGTTTTCACGTTTCTTCTACTTAAATTCTCAGTGCTGTTTGGTGTTGAGCTTCCTTTTAGGATTTATTACCTTAGACTCAATTAAAAAAAAAAATAGTTCCTTCAGAGGAAGAAAATTATACATCTCTGTACCATACTGTGCAACGTCAATTATCGTAACAAAAACAAAAGGCAATAGACAGCTCACATTCATCCAGACTGCATTTTTTTTCCTATTAAAAAGACATTAAAAATATTAATCCTCCATATTCTCAGTTTGGTTTCCAGTGAAAAGTACAGTTGATTGAAATGTTAATGAGGGAAAAAGGAGAAGAGCAAGGAAAAGATACTATGAATCTACAAAGATGGTTTTGCAAAGACACAGAAAAAGCTAATTATTAGAACGTCTGTCATCAGACATTATCATGTCTGTCATCTGGTGGCACCAGAAATGCTATGTGGTGACCTCCTGGTATACACTAGAAATTGCTCACTTGCCTGTACAGGAATTTGTCTTAATTTCATAAAGATGAGTAAACTGCTGTAAGGGATTTCTTTAGTATTATTATTTATTGTTTGCTTCTACAATTCTTCAATAGTAATAAATATGGGTTTAAATATTTATTTGTTTTAAAACATTGCTGGTTTTAGGCTGTGGGAGACTATGTTAGTGTAAAATGTAAACATAAATCATACAGTCACCCTGACCTTCTTACGATTTTAATTTTATACCTGGTTAGAATCTTTCTGGTAGTAATGTGGATTCATCAAGGTTTTTCTTCATGGCTGTATTTGCAGGGCTGGTGCCCTGACAACGTTACAGCTAATTGTCCTAACAACATCCAACCCAGCAGCAAACCCTGTCGTTTCTTCTTAGCTCACCTCCTCCTTCTCCAGACACCTGGAGATACGTAAAACAGCATTCCTCTTTAGTGGCACTGCAGCCATACAAAGAGCCAGCCCTTTCTGAGATTTCAGTGGGAAATGCAGGAACAGAGGCCTTAACTCTGTTAAGGGTAATGGTCGATAGGGTAGCAGTATAACTAAGCAGAAGGCAGTTAAATGTAGTAAGTATGCAATTACTGAATTGCAGCTTTATTCAACTTCTTCAGAAGGACAGTTGGAAGTGTTACTATTTGAAAACAAACTGAAAGACTAAACTAAGTGCCTACCATTTGCTTTTGCTAAGAGGGAATAAAGACTTTAAATAGAAGTATAAGCAAATCAAACTGATCTAACATGCCCCTCGAAAAATAAAAAAAAGTTATCTTTAATTTGAGAGGTATGATAAATTTGGGGGGAAAAGTCCACCCCCACTAATAATTCTTAGATGTGAGACATTTTCTGTGTTGCAGCAAAGTACTAAAATTTTCCTGGAAAGCTTAATCTTGCAAAGTCATGTCTTGGTATGGTTCATGAGTTTTTGATTTAGCCAGCAAACATCCATAAGAAGAAGAGTTTCATCCAAGGACAAATCAAACAAGAAACTCTTGTTGCCTTCAAAATGTTGGATCAAAACCTAAAGTGGTTGCATATGATCATTTGATAGAATTGCATTCCAGTTTACATTAAGTAGTATGGTTCTTCTATCAAATTTGATAATGAGCAATGGCCACTTTGGCACTCTCCTGGGACCCTAGAAGATTGGTTAAGGTAGCAGGGAGTTGTGAACCTAATAACAGTAGAGGTTTCAAGCCTTAACTTGACACCAGACATGGACATACAGCTTCCCTGTAAAGGGTTTGTGCTGTTGACAGCCACCTCTGGGACAGAGTGTAACCGTAACTCCCCACCACCAGCCAGTGCCACCACACAACAGTGGAAGACAGTGACATGTTTTTTTTCTCCACCACGTGCAGCTTCAGAAAAGCTTTAAACAGATTAGAGGGAATAAAATATGAAACTCTGAAAAACATGTAAGTTAATCTGGAAAATAAGAAAATGTGCAAATGCGAGAAAAGGGCAAATGAAAGCTGATTTGTGCACGGCCAGTGTTGAGTGATATTGATGCTAAGCCCGGTTTGAGGGACTTGATGTGTTTGTTTGCTTGCATTATATCTTTCACGTCAGCTAATCATATCCGCATGTTCGCAGAGGTGGAATTTCTCATAATTAGTGGAAAATATAACAGCTTTATATAAAACAGGCTTGCTATAAAAAGCATTTTGACACTTCCACACAGTTTACAATCCTGATAACTTTATATGGAAACAATCCAAGGCTGGCAAAGAAAAAAAAAATCCCACAAAAAAACTGTTTGAAATTTTTTTTTCTTGGTATTTAGATGCTGTTCTGTGGCTTTTCATGAGATGTGATTTTATAGCCGTCTTCCAGCTGATTCTCCATACACTTTAAGTATTGGCAAATGCTGAACATATGTAGGTCAAAGTCACTCTTTTCAACCATATTTCATTTTTATATGCAATGGCTGTATATTTAAGTAACAGAAAAGAAGTAGCTTAAGCCCATAGAAACAAGGCTGCTCTTGGCCTCGCAGGGGAACCCTGTGTCCATCAGCCTTACAAGAGGATGTTATACCCTATACAGACTGCGAGCAACTTATTTTGGGAGAGGCTTTTATTCAACACGCAGAGGTGCACAGAGGAATGGGGGTTAGACCTGTATCCTTGTACACATCCAGTCCTGATTCCTACAGGTCCTTAGCTTCCTATTGCAACTACTGCAAAACTTAAAAATATCATTTGGATGTTAATGAGCATCGACTCTGTGAGAGCGCTGTAATGGGTGTGCAACAACCCATGCAGACAGACCTGCCAATTACAGGTATGCAATGCCTTATAGGAAGCGTTCATCACTTTCCAAGATCAGGGCTTTGATGTCTTTTTCTTTCTCTGCTTTCAGCTTGCACAAATAGCCTCTGAAAGCTGCCAGCCACTCCCTCCCTTTTCCCTTCAGGCTGTTCAGATCTATCTAGGAGCAGTGCTCATGTATCTGGCTAAAAGTGGAAAATTGTTTCCTTCAGTGGAAGCCTATCCCAACCCAGGGAGGATGTGCCCTGTCATCACAGGGGCAGGACGGAAGCTACAATCCCATTGTACAGAGATCCTGAATGGGTGACTTACTACAGCCCCTGCCCAAGCAGCACTGATGGCTCATCAGCTCTGCCCCTGAGCAGCACTCAGAATAGCAAAGGTGGAGTATGTTTTACTCCACAACTCCAGACACTTTGCCTGTTATTGCTAATGGTCTCCTAGGAAGACAAGAGTTTGACGTGCTCTTCTAGCAATATGGAGTTAGAGCTGATCAACAATTTATGTAGACTGCTTTTCTCTTTCCTTTAGAAATGTTTTTTTCAAAAGAAAATTAGCCACTAGATTTCTACAACTCTTTTTCTGCAGCATTTGCTTTCAAAATAATAATAAAAAAATGGGTTTAGCATGAAGAATGTTCAGGGCAATAAATTTGCAGAATAGCTATATAAAAATTTCAACTTAAAAAGTCACAAAGCAAAACACACTTAGCCCCCTTCTCCCCACAATAAGCAAGACTAGTAGGAAATCTTGTGTTTAAAAATATCCACCCTTTAAGATGTGGAATGATTTTCACCTGGTAGATAAATGTACTTGGCCTTCTGTAATAAGGTCATTTCTCCTTTCCATCAGTGAAAATAGCACTAATTATATTTTCTTGCTTTTCACAGTAACTAAACTCTACGTATAGGTGTATGAAAATAGACAACTATAACAGACAAATGTAGAAGTCACACTCAAAACATCATTCACTTCACTAATTGCAGATGATTATTATAAAAATGTGTTGGTGCTTACTATGACCTACAAAGGGGAAAACAGTGAATCAATCAAGATTGCAATTATACTCTGAATGCCTTTAATAACCAGACTAAGATGGGCATTCAGCAGATAATTAACATAAAACATAAAAGTTTGTGGTGGTGGTTTTCAACAGATTTCACAGCACTTTTCCATCCTGTAGTTCATGACCCTTTTGTGAGCTTCCCCCAAGCATTTCTCCAGTAATGCAATAGCCCAGAGAAGTCAGAAGCCAGTGAAAGAACAGATTTTATAGACACGTCCCCAAAGCAGAGAAGTTAGTAGTGGTTTGCTTGTTTGAGCATGTTCTCTTCAAGTAAGCCAGACAAAAAAAAAAAAAAAAAAAAAAAAAAGACAGCCAGATCTGTGAAGAGACACTCACCCTCTGCAAAAGAGAACAGGCAGTTGTGCAAAATAGCCAGCAATGACCTAGAAAATGCCCAGAAGCTTTGTCCTCCTAGTAACCCTTGTGAGGGCCCTAAAGCTAAATTTAAAACTGGCCTCATCGTTGAAACGCTGAACTGAGTGCTGTTTTGCCAGAGTCAGCAAAACTGTACTTGCATCAATGGGATGGTCTCTTCCACAGGAGCGCTGAATAACTGACCACTGTGTATCCATACTTTCCTAATGAATTTGCTCCTTTTCACAATAATGTCAAGTTAAAAGAGGTTTAAATTGTCATAAACATTTCTGCTTTCTTTTTTTTTTTTTTCTTTCTTTTTTCTTTTCAGCTATTACTCTTAGGTTGCTGTCAAGGAACTGTATTCAACTGTGTTCTTGTTACGTTCTCCCACCTCAGTTCTCATTTTTATTTCCTTTAACTACTCTCAGCTGTTCACAAGCTTCCTTTGCTTACAAAAAATCAGGAAAAAGAAAAAAAAAAAAATACCAAACTAAAACACTGTGAATGGGTCAAACTACCTTTCCAAAAGTTAAGGGAATTCTGAAAAGTTAGAGATTTTCAGTTCTTGCTTTTTTTCTTCACTTCATACCCCACTGCAAGTTAAGAAAATGTTGAATACATGTTCAATAGTAAAAAGAGAACACAAAAAAATGGGAAAAAACCCCCAAATATATAAAGGCCCCTCTCAGAAAATGGCAGGCGTACATCATATGAACAGATTAAATACAAAAAGTCAAAAAAACTCCTCACTTTAAGAATATTTTCTGAAAAATTTTGTAAGTGTTAGGAATTTTTTCTTTCATAGAAATACTTACATGGCAATGTTCATTGCTAAAATCATTGAAAGTGGACAATTGTGAATTATTACCATTTCATGTCACTGGAAACAGAACTAAAAATGACCTAACAGTCTATAGGAAAACATGGTGACTTTATTATAAGCAAACAGGTAAACAGAACATGCAAAAAAATAGCTATGCACACATTTATTTTGCTTTTTGTTTACACATATAATGCACCTGAAAATGAATTAAAGTTTTAAAAATATCTCTTTCAGGACAGTATGAGGAAAAGTTAATCCTGAAATTCATCCATGAATAATTTGAACAAATTAGGGGCTCCATCCCTCCTGCAGTATGCAGCAGCCAAGAGCTCTGGTAGGTTCCCCAGCCAATGAGATGGGCCCACATCTGTCCTCACTCAGGTGGGAAAAGCTCCCACAATACCTGGATTCCTGTTGTGCCTGTCTCCTTTGCAGGTAACAGAGAAGGGGTAGACTTTCCTACCTTCTGTAATACCTACAAAGTTGGTAGGCACAACAGGTGAGATTTGTCTTATGTAACTTCACTACTTACAGTGAATTTTACTTTCTGCTGAACTTTAGTGATGATGCCCTCCTGCTACCAAAACCTTGCTGCATAAACTTAATGCAATATTTGAGAGAGTCACTGGACACAAATCACCCTGTGTATTTTAGATATTTACTTCAGAACAAAAATTTTAGTGTTTTATGAAATAGATCCCAGAAGCATCTAATTCTTTCTACTGACTATTAAAAAACCCTCAGTAATATTCAGACGGAGACATTTATACTGCGAATCTCTGATATAATTGAAAGGTATTCTCAGAAGTCAAGCACTTTCTACTGAAAGAAACATTATTTTCTTGCCTCAACTAATCCATCCCTTTCCAATAGACTATTCTTGATGGTATACTCCTAGACGCTTTGTGATGCTTAATTATAAATGAGATGATAGAAGTTTAATCAATTCCATTAAGAGAGTATTTCACACTCAGACTGGCATCATGTTAAGATTTTCCTTGTAAGATCTGAGCTAAACCCTCACCGCTTGTTTCCCACGCTGCTGTGAGTGTTTTCTTTGTGTAGTTTGCACAGTTCCCTTCTTGAAGCTGCTGAGGGCTTTCAGGTCTTCACAGACCAAGAGACCTAGACAACTAAAAAGAAAGTAGTCAGTCTGCTTATCTGTTTCAGTGTCATTCAAAATTTCACTAAAATGACTATTTTAAACTTCCTCAGAATGTGAGAACAACGGGTCAGGACTTCAGGAAAACAAGTGTATTGAGTCAGTTTGAAGCACCATAGCAAGAGTCAGTGTACTGCTGGAGCTGCCACATTTTTGAGGCATAGAACCAAAATACTGGTTTCTTGTGGCTACTGAAGACTCCAGAACCTTTTTTCCAAAAGTGAAAAGGCTAATGGCAGTTTTATATAATGCTCAAGGAAAGCAACAGCATTCTGGTACAGCGCACATCTGAAGCACCTAAAGTGACTATCAGAGTAAGCAAAATAAGGGATCGTGATTCTGTACTAAAAACAGGATGGCAGAGAATTGGTGTCTTAAACAGCAGCAGGAAGGAGATTGAAGTAGGGTCTATGTAGCAAAGTGATTTCTTTGCTGTCAGTAACATGTGCATCTATCATTCTGCAGTCAATGCACACTCAATGCTCACACAAGCTTCTGCCACCTTCTTTTGCGTGTAGGACAGTTTGAGCTGCACACAAGGGGAGGGGGCTTTCTTCAGTGGAGAGGCATGATTTCGCAGTAGATTTTTTTTAAAGTATGTATGTATCTAGAACTGCTCACAGGTATCAGGGGAGAAATTCCATGGGAAAAAAAAATAAATAATCAGATTTCAACTAATTATCTTGGGGTCACACTTTTACAAAGCAAGATCTTTGGCTGAGACACTAAAAAAAAATGTTTCGTACCTAAATAGCAGAGTTAAGGTATTTATGAACCTCAGGTCTTTTTATTTACTTCAGTCATCACTAACTTTTTGAGGAAAAGATTTGCAGACTAGGAATTACTCTCTTACAATGAATCATTATTCTGGATTACAGCATACTCCAAAGGACCTCTCAGCAGTGAGTCAAATCCTTCCGTATTTAACCCTTTGGTGGTAATTTCCTGTTAGCTGTAATGATGTAAGACCAGTGGCAATAAAAAGGGTTGTATATAGAAGTAGAAAAGAAGAAATGAACTGGCTTAAGCCTTTGCAAATCACAGTATTTTTCTGCAGAGTTGGACCAGTGTTTTGTAAATAGCTAATTTCAATTTAGTCTTCCAAATGTGTTTCATCATGCTTTCCATGACAATATTGATCAAGGTAGTAGCTGCAAAAGAAATTCAGAGGTAGGTTTCTGGGTTTAAAACTACATCTGAAAAAACCTGGCAGCGGCACAACATGTCATCTCTCTTGGTTGCCTCAATGGAATATGAGAACCAAAGGTGAAATTTATCCCTCATAGAAGACTAGATATTTAAGTACAATTTAATTCTGGTTTTGGTGCATAGGCCCTCTTTGCACAACAGTGAATTTGACCTTTAACCAAGACAGAGACTAAATTGCTCCTTAGAGAGCTTTTGCAGAGCATAGTGTGCGCTGTAGACAGGAAGGGAGGAAACGTGCACTCTGGTGATCAGTACTGTATCTCTTCTGGAAAGATGTCAGTCACCAAACCTGTCAAGATGGCATCTCCCTCAAACACAAAATCCATTAATGAAAATAGGTTCCAGCCAGCAAATAATGTCTTCTGTGGGTGAAGGAGTCAAGGGAATTACAACTGTGACTTATGTTTTCTCTTGTTTTTATCTCGTATCTTGCCATCCAAGGGCAAGCAAACAGTCTCCTTGGAGAGTGATCAGCTGCTAGAGAGCCTTGCGTTAGCAAGGTGGGACCCAGTGAATTACCTCTGCGGTGTTTTTCATTCCAACAACAGCAGGACTGAGATCCTGAATTCATTCCCATTCTTTAGTCTCCCCTTTGTTACTATGTGAGCAAAGCAACAATGAGGAGATTTTAATTCAAGATTAGGAATTTCATGCCTTAAACATAATGGTTCTTCAATTTGCTGTTCTAAACATGAGTAAATGGAGAACTAAAGGAAAAACAGACCTTTAAATTAGGTCTCAAGAGGAAGAAAAATTTAATCCCTGCACATTGTAAATAAAGCAGTCTATTCCAGCCATTATATTTGCTAAACAAGGAAAATGATAACACACATTTCATACACAACTGACTGAGACATCACGACCCAAAGCAAATGCTTTGGGTCTTGTGCACAGACATTTGATAAGGTTTTCTCCTTAGCTGTGGTACTGTTGAGTATCATGAACTTGAATGAACTTGCCAATAGTGTCCCTGAGGTCTGTTTAGGTCTGTAGGCAATTACATCCTCCCCCCTTATAAAAAGAACTTTGTATTGACTGTGCAGCTAACAACAAGGATGTCTGCACCGTCCCAGTTCATTTTCTAATTACAGCTCAAGATGAGAGAATTTAAGAGAATTTTAACTGCACTTCAGAGAAGAGTGATATGAAAGCTGCTGATTTTACTCTGTAAATTTTCTCCAAGCTAAAGGATGAGAAAATTACAACAAATCCAAGCACTTTATTTGGTGTGGTTCAAATTACGATACCCATGCATAGCTACATTATAATCCTTTTCGGGTTTCTTGTTGTTTGTGGCTTCCTTTTCATCTTTTTTTCCCTTAAATTTTCGTCATTGCTTGTAATTTCCTGGCTTCATCACGACTCTTTCTGACAAACCTTCTGTTGCTGCAAGGTGCACAAATATGCATATGCAAGGACTGAGCAAGGAAGACGCAAGTCGTTGTCAGAAATATGCTAATTACTCTACTTAATGTATGCAGTATCTGCTTTCACATTGAAAACATAGTGTCAATCATATAAATTCAGGTAATCAGTAGTTTGTGAGAAAAAAAACCCAAACACCTGGCAAGGTAGCCCATCAGTTTTGTATTTTTTAGTTGCTTTTCAAAGCAAGAAGATGGAAGAGGGAAATCCCTTCAAGGTCACCAGCTTAGCAAGAGCTTATAAAATTTGATTACAAGGTCCGTAAGAAGAAAAGATTAAACACTTAAATGCAATAATTTTGTATTTTCCTTTTCCTTTTCTTGGCTGTTGGTCTCATTCAGCTAAAACAACTGTGTCAAACATATAACTCAGCGCTGACAGTTCAGAGGCTGGGTTACCCTCCCACGACTAAGTGAGTGCACGGACGGCAGTAAGTTTGTGACCCTTAGCCGGTGGGAAAAGAGAAACGCTGGCTTACCGCATCGTGAATCAATGGTGAATTGCTCACTGCAGCTTTGTTAATTATGCTGAACACATTTATGGACTTCACCAATAAGAAAAGAATATGATTTTCTTGATAAATCTGAATGGGATCAGTTACTGATGCTCCCTCTCCCTCTTTTTTTGTCTCTCTCTCTGTATGTATATGTATGTATGCATGTTTATATACATGCATGCCCTGAAGAGGGCTTCTTAAACACACAGTTAAAAGCTTGAAAGCACAGATGAAAATCAATCAAAACTTTTTCACAGAAATTTTAACTTTGATAGGAATCTTGACAGCTGCTTTTAAAAACTGTTTGGTTTTTTTTTTAAAAAAAAAGAATTATTTAAGCGAAAAGATATGTTCCTTTTAGGGAAGGCAGCACAAACAGCTAAGTATTTCCTTCAAAGTTCTGTTATTGCACATTCTAATTACAACCTCTTTCAATTTACATATACTGAAAAATGTCTCAGACTCTGCAAAATACTCTCATCTATGCAAATTTAGTATATTTAGGTATAGTAGGGTTACATTTCTCTAGAACTGGAGGGGGGCAGGAGGAAGGGAGAGGGGAATTTGGGGAGGAAGAAATACTAAACTAAGATCTTTAAAATCAAATACTAAACAAGACCGTATCTTGTTACAGGCTCACCATCCTTAAATTTCATGTACTTCCTACCTTCCAAGATAATCACACAGTAAGATAATTTCTTTTTCTCCTCACTGTAGAACAACTGACACAAACAATAGTGGGAAATGCTAAAAATAGATATTGACCACAAATGTAACCTGGTGCTTGTTTAAAAATTCTTTCTTGTCTTGCATGCACATGCCCTTTTCAGTTGCTTGATTATTTTTTCTTGTTGCTTTTTGCTTGATTACTTTTGCATTGTTGTTTTTAAACTGCACTGCTATCAAAATGTTTTCATGGCCTTCCTTTACATATAACATGTACAAATGTACACATCTGTATATACTGTAAATAAATCAGTGCTAGTATCTCATCATCCTTATCACACCCCTACAATAATACATATTCATTCAGAAGGAGAACAATGCACTGACCAAAACAAAACAAGAAGAATCTCTAGTATTTGATTTGAAGGGCTCAGTTGTTTGTTATAAAGAAAAGCATGATTAAAACAAATATTACCATTGACAGTCTCTTTATACCTGCAAATGCCAGCACTGGGCTTGGTCTCCAAGGGATATTTCAGGATCGTACTGGTTTTGCATAAAACTGATGTGGAAGAGGGGTAGTGCAATGGCATTTAACAGAAAGAGCATCCTAAATATGCAGCTGTTTATAAATCAGGGTGGGACTCAACTGTCAGTATACATGAGAAAAATGTCATGCATGGGCAAAGCCACTATGCTCTTTGGCCATAGAACGAAAGTGAGTGGGACTTTATACTACGACAAGGAAAAATCTATCAGCACTGTAGAGTAAGAGTTGTTCACTCCAACACAATCATACAAGAGTTTGGAAGCAGACCAAATATGACTTATCTGGAAAGGGTGTAAAGGTCTAGATTTTGTTCTCATCATAGATGCAATTTATGCCATTACAGAGCCATGATTCTGAAACAGCTGATAGGACACCACCATCCATAATGGATTTGTTGCTTTCATACCCTACAGAGAAACACAGCTGAACCTATCCGTCCACAGAAATCAATACAAGCAAACACAGGTTTGAACCCAGCCCAGCCTCAAGGTGTTGGCCACCTCCAATGGGCCATGGCATTTGGCCCTGCATCTCCTGGCTCTGCTGGCTCTAGCTGCAGCCCATGGTGCCCAAGCAGCAGTTGGGTGTCCCGTCCCCCCTGTACCCTGGGCAAGGAGCCACAGCTGCGCTAACCTCCCAACAGCAGAGCAAAGCCCGTTTCCAAACCAAACCAACACTGGGAAGGTGACTAACTGTTATGGCCAGTATGAGCACTGGAAAGCATCTGTTGGATTTTGTGATGTGCTGAAGTGGCTTTCCTCTAATTTACACAGCATGCGTCTTCAGCTGCCCTTCCCCTGACAGATGAGTACTTTTAAAACTAAACAAACACACAGCGTGTCCAAGTATGTCATCAAATGACCTCCTGCTACCATTATTGATGAGTTACACCTGTTTGCTAACAAATATGCTCCTTATCACTGTCATGTGAGTAATCAGGTAAATGCTTGAGTAAACAAGCGTGTCCAGCTTGAGGCCCTGGCAGCTATCTCAGCTGGATGCAGATGAAGACCCTCTGCAGCTAATGCAGAGGTAAGGCTCCCCAGAGATTTGAAGTGGTAGAGAAGTTCATCACTGGTGGTTTTACCACGTTTTCGAAGAGCTACTGTAAGAACTAAAATAAAATTAGAAACTAGGTGTTACAGATCACAGTTATCTCTCATTCAGATGCTGGCATGGCACAAGAGAAGAGCCATCCCTGTGCCACTCGTATTGCTGGGCACCCTAGCGATGCTCGCTGGCGAGCTGGTCAGCTGTGAGCATCTCAAACAGCAAGCTGGCTTCAGAGCAAGCTGGGGTGCCCCCAGGCCTGTCTACAAGTACCCTGTGCCAGCATAGATGGTGTTATGGCAATGATAAATTAGTTTCCATGGGAAAAGGGCTCCTGTGTCTGATATTCACCCACCTGTGAGGGTAACTGAGATATTGGGGCTTTACAGCTGTCAGGACGTTCCCTGGAAACACACGGTGACTGGAGACTCAGTATTTGTTAAAGGCCTGTCTTAGGTAATGTCAGAACTAGGGGGCTAAGTAATGCTTGCATTTAGGTGGTGTATGTTTGTCATGGATGCACAGAATCAAAAAAGGACTTGAGAGCCCAGCTGAGCAAAGAGAGGAGTCAGGGTCTGGTAGCTCCAAGGAAACACACCCAGACAGGCAAGAAAAAGGGAGTAGTGGGACTCCTTCCCCACATGTCCCAAAGCATATCAAGAGCACACAAAGGAGCAACCTCTGTCATCATGTTCCCAGAGGAAGTATGGCTCTGCCCTGCCCCTGCTTTAGCCCCTGTCTAAACAGCACCATTTAGCATAGTATAAGCAGAGTCAAGGTTGCTTTTTTCCCCCCTTTTTCTTTCTCTCTCTCTGCAAATTATTGCTGAGTTCACTACTGAAAATGATAGTAAAGTGTTTGCTTTGCTTACCTGCTCAAAGAGCAGGTAAAATATTATCTGAAGTTCATGCCACAAATATATTTTGTTCTTATCTTCAGCAAACATTTAGTAACAGTGAAGCTCTCATTATCAACAAGAGCTGTGTACCTAAATCCCTTCCCTCCCACCCGATGTGTTTTACTCCAGAGCTGATAAAATGCTTTCAATTACAGAGCTCTACTCACAAGAAAAGACATAGTCACATGAAAAACATGTGTGTTGATTGTGTGGCTGAGACACTGTACATTACATTGCATGAAAGGGCTTATAATAAAAATTGGTATGAATGATTGGAATACCAGAATGAGAGCAGCTTAGAAGCTAGTGTTCATTATTATAGCATCTTCTAGTGCTGCTTTAAATAAAGTTTTCTAAACAATTCCATATTATGGACCCCTAATTTCAGGAATTTATAACCTGGATGTAAAATATCCCTCTCTGCTAACATTTAGAAGAATACTAAATTTGGATAGAAATGTTTTTACTGATTACATACTTAGATATATGTACAAAATCTCTACTTGTAAATCCATAGTTTTCTGTCTGTCTGTCTGTCTATCCATCTATCTATCAAAAATATAGGTCATACCGGCTTCAGAAACTCTAAAATCAGAGACAAGAAACTTGAATTGTTAACTGATGTTTTTAATAGGAAAATTCAGTATTGGAGATTTGTTTTGTTTACATATTAAGTCATGGTGTCTTATTTTAAAAAAACAAAAAACATTTACTTACACCTGAAAACCTGGAACTCCTTGGTACTTGCCTTGTAGGTCACAAGTGAAAATGAGCCTGTCCACTCTGTTTCTACAGTAACGTTAAAAATGAGCTGCACAGCGTGTAACTGGGTGTTATCCTTCTTGCAAGAGAGGCTCAGGCGTGTAATTATTCCCTATACTTAGAGACCTGGTGCTACAGGAAAGGTAGGAAAAATCAAACCAAACCACCATTTTTAAAAGGTGGGAATGTGTTTGAATCTCTGGATTTACGTATCTTTATCGGTTCTTCCAAAGTAGTCAGAACATCCAGCGTAAGGAACGTGGCAGTGTCATCTCTCCACTGACAGCACAGAAAGCCACCAGGCAGTGGCTAGCGTGAACCCTTCACCAGTCTCCAGCACGGGAGTAACACCACCAGTGGCAGGTGGTGGAGGAGCAGGGCATTCAACATCGCTCAGGTTTCAGACCGAGAAGCCCTGAGTCATTGTGTGGATTGCAGTAAGATCTCATGAGAGCAGCGCACATCCGTGGAGATCTCAGGTGATGATGGTAGCTACCATGCTCATGTTTTCTTCTGTTCCTGCTTGAGCTCCTGTTTGTGCAACTGAATCCTTGTCACTGATTTCACAGGGACTAGCATTTCATCCTCTTACTACTGCCCTCTCAGCCCACTACTGAGAGCCTGCTCAGCACATTCAGTTTAAATAAAACAGAAAAAAAGGACATATTAAAAGGTCATTTGAAGGCATTTTGATCTGCTAGGTACAACAAAAGATGCAATGGATTATATAATAAAACAATGTAAAAGGCAAATGAATCTCTGCAATGTTCACTTCCCTAATGTAATGAAATTTTTCTCTGTTTATGACTTGTTTTGACCCTGGAATTCAAAAACTGCAGGGAACAAGTGTCCGTAGTCTGAATGACTTGACCCTCAGGAAGAGAAGATCAGCAAATGTAGCCAGGTATGGGAGTAATTTCTAAAATCAGCAGAAGAATTCAGACAAGCTACATCAAAATTGTATTGTTTCAGACAAATTATACAATGTTTCTTTGTTTGGAATTTTGTGAGTATTTTGGGTGACATGTTTTTAACATATCAATTATTCAGAGCTATTATTTACTGTAAAATGTATTTGGCTTCATGCAACTTTTTAATATATAGTAAGCAAAACAGGAAAACATTTGCAGTAAAACCCAAAAAAGTAGGATAGGCTTAATAATTCTCTTTAGATTGTCAAATAGCAAGAAATCACGGGGGGTGGGGGGTGGGGGGGTGGGAAGAGTAGATTGATTTGTATCAATACAACTTCATTATAGAAATCCACCAGGAAAAAAATGTGGTTTAGCTACTAGAATTCGAAGTATCCTTCAGGTCCCATGTGGAAGGACGTACCTGTGACCCACCAGGATGCGGAGGGTCAGGCACGCTAATTGCAGGTAAGGCTGAGCGAGCCAGCACAGGGTGCATAAGGTCAAAAGAGAGAGGCGTGCTTAGCTCTGCACGCTGATTCAAACAGCTGCCTGTAGAAGTATTGTTGTAAATAGTCCCTTGCTTCTCACACACTGTCTCCATATCCTGCACTGGTGCGGGGAGAAGCAGAATGAATGATTTCATGGGAGACCAAAATATGGGAAACTAAGCACTTTCTGTTAAAGTCTATTAAAGAACGCAAACTGCTTCACAGAAAAAAAAAAAAAAAAAAAAAAAAAAAAAGCAAAAGAAAAAAACCCAAACAGAAACAACCAACCCCCCAGAAAACCAACACCAAACCTATGTATTTCACCCACAGATGTCCAACTGCAGCTTTAGTCACACAATCAAGGAGTATAAAAAATGATGTGCTGACCATCCTGGAGACTGTGAACAGTATGCAACTCAGTCAGGAATGCCATATAAGCAAAAAAAAAAAAAGTTAGCAAATACTAAAAAACTGCAGGTAAGTGGAATGCTTCTTGGCTGAATCACAAATTCCTCCAAAACTGACATTTATTCAGTTTTTGGTTCAGAAAATAATATTGTTTGACCAATTCTACTTTTCATGCTTAGCCTTCAGAGTTTTAAAATCCTTTAAAAAAGACATTACTTTCCTATACTTCTAGCAGAGTCTATCCCAATTTTGAGCATATGCTTTCCTAGATAACACAGAAAAAAAAAAACCTCAAAACACCCAAAGCATTGTATTTTCCTGGAAAATGGTTTAAATTAAGGAATTGTTCCACAGAAATTAATGCAGCTATACAGACAGAGCCACAGGTTGCATCTTTGTATTCAGACTACGTTACTTACTACATTAAACAGTTCTGCCTTCTTCCTCTTATTCTACTAGGGGAAGGCTCAAACTGCACATATTGCTACAAATTTCATACAATACAGATGGAAAATTTAGAGGAGAAGATAATAAACTGCAGTACTTTTTTCAGTGGGTATGATTGTTTCTCAGTTTTACAAGGAAAGAGGTACAGATTCTATCAAATATTTATCCCTGCTACTTGTAAGCGCTGTTCATCTTCTAAGAAAACAATTTGTAAGGGAAGAGTATTTGGTCCAATGATCATGAATTTTGCATCAAAGTTATCAGTTCATAGCTTTAATGCTCCAACAATTGTTCTTGGTGTTCTCAGCTAACTGGAGAAATATTTTCAATGAAATTTAGAAAACTTGTGATTTCTATGACAGCCTCAGAAATACTCTTTTGAGAAGCAGGGCTAAGGATCAGAAAGGAAGTCCTATGGCCCAGCAGCTACAGAAGCAATTTTAGGCTGGATAGCATTCCCGTTCGTTGGCAGTTTTCTGTGTGCTTTGCAGCAAGGAATTCCTTAAAAACAAACTGTAAAAGTAGCGTGTGCTCATATGTACTCAACATGCAAATGGGAAATAATTTGAGGGGAAAAAATATAAGGAAATTCAGAGTAAGGGTTGAAACTCCCTCTCTACTGGAGTGAAGTTACTACAACCCCAGGTGAGAATTGTTGCAAAAGAGCTAATGAAAGTGTCTCTGCCTCTGACATCTTTTTACTGCAGCATCCCATTCATAGGGCAGGATGGGGCTCTGCGACTGCTCCACACATGCATGCTCCAGCCTACACAAATCAGCCACAGCATCCAATGCTATCATCTTGTACCTTCTGTGTGACTCGAGCTGAATGGGGGCTTGAATTACTAAGGCACTGGCTTGAGATGGTGGTACCAGGAAGCTCAGTCCGTCCCGCTTTGCTGGGGTTGCTGGTTGCTCTCTCTGGGTGTGCTGGGGGACCCTGGGCCTGAGCAAGTGCTGGAGCTCAGCAAGCGGTTTGGCGGTCTGCACACACCCTGCAACAGTTCAAATCTGGCATCTGGTTGCTTGGCCAGCAGAGTTAATGTTATTGCAAAATAGCGCAGCGTGAAAAAAGGGCTGTGAAAATATATGACTATTGATTTGGTAAAGGAAAGCGAGTGTATTGGTTAAATACATACTCCGGTATGCATACTTTTGTGATAAAAATCATTACTTATCCCTTAGACATTTATGGCTTCTTTAGAAATTTTATTGTTGTATAAATTCATACTTGGGCACCTTATAAAAGTAGAGTTTTGACAGCATAATAGTCCATAAAGAAAACACAGTTTCAAGAACTGGACTACAGATTTTGTGGTTTGCCATCTTAATGCAGTGCCACTCAAAAAATACCAAATCCAGGTTTTGAGACTTTGAATGGCCTTTCATAACATGAAACCAGGCCTTCTTCCTTCCTAAAAGCACTCTTTGAAAGTGGATCATTAATTTGATATCAGGTTAATCCAGCTGCTTCCTCTCCATATATACATTTGGTGACTTTGAAAGCCTTTCTAAAACATTACCAACAGAAAATGCACTGTGAAATTCAGAAGCTTTCCAGTGCACAGAATTTCAGCTCCGCAGTTTCTCCCCTCCAAGTGCCACAAGAGATAATGTATTAATCATTTGCCAAATTCGTATTTTCAAATCCAAGCTGTTTATTATTTTTAGTTACTTAGTCGCACGAGGACAGAAAATGTCTTTTATCACTTTCTAATATATTTCATACCTGTTTAAGATAAAAAGTGGATCAGGCCAAATGTTCAGCAAATCAGAAGAAAAACATTCACTTTCATGTTGTTTACAAGGTGAAGTTCAAACCTGCAAAAATATTTTAAAATAAAAATACTGTCATTCACTTATATCTAGTAAATAATCCAGGCAGACTACTGTAAAAAGATGGTTGCATATCATTTTCAATAACATATTAATAAAGCTAGTTGCAAATTGTGATGGTGGCTGTGCAGGATAATTACGAATCTTAGGCACTAACACAATAATTAGTATTAAAAGGAGCTGTGGCTCAAAGGGTTTACTACTGTACTTCTGATTTGTAGGTAAAGACTGTAACAAAATAATAACCAGAACTGAAATCCACAACAGCCTTCATACTTAATGAAATAATGCTATATTAATTATGTTTGTCACAAAAAGTTAATTCCTTTGAAAAGCTTTTTAATGTTTATAAAAAAGCTTTATGAACACAGCTGCTTAACCTTACAGCATTTTAGCCGCCACTAATTGTTGAGTTCTGCGTGAAACAAGTATCGGATATTTATGGCAATTTCTTACAACTTTTTTGCAGCGCTCCAAAGTGAAATTGCTGCTGCTAAGATCCTATCAAGTTTATCTGAAATATAGTGATGCCAGCAAAAAAATGTGTTTGTGAGTTTTTAGGTACATGTAGTTGTTGTGTTAGGATCCTTCAAAGAATTTTTTTTTTTTTTTTTTGCTTATGCTCCATTTACAAAGGGGCAAATGATTGAATTTGCTTCACTGAATTGAACTTATACAGCTTCCTGCTGGGTTCTGGGGAGCATTTATGGAACACCACCTGGAGGGCAGCTGCTCTTTTCTCCTAGCCCTGAATATCATTAAATTTCAGCAGCAACATGACACACTGTAGAAAATTTTGGTTTAAGGCTGCTCTCTTCCGTGTTGTTGTGAAGAGCAGAGAGAAGCTGAGGGGGGGGGGGGGGGGGGGGCATTTCTGGACAGAGTGATAGATATCATTCCTTGTCAGCAAGCACCCACAACCAGGAAAAGCAGAAGGACTGGAAATATAAAAGGGACTCTTTTTTTTTCTTTCTTTTTAGGGGGGGTGGGAGTTGGGGGGTGGGCAGAGAAGCCACTGGGAAGACATATATTTCCAAACAGAACATTGTCTTTGTGTAAATACCGGTACTTATGGCTCGTGCTGAAGCATTCGCAACGCAACTTCATATTTGAGCTGCAGAATGTCTTCGCCTAAAAAAGGAGAGCAATTGCTAACCTTATCTTGCACAGGTGGGTGACATTGGTGCTGCCCTTAGAACTCATTTTCTTGAAACTATTTGCTTAAGCATTTCACTACCAGATTAAGCCTGAAGACAAGGTTGCAGTGAAATGCCGTGAAACACTGCTTTGCGCCTGTGCTTTCCAAAGAGGCAAGTAGCTGTGGCTCAGACCCACTATGGGTTTTACACATATTGAGCAGATAGTTTTTTTCTCGTAACAGTTAAGAAACTTCTTATATTAAGAGCAGAGGTAAGACAGGACCAGCTTATGACAGTTCACCTCTATTGCTGTGCTTCAGGTATTTTTCCCTCCTCTGGTTTTGAGCCTTTATGTGCCGTACCCAATATGAAGGGAGGACTGCATTCCCCTGGGAATTAGAGCATATGGCCCAGCTATCTGTGCGCTTCTCATATTCCCTGAAGTCTACATCAGTCATCTTGCCGATGCTAACAGGAAGCTTGGCACAATGATCAGAAACAACAGCCTATATACAGTAAATGTTATCAATGTGATTTATCTCCTCAGTGCCTTGTTATAAAAATTCAATGTTTTTCAGTGGAATATGACAATTAACTCCTATTTCTCCACACTTCAACCTCTGTATTTCCCTCCCTCTTTTGATGTTGCACCCTTTCTCCTCACCCTCTTTGCCATTTGCATCAGTTTCCAATTCCCCTCTCTTTCCTCCTTAGTTCACCATTAAAATGCCTAATAGCAATGCTAGTGTGGTCTCCAAAATGAGCTGGAGGATTGCACAATTGTTCACCAATTAATATTATTGTATGATGTGAATGACTGACATTTTCTTCTCAAAGCAAAATCCAGAAATATGTGATTTTGTCAACATTATAACGTAACTGGAAAAGCATCACTTTCAACAGCAATGAGAAATTATGGTTACAGATAAGAAAATCTCAATGAAGAAAATCTGAATAAGCTTAAAATTCATGTTTCTTGATGATTTAATGTAAAGGTCTGTTTCAAATAGAACAGTTGACAGAAAGCTATACCACTTACTTTCAAATTGAAATATTTATGCTCTTATGCTGACTTTTCTACATCAGAAGCTTTCATAATATTCTTCAAGAGCAGCATTTCCATTAAGAGTTCCAGTTTTGTCCGGGTACTCTTTCAGAATTCACAGTGACTACAAGTATTTGCACTCTGGAAGCAATGAAGGACCCCTGGCCTGGACCACAGCATCACTGTGTAGGTATCACCCAAAGTCTGAAGCAGAAAGGGGCACCAGGTCACTGATAAATATTTTGGGCTCCCTAGGGAGAAAGTGAAACAGTGACTTTACCTGACTGGGACTAGGTGGTTTAACAGTATAAGCAGCATTGGGTTTGCCACATGACCACTGGATATGACTAATGCTAAACTTTCTTACAGGAAGAAAATTTTGTATTTGAAAAAACTTTAACTCTTGACTATCATTTGAAGGACCTGATGAGGATCAATGCTGGCAAAGCAGCTCTCATCACTGAGATTACACTGAGTAGGAGCTGCAGGACTACTCCAGTTGATTCAGAATCCTAGATTTAAATATAAAATTATTTGGGTTTCTCAGGGGAGCCAATACTAGCCACCCTGAAAGCCAGGAGGGGCCCAGGTAGGAGAGAGGCAGATTCCAAGTGGGAGGTGAGGATGCTAAACTGCTCTCCAAAAACAAAACATATTTTCCAGAATTGGGCCCATATTTTTCAAGCTCAGGGTTCAGGGAAACTAGAAAAGCTTTTTCTATATTACAAGAAAACTCATACTTAGTGAAGCCATTGAGTTTGTCTATATTTCTTCTGTCACAGCAATCTTGCTGGAAATGAAAACCTGCATACGATGAACACCAAATAATGGATTTTCAAACGAGCGCTGAAATGAGAAAGATCTTTCTGGGTAAGACTGGTGTCTAGATAAAATGTAAATTCAATCTCTCTGTGAAGCAAGTCTGAATAATCAGAAATGCATACAGTCACTAAAATACATTACCAGAATAACATAGAAATGGAACAACAGGACAATATTTATTTTTACCTGCTTGAGAACAGATGTAGATAGTTCTCCCAAATAATTATCTGCTTCAAGAAAAAAACTGTTCACATGTGAAAAAAAGCATGCTTCCATTTCATATATCTCGCTCCTTGGGTTGGCTCCAATTGTGATCTTTACCCTGGCCCAAAATGGGAGCAATTGCATTGTACAAGCTGTCTTTTCAAACGTGACTTCTCAGCATACTTATTCATTTAGTCTCAAGGCTGTGTGGTGAAGAGTCCACAGGACTTTAATGGGGAGGATTTCAGGGCTATTCCTGTTCTGCCAAGCTCATTGTGTAGCCTTAGATAAATTATCTTAGCACTGGCTCAGATCTTCCTTTCCTGCTTTGGTTTGTTTATGCCTAAATTGCCAAATGAAGAGCTTAAAGAGCGTTCTGAATTTCTGTGTAGCTGGTCAGCTGCCCCCTTTTTTCTCTTGCAGTTTGAGAAATGAAGGAGGAGGAGAGGCAAAGGTATGCGGAAGGGGTTGAGCAGACTTCTGCTCCTTATTCGTGAGAGATATGATTCTTTATGGTGAATTTACCCTGCAAGGTGAGGAATAAACCAGACCACGTTTGTACCTGAATTAAGGTTTTGGGCATGCACGCAGGATCTGGGGCAAGTCTGTGCTTAAAAAATGGTTCCCTCCATACATTACTTAACGGGCAGTGCAGATACTCCCCTGGGTCGCATAGCCAGTCAGATAAATCAGGCCCTTTCAGGGAAAGCAGAAAACAGAAATTGGGAAGAGGTTTCTAGCTCCCTGTACCATCCTTTTCCAACCAGTACTATGGTGCAGGGAGAACCCCAAAACTGCAGCTCCTTTCTATAAAGTGCTGATAATAATTCCTTACCTCAAACTTCACCTTGTCATGAGATATCCACTGCTGTGCAAATTGCAAGTATGATTAATTATTAATTTCTGGTTTATTATTGATTGACCATTTTGTCAAACAAACTGTATGATAAACTGTAATAAACTCTTTCTATTTGCTGCTCTGACTTACAATTCCTAGTGCAGCAAAACTGAAAAAATAAGATCAAGTCTCAGCTGACTTACAAAGATCATTAGTAACCACGTCTTGTATGCAAGAACTGGATTCAGGCCATGCTGACACAAGACAATCAGTTTTCTATACTTGCAGGATGCTGTAATGAAATGCCTGATTTGATGAAGTTAAAGGTGTTATGATATTTTCATCATTGTGTAATAAAGCATCAGGAAACCTTCAAGCCTTTAACGTTATTGAATATCTCGCTGGTGTT
Organism: Falco punctatus; assembly: GCF_963210335.1. Lineage (NCBI taxonomy): Eukaryota > Metazoa > Chordata > Aves > Falconiformes > Falconidae > Falco > Falco punctatus. Next base: position 26,810,976 of record NC_137584.1, read on the forward strand.
GGTACTAACTGTGTACAGTTTGCTACGTAAGGGAAGGCTGAGGTAAGCAGGAGGGAGAAGGACAGGCAGTTTGGGCTTTTGGTTTAAGGTGAACAATCTTTTCCAAACGTGTTCTCCCCCGTCATTAAATGACTGGTACAGTCAGGGGTTTGCATGCACCTGGAACCTCCTAGCATATTCATAAATAAGAAATAGTGGATGGAATAAGTAAATGTTTCTCATTTTTACTACAAAGCAAAGGAATGGTATGCTCGTTTTTTGCAGTTACCCGTTTCTGGTGAATATTTAGCAATCTTGCTGGATATTCTTTTAGGAACTGAAAGAACACAAGGTGATTTTCATAGGAATTAGTAATGTACATTTATATGCATATACATTTGCAGTTCCATAGTGGCTTTTATTTTAAGGTTATTACCCAAATTTACAACAAATTAATAAATAAGGAAAATTAAAACCAGTATTAAGTGAAGTGTTGCTTTCCCAGAGTCCCAGTCACACTCAGCATATTTAATTCATCCCTGTGAATTCAGTGGGGCTTTGTGTAGAAATAAAACAAACAGCATTTCTATGTGCCTTCATTGTTTAGCTACTGTACAATTTCTTATGACTGCTGATATTATTTATAACTAGGAGGTTTGTTTGTTTGTTTTCCATTTGGAAAAAAAATAGGCAATGAAACATTTGTTAAATTTATTTCTTTTTGAAACAATGGTAATAGAAAGATTTACATGGACGTAATAAAAACAAGGACATAAAGAACTTTATAAAGATCTTCATATAACCTTTTTTCTCTAAATACATACAACCAATAGGAATATTATGTGGTTTGCTGCTTTGTTCAGTAATGAAGCTCTAATTTCCATTTCCACTGTACAGCTGTTGCACTTCTCTCACTCGGATTTTGCCAGCACAAGCCCAAGCTCAGGATTGTCAGCAAGAAAAGTCTGCCTGGAGGGAGAAGTCAGGGTAGTCCAAGAAGCCCACATCCTCAGCTTTTCCAAGCCAAGCTCTGCCAAAAATGGGCAGAGGTAGCTTGGATGGGAACGCAGCCAGGGCACCTGGCAGATGCCCTGACTCGATGCTTCAAGTAGTTTCTGTCTAAGCTATGAAGCTTCACAGCTATCTAGGAAGGAGCTTGCCCTGCTCAAAGCCAGCATGCACACCACCCAGCTCATCGCCTTGGGCTCCACGCACAGTGCTTCCACAGCTCACAGATGAGAAAGCACGGCTGAAGCAAACCTCTGAGTTGTTCCTTGGTGGCTGACTCCTGGCTGATCTGATAGGACAGGTCACATTGTGGCCATGTCCATGGGTATCTTCAATTTTGTGATTAGGAAATGATATGGGACTAGATGGCACTTAGGGCAAGATCCTTCTTAGCAAAACACCAGCAGAATTTTGCAGAACCCTGCTCATTGTGCAAGTCCAGTAAATTAAAAATCTTTCAGGCATATGCTGCAGAGTGGCTTTCACTTGCTCTGTAATGGTATATAGAAAGGGCAGCTGATCAGCAGACCCCAATGAGGCGAGCACGTGGGACATGAGACTTGGTAGGTATCTTTCCTGCAGGTCATGTTGCTGCCTCTTTCAAGGCAGCAGAGCAAAAGAAAACACCCTGTGTCCATTTCATAGGTTCAAATGTTACTTGGTTGTAAGTAAGGGTGAGGCCAGCTGCAGCCCTCCACTGCTCTTTGGGAGGAAGGAAAAGGTAAATGACAAATCTGCGTGTCTGCGTCTATTCAACTGTGAACATGCTTTATAACTCTAATGGTCGTATTGGTGTGATGTCTAATGCGTACGTTGTTATGCATTTTTATCATGTCCTTCCTAAATGTTCACATTCTAAGAAGCCTGGTGGCCCGAACAGACTTCCGCCCCACCCCACCCCCCCCCCCCCAAAAAAAAAAAAAAAAAAAAAGCAAATCCAATGCAATAACTGTGATTATCATTCTAGACTTGATAAAGAGAAGCTTTAAGTGTATTGCATAAATTAAGTACATAAAAGTCGTAAATAGTCTCCACCTAAGCAGGTTAACTGGCACACTTATAAGTGTGAAATATTATACAGTGAAACCTGTGTGCCCTAAGAGACTACCCTAAGGTACCGACAAATACTTTACAACATCAAATTACCCATATTAAGCAAACGGGCTCTGCAATTTAACCAGAGAGGGTCTATAATTGGTTCAAGGTACAATACTTTTTTCCGAAGAGACCTACTAAAACACTACGGATTTCAATGTCTATAGGCCAACAATATAAATGTATAGTATTATGAATAAAGCCTTTGAATTGCTTTGAATTTTGTGGAAGATTTCATATAAAAATAAAACCTGATAAAAATAATTGCTTTAATTTCATGTAACTGACTACTGAATATTTAATTAAAATTAAGCTAAAATTAAAATGTTGTGTTAAATTCACACATTGAATTTACATATTTCAAATTTTCAGTTGAGATAAGTAAACATTTCCATTTAAACAAGCTCAGTAACAGTAAATTCTGGTATCAAATAACTGCAATATAAACTCTTATGGGATTCCCTTCACTTCTTTTCCAATACAATTTTTAGACACTTCTAATAAGAGACACATCTCTTCTAAATTGTTCTCCTGCCCTAAAAAGTGATTTGGTGAAAATGGCACTGGGGGCTCTGGATTCATTACCACACTGATTTTCCTACCCAATGAGCTCAGTTTGCAAGTAAATTTCTAACTGCCAGCTGCACAAACTCAGCCTGAGTCCTGGATCCCTTCCATCTCATGCATCACCACCAGTAATAAATGTCCTGTATGCCAGAATATGCCCTCCACGGCATCGGTGCAATCCCAGTGCCATCTGTGAATTTGCACAGGTGTTGCTGGGGCAGACGTTCAAATCAATAGGGTTACACACAAGTGGCTGAGGAGATTATCTGCCAAACAGAACTACTAGTACTACAGTGATCTGTGGGACGGAAGGGCCCCTGTCCGACTTGCAGAGCCAGGTTTTACTCTCACAACCAGGAAGAAGAAAGTGTTTTGTCTAGCAAACAAAAATTCTGAGAGGGTTGCAATGTACACAGAACATCCCAACACTTTTTTTCTGCTGTTTCTTTGAACACGAAACAGTTTTGCAGCATACACGATGCCCAAAGAACACATTTGGAATCCTTTTTTTAGTTACAGTTTGCAATCAAGATGATATTATGAAAAACTGTAAGCGATGCATCTCGGTATTGTAGAACATCTCCTTGTGTAAGATCAGTATGTCAGAGCTGAGAGGAAATGGCCCATCCATACTGCCGCAGTGAGACAGCACTGGTGTCCAACAGTGTCTGAGGGGAGGACAGTGGAGTGACTACACACTCCAGGATGCCCCATCTGGACGCACACCATAGCTGCAATAAGGTTACTTTCTGCTCAGCTTTTAACTCCTGGATTGTTTCAACCAATGTACACAATCTCTTTGCAAATCATGTTTTTACAAACAGCGGGCAAACCATCTTTCTAGAGCAACCTACAGGCAGCAAGCAGTTCAAAGGCAGTGCTTTTGTCAGAGTTCTGTTACGTGACCAGCAGTAGAGGTGTGCATCAGCCGATGAGCAAGTTGAATACCCAGCTCTGGCAGGAGGTAAGCTAGGAGGAGCTTCTCTGCGCCCCAGCTGGACCACTCCAGCAACCCCTCCAGCATAGGGGGCTGCACCGCCTGGAGAGATGCTACACAGTGCTGGGCAGCCAGCAAACCACCCCTCACACTGCCTCACCATAGCTGTATCTGATGCATGTACTTTTGGCAAAATAAAAGATTTTGGCACACAACATCAAGGTTAAGCACGCCTGGCCACCTTTGCCTATGTTTAGCTTCAAACGGGATGTAAAGTGAGTTGGTCTGGATTTTGACCGAACTAGTTCATCCTCTCAAATTATTATTTCAGTTAAATGAGCGCAGTTCACCTCTCCATCAGAAATTTGGTTATTACACACACCAGCTCCAGGCACCTATGTACTTTTACTTTTAAAACAAAGACTTTGTGGGAACCACAGTCTTACACAACCTTGACTCCAGGAGCACACAGCAGCTGGAGTAAGGCAGCTGAAAGGACAGGAGAGGATGCCATTTTCCTAGCAATGACAGGGAAGTTGAATTTTTCATGTGAATTAGCAGCCCAAGATGAAAACTCTAGGGAAGGGAAGATTCACCAAATCTTAAAAAAGCACAGCTGGTGTGCCTTTTCACTTTTACCCTGCATTAGGCTAACAGGAGGTAAGTCTGCAGCTTATTTTTTTCCTCATGAACGCAAGACTCAAGGAGTTTATTCCAGAAAAGATTCCTAGGAAATATGTCTGTGATCTAACCCTGGGTGTGACCCCTCCATTCAGAATTCATCATATGTTTCCCATTAGGACAAAACTCTCTTGACACGAAGTCTTTTTTCCTCCATTTTGAATCTGCAGCTTGTGATTGAAACCACTTCCCACACCTTGCAGAAGGTGCGTAACTCCAGTTTTCCCACACGTTCCCCATGCAAAGTCATTTTGGGCTCTCCAGACAAAAATCTGCAGCACAATTCAGAACAGGCATGAAATAAATAACCAAAAGAACACTGCATTCATAGTACTATTTGTCTTCACAGTTAGCACAGTAAAAATCTTGGCTTTCGGTTTACTTAAATCTAAGACAGAGAGCAGGCACTACAGAGGGAATAGCTTCTGCTTTTTCTAGAACAGTTTCTTCAACAGCAAATTTTTTTGCCTGTATTTATTTTTTGTTTGATACTCAAAATCTTGCAAGAACAGCATGAGGTCAGTCTCCTAAAAAGATGGATCACTTCACCTTTTTAAGCACTGATGTAAGCACACAGGGGCATGTTCAGAGGGCCTATATCCCCGCAAGCAGAGCTTTCTGCTGGCTAGCTTCAGGCGTTTGGAGGCATATCGCCAGCTTCTTGACTCGGAGACCTCAGTGCTTTTACTGGCATTATATATTCATGCTGTGCTGCACTCAGGGTAATGTGTCCCCTGCCTGTCCGTCCATCCATCCGTCCATCCCCCTCTCCCAGAAGTGGAGCACTAGGAAGCCCAGTGTGGATGCAGACCCACAAAAACAGCCCCCATCCAAGAGGGCAAGCTCTCTAGTGAATCCTGTTTTACCTGTTTTCTACCACTTTCTGGGGTAGCCCAGTCTTCTATTGACCTAGATAATGGAAAGATGATTATTCATTTGAATTTCAAAAGAATGAGTAGTGGCTGTTAGGTCTAACTGCTGCGCTCCAATAGGAATATACATGCACACACATACAATTCTCGAACTGCTTTGAGAACAGTGAATTATTCCATTTTAACAGTAATATCTATTTATTCATGTACATGTTTTAATCAGGTTTCTAAAATCCTCAATTAATTTTTTTTCTTGAGTCTGACTACTATTTATCAGTCTGTTTTCGGCTTCATTATCTTCCTAGCACTACCCTTCAAAATAAATAAAAAAACCCCGATCGAACATAACATTAACAAGCATGAGAAAACAAACAGTAATGCTGTTTATATTTAAAGGATCACTTTGAGAAAAAAATGAAATGCTGCCAAGACACTTGAGAAAATGAGATATACCAGAAAACTAGAAAAATGTCATGTACAGAAGTTATATGATGCCCATAGTATTAATACACTTCTTCACAGGGACACACAAGAAGGAGAAGAAACATCCAGGTGAAGTCAGCTCTAAGTACGGTGGCTTCAATCTACACCAAAGCTTTATTTAAAATGATCTCTCCTGATCTTAACATGTTAAATGTCAGATTCTGTCACCGTGGTGGATAGAGTCCTAGCCATCAGAACATCTTAACCAGTATCACGTATATCATTTCCATTGCAACTGACAGAAAATTTTCCAAAGTAGTTCACGGCTCTTGGAAAACGATGACTTGACAAAATAACAGGATTTTATAAAAATTCATTGTTTTGACTCATTTCACAGGAAATTGAGGAAGCATTCAATTTTCATTTCATCAGCTTGAATTTTATGCAATTTTATGACAGAACAAAGTCTCCCATAAAAGCTGAAACACCGACAACAAATTAAAAAATTTTGACGTGTTTCATTTTGCAAAACTACGCCATTATTTCTACCTGCATTTAAAATGCATGTAAAAACCTCAGAATTCCTCATAGAGGCAACTTCTTTTGGTAATCTGAGTACTAGTATTTACAGGAAAGTACTAAGAGAAACTGAGACACTTGGTAACGTGGTACCATTTTAGTAAGAGTCCCAGCAGCAGTAAAGCTTCCTTCCCTGGAGGTAGCCAGCCAGCTACATATCTCCCGAGACTCCTGTCCACGCCACCATTATACGAAACATACTCTCACCCTTTCTGAAGGAAGCCCTTGTGACGCAGATGGCTCTACAGTATGCTTGATCTGAGCGACTCCTCATCCAGACAGAGTGGAAAGTGCCAAATTCACAGCCCTCTTTGAAGACATGTCCTGCCCTGCCAACAGCTGTCCTCAGAGAGACCACAGCTGCCCACAGCTGCGGCACAAACTTGGGCACTCTCAAAGGCACTGCACCCTCTCCTCATGTGGCTTCTCTAAATTGTAACATTTGATGACAGGTTGAGAACTCTGCCAGGCAACGTTTCATTTTACCTCCTATCTCTCAAAGGATAGGCATTATTATGGGGCAAGATTGTACCACCTGGTGTAATCACAAGGCCGGCAGGGAGAAGAGAAAGAGAGACAGAGAGGTGGCAGCAAGCCTCAGAGGAGAAATACCTCCTAGGGGCACTCACAGAGAGAAAAGAGTGGCATTTTTCAAGATCCATCTTTACAATGAAGTAACAACCTTCCTAAGCTACACCGTTTCCTTTCCCTCTGTTCTGTACACCCAGCTGGGTCTGGCAGGGGAAACGACCCAACTGCTGTCTGCCTCTTGCCTACTCTTTCAGAGTCCTTCTGGCTCCTGGCAAGCGCAGCTGAGACCTAGTTAGCCCTAATGTATCCATAAACCTAAAAGAGGTGAGTGAGTTTTTTTTGGTTTGGTTTGTTCCTGTAACAACACTAGTCATTCTGCAGCCCCATGATATCATAGTCACATCATCCAAACACAGTAATTTTGCTGTGGTCTGAGGAAAATGAACCACCGTGCTAATTAGAGGATGATGTACCAGGGGACCTGCTGCCCCATTAGCACCAGTTCATAGGATGCGCTCTGGCAGAGAAGAGGCTGTGCCAGGGCTCATCCCTCTCACTGCATCATGCATCCAGCCAGCAACCATCACGAAACTTATTAAACTTTTGTCTTGCTAATAACCGTAAATGCTAGCTAGAGAAACACAAAGGGACCCACAGAACAGTATGCGAATTCATTTTCGGCACACATTTTGCAAAGCAAAATGACCGCAGATGAGTACATAGTCAGCTTTAGATTTCATAAATTCTGCGATGAAAACAAACATAGGCTTATCCAGAATAGGTGGATCCGCTACGGGCATTCCACAATAATCACCACGCTGCTGAGTAACTGGATCCTTTCTGGGGAAAAAAAAAAAAAAAAAAAAAAAAGAGACACACAAACAAACAAAAAATAACAATCCAGCACTGTTAGATCCTTTCTGTAAGTTTCCCCCCCTCAATTTGGAGAGACCGCGTTTATCCTCTGCCTGCACCACGCGGGAAACGCCTCCAGGTGGGTGCGACCACCGCCCGTGCCGGGCCCACCTCACCTCCGCCGGGCAGCCCGGGCCGCCCCGGGGGCACGGGGCACCGCGCCCCGCCCCGAGCAGCAGCGGGCACCGCCGCCCGACCCGCGCAGGCCGGGGCCGCCCAGGCACCGTCCGCGCCGCAGGCCAGCGTGCCCCCCGCCCCGGGCCCTGCCCTGCGGCCCCGCAGCCCCGTTCGCTACCAGCGAGCCGCCGAACCAAGCTCGGGGGGCGGCGAGGGGCAGGGTCCGAGGCGCCCGGCGCGTTCCTCCGGGGCTCCGCGGCCCCGGCCCCGCCGCCGAGGGAGAGACGGCCGTGGGCGGACCCGCGCCGCCGGCCACCGCAGCCGCGCCGCGGGAGGCGCTCTCCTCCGGTGAGGGCCGCCCCACGCGCCCGCGGCGCAGCGGCGGCCGAGCCCGGCCCGGCGGGCAGGCGGCAGGGACGGCGACGGCCACGGCCGCGGCCCCGCTCCCGGCAGAGCGGCCGCAGCACCGCCGCTGTAACGGCCGCGGAGCGCCAGCGCCCCCTGCCGCCCCGAGCCACGCGGGGCTCCGCGGCCTCCCGGGGCGAGCGGACCGCGGGGAAGCCGCCGCCGACCCCCTCCCCGCCTCGCCCCGCTTCGCTCCGCGCCCGGCGGCAGCCGCCAGCGGGCGAAGCCCCCCGCGGCGCGGCCGCTGCCCCCCGGGTGGGGGGACAGGGCGGCGGGAGCCAGCGCCCCCCCTCCCGCCACGGCCGCCCCGCGCTCACACACCCCCTGCGCGGGGGGCGGTTGGGGGCGGGGCGCCGGTGAGAGCGGTGGGCGTGCGGGTGGGCGCGGCCGGGCGCCGCCATTGGCCGGCGGCGGGAGTGATGTCACCCATATGAAACGCTGATAACTAGTTGGGCCCGGCGCCGGGAGTTTTGCAGAAGGGGGAGCGCGCGCGGCGCGGCGGGGCAGGGCGGGCGGCGGCGCGAGGCCGGGGCACGGGCACAGCGCGGCGCCGAGCGGCACCAGCCCAGCCGCGCCCCAGCCCGGCCCGGCCCAGCGGCCCGCCGGGGCTGCGGGCAGCAGGCAGCGCCCGCCGGTGGCCCCGCGGGCTCCGCCCGGCAGCGCGGCGGCGGCGCCGCTCGGCTCGCAGCGGGGGCAAGGTGCGGCGGCGGCGGGAGGGGGCGGCTGTGTCGGCTCGGAGGGGAGCGGCGCGGCGGGAAGAGCGGCGCTGCGGCCAGAGCCCACCATGGTGCAGCAAGCGGAAAGTACGGAGGCGGAGAGCAACCTGCCCCGGGAGGCGATGGACACAGAAGAGGGCGAGTTTATGGCTTGCAGCCCGGTCGCTTTGGACGAGAGCGACCCGGACTGGTGCAAAACCGCGTCGGGGCACATAAAGAGGCCGATGAACGCGTTCATGGTGTGGTCAAAGATCGAGAGGAGAAAAATCATGGAGCAGTCCCCGGACATGCACAACGCGGAGATCTCCAAGCGCCTGGGCAAGCGGTGGAAAATGCTGAAGGACAGCGAGAAGATCCCGTTCATCCGGGAGGCGGAGAGGCTGCGGCTCAAGCACATGGCCGATTACCCCGACTACAAATACCGGCCCAGGAAAAAGCCCAAAATGGACCCGTCGGCCAAGCCCAACGCCAGCCAAAGTCCGGAGAAAAACGCGCCCACCGGCAGCGGCGGCAGCAAAAGCGCCAAGAGCTCCAGCAAGAAGTGTAGCAAGCTGAAAGCCTCCTCGCCCCCCAAGCCGGGAGCCAAAGCCGCCCACCACCACGGGGACTACGCGGGAGACGAGTACGTCTTCGGCACCCTGAAAGTGAGCAGCAAGACGGTCAAGTGCGTCTTCATGGACGACGACGAGGACGACGAGGACGACGAGGACGAGCTGCAGCTGCGGATCAAGCAGGAGGCGGAGGACGAGGAGGAGGACGAGGAGCCGGGGCCGCAGCAGCTGCGGCGGTACAACGTGGCCAAAGTGCCGGCGAGTCCCACCTTGAGCTCCTCGGCGGAGTCCACCGAGGGGGCGAGCCTCTACGAGGAGGTGCGGGGCGGCGCCGCGGCGGCGGGCGGTGGCGGCAGCAGACTCTACTACAGCTTCAAGAACATCACCAAGCAGGGCCCGCCGCCGCCGCAGCAGCCGCCCGGCCTCTCCCCGGCCTCCTCCCGGTCCATCTCCACCTCGTCGGCTGGCAGCGAGGAGGCGGACGACCTGCTCTTCGACCTCAGCCTCAACTTCTCCCAGCACGGCCACGCCGCCGCCGAGCTGGGGGCGGGCGCCGCCGCCGGCAACCTCTCCCTCTCGCTGGTGGACAAGGACCTGGACTCCTTCAGCGAGGGCAGCCTCGGCTCCCACTTCGAGTTCCCCGACTACTGCACCCCGGAGCTGAGCGAGATGATTGCGGGCGACTGGCTGGAGGCGAACTTCTCCGACCTGGTGTTCACGTACTGAGCGGGGGCGGCGGCGGCGAGGGCGGGCGGCGAGGCAGCGGCGGAGCTGGAGCGACGCGACGCCGGTGATGATGATGATGCTGATGATTAAAAAAAAAAAAAGTCTTGTTTTCTTTAAAAAAAAATAATCTCGAAGTTAGTTCCGAGCCCGGGAGTTGTGATTTTTTTTTTGTGTTTTTTTTTTTATTATTATTATTTTTTATTGCATTTGGTGATCACAACAACAACAGGAAAAGGCAAATGGGACTGGGGAAAAAAATGATACAGAAGGCGCTGTTTGAAGCTTGTCGGTCTCTGATTGAAGTCTGGAAGATGGTCTGCAAAGAAGTCTTTTGGCAGCACAACTGTTACTCAAGGGGGTTTGTGGATTTTTTTTTTTTCCCGTGAGAGATCTTAAAGAACTGTTCTAACTTTTTTTTTTTTTTCCGAAAGGGACCATTGCAACTTTTTTTGGAGGGAGAAAACTGATGTCTTCTATGCATCCGATTCTTAACAAAGCTGCAGGGAGCTTGAAAAAATGCAGACTGTACAAACGCTTACAAATAACTGAACTGACTTAAGATCAGAGTTTACTTTTCAGATCAAATTGTTTATGGTTTTACAAATGTGATTTCTACTTGCCAACTTTTTTTTTTGTAACTTGTTCCCTTATACCTCCTTGATTGAATACCAGACAGCCTAGACCTCAGTACAAAAAGGTATTGAAACATTTTTGATACATAACAGACCTCAGTCTTTTTTAAAAATTAATATATTTTCAGGCGTATTTTTGTACAGTGAAAAGGGAACATTCTTGCTGTGTTTTTTCAGTAAGACTTTTCAGGCACTTCTTCCCTTTTATTTTCTGTTTTTTTTCTCTGTTTTTAGCATGCAAGTTTGTTGGTACGTTACGTCCTGGTTTTAAAAGGATTAAAATTTTAAAAAAATAATCCTTGCATCTAAAGGCCTTGTGGTTTTAAAAAAAAAAAAAAAACAATTTTTTTGTACAGCTATAGTTCAGATTTGTTCAATATTTGTAGGTAAAGATTTATTGAAAATGGTGATATAGACCTCAGAGCTGTTATCTTAGTTTAAAAGATTGTATATGTACTGTACTATAGTAGGACTTTATGTATCTCATACGCTGTGATATGTGGATGGGGCCCCAGATGGAAGGTATGAAACTGGATTCTCGATTTTAGCAAAAAAAAAAAAAAGAAAAAAGGCACATAGTTAAAAAAGTTTCTCATGTTGTGCAATATAATCTAAAGTACAGACCATCTGCATATTTTGTAGCAAATGATGGCAAAAGCAGACTTGTGCACTGTCAACATCATAGCCTGTTTTTTTTTTTTTTTAATGCTGAAAGTCTGTATCTTGACAATTTTAATAAATCAGCTGGAACTGATAGAAACTCGTATCGCTATTAGTGTCTGTAGAAGTAACGCTGGAGATGCCATGTTGTCACCCCTTGCCTGCGGAGCAGCGGTAGCTGTAGGCTGTTGTGCATGACCATAGCTAGGGGGGAAGGAGAGTAAGGACTGCTGCTTTTCTTTTCCTTTTTGGTTTTTTTGGTGGGGTTTTTTTGCTTAGTGGTCGGGTTTTTTTTTTTCCCTCCGCCTCCCGTCGCCTTTTTCCCACTGGTCGTGTGTGCGCGGTGGCCGGGGGATCGCCGCCGGGCGGGGCCGGGGCTGGCTCGCTGCGGGCCGGGGGCCGGGCTGTGCGGCAGGTTGGCTCGCCCCCCGGTGTTTTCGGCTTCCCCCCCCCCCCCGCCCCCGCCGGCGGTGGAGGAGCCCCGCTGCCCGCCCGCGGCTGGTGTCCGGGGCGGTGGGCTCTGGGCCGGGGGCGCGGCGGGGCCGGCTGCCCGCTCCCACCGTCGCGGGGCATGCGGCTCCCCCCCGACACACACCACTTGCTCCCGGTCCTTTCCCCGCTGCTCTCTTTTTTTTTTTTTTTTTTTTTTTTTTTTTTTTTTTCTCTCCTCCTTTCCTCTTTTTGCGGAATAGCCTGGGCGAGACGTGCCGCGGGGATGCTGCGGGTAGCGGTGCTGCATCTCCCCGCCCCCGGGCAGCGCTCGGCCAGCGGCCGCGCTCCGGAGAGACGCCCCGGGCGGGGGCACGGCAAGGAGGGGGTACGAGCTTCTGCTGTAGCTTGAGCAGACTTTGTCAGTGTGCATTTTTTGCCTTTTTTTTTTTTTTTTTTTTTTTTTACCTTAGGAGCCATCAGATTTCAGTTGCGTGCTCTGAAATAACTGCTGATGGCAACAGACTCACAAGGTGGAACTTTGTTTCTCAAGAAGTTTACTTTTTATCTAATAGGCATTGGTAATTTTTTTTTTTTTCTCCACTAATTAATGATCCAGCTGTTTACAGGGACAATTCACTGTGCTGGTATTTTGGTGGCAACCACTGCTACAGGCTTTCAGACTTGCTGAAATGAAAATCCTGCATACACATTTGTAAGGCATAATAAAACATAACATTAAAACCTGCATGCATGTTATGTTTAATCAAAGACAACTCTTAGGCATTTAAGTGGTGAGATATCTTACTTTAGGTTAGTTAAACTGGTAGTAAAATGATTAATATAATCTGATCTCTTTCTAATAATAATAATAATAAAACACTCATGATTCTAAATAAAAGTTGTTTGGCCTAAATCTTTGCTATCAGAAAAGAGATATAGCATATCTGGGAACTCAAATTTATGTCTTGCATTGTGGTAATTCTTTATGAGAAACTGTGTTTTAAAACAAACTTAATTAAAATATACAAGATATCCTTGGCAATGGATAGTCCTCAATAAAACAGAGTTTCTTGAATTTTCAGTTTTTGGTCTCAAATGATTAGTGTGTTCTCCATGTAATAACTTAGAAATCAGATTGAAAACAAATGACATTTATCTCTTCTAAGGCAAAAGAGTGAAAGAAAATAGATACACTGAAGTGCTCTAGCCTAGCCATTCGCTATCCTGCTATCGAAAATCCGGTTTTGGGCTAGGGTGATGGAGTAAGTTGATCAGGTTCTAAGTCTTAAAACTGAGCCAAAATTCTCTTAGTAATTCTTCAAGCTATCATGAGAGTATGGGGACTTGTTCTTCCAGTCCCTTTCTTCTGATATGCATCCTTGTTTATTAAAGTGATAATAGGCAGTGTCAAACATTTGTGCTTTACAGATGTTCAATGAGTTATGAATGATTATGGTCAAATATAGGCTGCATTTAGTTTGCATTGTGATAAGGTCTGTGTCTCAGCCTACAAAATTTTTGACTTGCATATATTTTTGGAAGCTGTTTTTATAATTATAATTTAAAATATTAGTCAAGGATAACTGATTTAAAGAAACCAAGCATAGAGCAGTCAGGCATATTTTAAAAGAGCAACAGGTCTACTTTAGTCGAAGAATATAATACCCACTCAGAAGGATATCTTTTCTTTCTTCTAGATGGGAATTATACAATACTATATCAGAGGAATATTTTGACTGAAGGGTGTATGATGCGGGGGGGGGGGGGGGGGGGGGGAAATAATATTTGTTCAGACAGTTGAGTTTCTTTTATTTCAGAGTTTATTGTTGCATATTGCTCAAGGAAAAATTAGGTAGTGTTCTGTTTAAGCCACTACATTGTTAGGGCTGAAGTTTGATGCTGTTGAATGCCTAAGCTCCTGCTGATCTCAGTGAGAGTAAAAACCAATCTTCTAATCATGAAAAATAGCATCTGCTAAGCTACTCTCATTTTTTTTTTTTTTTGCTTTTGTCATGTCTAACAATATTCATACCTTCCGTTTCCCTTTATTTTTTAGTGTACATAGGAATCCTTGTTGACATGCTAGAGCAGTCCTGTTGCAGGCTTAGTATCTCCCGTGGCCTTTTTTCCACGTTCTTTGCATTTGCCTCTGTACAATACTACTCTTAAGTGTAATAGGACTCAGTGACAGGAGGGACAAAAATGAGCTTTCTTTTATGGAAAGGCATTTACTAGCTAACACTGAGGATGTCAACTCAATGTAAAACCTAATCAAACATGCTGATTCTTCTTAATTTTAAAGTGAACATTTTTGTAAACTTACCATTTCCCCCCTTTTGTTGTTTTTATTATGTTTTTCCTCTCCTCCTTTTAAAAGAACCGCAACTAAGAAATATTTTCTTCCTTTAAGTGCAGTTTTTCACAAATGTGGTAGAAAGACTCATTCCAAGCATCCTTTGAGTGCTACATGCTCTTAAGGCATTTGCTGTTGTTCAGATGAAACTTCTTCAAGTCTGTTGAATGTGATTTGCATGTGTGCAGTCTGATCCTTCACTCATGCCTGTTTGAGGAAAGTGCAACTCTGTTACACCAAGGTAAAACTGGTGTGGGGTCAAAGTCAGGGCCATTCAATTTTTAGGTGTTTGATATTCAACATGGTTCATTTTTACATCTTCACAATTGTTGCCTAAATAAGGCCTTAAACCTGCACTGGTTAAAGAAAAAAAAATTCTCATTGAGCTTAATGGGAGTTTTTGCCGCAAGGGCTGCTGGCAGGATAGGTGTCTTAGTTCCTCCTAACCTTCATTTGTAAGCGTGGCCAGGAAAAAAACACAAACAACAAAAACTTAATACAATGAGTTGCCTTACATTTCCCCTACAATACAGTTGTATTCCTTTGATTTCTTTCCTTTCCCCTCACCCACATCGAAGGCTGTGATTGTTTTTGTTTTTCTTAATTTTTTTGCACACTACCTATACCAATTAACTGCCTAATTAATTTTATCTTCTCTACATGGATGCAGTGAATTTGTAAGAGAATTTCACAAGCAAGTAGTTTTTTAGTGAGTTTAAAGTAAATAGAGTTTTAAAGACCTATTTTTATATTCAATATAAAGCACAAATGTGCAGAAAGTGTAGAATGACTTACAAAAAGGGAAACAAAAGTTCGTAATATTTCATGTATAAAAGTAATACCTTCTTTGGGTTGAGATTCTCTTAGAAAACCCAATACTTATGCCAGTGCAAAGATAGGAATATTTTAAAAACTCTTAGAAAATTGTGATTGACAGCAATTTCAAAGGAATGACTTCTGTTGATACAAGGAAACCCCTAAAGCAATATGGATACGAAGGGGTGAATGGTTTTCAATGATGAACAACAACCTGGAAGTGTGAGAATGGAGGTTTCAATCCTTATTAATTAATCAAATTTCTTCTGTTGTGGTTAGTTACATCATCTGGATTTTCTGCGAAGTGCAATCTTGCAGAATGAAAAAGTGCAAGGGCGCCAAACTTCTAAGACATGTGAATAGTCAGAAACAGGTCTGGTTTAGAATTCTGTGTTATTAGTTAGGGCTTAAGATTTTGGCAATTCCGACTTCCAAGAAAATCAAGACCTGATTCACCACTTGAAGAAATTTGATCAAATAATAATGATTAATCCAGGAACTCCCATTGTCACAATTTGTTTTTGTTTCCATCGTCCTGCTTATCTCCAAAACCAACTTGCCTCAACTCCTGGCGAAGCCAGGGAGAAGAGTTATATGCCATTGTTAGTTCATTTACAATTTGTATCTGGTTTTGCTCTTGTACATATGTTGGCGTTTTGGAGTCTTTACATAAATGCTGTGATACTTTTTTTCTTCTTTCCTTTTATTTTTTTGGTGGGCTGTTTTAAAATGGAGGCCTGTTTTCCAGTGTGGGACTTTTGATGGTTACAACATTTCAATGATGTTGCATGATGGCCACAGGTGGGGGAAATTGAATGTTTTAGAGCAGTTTTTCAAGCATGACACTTTTAAAATATGTAATTTCAAAGACTTTTCAAGGCCACATGAAATTAGTTTTCATAGCCACTCCAGGTCTTGGGGGGAAAAGCTGAAAAGTACTTTTGTTTAGAAGTCTGAGTGATGGTGGGGGGGAAACCTTTTCTTGAGGTTTTTGCATGCCAGTGCACGGCCTATTGCTGTGAGAGAAGGAAGATGGTAAGGCTGCTTGAGGCAATGCACTGGAGGACAAAGTGTTTTCTAGCACTAGAAAAAGAAAATGCATGGCAAAGTTTTGTCTTCTAGTAGACTATATAGCATGCAGAGTTTAGTATGTGTCAAAACAGTGTATGACATTGCTGTATCAAAGTTGTAAAATTAAGCATTATTTATTGAAAACTATGTATTTTTTTTGTAAAAACCTGATCACCTAGAGGATTAATATCAGTGACTTGTGCTAGTGCTACAAACTTAACCAGCTTCTTTACTACAGTACTTGATATGCAGTGTTAATGCTCAGGGTTGAAACCAGTCCACTCCAATGTCTTTTTTTGCAAGAGTTTTTAAAGAAAGGAACAACATAATGCAATTGTTCAAAAGACTCTAATAAAATTGTGTGATCAATCTTCCTATGTGTTTTTATGTGGATTTTTTTTTCCAGTGTTGCATTTGGTAAATGCAGTTCAGCTATTATAGTGAATCCACTCTTCACTCTGTGGGCACCCAGAGGTTAAAGTCAATGGGAATGTTATGTCTTTCAGAAAACCCCTCAACAGATAGCTATAGTCAAGGTCGTATGTACAGAGGGTAAGTGCTGTTCCGGGCACACCTCAGAGACATAGAAACAGACAATAAGCCAATTAACTTCCTTTTTTTTGCGTCGTCCCCCCCCCCCCCCCCCCCATCCCACCCCATCCATCCCCGGTGAAGTCTCTGGATAAAACAATATTTTATGATAACCATTTTAGATATTTCTTTAAAGTTGACCATGAAAGAATGAAGTAAAATGGATTACATGCCAGCAAACCCCATTTCTCTCTGTATCTTTTTCTACAAACAATTTACCATCTAAATGTATTTTGGCATAGAAAAAAATCATTCTGTATTAAGATTCTAGTTATGAAAATGTTTTTATGAGAACCCTGTAATCAATTCTTGGAACTATAAAAAGGTGTTTTTAATGTGTATGTGGTGAAAGTTTGTTGTATATTAAATATTGTTTTATAGAAATGATGGAGTTATATTGTTACAAATTCAAAATTTCTAATTAACACAAGCCATCTATTGCTGAAATCAACCTTCTAGAGGTCCTGCCAGTAGGCATATTCCCATATTTCAAAAAATATACAAGGCAAATCTCTCTCTTGCTTGTATTTAATGTCTATACTTTTGCAAGTTTACATAGGGATGAAAATAGCAACTGATAATACCTTCCTCCCCACCAAGGGTTGTTGGTTACTCCTAATGTCCAGGACATAGTAGAAAAATTCTAATCAACATCAGCTGTAGCTGATACAAGCCTTTAGACCTGGGAAGAATCAGTTCACCAAATAAAAGGTTCCAGATAATTTTGTGTGACTCTTGAGCATGGCTCTTCCCATTGTTCCTGTTCCTTCCTTATCCCAGCAGTTTGCTGAATAGCTTCTTTCTCCAAAAAAACCTTCTTGGATGACAAGTAATGATTTCTGTTTTACTTACAAACCTATTGAGAACACTGAAAGCAATCTACATAATTTCAAAAGTCTGTTGTAGTAGTATCTTTTTGTGTGAATGGAGATGTGTAACTGATGTGAAGTAAGAGTTTGAATGACATGTCATACTAAAAATAGGAAGATTAAGCTAGTCATTGTACATCAGTGAAATAAAATCATTATATACAGCCATCATACCACTATCCTTTTTGTACATATCAGAAAAAGGTTCAAAAAAGTATTAAGTTACTTTAGAACGTTTTGAAACAATGCGCTGAAAGGTTTGGTTTGGTATTTTAATTCCCATAGACTTTGTTTATTCAAGTCCCATTGTATATAACCAAAGACAAACTAGCAACTTTCTAGAACAGACTAAGGTCATCTTCATACTATCTCAAATGTCTCTAGCTGAAGTGTTCTGTTTGGTTCCTCCAGACTGAGAAATGTCATTACTGCATTGGAAAGTTGAGGTTGAGTTCTGCTATATTAGGTCTTATTGCCAGAGGGAATTTCTGTATGACACATTGGGAATCTCTCTTATTCAGTGTTTGAAAGTTTTTTTGGATTGGTAAACCACAAGTTGATCACATCTCAGAACCATCACCGTGGAGGTGCTGTGCAGCCTGGGCGTTGGCTCAGTTTTATATGAAAGAAAGGGCAGAAGCTTGTGTTTGGGAGAAAGAAGAAAAACATTTACTTGGCATTTCAGTTTTGATTAGTATGTTCTCAGGTTTGAATGTTAGGTGTGACCCTAGAAGAAATGTATGAAAATATGGAGCATAGGTAACACAGACCCACACATATACCCAAACATATTTGTGTCATTACAGAGTTAACACAAGCACATACTTACGTAGTTGTGTTTTCATTGAAATCCTTGCTGGCTGGACCACTCTAAATGGCTGGAATGTAGTGTCCATTAAAATATACACTTAAAGGTCCTGAGAACTTCAGAAAATTTTCATCTGTTGAACTTAAAGTGTTATTCCTGGAGTTTTGTAAGTTTTAAAGATAATCTTTTCATAGCTTGTCAAAATTTTGGTAGAATAGTAAAAAAGTAGTAATAAATAGTAAAAATAATAGTAAAAAAAACAAACCACACAAATATCTCCAGCTCTAGAAATGACAATTCCCACCACAGTCGGAGTAAATTGATCTCGGCCCTGTCCCTTGAAATCTGATATTTACATTTATTTGTGTTAGTCTGACATTTACATAAGCTAAGTGTCTATGATAGATCACTTTTTCTACAACTCTGTACATGCAGTTAAATTATTGATTATCTTCAACAAAAATTGCTCAGGTATATAGTTTAAAATACAAGTCTTACTTTCTCAAATTATAATGTTAATAAATACTGAAGGGTATGTAGGGAATGAGGCAGGATTCATCTGCACGCAAGCACAAGACAGTCCAAGAAATGCATAACAGTAAAGAAAATCTAGATCTGTCATAACTGTTTCATTAAGCTTCATATTAATGTGACATTTGGGCGTTTCATATGCAGTACTTTTTTTTTTTTTTTCTCTCAGACACCAAATATGCATCAAATTAAAACTCTGCAACAAATTTGTGTTCAGATTGCTTTTTCAAGTCAGCGCTATATACTGAGAACTTCTATTTTGTGGCTAGTTGTTTGTAAAGTAGCTTACACTTGCACATAGGCTTTACTCGATGAGACTTCATTTGTCTGCATAACCTTACTATAATAATATTCCCTAAATCTATGTAAAGTCTGCCTTTTATTCACCTAATTTCACTCACCTCGTTCACTGAGTTTTAGTGCTCATACTCTTTAAACACCAGAAACAAACTCTTCCCCGGACAGTAGCACCGCTGTGCATTGCCTTTCATTCTCTTTTCAAGGGTAGAAAATCACTAGAAAAATCACTGAGAACTACCCATTTATGCCCTTGGAAACTTCTACTGCTATCTCTTTTTGAGGCTGTGGACAGCCAGAGCTTGAAACCAGCTTTGTTTTCCTTCGCTACATGTGGTCATTCATCAGTTGTGTGTTATCAAAGCCAATAGTTCTGCAGACAGAAAGAGTCATGTGAACCCAACTGTATGTATGAAAACCACCTACTTAAACTGTTAGAACTATCCATCCTGATTTCACCTGAAGCTGACGTGAATTGCTCCACAAAGAGAATAGTGGGATATTAGTGTCTGTAAAAGGGGAAATGACATCAAAAATATCATCCCCCTGCCTCCCAAGATAAGTACCTGTTTGAAATGTGGATCTTGGTGTAGTCACAACAATCCAAGACTTCTCCAATCCCAAAGAAGAGCTTTTGTGATTAGACATTTTTGCATATCTTGACTATATTAGTCAGTCAGGCATAAAATACTGCATTTCCCCACAAATGTATTTTGCATTGGAAGACAAGCAAAGATATAGACAAAATAACATACAAATGGAAAGTATTTACAATAATACTAAAGACATTTGAGAAGACTGTGGCAATAGAATTTTGAAAAATCTTATCTTTGCTTTCTCTGCGTCAATCTCTTATACACATGTTCTCCCTCCAGCCTTTCCCTGAGCATGTTATTTTGTATATAAGTGGACAGATATAAATATTGATACATATTACAGTCTTTCATGCACAAATACAATTAAACAAACATTACTAAAGCTGCTGTATCAGTCATGTAAAGTTAAGGAACAATGTAGGAAAAGTTGCATTTGCAACTTTATTCAAATCTTTTTTAGCAAATGTACTGACATGAGAGGCTGTGCACCAAGTGGCACAGTACCTAGAAGTTAGGCACTTGGCATCAGCTGGCCATCCATGGTAGATTTCTGAACTCACTCTTTGTTCTGGGTGGGGATATGTCTACAGCTTGACTGTAAAAATGGGATGTGTTTGGTGTCCCCAACCTGGCTCAGGATTTCACATTAGACATCTCTGTCCACTCAGGACCTCAAGCAAGTTCATAGTTTTACTCTGAGAACAGATGACAAACTCTTTCCACTGATATGGTATCCTGTAGGTAGAGTGTGTGCTTAGGAAATAGAAAGCACCAGGAAGAGATAGAAAGCACATCTAGCCTAAGAAATTAAAACAGAGTCAGCACATAGTCCAGGCACTGGAACTCAGCTGTCTGTATTGTTAAATTGTTAGAAAAAAAAAAAATAAATCCCTGACACGGTTTTGGCTGGTGAATGCTAACACTCTTCCAAAAAATCACTGGAACAATTTGGAAATTAGCACGGGCCAAAGATCATTCCCAATAGGCAGTTTGGATTCAGCCACTCTGTTTTGGAAAGTAAGAGAGTTTAATAGCATAGATGTGGCCCAGTCATGCCAGCTGGCCTCAGATCCAGAAAACAGACCCTGGTTTAATTTACTAGCATAGATGTAGCTACAGGTTATAAAGACTACTTCTGCAGGACTTTTGACTGTAAAGCTGCTATAATTTTGGAGAATAACTTAGCCTCAATCTATGGAGTATTCTCAGAAAGAAGCTGTCACCACTGTCTATGACTGGAATGCAAAACTCATGAAGCCAAAGGCAAAGCAAAAAGGAATTTGCCCTTCTGCTATATTGCTGATACATACTGCCTCTCGTTATATACAGTGTCAGTTCTATAACTGTTGCATTCCTGTTTTCATGGGGGACCATCTGTAACAGGGGAATGAGGACATAGGTACAAGTTTTTTAAAACTGGGAAATTTCTTATAGAATCTGGGATGGAGGAGTGCTCCAGCTCACAAAAATAATAAGAATTTACACTGCGGTGCCTTCACTCCTGAGAATCCAAAAGCACTTTACAAATACTGTTGGCCAGTTTTCTTCTCCCCTTGTACTCAAAACACCTACTGAAATCAATTGTAGAATCACATCTATTGAATCTCCTCCAGCTGCAGAGCTGAGTGAGAATTTTATATGTTGAACAGCTAGAGCTGGAGCCTTGAAATTGCTATTTAAATAATACATAAGAAACATTCAGTGTATGTTCTTCTAGCACTGTCACAGTTAGTTTAGACAATATTTTCATAAACTGCACTCTTAGGAAAAGAAATCAATCCATCTGGACTAGATAAGAGGGAATCATTAAGTATTTTTCCTGCTTAAATATTAACATAATTTAGTAAAATTGATTTAGTGTCCTGAGAAGGGAATGCTCCCATGATCAGCACATCAGTGCTATGGTCTAATCTCAGTGATTACCAAATCATAAAAAGTCCTTTTTTCAAACATGAATGAGGTTTTCTTTTTTTTTTTTTTTTTTTTTTTTAATGCTAAGAGTTAGAGATGAAACTAAAGCTGGAAAAGCATAAAGGAAGATACAAGTTTCAGACTCATTTGGGTTTTACTGCTATTGAAACAAAACGGTGCAACCAATCTCATCCTTTTTCTGATATTCGGTGGTTTGTTGCTCCATGCATGTTCTGCTGGTGTTAACAGCGTTATTCACAGAATAAATACCATTGAAGTCTGAACTTAGACACTCCAGTGGGTAGCAGGAAAAACAGTGCAGAGTAGGCTTGACTTGGGGAAAAAAAAAAAAAAGCAGAAAACCAATAAAGTTAGAAGAGAAAGGCAGGACAGACAGCTTGCCTACAAAGAGTTCCTACTGTTTTTTATCACCTGTATGAGAGGGCAGCCTCAACAGGATAATTTCCAAAGTGCTCTGAACACTGAGGAGCTGCCTCTGCTGCTGAATCTGTCATGATCAGTCCTGGTTAAATGACATTTCTGAGAAATGAACGTGCCCAGGGGCCCAGCCAGCAAGATGTGCTGTGGCTTCCTGGTGTCATCTCTGGCTTCATATGGGGCACATGGCAACTTCAGTCTCCACCAGCCTCTTGCGGTGAGACGACCCCAAAGGGAGGACATGAAGTGGAAATTAAAACTTGAATTTACAGAGGGTGAGGGTGGGGGTTTATAATCCCCCATCCATGCTGGCATTCACAGACAACTTATCCCCTGAACTACTTGAGGTGCTCGGAGGGCTGCGTCTCCATGCTTCACTTGTGGAGAACAAGATCCTGAGCTGAGGGATGCTCCTCCCTCCTGACACCAGTCTGTTTCAAGGGAAAACTCAGTATGAAAACTGATTAAAAATAAGTGTGGCATATGTGTTTGGATGCATCTTGATACAGCTCTGTTTGATTCCCTGTGTTCAGTTAACCAGCAAAAAAGTTAGAGAAGGAGATTTCTCCCATTGTATCCTAGAGCAAAGAATTCAATTAATGTGAAAATACCTTTTCCCAGTCACTCCCAGAAAGACATTTTTTATTTGGAAATTGGAGACAATATCTACTGAATAATGACCTGATATTGAATGAAGTTACCCACTAGTGTAGGGTTAGTAGGGTTAACCATTAGTAAGTTTCACAAAATGCTAATAAAATATTTATTTGGCTATTACTTTTCTTGACCTATTAGTTGAGTTCACTAATGGATTCAGGCTTCCCAGACAGAAACTTAGACATTTACCTGGAGCTTAGCTGGCTATTTTCCTCAGTGATGATACACGCATTTTGCTGTCACATATAGTTTTACTATATAAAATCAGAAGTGTATATATAAAGATATATAATGTATGAATATTTAAGAAGTAAACCACTAAACAATTTAAACTCAAATATTTTCAGGTATACAAGATTTAAAAGAAATATTCACCAGTTAGTCCAACAACCATTTGTTTAGGATATTGTATGAAAAATCAGAAACTACTTACTGTACACCTTAGATTAGGACACTGTCTAGTCAAATCCATACTCACTGAATAATTCCATTATTTTTTTCTCTGTCTTAAATTCTCCTCTAAGAACCTTTCAATGCACCTTTATTCTGAGGGTCTCCTTTCTGTACAAATCACTCTCATTCATATTAATGTCATTTTTGCATGCAAGAGAACTGGGATGTTAGAGGTGATATATATCAGAAAGGATTTTTGAGAAAAGATTCCCGGAATTCTTATCCCTTGTGGAAAATATAATCAAGCTACTTGGGGTGCCACATATAAATACATTGCTATACAAGTTATTTTCAATTTCATTTGCATGAACTGTTGTTTAAAGCAGGCACTCAGTTGCAGCTATACATGATGCTTTCCATGTTACAGCCGGACAAAAAAAAAAATTTAAAAGTTTGAGTCCATCTTAAGTTTTGACAAGCCTTGAAATAGAGCGACTATCTGGTAAGGACTTGCAGGGTGGCAATGAAATAAGAAATATTTTCTCCAAGGGAAAACACAGTTTATGTGGTAAGGGCCAGGCACCAATTCCCAGCTCACAAAACTTACCAAAGACTGGAAATTCTTCTTGCCTCCTGAGAAGTGCTTGTAACCTGCTCAGCTGGGAGGTTAATGCATGGGATGGATTTCCCAGAGCACTATAGAGAAATAAATTGCCTCCAAAATACAGAAGGATATTCTCATTGCTTTTTGTCTTACTGCTTTCTGGTAACTTTGCAATGTGATTCAAAGATTTACATATTTCACATATGTAATAAATAGAATCAAAAGTAAATAAAGTAACCTTAAAAATGTAACAATTGACCTCTTACTGGGGAAATCAGACATATATTTAACAACCCTCCTTTCTCCTTCTTTTCCTTTGGGAAAGTGGCAGCAGGAGAAGCTGTGGGGGGGTTTTGTGATTGTTTGTCTTCTCCAGTCTTTCTACCTAGCTTTATTTCATGCTACCACCATTTAGCCTTGGATTGATTAGCCTCTCCCAAGCTAAGTCTTAGCCACCAGACATGTAAAGTACTATGAGAATATCTTGCAAATTACCAAAGTGAATGACACAAACAGAATAGTTTGTTATTTGAAACATTGGTAATAGAAAAAACAAACTTGAACAGGCATCTGTAATTTTCCTCTCTTTTTCTATAAATGTATGCTTTTTAATAGATGCCTCAGTGACAGCTGAAACAAATATGTATATAAACCATATGCACTATCTAAGAAGAATGAGAAATAGTAGAAGGTGAGACATTTGCTGCCTTTTTCCCTGGGGTGCAGCATGTGTAATATATGAGAAAGATGACATCACCCACAGAAGGGACTGGATTCACAGACATGCTATAAATAAATCATTCAACAAAATGAAGAACCATCAAAAGGGACAAACAGAGTCATATTTCTTAAACATGCATTATTTACCCAATAATGTGAATCAACTTCTACACTCTTTCCAGTTTCACAGGTAAATGCAATAAGCATTGTCATCTGAAAAACAACAACAACAAAAAACCACCCTTTTTTGTCTTTCTTTAAATTTACAATCAACATTTACAGAATGAAGTTAAATAAATCCAGCTCCAAACAGTTGCTTTCATATATCATTTTTATGGAACCATACATGACTATGGTTCGGGTGTTTTGGTTTTTTTTGGTTTTTTTTTTTTTTTTTTTTTTTTTTTTTTTTTTTTTTTTTTTATCAAATGCAAGATGTAAATACTTCCTTGGTCCCAGCAGGCATGGAATAACTTGTGGGCTGTAAAGACTCAGTGCACAGATGCTGAGTGGGGCTAGGCTCCAGCAGTCTAAGAGCAAGGTTTCTATAGGAGGCCACCACCTCCCAGACCACAGGGCAAGCATTAGGAAAGCAGCCCTCCTGCCCCATGAACACTTTTCTGAGGCCAATCTCAACAATCATTTTGGGACTTAGATACCTGCATCTCTTGAACTTTCCAGATTTACAGTGGGTTTCAGACTATCAACACCCACTTGAGTGGGTCTATGCTGAGAGCTTAAGTGCTTTTGGTGTCAGGCAATTCAGCCCCGCCTAATCACTACAGGTGATTAAAAACCTCTGCTGGGGCAGAAGGCTCCCCCAACACCTATGCAGGGGCTATACAGTGTGCTGGTCTTTGGTTAAGGGAGCACTGTGGAAAGCAGGTATCTGGGTTCTCAGGTAATTCAAAATGGTTAAAAAAGAAAAGCCTAGCCACTGTACATCTACCAGGCTACTATGTTTAGCTCAAAGTGACATCGTTTATCTAGTTCCTTCCTAGTAAGACTGCTTTTCTATGTGAGGTTGGTCTTTGGTGCCTTTCTCAGGCTGCAGCTCCCAAGTGGAGCCTCTGGAGATGCTCTGTGCCTGGGGCAGGGGCAGATCCCTCTTCCTGATGCTGGAGCTGAACCATCAGCACCAAGCACAAGATTCACGGGGGCAGGCAAAGCAAAAATACAAGTAGCACTATTTACTGTCCTACAGTTACTTGTATAAATCATGACAGCATCAAAGAAATGTGTCTTCCTCTTGGGATAGAGGGTGATGAGATTCCTGTTCAAATTTAGTGCCTGGGGAAGTGCATTCACAGTCGAGGCCTCTGAGAATGAGCTTTGCTGCTATTTACAGCTTCCAACTGTGTGCCAGAGACTGCAAGCTGGTAAATGTAAAGATAAGTTTGGATATGTACTTTTCTGAATTAATACCTTATAGACTGCTTTCGAGTTGATCCACACAACCTGGTCATAGGGGACACTGAAGTTAAGAAGATACATGAATAATGAAATAAGTGGAAATTCTGTTTGTGTGGTGCTTTTTGGTTTTAGGTTTGTTGGTTGGTTGGTGTTTTTTTTTTTTTTTTTTTTTTTCACTTTATAGTGCACAGAGTGATGCAATTTTCTTTACATAACTTTAGATCTGCCTTTTCATCCTTTCTTTGCCCTATCTTTTTGTCCCTCAGCTTTCCTGTTCTACAAGATATGCATTAAAAGTTGTGACCTCTATTCTCCCTATTCTTTGTTATTTCATTTTGCTTTTTTCACCTCTAAATTAAAAAAACCAAAAACTCTTTAGCTCTGGAAAAGTGTAAAGCAACAGAAAACTGAAATTCTGTAAGTCTGTCTCTCTGTTACATTTAGAAATCTTTTTTCACCTTTTAGAAAAGTTATAGAGTGACAGAGTTACAGAGTTTCATTTCACTTACTTTCTCTTTGCTATTCCCAAAGCTGAGGAAGTTTTGAAAAGTTACAGAGTGTCAGAAGGAAAATGGAAAAAGTGAGAAGACATCCCAGACCCCTTTCATTCATTCACCTGAGAGAAAAATGAAATAAATAAAGCAAAATGAAATAAAACATGGAAAAGAGGAAAAACAAAAAATACTTGTTGAAGTATCTAGACAAATAAGGGTATAATAGTATAGAAGTTTTATTTTAAGAACAAGTAGGTTTTTTCCACTGTAAAATGTTTAAATGAAAATATTTATGAAGCTTTAACTGGACTCTGTGGTGCTAGGCAATGCTTATAAGGAAATACAGGTATGATCTCTCCTGCAAAGAAATACTATCCTTTGGATTCTAAAGGTATTAATGTCTTTATTAATGGTCTGGATGAGGGGATTGAGTGCACCCTCAGTAACTTTGCAGATGACACCAAGCTGGTGGGGAGTGTTGATCTTCTTGAGGGCAGGAGGGCTCTGCAGGGGGGTCTGGACAGCTGGGACCGATGGGCCGAGGCCAGTTGTATGAGGTTCATCAAGGCTCAGTGCCGGGTCCTGCCCTTGGGTCACAACAACCCCAGGCAGCGCTACAGGCTGGGGCAGAGCGGCTGGAAAGTGCCTGGTGGGAAAGGGCCTGGGGGTGCTGGGTGATGGCCGGCTGAAGGTGAGCCAGCGGTGTGCCCGGGTGGCCAGGAGGGCCAGCAGCACCCTGGCTTGTGTCAGACACAGTGTGGCCAGCAGGACCAGGGCAGTGACCGTCCCCCTGTACTGGGCACCGGTGAGGCCGCACCTGGAATCCTGTGTTCAGCTTTGGGCCCCTCACTGCCAGGGGGACTTGGAGGGGCTGGAGCGTGTCCAGAGACGGGCAGCGGGGCTGGGGAAGGGTCTGGAGCACAAGTCTGATGAGGAGCAGCTGAGGGAACTGGGATGTTTAGCCTGGAGAAAAGGTGGCTCAAGGGGGATCTTATCACTCTTGACAACTACCTGAGAAGAGGTTGTAGCAAGGTGGGTGTTGATCTTTTCTCCAAAGTAACAGGCCTCAAGTTGTGCCAGGGGAGCTTTAGACTGGGAATTAGGAAAAAAATCTTCACTGAAAGGGTGGTGAAGGATTGGAACAGGCTGCCCAGGGAAGTGGTTGAGTCACCATCCCTGGAGGTATTTAAAAAACGTGTAGATGTGGCACTTAGGGACATGGTTTAGTGGTGGACTTGGCAGTCCTCTGTTTGTGGTTAGACTTCATGATCTTAAAGGCCTTTTCCAACCTAAACAAATCTGTGCTTCTATGATTCTATGATTTGATTCCTCTCATTCAGCCCTTTCTAAATGCCCCGAATTCCACTTAGAATGTAAAATATTTTTTTTGGTTTTTTTTCTTCGTGTCTGCGTCATCCCCACCCCACCCCCACCCCCAAGCATGGCTATAAAAACTAAGCAGGAGGATATACATGAGGCATACTTGCATACTTCCATATAAACTTAAAAATAACCAAAAAAAAAAAAAAAAAAAAAAAAAAAGCATGGACTTGACATACAAGATGACTGGGAGGCAAATATTTACATTTTTTAAAAAAAGTGAAAAAAATCAGAATAGCACCATTTTTTTAAGGACAAGATTTTTTAATAACAAGAGCAAGACTGTAAGACTCAGCATGAAAGGAACAAAGCCACAGGCAAGGATTGTAGGAAGAGAAGAGAACAGGGTCTCCGAGCTGATGCATATTCAGGAACCAGGATATTTGGAGACAGTCCGGCAGCAGGAGAAGGGTAAGGTACGGAGTTTGTGTGCTTGTTCTATATGTGACCTCTCTGGAGAAATCCTGATTAGATGAACTCATGTATGGGTATGATGGCTTTATGAAGGGACAGGAGCTCAACTGTAAGGCAAAGAATCCTTCCTGTAGAAGATCCCCACCAACTTTCTAAGAAAATGAACACAAATCAGGTTTTGAAAGATTTCAGGGCTCACATGAATCATAAGTATAGAAAAATTAAAATGAATGTATGTTACCATTCACTTGGACAGGACTCAAAGAACCATTACACAGGCAAAAAATTAACATACTTAATAAAGCCTGTTCCCCAAGGGACAGCATGAAAAGTCATATAAGTGCCCTGCAGATTTTTTTCTGTGTACTATGAAACAGCTAGGGTGAGGCACTCTGAGTCTAGCTGTCCTTCCCATACGTCACACATACTTTTATCCTGTTGTCCTTTCTCTGAGTGGGACAGATCAGAGACAAAAATAAGTGGTTACTACACAATAACTATTGTGGCCTACAGTGGAAAGGAGTTGTCCATGGAAAAGGGTTAGAAAGGAATGGATGAAGGCATGTGAGAAGTGGAAGAAGGCTCATGCTCTTTCTGTGTTCAGAAGGATGCTCCAAGTACTGCAGCCACCAGGAAGGAGCTGGACCAGACTTGGAGCTGCCCTAAATCAGGCTGAGGTTTGGTGGGGAACAGAGAACTGTGGGAAGCATTCCTTGTTCATAGCAGTGCTCCTTTGAGTTTTGGAAAGCATGATATGTATCTGTTAGATCAACGATTCCTAAGCTGTTGGTTTGTTGTTTGGTTGTGTTTGTGGGTATTTCTTCTGGCACCCACCACCCTCCCCATTGCCTATCACACTTCTGTGGGGCTCATGAACCTACTAATTCTAATTGCTCACAGCTGTGACCTATAGTTTGGGAATCACTGACTTGCACAGACATAAACATTTTTCCTGTGTCATACTTATGAATATGACCTTATCTACCTATTCTGGTAGATAAATTATTGAACTAAGATAAAATTTAATTCTTTTCCATGATCATTTGTACTATACACATCTCCCTCATATACATTACATACAAACAATTCTCATTTTACTTGAAATATGAACAATTTGTGGTTCTCTCTACTAGGTATGCCATTAATAAAAACTGTGTAAACCCTTGGGCAAACTTAATATTGGAATTATACTGATGAATTGTAAATCGTTCAGAAAAATACGGTGTCAAGGAAAAAGAAACTGGGAAAATTGCTTTACAAGGAAAAAGGTGAAGAAATCTAGATATGTTTAGATCGACCAAAAGAGACTTAAGATGGGTATGGTAACAGATCACAATTATTTGCAAAATGGAAATACTGTGACTGAAAGGAATGGTTTATTTTGGCACAAGGATTGTAAGTAAGCATGACAGGATGAAACAACACCAGAACTGTCAACCTACTAGATGAAGGGAGCTCCACAACCCCTTCTGTTAAAAGCTGAGTTTGACAGAAAACTGTTCTAGGAAAACATTCCCTACTGGCATGAACCATGTCCAAATACATCTTTTTTTGCTTTACTTTCAACAGTTTGAGTTGAAAAAATGTTAGCATATTTGTGCAATATTATATGTGTTATCGTGGTACTGTATGGTAGGTCAGCTCAAGAATTTTATATGACTACTTTTATTCTGAGTTTTAGCAAACTGAAGAGGGGTAATGAACCTGTCAAGGTTATCAGGAAGATAGAGAAATATCTGCTATCAAATGTTTTAGAGCAGGGGAAGAGGTGCTGGGGATCAGCAGGATTGCTAATGGGATTTCCTGTGGTTTCCAGTGATCTCACAGTAATGTGGAAGCAGTATTTAAATCCTGAATGGAGTACGGGTGGATGTGAGTGGGAATGGGAAGTTCACGCTGCGCTCCAGCTTCCTTAGTTCTTCTCAGTGTGAGCTGATGAAACCACGCTATTGCTGTCAAAGGCCAGGTTAACATTTAATAGCCCTGTAAAACTTTAAACTTACTTTCAGAAAGTCTTAAAACATTGTTATAGCCTGGATTAAAATTCAGTGGAACTATTAGGTTTAACCACTACCTTTCTTTTAAGATAACTGTAAAAAGTCATTAACTTCTGTTATAGAAGAAGGAAGCTGAAGTAATAGAAATCTCAAAGAGCAAAACATAGACACAAAAATCTGTCCAAGCTGGAGGCAAATGCAAGGCAGCTCAGGAACCTGCTTTATCTGAATAGATGTGTTTGGATTTTGAAAAGCAAGGACAAGTGCCCAGTCACAGGCTGGGAAGAGAGCCTGGCACAGTTTGAGTGGTCACTGCTCTGTGGCCCTAAGGGTTACACTTGCACTGATAAATGTAGGGTAAGGGGTTTCAGTAGAAAGCTGGCTAAAAACCATGACTGTGAATGGTGAAATTTGTGTTCTGATTTGTCATGCTTGAGGAAGCAGGATTATGTACATTTTTTAGAACGAATATTGTCTTCATAACTAATTTCTATTTCTACATAAAACCCACTCTAAGATACCAAATTTTGTCTAGTGAATAAACCCAATAATAGTGATGGCAATATGATAATCCTTCATTCCTTTTTACTCATTCTGTCCTTCTGTCTTAGCTAAGAATTAATCTATTCCAAATTGGACATACTGCACCCAGATAGGAGTTCATTAAAGTGATTTTAACAAATAACCATAAACTGCATGTAATACCATAATTATAGGTGTGCTTCAGACCTCAGGTTAACTGAATAAGCAGCAATGCTTGTTCTTTCTTTCCTGGGACAGAAAACTGCTGGCACAAAACTCCTGACACAACTGCATGAGAGAGACAAATTTTAAATACTGACTTTCAGACTTATACTAAAATGAATCTGATGTATGAATTTCCTCATAAGCAGGAATGATTTCCACAGCCATAAGAACCAAGTAGTGTTTTATAGGTGTTGAGTGTTCCACAGTGCTCTATGCAGAGGCACCACGATCGAGTTCTGCTCTCATAACTTTTGATTCTTCTGTTAAAGGCTTCTCAGGAAAACAGGTCCTAAATGCGCAGTATTTCCAGGACTTGCTCATATGACAGCTGAAAATCTTTGGGAGTTCAAAGCAAGGACAAAGTATCTTTGTGGGTCTACTCACAAGTGTTAAAAAGTCAACCTGGCTGCTTGTTATTGTCCTGCACCTGAAGATTATTACCTCCACTACAACAATATTGCCATAGATAATTTTAGTTTTCCTTGTCTTATTCAGCAAAAATAATCAGATAAATTTATTTAATTTGTCACTGAAAGGGATCTTCTTCCAGCAGAGAGAATAGGCAGGTACATCACAGTAGTCAGTACTTTTGAGCTGCTCAGCTTGCAATATTGATCAACATGAAAATAATTTTATTACTGTGAAGGATACAAAATTGCTTTGGGAGCTATCAAAAGAAAACAAAAATGTAATCCCATAATGCAGAGCATATTTATTTATGTACTTAATCCTAAAACATTACGAGTTCACAAGGCATCATTTGCATTCTTTTCACCCTCCCAGTTAAATTCCAGATCAAGTCCGGCATGAAGCTTTATATCATCTACTAACACCCACTATAAAAGCTTATGCTTTTCTCTCATTTTCTCCCAGTAATGCAGTGTTCAGTATACTTTCTGTGTAGTTTAAATATCATGAATGTATTGTTATTTACAGATGGAGGACACATGAAAGCTATTAGGCTCAGGGAGGTCTTAGTCCATACCACTGCTAATTCCACCATGCAGCTCAACTTCCACATTAATTGCAAACTGTTGTTGCAAAAAAGGGATAAAAAAATTTATTCCAAGGAAATGTAATGGATTCTACAGTCACATTCCTTTTCACATCTGCTGCTGTTATCAGAAAAGATGGGGAGTGTGTGATGGCCTTCTACAAGTGGTCATCCCGTTGAGGAAATAACACATAGAAATTGCATTGATTTTCATGCAGAGGCTCAGGGTGACCTTCTGTCTCCAGTGAGGATGGTAGTAAAACTCCCAGTGGTTTGGAAGGTACCGGTATTTATGTCATCCTTATTCTTAAACCACTCTAATGAGCTCTTTTTGTAGAGGTCACCTCATCTTCGCCTTCAAAGGATGAAGGGGTTGTCCCTATGGGTAGTGTTCATCTCACTTTAGCCATTTAAAAGTTAGGGGTCTATCAAAGTGCATCATTCAGGTTGCTTCATGTGAGAAAATGGTACCTAAAGCAGAAAGCCTAAATTGTCCTCCTGAGAGTGATAATAAACTCTGAGGTGACATGAGTGGTTGTCTAGATATTAGATCATTAAAGAAGGTGAGATGAATCCTGTCTTACATCTCTCAGGATTAGGTCATAATTAATATTAAAACCAAGACAACTATAGTGAGCAATGAGATCTGTATTGTGAAATATCAAACCCAAGACTGATAAATAACTAACGGTACATTAATCAAAGCAATGAAAACTATTAAAGCTTACCTTCTCAATTCAAACTCACTGATTAATCTAACCAGATAGAATTTTAACATGACTATACCCTTTATTCTGTGGAAATCTTATCATTGCTCTGTACAATGACTTCTGTTTGTTTAAGACTGTCTGTCTCTGACACACACCTTGCCATTGCATGATAAGGCAGACGCCAATTATGTTCAAGTGTCTTATTGCTGGTGGCATGTGTCTAAATAATATGCACAATGTGTTTCTAAAACAATCTAATGGCTCAGCTGAATTAAAGCAAGCTTGCAAGGTAACACATGGGAATCTGACAGGCTGTCTTTATTTGTTGGACACGATACACTGCAGTAAGGATAATTTACATTTGCATATTTTCAAAGCGCAATACCACACGGTGGATGAAAGTCTGAAAATACCCATATGTGGTAGGTACAACACATGAGTGTTATGGTCAACAATAAACTCTTGGTAGCTATTACTTAAACAGGAAATACGCCTTTGGCATGTTGACCTTTCAGTTATCTGTGAATGATTTGCATGACCTGTTCAAGTTTGGTTCTACAGAGCTTGGTTTATCTCCTCACCCTTAAATAATATTTCTGATTGTCACTAAAAAGCTTTTCAGATGCTTCACAACCAGATAACAGCACCTTAGAAACCACTACATGCCCAGTCTTATTATAACTCAAGTATAAGTTCACATGCATATCTTTAATATGACTCCTGACTTATGTTGTATTTTTTTAATGTCTCTGGGATGTTATGGTGGCTCTGGTCTACTGGAACTTTTCATTCAAAAAGCTACAGAAAATGGAATATAGGTACAGGTGAGGTAGATATACATATATAGACACATATCAATAGATATATATCAATGGCATGTCCATGGAAATTGTACTGTTTCCTGAACTTTCATTAAGTTATAGGTGGATTTTGCCACCTCTTGTATAGTTATTAATTTCCTTTATTGCCCTATGACATCTATTTGGCCTCATTAACCGTACAGCTTTAGAAGTATGAAGTTTCATAACATGTAGACTTTTCTTCCCATTTCAGCTAGGGAAAATATACAGGGTAACTAATGGTATTGGCAAACTCATCTCACAATAGGGATGTAGAGGTAAACAACTACATTTGCAGTATATAATCTCCTCTGCAAGATTTCTAATTATTGTTATGCTTGTGTAGTCAGGAAATCATGGTCTATAAAGCAAGCCTAATTTCCTGTGGCTTGCACCTGAACACGATAAAAGCTCTTGATCTCCTTTCCTTCTCCAGAGGCAAATCACAAAACTGTGACATTGCTGTTTAATCCTACAGTGAGTACATACTTTCACCCATGTAATCCTGAAAGTGTTACCTTGATGAATGCCTGACCAGGGTCTCTCTGGACTTTCTGTTACTGCCTTAGTATTTCTTTGTAATAAAATGAAGATATGCTACATTGATTTTTTTGTAATCTCAGTAATTGCGTGAATTTGGCAAAGGACACTGATTAGTTTAGGCAAAACTCTTTTTCCTCTTCTTCTTCTTCAGACTTTTATGCCAGCTTGAGAGTGTGCTTGTGTTGGACAGAAAGTTAATTACTACTTCTTCCTACAACAAAGAGAAGACTATATTGATTAGATGTAGCTGTGAAAACATTTAAGAAAAAACAAAGCTCCAGGTTTGTCCTATGTAATGTGAGCTTTAGTACTTGTGACAGGTGCCAGATTTACAGCACTAGAGACTAAAATCCTCTCTTCCCAAGGCAGGTACGGCTCTTCCCCACCTGTCACTCAGCCATGCTCCAGTGGGAGAAGCACCAGATGTGCAAAAGCACTTCATTGCTGTCTAATCCTTTGGTGCTGACTTAGTGGGATCGAATCAGGGACATCAACTTATTTCACACGGGCCAACAAATAACATTGACTTTGCAGCCTCAGTCCAACAAAGCTGTTAAGCACATACATAACTTTTAGATCAGCCATAGCCACAACTCCTTCAATTCCAGCACTTATTCACTTCTGCCCTGGAGAGGATTTGAACTAGTGACTTACATCTAAAATGTTTCATATCCTTTTACTAATCCCCCCCAGTCACTTCCTAACAAACTGTCTTTGGAGGCATATAAACCATACCTTACACTGAATGCCTTGGCAGTACATTCATGTTTCACAGCATCTGGCATCTAACTTTATCCTGTATCAGAGGAGTTGGTTTTATTTTGCTGATGTTTGTCAAACTTTACATCATGACTTCACCTACTCTGAACAGTACTTCCTTATACATTTAATCCCGTGAAAAGTCATGATTTACTCAAGTGAATTAGGTCTGCATACTCACATCCAACCTGGAATGAATGCTTATTATTCTGCAAAAGATTAAATATCTTCAGCAACATGTCCAGTCTTATAGACAAAAAACTTTTCAGCTGTTTGCTTGTGGCAAAAGGAAAAAATATATATATATATATATTAGTAGTTAATATGAAGAAGGAATGGAATCACTGAAAGCAGCACTGAAGTGTTGCTCTGAGAATATTGTGACTAGAGACCAGAATCGCATTAATATACAACAATAATTGTTTTGATGCTATAAATTACCTGAAAAGTAGCCAGCAGAGAGGTCTGATTCACACCTTTGCAAGCATTTTGCAAAAGTGAGCATTTCTTTTGAACTGTGGGGGGAGTCTCTCCATCTGCATCCCATGTGCAGAGGATTCCTCCTGTGTTAGGACTTTCCCTTCCCTTTCGGAGCAGAAGTCTGTGCCTCTGTGGCACTGAGGCTTCTGGCTGCAGCTGCCACAGACAACTCGTGGGTTTGTTCTGGGAGAGCGCTGGGCGCAGAGCCATGGAGGCCTGCATCATGTTACACCAACACTGCTTCTCAGTGTGTCCTGTCTCAGGAGCACAGGAAGGGAAGGCAGCTACTGCAGGTCTCATGAGGACTGCAGAGAAAGAAATCCTTCCGAGCTGATGGCTGGAAAAGGTTTGGTGGGCTATCAGGTCCTGCTTCTTCATATTACAAATGACCTTACATATACATATTACATAATTCTTTCCATTATTTGGTCAAATTCCATCTCAGCAGATCCTGCTACTGACAAAAATTGTTTGAATGCTTCACTGCTCTACTGATTTTAGGTATGTTTGAATTTTAATCTGAAATGTGTGCTACTGCTTTTTTATATTTGTACTGTCTCTGAGCTGAGGCCAGTTCCCTGCTACATGAACCTGCCCACTGCTCCCCATTGCACGCAGCCATAAGTTCTCTTCCCCTACCACAGCCTCTTTGTGCCCAAGTTTTTGTTATAGTTTATCTCTCAGAGTTGATCAGACCTGTGTGCAGTATTCCCAGCTCAGAACTGACCATTTGTTCAATGGCACTAATTTTTTGTTATCTGTGCTAAAATACTGCTCCTGTTAACACTGGCCTTTTTGCAACTGTATTACTTTGATAGTTAATAGTTATCCTGTGACTTGCTAATATACCCAGGTTTTTCTCTTCCACAGTCACTTCTAACAAATGGGCTTTTAGACTGCAGCAGAGGCTTTTGTTATTAGCCCGTAAGTGCATGACCTTGCATTTTTTAGTATTGAATTTCAATTACACCAGCCTACAACGTCATGTAGTTCTTCCTGTGTGCTTCTTCCCAGTCATCCTTTAGAGTCATATTCCCTCCCAACACTGTATCACTATGAAATATCAGCACCATACTGACTCATTTTTTTTTTACCAAGGGCATTAAAAAACACACACAAAATCAGTGCCAAGAATCCATGCCTGGGAAGGGCAGTAGGAACCTTCTTGTAGCAAAATACTTTGCACCCAGTGCCTAGTTCTTATGGTGGCACTAAAACTTGGCTGGTCCTCTTTTATGCCCTTATCCTGTTAATGATCAGGTTTTCTCCAGTTTAAGCAAAAATTTCACAGGTAACATAGTATCACACAGTTAATTACAGTATCACACAGTTAACTGAGATCAGGACAAACTAGCTGTGCCATATACATTTTCCAAAGAAACGAGCTGCCTTTTCACACAGACTACATACATGAAACTAAGATACATAGATCTAAATGTATGCATCTATCAATCTAGCAATTAACTATCTCTACATGGTTATATAGAATTTAATTTTCCCCCTTTTTTTCCTCAATGCTCGTTTTCTTAAACCTTGCATATCAGTTAGATGACTAAGTAGTCTTGTAGCCACATCACTTTTTCCTTTTAATACAGTACCACTCAAATGGCATGGCTTCTGCTTTACCTACATAATTTACTGAAAAGATTGGAATATTTTTGTGCTTGTGCTTTCAGTGCATCCAGTAGGCTTCCAGAATTACCTACCCGTCTCCTTCAATGGGGCAGTCTCGTTTTCTGCAGCAGCAGTTTGTTCTTACAAACCACCCATTTCAGTTACTGGCTTCTTGTTACTGCACTGTTTTATTGGTCCCAGCTACAAAGAATCTATAAGATAAATTCACCTAAATATCCAGCAGACCAGGGGATACTTCCTCCTGATACGCAAACTAGGACAGCCTCAGGAGGGCAGGGTGAAAGTTTTGCTTCCAGAATAAGTTGTAGGCTGGTGTCTGTATTTTGCTTATGTCACTGTAGGGAGAATTATGTGAGAGTTTCTAAGGGTCAGCAATTATTTTTTTTTTTAATGGCAGATAGTGACAACTAGATGTCTAAGACTCTTTAGGAATTTAAAATTTCTTTATTTCTAAAACACAATTGGCACATAAAATGTATTTGTTACAGCTATGGATGCTGTATCCCTCTGGTCATTTTTGTGTGTGTACCTAGTCCTTGCTGAAAAACTGTCTAGACTGTACACAACAAGGGAAAAAAAAACAGTTCATCTTTCCCTACCCAGCCTTGCCTCCATGGACTGTGTTACAGCACCCTATCCAGTTTGGTTTATGCCACAAATGAAGTAACGCTTATTTTTCCTACTTGTTTAGGGTAGACCTGTGCCACAAGATTGCTGTCTGGAGCCCTCTTTCATGCACATGCATACGTTGCACTCTGCTTCAGACACATACCCAGGAAAGTAGGCTGAAAAGTGTAACCTGAAAAGCTAAGCTTCGAGCAGGTGCACAGAGGTTATCTATGCTGCCAGACTGGATGCACTTAAGAGGAATGAACAGGTGAAAGAGCCTCCACATTTCAAGGAGTGCCTGAGAAATAGTTCACTAGTTCAACAGAAACTGGCTTTTTGATTTATTTATGAAAGCAGAATTATAGAGTAAGAAAGCATCATTTATGTTGGGGGTTTTTTTTACATTTTATTCACAGCAAAATGACATTTTAAGATGTGTAACTATGCTTTCTTACTCTTTGTGCAAACCAGTCCTTGCTAAGGCTTTAATGGTACAGATCAAGCCTTTATAGAGACAGAAGAGATGGCACATGGGCTGTGGCATATATTGTTATAGATCTACGGTCCAAGCTTTGCGTTTTCATTGTCTCTACCTAATTAGATCAACTGGCAGTTTTATGACAAAGAAAAGGTTATAATTGACTAACTTGAGCAAGACAGCTTATTTTGCCTACTTTCACTGACTCGTCAACATGCTTGCCAACTCAATTGTGATCTTCTAGCAGCAATCATCTTCTAAATATCACTGTGTCTGAACAGTGCTTGGAAAAAACCTTTAACCCAAGTCTAACTTTAAATGATTCTCTAGACAATTCCTCCTCTTAGCCATGAGTGCACAGGCACCTGAGCATGGATCACTTTGCTGCTTTCATTGTCTGTTTTCCAAAATGCATCTGCATTCACATGGTGGCTAGAATCACCCATGAAGTAAACAAGTGCATGGAAGGTGTGCTTTCAGACTTAACCAGGACCAGTGCTATGTGAGCAGCAAGCAGGAGTGTTTTCCACAACATTCCTGCTGCATGTAAACTTTACTGTGGTGCAGAGCACATGCAATGGCCCGGCCAGGAGGATAGCAGCTGAGTGCAGTGTACAAGGCAGAAGTCCTGTAAAGAACCAAGCAGGCAGTGTTTAACTGAGGAAATAAAACAGCTCATATTCATCAAAGCTCTAAAAAAAGCTGAGGGAAAAAAAAAATCTGTCAGGCTTAATATAGCTACTGCTTATATTTGCACTTTATTTCCCTTCCTTCTTGGTTTAAGGGGACTCCAAAGCATTTTTTGGCTTTCAGATTTACTTATTTTTTCTTTATTTTTTATTGAAATTAAAATTGGCAAACTAGGAGAAAAGAGTTAAGAGAAAACTAAAATCCCTCACAGTAAGACTTTAAAAAGACTGTAAAAAAAAAAAAAAGAAAAAAAAAAAAAAGAGGTTTGTTTACATTAGATTGACATAATTTATATTAAAAAAACCCTTTACTTAAGGGACTCCTACAGAAGTAAAATATTTGTATCCAGGCATGTCCTAAGAGATGAGTGGGACAGCCATAGCATGCCTATTCATTTCAAACAACACATGATAAATAATGATAAAATAGCATGTGTGAAAATTATATACAGTTTCCTTTAGACTTAGTTCTGTTATAAAGGAATCATAAAAACTCTGTAAATATTTTTTTTAGTGTTCCAAATCTAAATCTAGGGTGTTAAAATCAAATAATTAAACATATCCATCTTCAACCACAAAAATGTATATGCAGATTCAGACCTATAGAGTGAAAGATATAATTCAGCGATGTCAGAAGAGGTGAAAGAAACAAAAACCTCTAAGCTCCATCCTTGATGGGGAACTGTTTTGTTTTTCTAAATTCAGTCAAATTATTTCACTTTGGTCAGGGTTGGTAACTATAAAAATGTGGATAAGATAATTCATCTTTTTTATAAGAATTTTATAGTATTTTAGTTAATGTTTTCAAAACTGCTGGAGGGATGAGAATTACTAAGTGTTGTGATGCTCTGCGGCAAGAGGTGATCACAGTGAGTATTAGCATGCACTCCAGCTCTGAGATTGAAGCAGTGACAGAATTGTTAGTCTGGAGAGGGAATACTACGGATGGAGTCTGAAAGAAGCTCTAGATTTTTTTTCTTGTTCAAAGAAAGATGACAATTAAAGTAATAGTTTTGTGAGAAATTTAGTAAAAGAAATGACGGGTTCTTTGCTTCTTAAGGACTCCCTGGCGTAAAATGCAACAATGCAGACAAGACCAAGCACTTAGAAGTAACTTTATAATGTATCCCAAACATGTACACATCTCTGCATCACACTAGACTTCTAACTTTCAAGGCCTTTTGTTTTTCAGTTTGATCTGGATTTTCATATTTCCTCTATCTACTTTGATTTCCTCAGCCTCTTTTATTTCTTTCTTCACAAAGGTAAGATTATCCATACCCTCTGCTCCTGCAAACTGGCACGCTTCCTTTGAAGTCCATGAAACTGTGCCAATTTACACCACTGCAAACTTGTTCAATATTGTGTTATAACTACAGATGGGTCCCAGCTGCAAATCTTGGTTTGGATCCAAGCTCACCCCAAACTAGGGAGTGTTTGGATTCATGGTTGTGGTTCAGACCACTCTTATAGCAGAAAGAGAAAAATAACTTTCTTAATAGGGTGGAAAGACAGTACCTGTCAGGGAGCCTCCTTTGTTATAGTTAATCTGCACGAAACCGGAAAGCAATTTTTGTGGAAGTCTCCTGTATAGCAGTGCTGTCAACAGCGAAGAGACATTCAAAAGAAGAAAATATACAATAAGGTAAAATTTTTGTCAGGTGTAATGCAATCTCAATCTAAATCTCAATAGTCTTGAATCATTTCATTGGCTTATTGATTGAGGTTATAAGCTGCATATCATTGCCCAGTAAAAGAGGCAAAGAAAGAAAATCCCTATTAAAGTCCAGCAGATCAATGAAAAATACATAAAAGCTCAGAGAAATTAGCATATATTTCATTCTATCAAAAGAACACTGTTAAATCCCTCATTGTCTTAGCTTTTCCCCTCCTACTAAGACAGAAACGAGCATTTTTTTTTCTATTTCATTTAGGAGATCTACAGCTAATTTAAATAAATTAGGAATATTTAATTCATGCTTGTTGAAGCTTTGTTCTACTTCAGTTTTGACCTTGGAAGCTGATTAAAAATATGTGGGATGTAACTCCTCAAAAGCAACTTTGATTCCAGGGTTGAACAGGTCAAAAGAGGCTTCCTTAAAATGCTGAAACCATTTTGAGGTGTTTCAAATCAAAGTTTTCTTTTAACAGTTTCATACACACAACCTTCTTGATTAGCATTGTGTATGACCATTATTGTCAAAGATCAGCTGAAATATCACCAAAGATCAAATAAAAATTTCAGATCAGACCTTCAGAAGGATTGCCCGTTTGACATGGCTGTAGGTCAAGGTCCACTACAGATCAGAGAATGAAGCATGGCAGATTTTGCCATCTTATCTTCTCAACAAGTTTCTGCCCTGATGAAAGATGACCAGTAAGAGGGTTTGAGAAATTCATGCCCACTCAGTTTGCTGCTGCCCTGCCAAATGTGTTACCTTCAGTTGTGAAGGAGCATCGGTTTCCTGGAATGGAGAACATGGAGTGAAAGCTCAGACTCCTAAATAAGTTACCGTTATCTAACACATGCTACTACCATACCTTAAACCTTTTTTCTTTAAATAGCACGTCTTCACTCCCAACTTCACAGTCTGTTAACCACCAGTTTCAGCAGACAGCAGAGATACAGATTTAGTGAAGAAGGAGGCTTAGCTGAGCTTTGGAATGGCACATTTACTGTATGGCATGTGACAGAGCGCTGGCCAAGTCCTGCCTTCCTCTCATTTACGTTAGAGCTGTATTGACCCCGGTGGGAAGGAAGCGTCACCATTGCATATCCGGATGGAGTCTGAAGCAATATATACACTAGACTCTATAAAGACATCAATGCCTTTACAGTATGTATGTATCTTTTCTACCTTTACGACAGCACTTTGAAACTAGTGAATAATTTGCTATCCTGAAAATGAAATATTCTGTATTCTGGTCCTCTTTTTGATCATATATATATATATATATATATATATATATATATAAACATTTTTTACCTCCCTGTCATTAAAATTAAAATTTTATTAATAAATAAAAATGAGATTATCATGAGGTGTTATTTTTCTAAGCTCCAGAGCCCTCCAGTGCTCTGTGCTTTCATGATACCCTTCCACTATAAAGAATAAGAATTAGGATTTGTACCAGATATGCTAGCATTGTTAACTGTTCCTGAGGAAGTGGAATAAACAGCGAATCCTATGAGTTTAAAGAACACTGAAGAGATTTGGCTTGAAACAAATTTGTAGGCAAAATAACTTCAGATACACTTTTATGTTTTGTAAGGAGACTACAGTCAATATTTGCATAAATTTATCTTCCTAAACTGTAAGAAATACTACCACCTTAGTTACGTTGACCTTTTTTTCTAAAAATAAGTGCTATTTCCATAAGGTATTTCAATTACATTCCTGTCTCTTAATTAATGCATTATTAGTAAACCATCACTCCCTCAACTGAAAGAAAGTAGTTTAAATATTTTACAGAATATTCCATTTTGTCTAAAAGTTGAGCATGCTAGGAGGGGGGTATTTGTTAATGTTCTTTTTCTTCAGTAATCATTCAAACCCCAAATCCCTTTGTTCTGCATTTTTCATGTCACATGGGCCTTCCCTCCAAGAGAGCACGATATTTGTGCCTCAGGTGCAGGCTAAGTCGGGCTCTTCTTCCACCAACAGAATGGATGGCTTGTACTACCCACTGCCTAGGATTTAGTACCCAAGGCAATCCCCAAAGCTTTCTTCATATAAAACAGCCTTACATTTGCAGAGTGCATTGAATAAATATATACATGAAAGGATATTTTGCCAGAAACTCAAAGCCCCTGTCCCACAGGGGCTAGATCTGAAACCTGAGATTTAATTGTCCCTTCCATTATTTATGCAGATTTACACAGCGTTGCCCATAGATGCAATTCCCAAAATGTATGGAGCTGATGGCTGGGGATACCTGACATGACTAAAGGTTTGGGCATGGCACTAAATTAATCCGCTGTGTCCTGAACAGTTCTTAGGACCATATGTAGATCAACTCTGTGATACATCACACTTGCTGGCAACTGTATACCATATGCATAAGGAGTCCAGTGCAGTCCCACTGCATATAGGGTGTGGAAGTGATGTGGGTTTGTTTGCTCAGGAGCTCAGACAAGGCTGCCACACCTTCAAAAATAGTTAGAAAACATGAGGCAAAATCTGCAGAGTTGTATATAATTGATAAATTTGTAATTTATTGCCAAAACAGACACAGTAGGGTAGTCTGAGTATAGGTATAAGATTTAACCTGATATTAGCCTAATAAATTTTGTTACCCAGGCAATTTTTAAATTATTAATCAAAGTATGCTTTGAACATTTTCTTTTTTTTAATATATCCATGTCTAGCTGCTTCTTCTAAGTGCTCAAATACATTTTCTTTTGTGTTTGTGGGATATTTAGTGGTAACATAGACAGCTGCATTCACTTGGGGATAGATCCTCCAATCTTACTGACCTTTGAATCCTGAAATATCTGTAGGTCCTGTCTCAACATTGTGCACAGGAAGAAGTCAAAGGTGCTTGGCACAGGAGAGCCCCTGCTCACATGTGCCCTGAGTTGCATAGCTGTCAATGTGCTGAAAGATGCAAATTTTGGTCCTGAAAATACGGTTCATGTGAGAAAAACGTATTCACAAGGGGCCTGATGTGGCAAGGACCCAAGCAACTCTGGCATCTATCCAAAAAAGCACTTACGCATACGCTTAGAGCTACAATTCATCCGTAAATATGTGAGCAGTAGTATTGCCTTTGATTGACACTGAATCAACAAGATGTGAGAAGTGATTAACAAATTTATCAAGTGAGGACAATATTTGGCCCAGAACTGGACTTCTGTTGTTTAGTTCCTGAATAAGAAAAAAGAAATTGTTTGTAGGGGCTGCACAGAGTTTCCTTGACGCAGAGATTTTTCAGGCAGACATGGTGACAGTAGGCACAAAAGTATCAGAGTTTTCCTAATGTTTGAACAAAACAGAAATGTGCTGAATAGATATGTTAACACTAAAAAAAAATCTAGGAGCTATGTTCACTGACTACTACAGAAGTCTTAATGGAGGAAACTGAATACTTTCTGTTTACTTGTGCAATACCATTCCTCCACATGGATAAATTGGGCAGAATCTGTTTTTTTCTTAAACTCCCGCTTTATAATGTGCACTGGTTTATAACTGACAGAATGAAAGACCAAGACAGAAGACTTTTTTCCAAGATTTAAATAAACACAACCTCCCAATCTTTATTCAGATTCATAAGCAAGAAATACCTTTGCTAATTTAGGGTTGAAAGATGCTGAACTTGTTGGAAAATGGACCAATTTATTTAGAAGTTACATTTTCTGCTTTGGAGTAAATGGCTGAGGCATAATTTTGCTTGCAGTATGGAAGCAGGAAAACGTGTATGGGTAGTAATAATGAGGAATGAAGGTGTCAGAGGGGGAATTTATTTTGGAGAGGAGTCACGCAGCGAAGTTGTTTGGGACACATTAGGCCACAAGGCAGGTTTTCAAAGGCAAAAAGAGAAGTTAGTGTAGTCTATGGACTTATACCTACCTCTTCCCATATTCTGGGTTTCTGAGCCATCCAGTCCAATGACACAGATTTCTGCATGCTTTTGCCAGCAGTTTGGGGTTCAGTTGTCATTAAAAGACAATGGAATATAATTTTCAGTTGTGGTTTTGAAAACCTTTTCTTACATTAGCATTTAGTAATTTTAGATTAGGGGGGGGGGGGGGGGGGGGCTGAACTGTCAAGGTGTAAACATATTTTAAAAAACTGTTTCTGCTTCAGATAGAAATTTATAACCCTCAAAATTCCAGATTCCATGGACTACCAATAGTCTATGTTAGTTTATAATATCAACAATTTCTATTTTTTTTTACCCAGTTTGGTGTTTTTTGCTTTTTAACTAATTATATTGAGCATGCATTTGAGGTTTCAAAGGAAATTTTTAGTCTATTGGGTAATCAGTTCCTTAGGTTTAGATCCAAGCCACAAAATATGTATTTATGTCAAATTTTGCCTTACTATGAGAGACTGTTGAAAAATCTGCTCGAAATGCAGTTGGCCAGGTTTACAGCTAAATTATATACATT
This sequence comes from Falco punctatus, assembly GCF_963210335.1. Lineage (NCBI taxonomy): Eukaryota > Metazoa > Chordata > Aves > Falconiformes > Falconidae > Falco > Falco punctatus. The sequence continues at coordinate 26,855,750 of NC_137584.1, forward strand.
AAACCTCATCTTTTCATGAATAGTTTGGTTTCAGCATTTGCACTGTCTTGAGCATCAACTTCAACTTTATAGACAGCTATTTGCGGGGGAAAGTACATTTAATTCCACAACAGTTGACATAGATAGAGACCATATTGTAGATAAAGGTGTAAATAATAACCTTGTGTTTTATATTGTTTCGGCCCTAGTTTAACAGCACAGTTTATTGTTAACCAGTTTCCTCTTTAACCCTTCTAGCTGCAGATTTATTAGCAGAAACACATTGTGCAAATGATGATTTATGATGGAATTCTGTTGCCTGAGAAAATGTATTGATTTAGAATGAGGTTGCAGCCCTTACTACAAAGGCAGAACGAAGGAGATGAGAGGAATCTGCCTTGAGTTAAGTTAAATTTCTCTGACTGCCCTAACATGCGTTTTCTTTCTTTTGTAAGACTTTACATGAAAGAAATGGTTACATTAGGCACTTTTTTTTTGTGTTCAGTTCTTGTGATCTGCATTCCTCAACATGCCACAATTACTATGATTCGTCTTTCTTCAATTCTTTCATCAGTTCAAAGCAGTATGGCATTTACCTTAGTAGCATTTAAAATGAACTGATCAATAGCTAGATGTTTGCTATTAAGAATGATGAAGAAAGGTTGAGTGGGAGGCAAACAAGGTTATCTACTTTTAATATATTGCCTAATTCTTTTCTGTGTTGGAAGGCAGGCATGCCTTCATTTAATTGATCCTAATGCACATACATGCAATGTAATGTGAATGACTAAGGGTGGACATCACAAATGCTGTTCATTTTTTACTGCCTTCATTTCTAAGTGCCATGACTTCTCTGAAGAAAATACATTGCTCTATTGTTGAAACTGAAGATTTAAAACAGATTTTAAAGATAGCCAGGCAGCTTTAGCATATAAAAAGAGAGAAAAAAAGTGTATGTTTATTGCTTAAGCCAAGGCTTAGGAAGGTTATCCTATTGTTGAAAGAGCTAGCTTGCTTTTGATACAACATTTTTTAGACATCTGTGAGTTTTTTATCTTTTAAGTTCTATTGTAGTTCCTGTGTAGGATCCATTTCACTTGATGATTCAGTTGCAACAGAAATTTCAAATAGTGAGTTTGTTAAGGTTTCTGAGATCCCAGAAAGCCTGAGTTTTTTCAGAAATATTTGGGGCCAACTTATTCTATTCATTATTTCATGAAAGGATCCTTCTTGTACTGCTTCTTCCTTTTTCACTAAGCAATTCCTTTGGTACAAAACCACCACTACGCCTAAGTTTGTAACAGCTTCAAAACTAGAGCACTATCAATAGCCATGGCTCTGGGTTTTGTCAGAGGGCTTTATGAAGGACCATCTCCTGAGCTCCATCCAGCTTCTTTTCCATCCACAAAACCACATCCTTTGACTGCCTCCAGCTTGCCCAGAAACCACGCTCCCTGCCTGCAGACTCTTCTCTGTTTGTGAACCTCCAGAGCTTGCAGAGGCTTCTCCAGCTCCTTAGATGCCAAAATGAAGCCTGAGCATCTCTGAAATGACAGGCTGCATGCAACAGCAATAATATCCTTAAACAGCATCTGGGGAGCAAATTAACAGACGGGTGCCTTCAAATTACAAAGTGACAAGAAAGCATTCGGTATACACATGATGGCAGCTGCAAATGAAGGAGGAAATTTGGTGCTAATAACACCCTGCTATCCACCCCAGCCTGATTCAGTTTGCATTGGTTTGCGTTATCTTTAATAGAAGCTGAATCAAGATCAAAGAGGAAGAAAATAACACAGTAGACAATGTGGGAGAGCAACCCAACAACAACATTTGAAACAATAAAGGGAGTTCATTTTCCTCTTGCTGTTGATACTACCCTAATGTCATTTTTTTACATGAAACCAAACCCAATATGTACCTTGAATTCCACAGTGCCCCTTCCTTTTTCAATACTTGTGATCATGACAAGAAACGTTCTACTTTTCTTTCTGAAGATGGGTCTTGTTCTAGCTTCAGCTGCAGTTTTAAGGCTTTTCTGACTTTTCTTGAAGAGCGTTCCTTTTGCTTCTGTCTCCATTAAATAATATTTTGGTCAGCATTATACATTTATTAGCATTGCATTTTCACTGTCAGCCATATCCATGCTGACATATCAAACCTTCTGGCATAAATGTTACCCATCTCATTCAGAAATAGTTAAAATAACACTTTATACACAGACAGAAACATTTTTCTGTCCCTCATATATTGCCAAGAGATAGCACACTGATATTCTGGTCAGTCACTTAACACATTTTCATTGTTAAATATCAAGGTCACACATGACAGAAAGAACAGATTTATTTTTAATATTCCTGCCAAGATGCAATGATTCTGTAGTAACTTTGTTCAATGTTCATATCACAACAGGAGCTGCTGGGAGTGTTTTGATAAGATGGGAGCTCTAATTCAATCTACAGCAATTATAGTAACAAGGGTGGTAAAGGAGGGCATATTTCAAATGTCTGCTTCTCTTTAAATTAGATTCCTGAAAAGTAAAACTCAGTAAATAAAACAATATGAATGAAATTTCAGCTCATTTATCTAGCAGAGTGGCATTGACTTCAACTATGATTTTGGCTGTAATGTGTAAAGATAACGTTCAAGGATTTGGTATGTGACTCAAGATTGACTCAAGTATTTCATGGCCTCAAGTATTTATAAGTAGATGTATCCATTCCTTGCTGCTACATTCCTTAGTGATAACTGCACTTCAAATTTCTGCTGCCAGCTTGAATGGTAAAACACCAGTTCTATTTATTATCCATAATTGTAATATTCTTTATCATCTACAGATAATCTTTACTTTAGTATGGAACAACTATATTTTATCAATAGTAGATAATAAATGAAAGAAAAGAACAACTCAATTTAGTCTCGAAGGTATATATACTTCTAATCAGATCTGCTTCTGCTCAGTACAACAGAGGATTGAACAAATGTGTTATTGACTTAATTACAAATACTAAGTAATGTACATATTATACATATATATATATTTATATGTGTACATATATAATCTTAGCTCTCTTTAAAGGATGGGGAAACAGATGTGTCACACCTTATCCAGGGTAACTATGGGCAGAATCCAGAATAAAGATCCGACATTGTTATTCTAGAGCTCTTTTCCACAGTGTTGATGAAGCTGAGCTCCTGGAGCCAGCCACTAAGTGTTGAAGGCTTTATCACCAAGAATCAGTGGAGTTCTTGAACATATGTCTGCTCCTAAGCACTTGAATGCTTAGAACTAATGAGCTTAAAGTTAGGTGAGGACTTAAGCACTCTCCTAAATCTGTCAGTAAACTTCATAAATCCTATAGGATTGGATGCTAATGCCGATATATAATAGATAAGGGCACAAGGCTTACTATGAAAGCGGAAACAAATCAGCGCTAGTAGATAACAGCACATCAGAAAGCACCAGGTAGTCTGAATGAGAACTGGCTGTTAACCATTGCCTTGGGAAAGGGTAACTGTTTCCCAGTCAAATAATATGAAGGCAAGACTAAAAGGCACAAAGACACAAACACCTGAGTAACACTGTCTGTTGTGGGTTACAGGATGGAAAATCTATGCAGAGTATTCAAAGGAGAAACTTTTGCTGTAGAAGGTCCTTTCATGTAAGATGCCAGTTTGAGAATTTTGTTGTCAAGATGATTCTGTCCTCCACTTTTAAAGATTGCACTGTTTAATATATTTAATAGTTCCTTGCTATGGTGCATACACACACTGTTTACATTGACAGATGAATGACAGATGATGCCCTTTTCCTATGTGTCTCCCTTTTTGAGCTGAAGCAAGTCATGGAAGGGATAATTACAAACATGAGGGACTTTGCAGTTTGTTGGGTAGCTTAAGCATTTGCTGGGATTACTGAGTGCATTTGGAGAGTCACAAGGTGCTTGTTAAACTGTTTTGGAAGTGAGAATATGTAAGAAAAGAAAGAACTATCACCACAAAAGTTCTGATTTTATGCACCAGCCTCAAAAATGGCAAATGTGTTCCCCAGGCGTTTTCCTAGATGCTTTTGAAAAAAAACACTAAAGGCTGAGAAGAAACGCCAGTTTGTTATCAGCAGCAATCATTATCCCACAAAGCAATATTCAAACAGCACAAAAAAAATATGATCACGAAGCCAATATTATCTTCTGGGACTTTATCCTCCTTTGGAAAACTGACTATAATGGCATCTGAAACTGTAAGCGTATCCTAACTCCCTGGCTTGTTTACTCAGAGACAAAATGCTTTCTGCAGCAAAACTCGAAGACATACAAGGGCATAGATGAGTAAGTTTGTATGTGGACATGTAGGGACTAACATTTCCCATATAGATCATGAAATTATAGAACACTTGTGGTTTACAGTGCATGTAACAATAACTCTTTGGAAAATACTATCTGAACTATTGCTGAAATACTGAAATTCAGGAAAATGAGTGTAGAATTGCTGGTATATTCAGCAATAAGACAGTTGTGTTGTATATCAGCACCTCAGAAGACTAAAACACTTCTACCAACAGGGAAGAAAACAGACTGTGCAACTATCAATTTGCTGTCAAACTACTACTTGGAATAAAACCTTTTTTATGTGATTTTTTTCTTCTTGTTAATTGAAAATGTTTCATGACAGAGCATCTCAAAGGCAGACTTTCAGTTGGAGCTAGGTAAAAAATTCACATTTTCATCTTTGAAAATCTTCCTCTGCATCCACAAAGAGCTCCACTTCAGTGTTGCCATAGACAAAAACATTGCATCCTGGAGTCCCCAGCCCAAGTTTTAAGCTCTAGTTCCTAGTATGAGAAGAGTGTGTCCCCAGTGAGGAACTGACAATCCAGATTTAATCCACCAGCAAGAACTGGCTTGTGCCAGAAAGGCAAGAGGGAGTGAAGGAAGGATTACAAGGAATGAATACCTTTAAGCATGGCATTATGCACCAGGGTGCATCACACCCAATACAGGGAGAAAACGCGTGAACTCAACGTGCACCAAATCTGGGCAACAGCTTTGACAGGTTGACATCAGATGCAAACTTTCTCCATTTTTCTGTCTTAGCCCTGACTCTCACATTTCAGGCTGCATAATGGACGAATAATAGAATCAATCATAGAATGGCTTGGATTGGAAGGGACCTTTGAAGATCATCTTGTCCAACCCCCTGCCATGGACAGGAACATCTAGGATGTTATAGGATTCATAGGATGCAAGTTATCCTTGCCCCACAGTAGTCTTGGAAAGTGAGTTTGAACACTGTGCATCCAGATCAGGCATAGAATACAGCTGCACATTGGGGGGATTCTGTCCAACCAGATTATCAGAGATAAGTAATGCTCCCTCTTCTGTTACATAAATATATATATGATACGTAAATACATGCATATATATATATATACACACACATACATAACCACACCTTTATCTCTAAGCTACTTAACGTGAAATTCCTGATGTTGCTAGAAGCCATCAGAACTAAGCCATCCACTTGCTCAGCTGGGTCAGTCTGCAATACCCCAGAAGCAGGACAGATAGCTTTGGTCACCTCTGGGGACTCTTATGATTTTAACCTTCTTGCCATTAAAACAAACCTAAGAAATACTTGGATAACTCTGCGCAACAGGGAAACAGTCTGGTGCCTGTTTGGTTTCAGAGCCTTTGGCAATAGGTGATTAAATCCCATTACTTATGTTCAGCAGTGAAAGAAGGAGATGGGACTAGCTCCCCCAGCTACAGCATTTAAGACATCCACTTGGAGAGTCACATTCAAGTCTTCTGTAAAGCAATGATTTAAAGCCATATTCTTTGGTTTTCTAAGAGACTTCTGTAATTACTAGACTATGAGAGAAATTTTGTTCAGTTCTATTCTGTGCCAAACAATAGTAAATTCAGGAAATGTGCAAATAAATGTAAACTTCACTAGTGCTTGCATTTGTTAGGGAGCCTTTGATTATAATCCTTGTTGATAACACCACCACCATCACCATATTAACAAACACAACAATAATTGCAACCACCTGCTAAAGAGCATAACTGTACGGATGGCCTACTTGGATGATCTACCATCAGATACTGTAGTCACCAGGAAAGAAAATAAATGTTGATCATTTAATCTTAAATGTTTCTTTGGGTTTTGCTTTTTTTATAAAGGTCCATATTTTGAACAATATCCTCCATGGTTAAAAATTTTAATAACCCTCAAAGTTATGTTATATTGATTGCACTGCCTAAAGATCCTTTCTTCAGAATGTAATGACACTCCACCACTCAAAGCACCTGTAGGCAAAGATAAAACAGCCAAATAATGACAAGATTTTCAGATTTTCTAGAGTGCAGCCAGGGACCCCAAGATATAAATGAAAATTGCAAAACATTTTGTGCAGCTAGATATGCTAACCAATTTTTTTACTTAAAAGCAGATTTCAAATTCTGCCTCTAAATTTGGCCACTAGAAAAGTAGTAGGTCCTGGAAACAATAAAATGAGATCACAATGTTTTTATTAAAGGGTGAAACTTTTCTGATAATGATGAAAGCAAAATGTAATGAAATCCACTTGTCCACCTTGATGCAGTTAAAGTCACTGATCTGCTGCTTAGATATCAAGAAGGTATTTGACCAGGTCAAATAGACCTACCTTTCCTATACATGGTGAAAGCCTGGATTTTACTTACTTTTTCCTTTTTTTACTTTTTTTTTCTTTTTGTTCCACTAAGGATATGTGTTTTGGTCAATGGTGGGTTATCATAACAATTTTTCCTTCAGAGCACCACTGGACAAAAAGATCAACATGTTATATTGCTCTTTAATTTCATGTATTTTTCAAGTGGTTCAACTAATAGGAAAAAGCTCATATTTGAAGAATCACTGGTGCTAACAGAAAAATTGGTCCATTACAGGGGTATATTTAACTTATTTTTAACCTCTGGTTTGTACTTCCTAATTTTACTTTTATGCCCAGGGACTTTCAACGCAATCTGCATATACTGTTAATAAAGCTATGTAGAAATTCCGGTGCTATTAAAACTAATTAAAACCATTCTTTCTCATTAGATGGATTCCTCTGAAGTTAGGAAGGATTCAACAGCAAAAGATGGTATAATTTGAAGATATTAAATGTTAAATGTAGAACTGCAAACTACTATTTTCTATCAATGTCCTGCCAGACAGTTTTTAAAAACACAGTGCAGTCTCCTGTGATTAAGAAGGAAGACTACAGAATAAAGTTTTGTAGAATAAAATAAAATTTGGAAAGATAATTTTGTTTTTATTAACTTGTTTGTTTATTTTTATTTATTTTTATGAAGTGTGTTTTGTTAATAAGACCAAGTTAGATTTCCACTAGATTCGGAGATAATCTTGGAATTTGATGGAAGCATTACATCTCTGTACAACTGGGCTATATATATGAAACAGTGTTTCTTCTGCACCTTTATTTGTCCTGCAGTTACTGGAAAGGGAGCCACCAAGATACGGAAAGGTACAGAAGATGTTCATATTCTTTGTACCCTATATCTCTTAGAGACTGCTAAAATTCTTATCACAAAGGACCTAGCCATAATCCTAGTAAAGTGTGTTACTCCTTGCCATCTCCTGAGTGGGCAGAGAAGGAGCCACCACCCTCCTCAACGTCTCTGCCCCAATAACAGCTTAGTTAGACCTTTCAGGTTTTTTCACCCTATTTCATCCTCTTAGGGAGAAAGCAACCATCTTTAGAAGAGACTGAAACAGTGCAACAATATTCAGTGTGATTTAGTGCCATGGCTCATGCCATCCCTATTCTTCCCTCTCCCCTTGGCCTGCACCTTGTCCACTCCGGGCAAGACAGGTATAGGCACAACTGGGGTGCATGTGCCAAATCTTCATTTTCTTATGGTAAAAAATGAGCGAATAGTTATATTTTAACCTTAGAAAATTTCTCTTTTTGTCTTTTGCTTCATCCATTTCTCCCATCAAACAAATAGCTGCTGATTGAGGCAGGTGCTATTTTTAACTAATAGCTGAAATGTTCCTTTATCGGCTTTTCATTTTCACTGTTCTTTCTTCCCCTTTTTAGTTAATGGGTGTTTGCAGTTTTAGAATTCATTAGATGAATCCAGAGACATAGGTTAGGTGGATTTCTATGTAAATGCCTACAGTGGGTCACAAGAATAGGTTTACTCTTCTTGTGTTCAATCTTCTCAGACTGCCTTAATTTAGGACGAAACAAACCACTGCATTTAATAGACTTTGGCATGCACGACCCAACACTTAACACAATTTGCTTAGATATGGAATTAAATATGAGCTACTTTGCACAATTTAATGCGTGTCAGGTGGCATGTAAAAAACAGGAAGGGTTGTTCAAATGAATTTTTGGCCCTGTTTCTATGTGAATACCTGTGGGAACTGAAAGAAAGAAAGAAAGTAAAACAATTACAAAAATAATATCCCTTTCTGCTACAATCCGTTATGAAAACTATAAGTAAAAAAAGGGCAACAGTTTATTTTACACTTCAGACATTTCCTGACACCTATCAGGAAATTCATCTAACCAAAAGGAACAAGATTTCAGTTTCATTTTTTTGTGTTCAGTAACCATTCAGAGGCGAGGAGCCTGATGGAGATTGGCTTCCTGCAGTGGCGGCTTTCCAGGCAGCCAGCCCTGGAGAACATGAGCCTCTGTGGAGCAGAGCTGGTCCAGGTGCCTCATGCCAGAACCCTTCAAAGTTATAGCCTTTCACATCATCTTCTTTCAAGTGATGAAAAGAAAAAAATGACAATGTTAAAATGGCATGGCCTCTCTGATATTTATAATTTAAAGTGTTGTGATGCTCATTTGGTGGGAGAGCTCTTGCACACCATTAGCTACCTAAAAGTCTGACCTTTTAGCCTAAGCCTGTTACTGTAAACCCATCTGCAGTCACTACAGGAAGACCACCATCTTCAGGCTTACCTCCATTCAAAAATACCTGCTCTTTATCTCTCTGCTGCCCCATGCTGCTATATGCACCCCAGTGTTTCTCTTACTTTTCTGTGGAGCAGCAGGTAAATCTGTTCTTTCTGGGGTGCATCTGTTGTGGACAGATGCTCTCACACCCCTCCTTTCTGGGCTTTGAAGAAGGAATTATTTTTCTGGTTTCCATGATAACTTCTGAAGGAGCTAGACTGGGTATGTAGAGCAAAGCAGTAATTTTTGGTCCATGATGTATGGCTTAGCTGCATTGGGCTTGTAACCATACCAGCTTCATTCTTGGCCTCCTTCACCAATATTAACTGAAGCATATTAAAAATACCAAGGGAATGATTCAGTGTGGAATGATCACTCTTGGATACCCTACAGTGTCTAAAAGGGCACAAAGCACCTAGTGTAAGCATCTGAATTGCTCCCAATGTTTTTTAGCACCAGCTGTTGTCAGAAACTTCATTACCTTCTGGTACTTTTCTTTTGCATGTGCATCCAGATTGGACAATCAGAGTGTAAAGCTGTTTAAGTGTTTCTGTCTCTGCATTCCTAGAAGTCTCAACCACTCAGGGCATCCTCCCAGCTGTTTTTTTATTCCTGACAAAGCGTGTTTTTCCACAATGACTGAGAGCCAAGAAGTCTGATAGATGCTTTATTCAGCACCTGAATTTTAGATGATGTGCATTGAGCAACACCAGCCTTTGCCTAACACAAAAACCCAGTTAGAGCCTGTGTCATGGTTCCTCTTGTGGCTTCTTTTTGCCACATACTGAAGGAGGCTGCTTTCATTAGAACTTTGCCCATAAAAGCCCGTGTGCTCTGTGTGCATGGAAGTCAAGCGTTTGTGGGCTTCCATGGGTGAGTGGCACTGCCAGGCTCCCTCAAGGAGCGCCCTCCGGGTGCTTTGCAGCTGCAGGATGCACACAGGTGTCCATCAGAGCAGAGATGATGACTTCAGTCCTCACCCCCCTGCCCTGAGTACATGTGGGGGAGCAATGCCATTCAAGCAATAACAGAACTCTGCTCTTTAGTTTATACAATGATTTCTCTTTATCTTAGGACGGGGAGGGCAGCATGCCAGAGAGAAACACTGAAGGAGGATCACCAAACTGAGAGGCTGGAGGAGGGAAGTAGGGAAGTCGGGTGGGGGGGCGGCATTTCTGTCAAGCCTTCATCCAGTCCGGGGAGGTACCCAGGCCTCGCCTGCATAAAAGCAGGTTAACTCACCACAGGCAGCTCCGCCAGTCTCTTAACGTGCCCTGTAAAATGCAGAGCTCATAGCTTACTGCTGTCCCGAGGGGCAAAGGACGGCAGCTCCATCCAGTTCTGCTAGTCTCGGCAGAGCCACCCGATATAAGGAAGCTGCCCACTCTCCAGCTCTTTCTCATCCCCTGCCATACCCCTGGGGCCCATCATTTCCACCTCCTCTGTTTCTAACAACCTCTGAAGCCTGAAGCTTATCTCATCCTACAACTCTTTCAACGTCTGTCCTGCTCATTGTGCTGCTTATCCCTTAGTACAGCCATGAGATGTTTGACTCCTGTGGAACTCCACCTTCAGCCCCGAGCAGCTGCAAGGTCTGCTCACAGGCTGTCTGTAACACCTGAAGAGTGAGGTTATACAATAAGTGAGAGAGTTAAATTCAAACTATCATCGAAGCAGCTTGTTGCATTGGTTTAATTGTATTACTTGTATCTTTCATTGATATTTATGTGTCTCTGATATACCACAGCAGGATTAGGAGGGATGAAGAGAAGGCAAACACAAGCATTGAGCCAGTAATGTACTGTTCTTTTGCACTAATGGTGCTCTATGATCATGCAAAGCCCAAACTAACTTCCATTAAAATAATCAAAGATTTTGGCTTTACCTGGTATTTCAGAAACCAAGTTTAAGATCTACCTTTAATACAAAAAACCCCCAACAAACTCACACCTCATTGAGCTCAACGAGCTGAACCGAATGCTGTCGGTATTCACTGCCCTGCTTCTTCTCTTTCTTCCCTCACCCCCTGGGTTTGGTGGCTCTGTTAAAGCTTCTCCTGATTTGCAACAGGATGAGAGGAGAGTTTATATCCTACATATTTTTTCAAGCCACACACAGGAACTGTAACGTAGCAGTGCAGAGGCACTCCAACTAATATACTAATTGGATGCAGATGTGTTCTGCCTCTTGGAAAAATAAGACCAACTGGATGATCAACAAGAGCCAAATGGGTAATTTCTTTTTAAACAAATTGGTTTTATTAACTTAAAACTGCCCATAATCCAACTAGTCTGGCAGAGTCTGGGTACTATGAAACCACAAGCAGTGTGTGATACCTGTTATTATCTCATACTACTTTTGGCTGTGATATTGCCATTCTGAATAAAGGACTAACATGTAACACTGAAGTCTCTCTTAAATAAAGGGTAGCATGTGTGAGCACTGCCCCAGGAGCTGGCCAGGAAATGAACTGTGATTCAGGCTGAATTCTTTTCTTGTTCCTTACTTTCCTCAGCAGGAATGCATTTGTGCAGCCTGCCCATGGAAAGCCGGGCTCTCACCCACCCCAGTGAGCAGAGGAGTGTACCACCGGGAGGAGGGGAGGAAACCATCCTAGTCTTGCTTTTAGTGCAAATGAAGGGTTTTAGCTATAGTTTTGAACGCTACTCGCAGTCCTATCGACCACCAAGACACATGGGCTACCAAGACTGACATTTTAAAGGTTAACATGGGGCCTTTTCATCTAAGAGATGCTACTGTCAGACAATAAATTCTTATATAGCTCATGCCTTTGATAGTGATGGAAGGAGTGAGATGCTGGTGCAAGTTGAGAGGCTACAAAGTCAAAAGGATCCCACTGAACATGAATCCCTTGATGCCACTTACCAATCTTAACTTTCCTAAGTGACAGGTGACCAAATGAAGGGCCAAGCGCTGCACACTGTTGAATATTTTTCATCCTTTGAAAACCAGCATATTTTAATTCCCCTTCTGCCAGCTTTATTTCTGTTGGAAAATAATCCATCCTGTAAAATGACTGTTATGACTTTAGTAGGGACAGGAGCAAAACCAATGGGTATTGTAAATACTTTTTGGAAAGAAAATGGTTGGAAGAGTCAATAGTGTCAATGTCCCCAGCACTGCGTCTCTCTTCTTGAACCCTCTGGCATCATCTGATTCCTGAGTCCTGCTCTTTGGTTTGGGAGGGCAACCAGAGATTTTAATTACAGAATGAAGGATTGCAGCCTACCGAATGACATCTAGGAATTACTATGGGACATGTTTGTTTTCCTGGTCAGTTAAAGCATTTTTTTTTTTTTTTTTTAAGACATATAACATAATTCAACAAATAAATACAGGATCAGTGAGGCCTAGATATGGTATCAATGAAACCTAAATATGCATTTTAGCTTTAGAGGGCAATGAAATACAGTAAAAATGGCAGTATTCTTACCCCTGAAAACAATAAAAGTGTAAGAAAAGAGAAAAAGGAGCTGAATTACCATAGAATAGAGAAACCATAAAGATCAGCTGAAAGAAGCAGAGAAAAATCCCCAGACTTTGGTGTTTCCTATTACTGGTTTGAGACAATACAATACATCTAGAAGTGCCTGTCTTACAAGGGTAGCCTTGTACCAGAGCAGTGGGTTGTGAAGAGCAGATTTGAATAATTACATTTGAGATGATTGCCAGTTCAGATTATTTGAGATTACAATGACTTCAGAGATAACTTCTTTTGGATTTAATTTTAGAAATGTGCTGACTGAGAACTACAAGAGGAGTAAGTGACAGTCTAGCGAGACCCATGCGAAAGATGTTTATTTGAACCAATGGAAGAATAGGAGTTAAACACAAAAAAAGGAAGAAAGAAAGAAGGGTTGCAAATTTATATATGTTCAAACACAACAGACGAAGCACTTCAGTTCTGAATCGAAGAAAAAGTGGCAGCCAGGCTGGGATGCTCAAGTCACATGAGATTCAGGAGTGGACACTGCCCTCATGTAAGAAGAGTTACAAGTCACGGGCTGCAGTCATGGCATAGATCTGCATGGTCTGTGTAATGAGGTACTAACAAGGACCTAGAGGCTTCTGTGCTTCAATCCCTACTCTTCATGTAAATCCACTTGTGTTAAAAAATGCGCTTTTCAAGAATTTTCACTAGAAACCGACTAGGCCCTTAAAGCCACATATTTTATCTAATGGTTGATTGCAGAATCCAAATACAAATGTCTTGAGGTCATACTTGAAAACATGACCTGTAAACCAAGGTAACTCCAAAACAGATATGCAAGCTTGAAGAAAATATGAAGATATGCAACCATGAAGAAAAGCAAAAAGATTCCAGTTAATAAATTTTGAGAAATATATTCGAGTCAGTCCTCAAACTTCTTGGGGAAAAAGAAAAGTTGCATAAAATTATCTAGTTAGTAATTCATGCACTATGCTGGATTCCCCTGGAACCTTTTTTAGCTTCCTGAAACTGTGTGCGGATGCTTTTTCTTTGTGGGGCACTCCTTGGAGTCAAAGCACAGTCACTTGCTTGCCTATCTTGTAGAGAATGGAAGTGGCAGTGACCAGGCAAGAGCAGGAACGTTCCGGGTTTGTACACATGGCTAGGTGAGTTTTATGGTTTTATTTTTTAATAGTAGGCATACCTTGGAAACAGCTGCAAGATTCGTATTCTAAATTTCATTTTCCAAAGCTGTGCGGCAGTTATTTGGCAGCTAACACATCTAGCTTTGGGTTGTGTCCTCGTGGTCGACTGTGTTCACAGGCTATGTGATAGAGCTCTTGCATTCAGAGGATCATTCACAGAATCAAACCACAGAAAGATTTCATTGGGAAGGGGCTGTTGGAGGTCATTGCAGCCAGCTTTCTTTTCTAGTCAGGCTGAAAATCTTAAATCTAAATCACTAAAGCACTAAAAATCTAGTTAGAATTAAACCTTTACCTTTTAGAAAAGTTTTCTTCAGTCTTGCAATTTTACACCCCAAATGGTGGTTCCCAAATTTTCTGTTCTCAGGCAATGTTGCCCGCTGTGTCATCATTGTTATAAACAGCTGTCTGTGTTAAGAGATATACTCTTTCAAATCACTGTGTGAAACAGCTACAGTTCAGCTATCATGGTTTTGTGGACAATAAATGAAGTGGGGATGACAATTTGGCATTTTTTTGTTTTAAATTGTATAGAATTGACCATAGTTGCATATATGGCCTTAGCCTGAACAAAATTCTACTGTCAGCTGATTTAGTAATTATTTTGTTATATAGATGCCTTTTAAGATCATTATGATTCAAATCATTGGTCAGATTCAAATTAGACCTATATAGTCACAGAATCCATATCAAATGAGATATGGATACACTAAGATCTTCAGGAGAAACATTGCAAAGTGGGTAAATTCTAAGGCAGGATTTGTTTTTATAACTTTTGTTCCACAGCACTGCAATTAAAAGCCTGACATCATTAAAAGCCAGTCTTGTTGGAAAACTTTGCTTCTCAGCTGGTAATATCTTATGTATCTGGTTTTCAGTTCTGTCTTTAAAGGTTAATTTTGTCACCCTTTTTTAATTCACTACTCTATGCAGTTTTTGTTTATTTTTTAGAAGCCTGCACTGGCAGTATTTCACAGACTGTTATACAGTTCTGACACTCTGGGGTCCAGCTAGTCAAATGCTTCATTTCTGTCCTGGTTATATTTCTCTGTGCCTTAGAGGTATATTCGCTAACAAAGCTGTGGAATGATTTGCAATCAGATAGATATTGTCCCAGATTTGGATGAACTTTTAGAAGCCTGCTCTGTAAAGGATTGGAATGAGGTATGTGAATAGCCTGTATCTTGATCTCGTATGAAATACAGGGATAGCTTTCTATAATAGGAAGACTTGTACTGCAGAACAGCAAACTGGTGTGTATAAATGCTTGTAAGCCACTGCTCTGCTGGGCTCTGAGCAGCCAGATGGATTTATTAGTCTTGCCACTCACTGGAGAAGCTGCTGATTCTGCCAGTGTTTGGGTAATAACTCTGCCCTGGGATCTGTTGGAGCTATTGGACATCCATCTGGCAAAAAGTTTAGCAATGCACGAGAGCCCCAGCATCATGAACAAATACAGAGTAGTGTGCACTGATGCCAAAGACAGACACTGGCAGAGCTGCCTTGCCTGGCAGTTTG
Source organism: Falco punctatus (assembly GCF_963210335.1). Taxonomy (NCBI): domain Eukaryota; kingdom Metazoa; phylum Chordata; class Aves; order Falconiformes; family Falconidae; genus Falco; species Falco punctatus. The sequence goes on from NC_137584.1 coordinate 26,870,862, forward strand.
TACATTACAGCGCTGACATAACCCCCGACACACCGCGAAGCCACGTAACACTGTGTACGTCCATTCAGCCTCTCTGGAGGTGAATAGCTGCTCGTCCTGAAAACTGCTAAGACAGCAGCCTTAAATGTACATGACAAGACTAAACCCCTGAATGTTGAAACAGCAGCTGCCAATTTATTTCATTTGGAAGAGTGTTCATCTAGCACGTTGAAGTATGCACAGCGTGTATTAAAGTAGCCACCTAGAAATACAGGCAAATAGAATATAAGGCTAGCTTAAGAATTCTTGGGAGAGAAAAATCAGACTCAGTTCTGAAAAGTTTCTAATGCCTATTAATGTATATGGTCTATGGAGCAGAATGTGTTGGTGGGAAGTTAAGTATCTTAAGAGTTAGCTGCAAAACTATGAGGGCTGGTGGAAGGAACAGAATGACAAAATTAATGTTCTTTTATAGACAGATAAAATATCTAAACCCATTTTCCTATAAATAATAATGGCATTTAAAACCTGTTACCCCACTGTAGTAAAATGAAGCAATAACAGTTGTTCTAAAGCTCTTTGGTTCCTGGAACGTTAGAAGTTCGAAATTAGAGCAAGAGAAGTTACCCAGAGATTAATTGCTGGGGGGAAGCACAAACAAAATGCAGATTGGAGCACGATTATGTATCTCTGAGGGGGACTCTCAGCAGTCATTGTGGCTGTAAGCTTTCTGAGCTTTCTTAAAAGCTTCAAAAGCATCTGCACAGGGCCCAGCCTGAAGGACCTTGCCTCTAACAGAAATCTGTGAGTATGTGGTTCAAAGAGAAATAGTCATGGATTCAGTAAGCAGGTCACCACATGACCTTCTTTTTAATCTAGCCTATGCCATTTGGCTGGTGCCAGAATATAAGAGTAGGTTTTATCAGCAGGCAATTTCACTATTTGTGTCATACGGTCATCTTTTCAAAACCTCTGGAGAACTGTGGAGATATAAATCAAGCTGCCTTCTGACAAACACAAAGCCACAACTCCGTATCACTGTATGAGAGCACTTTATTAAAAAAAACAACAAACCCTGAGGTAATGCAACAAGCGAAACTGAATTAAAATAGGTGGCCTAGAATCACTGTGGATTTCCTTGAGAATGGGAAATGGGAAATATAGCCATCTAGCACTATCCTTTCTAAAAATTTATCAGGAATTTAGAAATTAGGAAGGGTATCTTGGGTGAAGCTAAATGATCTCCACTCTCTTTCCCTTTTTCAACTTAATAAAAAATTTAAAAAAAAGAGGAGAAAAAAGAGAAATCAAAGCCTGGATTTCCATATTGTACAATTATGTCTTGTTAAAGGAGAGGTTCTGTTAAAACTGTCACTCTGGTTTCTTTTGGTGTTAAAAATCATATACAGTAATGAGATTGGCACAACCAGAGGCAGTCATTTGATGACTGACAGTCACTGTCTCCTCGACGTAGATACTTTCTGCTTTACTGCTAGTTTTCTACAAAGAAGTAAGAAAAGTGCATGCTAATGGCCAGCATTTTTGACAAATGTAAACTTTCCTCCTTTATATTCTTTTCAGAGGGTGATGCACTTGGCTGCTCCTGGAAAATTCATGAATCATGGTTTCCAAGGTCTTTGTCACGGTCCCTATTGTAACAAAACCTAGATGGACAATTGGTAATTATGCAGAGGATTTAGCTGCTTTTTCTATTTTAGACATTAGCTTCAAGACAACTCTGAGAAATATGAATTTATTCACTCCCTGTTACTGTTTAGTTCTTGAGGTGAGTGAATAAAAATCTGAAGGTTGCAATCTGTCCAATGCAAATCTTTGTTACTTCTTGTAGAATTTGTCGTCCAGTTGCTCTATCTAAGCAAGTATTGCCAACCACTGCATGCATGTGAGCTGGCTGTCCCAGCTGGTCCCTGCAGAACAATTTACATGAATGAATAGCCTTTGTGACTTTGTGGGGGTTAATCTGAGTTTTAGAGAAGACAGAAGTTCCTGGAGGGCCCTTCATTCTACCAGGGAAAGAGTGAGTAAGCACAATGGGAAAGGAAAACTGCTGGAAATAAGGAGAACATGCTGAAAAATTTAAGTCTCTCCTTTTCTTCCTTTGCACGAGGAATATCATTATATTTGGCCATATGCATATCCAGACTTAAAAATATCTGGATTCATTCCTGCCTGAGGGAGAAGGGTATAAACCATATGTATTGGCTGTCCGACAGACTTACATCTACATGTGAATATACATGTGTGGTCCTGGCTGTGACTGATGTCATCGTGTGCCTGTATGAATGCCTGCCAGGTACACTGGAAACAAAGCCATTCCCTGCTGTGCTAATAACACTATCCTTCCTGAGCAGAGCTCTAGACAGCTTTGAGGAGCTTGGAAGGGGGTGTCAAGGAAAACCCATCGATGATTTTAGCGAATCAGTGATGTGCATGCTGCAAAGCTATTTTTTTTGAATAATGTGCATAATGTCCTTTTCACCCTTATAATAGGAACAGCATTTGAAAACTCTTGCTTTTCTTCTGAAACTTCTTTCCAGCTGATTCCCTGCCCAAAAGCTTCCTTGTTGATTTTCTCTCAGGAACATGGCACAAACGTTTTCTAGCTAGCTTTTTGGATTATTCCATCTACATGATCTCTAGATGCTTCCACACATCCACTGCACATTATTCTGCCTTGTGCTTCTGGAGACAACCTACAGAGAGTTAATCCACTCACAGAGCTGTGGGTGGTTTGGCCATTCTTGTCCATGCTCCATGGCCATGTTTAGGGTATGGGCTTCTTTTTTTCATCTATTTTTCTTCCAAAAGTAAGCTTAATTACTTTCTTTTTAGCCCTGAATGAAATATTGTTCCCTTTGGTTTCAAGATTTCATCCAGTTCATGCCATAGCAAGAAAGAACAGGAAATAATGAGGGCTGAAGGACTTCCCTAGGTATGAATTTTCTCTCCATGAGGATGAAGGGGAGAGTCATCATGGGGATATCATTAATATGTCTAAGCTGTACCAACACTGGCATAGTGATGCTGGAAAACTATATCAAACTCCTAAAAAGAAACACTTTCAGGACTTTTAGACAAGATGAAAAAGAAATTACGATAGCAGTGACTGAGAGAAGATAATTAAATACAAAGGATTTTTCCGTTCCAGAGAACTCAAGAGAAGGTCTGTCTACCTGCAGGAGGAGAGCTTCAGTTTTGGTCCAATCACTTGTTTTGGTCTATGTTTAGGATATGATATCACGCTGTTGCTAATAGAACTGCTGTCAAAATGCCAGTTTTCCTACAACCTGTTTTAGCTTAAATAACTGGGTTTTTTTCAGTAGTGAAGATATAAAGTGGTGGAAGTTTTGCACACCAGTTGAGATACAATACTATGGTTGGGTACTTCTGCAATATTTTTTCAGACTAAAAGTTTCTCACACACAGATTTTTTTTATTTGTTTTAGAAGATGGCTATTTTGCCAGAATTCACCTATCCATCCAACAGATTTGCCACCCTAAAGGAGATAATAATGCAGAATTATTCATTAAAACTGGCGTTCATTTCTATCTGTGGCTAAATATTGATGCTTTTAAGGAAGTTTCTCTTTCTCCACACCAAAAAGATACATGTAGTGACCTTCCATATATAACAACTTTCACAAAAATCTTCAGTTCTGTTTCCTTCTGAGTTCTTCCTGCACATATTTTTTAATAAGTTCTGCCTCAATAGTTTTGTGTTCAGCACTTGCTGTTCCCATCTTATCATGAAATTTCTAATATATATGAATATTTTTAACCCCACCCAGTAAAGAAGACCAATCAATTACAGAGCAATAATAATAAAAAAAAATCCCTGGAAATGAACCAAAACATATCTAGTCTGCAACTGAGGCGCCTCAGACAAGCTAAGGGTAAAGACATTTAAGCTGGTCCCTTGCCAAATAGACCATACCTCTGTGAGAAATCAGATCAAACAGGAAATGAACACAAATGTATAAAACTCTGAAATTCTAGGAAAATATGGGATCCTCCCATTATCCAGAAGCCCTCTCTGGTAGCATTTCCCTCCCATCTCTGCCCTTTTATTCTGCTGGACTGTTTGCAATCCCTATTAAAGGAACTTGGTCAGTATTGACAATGATTTTCCTGTACTTGCTCTGCTAATACTTGCTGCAGTATGAAGGATGTATTTTGTCTCGCTTAGCCCAGATCAAGAAATATAATGGTTTTTCTTTATAAATGAAGCAGTGGTTTTCTCAGCACCTCCTCCCCTTCCCCCCGTTTCTTTTTTCCTAGATCATATTAAGGGAGGAAAGGGTTGGCAGATTAGATGACAGGGTGCACCTCAGCTCGGTGTACTGCACTTACTCATTCTATCTGTGTTAAAATAAAGACTGTGCTGATGTCGTCAGCAAGAGCAAACTGCTTTGATGATTATTAGGCCCCTGGCTCAGATAAAAAAAAAAAAAAAAAAAACATGGTAACAAGCAATTTAGGCTTTCCTTAGCTGGGCTGTACCCAGAGCATTTCCTAGGACAGGGGTCCTCAAACTTTTTAACCAGGGGGCCGACGCGTGGATGAAGTGGCAGGCAGTCATCTGCGGCTGCTTGGTTCCCCCCCAGCCCCGGGGGGGGGAGGGGGGCAGGGGGGTTCTGTAAATACCAGGGGCCGGATTGAGGACCCTGGGGGGCCATATCCAGCCAGCGGGCCGTAGTTTGAGGACCCCTGTGACCTAGGATGTCCAGGGTAGCTGTGATACTTAGTATTGTAAAATTAACATTTAAGGGTGGAAGAGGTCCATATGACTCATCTAGATTCATTCATTTATCTGTCTAGATTTGGTATCTTGTAATATTTTTAACCTCTAAATACATGCTTATCTATATTTTTTCCCCAGTATGTTCCAGAATAAAGCATATACTGCTACTTTTGGTGCTAAGAGATTACCCAGTGCAGAAAAAAGTGAACTCCCTTGGCATATGCTTATTTCATTTGCCTAAGTTTGTACCTTCTATAAATTATTCAGGGAAGTGATATCAGTGGATCAGCAACAGCTCTGGTTCATCAGGTCATATTAACAATCTTGGACCATTAGGCTGGTAAAATGCCAAAGTATAACATAGACAGTGAATTTACAATGCAGATTTTCAGAATAATCTTTCTCTACACAATGTCAAAGTCCATTTGTGAGGTATTCCTGTAAAATATAATTGTCAGTGCAGCCCCGTCCCTGGAGTCAGGGATGAAATCTGGGACCTTTGGGAACGCAATGTTTAAATGTGTGATTTTGCTGTCATCCCTCTTCTTACTGCTCTGAAGATGATTGCAATCAGGAGCTGCATGGAGGCAGCCATTTTGTGTATTATCTGTTCACTTCCCCCATGCTTTCAAAGTGCTCTAGGAGGATTTTTGCTGAAGATTTTCCAATCACCTTTTTCTTCCTTGTGCTGGTCTGTGTAGAAAATATCTATAATGGGGTGCAATTGAGAGCTTCTGATTGTCCCTCCATTCAGTTGCCTAGGAAACAGACTTGTGGATATCCAGCTTTTCCTTCATTACTGAAGATGCCATTTACAGTTGATTTCCTCCTATGTCTCCTTTGCTGTGTGTGCTGCTGAAAAGGAAAGAACAGAATAAAGCTTGTTCTATTGTTTGGTTTGCTGTTTAAAGGTATTATTTGTTTGGAGAACATTCAGGTTATAAAGTCTGAATACATTGTTCAAGACTGATATCCATGCCATGGGCAATATAGATAGCTGAAGATACCACATAATTATTTCCTTTCCTTTTTCTTTTTTCTCCCCCCCCCCCCCCCCCCTTTTTTTTTTCCATCCTTCTGCTTAACAGGAAAGATTAAAATGTAAAGCTGGTTAGATTCCCTCAAATTCTGTAATCTAGTTATACCTGTGAAACATTACCATGGTATTAATTAATCTGAAATTCAAATTGAAAACTAGAGGTACAACTGAAAGAAGATTTGTTTCCTTCCACTCACTTTAATTTCTGCTTATGTACACCGAAGTGGAGGAAAGTACTAATTTTGAAGCTGGGTCACAGCATACATTGTTGAGAATGGATCTTTATCAGTCTGATGATTTTAACCCTAAAAATCTCAAATCTGACATCTTCCTCTGAAAAGCTGTAACTGGTGACTCACTGTACTATTTAAGTGCAGTATAAATTTATTCACAGTAAAAGAAAAGATATTAATCATGAAGGCCGCCAGGTATTCATTTGGATGTATGCTTTTCTCCTCTCTGCTTCCTTCTCTTTATTCTTTTCCTTTGTTCTCATTATTTCAGCTCCTTCTATTTCCTTTCTTCCTCTCATCCATCACTTTTATCTTTTTCATCTTTTTCCCTTTATCTTTATCTGTCCCTCTTACTATTTACTTTCTTTCTCCTGTAACTGTTCTTTTAAAGAGCCTTCCTAGCCCCCCTTCCCTTTTCTTCACCTCCCAGGAAGCATCCCCCTTTTGAGAAATAGACCATATTTGGTTTCAAAGTCATCTCCTGCCCATTCTGGTTTGAAAATTATTTATAGCAGTAATAAAGAGTATTGAAGGGCTGGGTAGCAGTAGAGAAGGTTGTTTATAGGCTGGAAAGGAACAGAAAAGCATTAGGCATTTCCTTACTGCACCAGTTTCTCTTCATGTGTGCCCCTCACTTTGCTTCTCCCAGGTTTGGGGAGATCATCCTGGGGCCACCCCAAGCTTTCTGACCCGCAACGGCCTCCCTCAGTCTCAGACCTCCTTGCCCACCTAATTCTTTCTTGTGCCTCTCTCTGCTACCCTTCCTCCCCCTCACAGCCCTCTCAGTGTGGTTTTCTCTGCCTCTTTCTGCCTGGCCTCCATTTTCCTCAGATTGTTCCTTCTCCTGATTACATCTCTGTCCTTCTGACCCCAGGATGACCGCAGAGTCGCCCTGGCCCTGTTTTGTTATGTTTTTTCCTATGGTGCTTTTCTCAGTGGTGTTTTTCCCTCTTTCCTTTCCTCTCATCATCCTTTTTCCTTATTCCTTATCTCTAAGCAACTTGGCCTGTCTCATTTTAGCATAGTCAGCTACCCCAAGCCACAGCAAAACAGATAGAGTTGGGCAGAAATTGAACAACAAAAAAAACCCTGAACAAAAAACACCATTTATATTAGGAGGACTAGCCCACAGTTTGGATAGAGAAAGGAAGAGCAGTGTCTCTTCCCCAGTGCTGGCAGAGGAAGAATGACAGTGACAATGATCTTTGGTGTCTTCCTCTTTCTTCTTTGGCCTCGGGTCCACACTTCTTGCTATAGTTCCCTCTTCCTCAAGGAAAAAAATACCTTGGGTATCAGCGCATCCTTACTACTGCCTGAGGGAGCTCAAACAGGCTTTGAAAGGGGGTGAGAGAAATGGTGATCAGAAATTATGGCAAATTTCTCTCTCAGCACGCTAATGGAAGTAGGAGAGGACATACTGCTGGGTGTATTTTGTATTCTTACACTTGTTCTGCAGGCAGTGCTTTGCTATGCAGATGTGGAGGTGGTAGAGGGATGTTAGAGAGGGATGAACATTAATTTATTGATGTTGATTATCAGCTGAGGCTGACAGGGTGGTTTTCTACTAAATGTTTTCCTGTTTTCATCAGAAAATGCCAATGGGTGAGAGCAAAACCAGAGGTTTTCATAAGGTTATGTCCATTTCTAACACATTTTCATTAGAAAGCTTTCCCAGTCTAGGCTGGGATTCCTGTCCAAACCCCTCAAAAACTACATCCTCCCCAATATAATCATTATTTTGCTTAGGGCTTTCAGAGGGAATTGCTTCAGCTCCTTCCTTTTTCTAATTGAGACATTGATTTGAATCTGTGTGGTCAATAACTCACATGGATGCCTGTGTCACAGCAGTACTGACTTGTCTCTAGTGAGGTAACAGTTCTCATTTTCATAGTGGGCCTTGATTGTACATCAGTGAAGATTTAAGATTTATTTTTTTTATTTTGGTAAGTTTCAGGGAACGAGGAAAAATTTCATTATTACAGAAATATGCCCTGAAAGGCATATTTCAGAAACCGGATACAGGTTCTCCTCTCTCGTCCTCCCCATCCACCAACAACACCCTGAGTCATCTTTGGCTCTGAATCCCTTGGGCTCCCCAGGACCTCCAGAAATCTCCTTCCTGAGGGCTACAAAGAAGAGAAAGAGACACACAGATAGGCAGCCTGAATAACCAGCTTTTAAGAATGGCTCAGCTGAAATCTGCAAGCCAAAAAATATTTTTAGTAATAAAATTAAATCTCTTGTTAGATTTATGCTATAATGATAACAAGTAGAGAAGCTCCCTCCTTTCCTCAGTGGCCCTTTTTGTCTTGAGTTGGCATGAATCAAAAAGCCAACATGGAATTCAGGCTTGTAAACTACAGCATCCTTCTGCTAGCAGGAGTGGCCATGAACAGAATATACATAATAAACCTGTGCCCTCTTGAATAATCCAGTGGAACTGACATTTTAAGAGATGACTGTTTTCTTTGATCAAACCAAAGTGCAGCCACCCACATGACTTGCAGCCAAGTTATTATTATCTGAATAGGACTCAGCTTGAAAGGGAATCTAACAGCGTGTAAAAATGCTAAGTTCTGGATCGGGACATATGAGGGCCATGCTCAAAAGATTTGTGAGGGAGAAAAAAAGAAGAATCAGACCTAATAGCAAACCTACAGCTATGAGGGTTTGTAGTGATGCAGATCCTGCCTGCTTCTGTTCTACCTCACCACTCCCCTGTCCTTCCTCCCTTTTTCCCTCCATTAGGGACATTTCGGGGGAATGGCTGGCTCGGTCACCGTGCTTGGTCAGTAGGGTAGGAGCTGCAGCCTGACCTGCACACATAAACATCCATGTACATGGCTCACAGTCTGGCAATACATGAGTTCCTGAGTAAGCCTGCGCTAGCTTCCATCACCAGCAAGTGCAAGAAGCTGGAAGGAAAGGCTCCTTCCACTTCCTAAGAAGCTCATCATGTGAGTCAGTATAAGGCTAGCCCCAGTCAAACATTGCATTACTCCATTGAATTAGGCTGTAGGGTTATTATTAACAAAATAGAAATAAACTGAGAACAGGATGGAAAACGGCTTGCAGTAGGGAGATTTATGACTTACATGTCTTGTGTGCACCCTGTCTGCAGTCATGACCTAATTTCTCACCAAACATTAAAAAAAAAGTAAGACGAAAAAATTCTAGTAAAGGAGATAAAGTGAAAGACTAATACAAAACATACTAGGTAACGTTGCTGTTCTCTTTGATGAGTGCATTAGGGACTAATTTCTCTTCTTTGAAAACTCTGGGGATCTGGGTCTGCTTATTGAAAGAGCCTACTAGATTAATATTTTGTTTTTGTTGCTCTTGCACTTCATAGGTTTTATGTTAAAACTTTATCCTTCCTTGATAGAATTCAATAAATCAGGTATTTCAAAAAAGATTTGTACAGTTTCTCTGTCTTTCTGTGAAGAGTGAGAATGTTTTAGGTTTCCTCAAAAATGCCATACGTTGCCCTATAAAGCCTTGAATCAGGAAAGCCTCCATTCAAGAAAACATTTAACCATATGCTTAACTAACTTTAGGCATATGCTTAAAATCTAGCATGTGCCAAAATTCTTTCCTGAAAAGGAATGGATTTAAGCACTTGCTTATGCTCTTTCCTGGATCAGAGCCCTATATGTTATACATCAGATTCTGCTGCCCTCACCCACAGAGTTATTCAACTACTATTATTCTGGTCAGTATTTTCAAAGGAATTTCAGTAATTAGGATGCTACTTCATCACTGGACACAAATAAGAATAGAAGACACAAATCTTCTAGACATTATTGAAGCTCTTACCTCTCAGCAGAGGCTAGCTCCTGTTACCTACAACAGTTATGCACTGCTCCAGCATCTTTTTGAGTAACCTTGTTAGTGACGTATGTGGTAAAACTCAATTTTTGTCTTACTTTACCTTTGGATTTTGTGATCAGTATGTAAGTATTTTAGTCATTGATGGCCTGTTTTATGACCCTTGAAATGAGTTTAAATTAGTTTGGCAATTTTGGAAAAAGTAGATTGACTCCCGTTATTTCAGACAGAGAGGAGTGTGGATCGGTGAGAACTCTTTCACAAATGTAGGTGCATTTCCCTATTTTCTTACTTCTTTTTTTCTTTTTGAAAAGTGGTAAAAACTTACAGTGGCTAAGGAAAAAAAGCCCTTTTTTTTCCCAGTCCATCCTCATATCCATTAATAATGACATGGTTTGTCATTATTAAAGCTGAATGAAATCCTGATTGAAACAGTACATCACTTTTATCCTTGGGTAATTACCAGAGTTTAACAATTTCCTTTCATGTTTGCTAAACTTTAAAGAGCAAAGTCTGAAAAAGGGGAGTCAGAGGCAGGGGTGGGAGGGGGTGGGGGGGCAGGGGGCTGGGGGAGGTGGATGGGGGGAGGCAGGTGGGCACACAAATCCCTTTATTTATGAATGGGATTTGTTCATGCACTTCCTGCACACAACCCAAGTAAGCATAAGGATCAGAAACTACTAAGCAAAACTCTTTCTTGGGAAGTCAAAACTGTTATTTCCTAGAGGTCTGACAGCCCTAGCATTGTATTTATGCTTTGTTATAATTAGAGCTACTTGCAGTCTATTAACAAAACACTTTGTAATTTGTATGTAACTGTCTTTAGACAATTTTGGTTATTTCACACACACCCTTTTCCTTGCTTCCTAGGAGATTATTAAAAGACACAGTTGAGCACTAATAGTAATAATAATGTAGTATGTACTCCAGACATTGAAACACACATGCCAGACCCACCAGGGGAAATAAATCACATTTTAGCATTTGATCAAGCAGCCTACAGGTCTGTCACTGCAGGCATATCTACAGACACCGTAGTGCTCCGGTTAGAGCCCTCTCAGCTGAGAAACTCCAGCTGACAAACTCAGAGATACAGCTGACGCTCTGCCTATGCTAACTGTATACATGAATGGGAAAACTAAGCTATCGTGCTCTGTGCAGGGGCAGTTACAGGGTGCTGGTGGCAGCTACCCTAAGGGACTCGCCAAGCAGCCCTGAACCTGCATCCCTGCCAGGGAGTCAACAGCAGCCCCTTGCACAAACTCACAGAGGTTCCGCAATGTTCCACAGTGTTCCACAGGAGCCCCTTGGCTGCTGAAAATTGCTGGAAAGCCTTTCAGACAACATATCTTAATTTGAATCTCTCATAAAAATATTTGTCAGAATAATGTTGTGTTTTCTCCAGGCACGTTTCAGTGCAGTGACATGACTGCTTTGTTCCTCTTGTTTATAAGGAAGTGGTTTTACCTTCATGAAGGAGGTGAACTGAGTTTTCACCAGATTCATCTGGGTTCTGACTAGGATGGGTGACCTTCCTGCTCAGGAGCTCCCCACTGGGAGTATCTGGATAAAGGGAAAAGGGAATTTGTGCTTGGAAGCTCCTCTGAACTCTCTTTGAACTAACCCTGAACCCCATCCTGGACTAACTTGGGATTATTTCAACTATCCATATCTGAATTGTTTCAGATCTTTGGTGCATTTGAGTTTTCATATGAATCCAGCTTTAAAAGTAGAGGACTAGATCCATTTCCTCTTCATTTATTATCTAAGCTCTCTAATCTTCTTTGTCTCCTTGCAGTTTGCATACACTATATATGACATGACCTGCATAGGGCACTTGCTATTTTCAGTCCTGACTCAGTACTCCAGTCATTGGTTATTATTAATCTGTCCTTATCTTCTATTAGACATAACAATATAACATTGGAGAAAGTCAATGAAAGGTCAGTGAGAGACCCTTAAATTAGCAGATCCTTTGAGAAAGCATAGGTTTAAAGTAATATACTTTTGGTCCGTCTGAAAATATTTCTAAAGTTTTTCATTTCCTGAAGAAAAAAGAAAAAAACCAAACCTCATGTGAAAGCAAAATTATTAATTAAACATTCCTATTAATTACTCAGGTGAGTAATGTAATTCCCTTGAATCAAAGGAAATAGGCGAATATTTTGGTGAACTGCAGTGCATTTCTTCAGACCACAGTTTGAGTCTGTGTTGGGGACACAGCACATCTCACACAAGTGACTTCCAAAGTCCCCAGAATGGCCCAGGAAGGTTATGCCACAACTGCTGCTCATTTGCGGTTGAAGGCTGTGAATAAAGGGTACTGAATAAGATTTCCAGCACAAGTTAACAAAATAAAATATTTGATTTTGTTTCATGAAAAGGCATAGAAATCACCAGAAATCGAGGTTGTATCTTATAAATGATGTATTCAAAGCAAATGCATGCCCATGAGTATGGAATAAAAATGCATTTTGTTCACAGTTCACTAAGTTATGCACCTGTCTAAATTAAACAGTGGCCTCTTCATCGTATCTCAGCACGATACAGAGATTTACCAGCATAAAAATCTGTAAAATCTGCCTGCTTCTAAGACTTCATCTTTTTGACAAAAGTGTTAAAGCATTTTACTACAAAGAATCTTAATAAAGAATGAAAGTAAATGCAGAATTGTCAGACAGATGGAGGAATCATGAAGAGAAACAGCCAGCCAGCAATGGGGAAGAACCTATTCGGGAGGGTGTAACGCTGATTTTAATCGAGTTTCTTCTACGTGCTTTGTGTTTTTTCCTTACGCTTTTTCAAAACAGTTTTGTGCTATCAAATGTGCAACTGGCAATTACACTCCCAGCTCCTGCTAGAAATAGCCAGAATGGTTATTGTTGTTGATATTATTCACAAAACCGTAGGGCTTGGAGTCAGCCAGGGACTCCCACTGCGCAGGGGACTATACAGATACAGAATAACAAGATAGTTCTGTCTTAAAGTGCGGTCCTATTTCATTGTGTGGAGAGCGAATCTGTGTTCATACAATATCCCTCCCACCCTGTAACGCTGGGTTGGGAAATCTAAATCTGTGCTGATTTTTCCATAACAAGTCAGGATAAGAGACTGGAAGCTTTGCTGTAACAGCAAGAGCCTTTGGGCTTGCCCTGCTCTGTATGTGCCAGCACAGCCTCTCCTGACTTCTGAATTGTTCCGAGGGTCATCTTTTAGCTTCTCCCAATTTAGTACTTGTTAAAAGTAGACATGCATGAATAAGCAGTGGGCAGAGACTTACCCAGAGCCAAAATTGCAAGGCAGTTAGTTACCCCTCAGTCTCTTGATTGCACCCAGGCTGGAGGGGAATTCCTGCAGGCTCAGCTGCTTCCTCCAACGTGCTCTAAAAAAGATGCTCTATCTAAAGATGGGCAAGTGTTTTTGCCTGGATTTCATGTGAGAGGAAAACATATATTCAGTGACAATGAGCCTTTCCACAAACTCATATTTAATTTTGTTAATTTGAGAGAGGGAAGGGGAAAGTGAAGAGAAGAAGGACTGAGCATGGTTTAAAACAGAAAAGATTGACTGTTATTTTGAAATTATAATTTTTCTAATATTTGTCTTCTACTTTTTAGAATGTAAGAGATCTTAATATTTCGATTTTCTTTCTTTAAATTAAACAGAGTTGCTCAAACTCTCATTAATACATTTCAGTAGGGATTAAATTATTCATTTTCCAGAAAACTATTTCATTTGACTCAAAGTGACTACAGTTTTAAATATTTTGACATTACTACTATGACAAAGCATCTATTGTTTGTTCATCTGAATGTTCCATGTGCTGCTGTTAACTAAACTTGCTTACAATAAAAACTGATTAATTAGACTGAGTCTTTACATACCAGGCATCTTCAAACTGACCTTTTAGCTTATTAAGATTACTATATTGTTCTTCACCCTAAAAGTTTAACTCTTCTGAGAGGAAGTCCAAAGAAAAAAGGCTTTTAGCTGATAGTAAAAATTCTGAACACAAAATTCTTCAAACAACGTTAGGCCTTCCCAGCCTCAGACAAGAGAAACAAAATAACCAAAAGGTGCTATTTTCTGTACAGCTTGGCTTTTGCCTCCTTACAGAAACCCAACACAACGTGACAAATAATGCATTTGAAATAATATATTTTTTATCAGCTAAGTATCCAGAGGGCTCATCCTCAGCGATAATGAATTATGGATAACTCATAACTTCGAATATTCCCTGAATCTCCGTATTCAGTCCCTGCAAAGCAGCTGAGCTCTGCGCTTTGCACATCTGTGCTCCTCCTATTCCCTACCCCTGCAGGGCCATACGCAGCAGTGCCTGGCACAGCCCTACCTGTGCTCCCAGCAATGTCTACGGATCACCAGAGCACCCTGCCTTCCCCAAAGCCTCTCCTGGGCATCCAGTACTGTGCCTGGGAGCTGCCAGACAATGCCCTAATGCTAAATAAAGGGACAGAGCTGGGATACAGCTGACAGAGCAAGTCCTGACACTTACTTGGAGGAAGGGTGCAGCTGCATTCCCAGATTATACGCTGGAGCTGGGAATTGCTGCCACCCCCAGCACAGCGGAGACTTGAGGCAGATAGAGTTTAACGTTGCTTGGCTCTCTTACGGCTTATTAGAAATGTAAAAGAATCCAGCAAGCCGCCTTATTTTTCAGGATCCGAGCATGACTGTGTCACACAGCGTTATTCCAGCTGATGCAGCCAACTGGCATGTGGGGCAGAGTGTGCTGCGGTCCTGTCAGCCGCCTGCACAGCAGTGAGTTTTGCATCGGATAGCCCTGCCCGGGGACTGTATGGGGGCTGTGCTTTGCCTGCTGCAGGGAAAGGGCTCGGAGATCAAGGAGGAGGCCTTTTGCCTACAGACTCCTTGCATCTTTTCTTCTACATGCTTCAGGAAAGCAGAGGAACACAAAGTGGCCCCTGAACACCATTGGAAGTGCCAAACCTCCAGCCATGCATGCTTTTCGTATTGCTGTTAAAAAGCAAATAATTACCATGTGGGAAAACCACAACAGCATTTGGTTTTTTTCCTCTCCCTTGCCTTGCTCCTATCCCTCCTCCCTCCTTTTCTTCTCCTGCTCAACTCCCAGTCCCACAGGCACACGTGGTCTAATTTGTCTTCTGTGGCAAAAGTGCTCGAAACTCAGCAAAGAAAGCTTTCCCTGGCAAACATAACCCAGCAAGGTCACCAAACTTCTCATTATCATGCTTTGCAGGTTGGTGTTTCGCAAGCGCCCCGAGCAGGAGCAGCAGCAGCACAGAGACAATGTGGGACCCACACCCTGAGCAGCTGGGCAGCACAGGCAGCACAGCAAATGCTCCTCGCAGGCAGCAGCCAGTGCTGCTTCTTGGATCGGCTTCCCGGAGTGAGCCTCACAGCACATGCACCAGCCTCCTTCAGACAGAAGAATGGGGAAAACTCTACACCACGCTGCAAGGATTGTCAGGGTTTGTTTTTTTCCTTATCTAGTTTTAGACTAGCAAGCTTGGAAGCCATTAGCAATTTAGCTGCACCAGCAGGAGCAAAAGATGAGCTAATTTAGCCTGCTTCTCAACGGCGATCTTATTTAGTGTAGGCATTCCTTAAAAATGTCATCTATATTAAATGAAAAAAACCCAGATGCTTGGCCATTCAGCCAAACCTCCAGCACTGCAGCATACTGGGAACTGCAGCTCCTACTGAGGCGAAGAGGCAAAGGCAGTTTTGCCTTACAAATTCCACAAACAATAAACAGTTATTTGACTTGTGACTAGGACACTTCTTTGTATTATTCTTATTCTGCCTAGTGCAAGTGTCTTCTGGGAAGCGCAGAGCATTTGATCCCTCGAGGTCAGCATCTCTCAGCAGGTACTCAGCAAGCTACCATAATCACCTATACTACTTATTATACTTGTTAATGGGATTTGACACCTTTGCCTTCTGGCTTCAGCTGCAGCCTACACTTATAGTCTGAAAACACTGATTAAATTACTCACCTAGTAATTTTCAGGATCAGGCCGACATTTTGAAAAACACACATTGCAATTTGATCTTGTTGTATTATATAAACCCATTTGAAATCCTGGTTCAGCAAATCGTTTAAGCCCTTGCTGAAGTACCATTGAGTGACTTCACAAAGAAATATTTTTTGCATATAATATTTGCTCTATGGCATTATCATGTAGCTTTCTGAAAGGAAAGTGGATTAGCTTCAAATGTTGCGATTTATTATTTGTTGAGTGCTGACAGTACACTTCAATGGAACTTGAGGAAGTGCTTAAAGTTAAGCACGTTTTCAAGTACATTGCTGATCTAGGGCCAAAAAGTTAATCTGAGACCTTCTTTGTGGGAAAGTGTAGACATGACACCAAGGAAGAGCATTCTTTAATTTTGCCTTAAGCAGGAAACACTGGTTAGCCATGTGGGTCTATTTTACAAATAAGAGAGTTTACTGTCAACCATTTCTCATCTTGATATTTCAATGCCAAAGGAAAAGTGTATCAACTGTTCATATAATATGTTGAATGCAAATTTAGAAAAGTGGCCAACTGGATGCACATATCTTCCCAGAGAGAGATGAAAGAGTAGAATGGAAATATGCCATCTGGGGCTTGCAAACCCTATCTCAACCTGATGAGATATCACATCCTCTTGGAGGGCTCCGCCTGTGTTCAGAATTTTTTTTCTGGGCAGAACCAAGGATATTGTCAGCTCTCCATAAATAATACAAGAAGGGTAACTTTAAAAAGCAGTGGACTTCCCTCTTCACAAAACTACTTGTTAGCAGTGTACACACAGACGCTAGATACCACTAGCACAGGAGAATACCGGGTAACCTCAAATTGCGGTAGGTGGCATGTGTCTTTGCTACTGCTGTGTAAGGTGGTTCTTAGCACTCCATCTAGCTAGCACGACTGCTCAGCACCTGCCAGGAGCAGTTCCTAAATTAATTAGTCTGGGATTGTATACTTGTCTTTTTTATTACATGCGAATACAGAGTCTAACACAATAGGACCTTGTCCCTAACTGTAGCCAAGAGGCTCAATAGGAACAACAACAACAACAATAATTATATGTTGCCTAAACACAATTCTGAAACATCTGTGGCTTGTCACTATTATAGTCCAGAAGCTATAGCCTAAGCAAAGCTTTTTTTGGAGGCTATACAAGGAAACTCGCTATGGCTCCTGAAAACTCTCTTGGAATGTAATAATATAAATGAGGAGGAAATATTCTATGGGGAAAAAAGTGCTTAAGGCAACAGTAATTATATTGCCAAATATAGCATATAGAATCTGCAGAGTGAGAGCTTCGTATAACAAGGGAAATGTAAAATCATACTTGGGGTGTAACTAAATTGTAATAGAATGGCTGGGGGGAGCATTCTTTGAGGGAGTTAATATTTAATCCCTGACTTGCAGTGGAAGCATGGGAGGCTGTTTTCAAAATTGTATTTTCTTTATTTGTGCAGGAAACAGCCAGTATATGTTTGGGTGTTGGAAAAATCATAAATAATAATCTATTATAACCCCCACAGAAAACACCTGCAATAATGCAGCCTCTTTCTCCATCTTCCCATTTTTCTGACATTTCTAAAGTGCTCATACAGAATCAAAAGCTCTGGCTTTGGAGAGCCTCTCTGGGCAAAACCAAGCAGCTTTCTATTTCTTTGAAAGTCAGTCCTGTCTCCACTACAGGGTGCTGTAACTGGAAAGGATTTGGAAGAGTCCTCTTCTCTGTTCTCTCCCTTTTGATCTCTTTTGGTCTGAATGTTGAACCAGTGCAGCAAACAGAAACGTCCCCCAGTCCATCAAAAAATTTACATTTTTTTCATCTCCCCAACTAATTGCTACTGCCCTTGGTACCTCCTTCTCGCTTTTTGCATTTTCTCATTAAAAACGCATTCTTTCCAATCCATCTGTCATAGTCTTTTCTTCTCATGTATTTCTCTTTCTTCAAGCAATATCTCTCCATGAACATGGTTCAGACTCATCTCACACCTCAGCTACAAGCTTCATAGTGTCTATGGCACCCTACGAATAGTTCCTTCCCCATCCACGGTCAAAACAGGGACAAGCAGCATGAGTGTGTGTTTACACAAGCAAGCCACGGCACTGAGCCAAAGACCACTGAAGTCATCAGGGCTTCTCCAATGCCTCCAACATTTTTAAACCACAAAACTTACATAAATGTTTTTAAACACAAATAAACATAAGCAATGTGTTATTGTTTCTCTGCACTTGGTAGGGTTTTTTTTGTGTGTGTGCATTTCACAAAAAAATCATGGAAGAAAAAGAGGATTATGACTGCAAGCCAGGGAGGGGAAGCTTATCTATGCATCAAGAAAATCCAATAACCTTCCGTAGAGACAACCGGAGACTTTGTGGCCAGGACCTTTCAGTAATGGAAAGTATTTTAAATTCCTGTTTCTTTCCTCAGAGTTTCACTTCGAGAACCGCTGTACTGCGAGAACCACTGTGAAACTTGCACATTGCAGATGAAAATTTTCAAGTTTTGAAGGACGTATGGAGAAAGAAAACATTTGCTTCCTTTCTTTGACAAAATGTAGGTCTTACCTGGCAGAGGAGCAGATGTGCAACAGCAAACAAACATTATTCTGCTGTTTTCAGAATCAATTTTCATCTTTATTTCCTGGGCTGTTTTGACAGATGGTAGGAAACGGGAAGGTCAGTGAAAACCTCCCTCCAATGAAGGGCCTGGACAACCGGCACTTCTCCCTCCATCCATCAGCACATAAGTGATGGCTCCTGGGTGTGGAGCCTGCCATTGCAGCCAGCTGCTGCAGCAGCACTAACTGTTTCCTTTAGCTGCACCAGATGAGTGGCAAGGGTTACCAAGTCAAGGAAGTTACCACCACCGAAAGAAAGATGTTTTACATAGATGGTCAGTACAGGGTGTGAACAGCCAGGGTAATTCAAACCCATTTCAGGTGACAAACGGGCTAGTCCTTCTATGCCATTTTGCCTTTTAAAAGGAATCTTTTCCCCATTTTTTCGGAGATAATTTAAAACAAAACTTATTCCATATCTTTACAACATAGAATGTGAACAAGCCTATCGGCAAACTGAAACCAACTTCAAACTGAAAACAGAAGTTTCTGGTTAAAGATCTATTTGGAATTCAAAATCAGATTTTAAATATTCCTTAAAGAAAACAACAATAACAAAGAAACGAACATCCCCTTTGCCAAGAAATATTTGATAAGTGGGAATGACTTTGAAAGATATTACTGCAAATGCTGGTATTTTAAGAGAAATGAAAGCTAAACCAGATCTGAAACAGAAACAATTATTACAGGTTGCTTAATTGGCTAGGAAATACTAATTCTTCTTAAGCCACGGAGCAGAAATGAGTTGTGGGGATAAATATGTCAATTCATCAGTTTGCAGTTTGTGCCTTTAGTGGAGATTTGGCAGAAAGAGTAAATTATGTTTCAGAGGGATTCCCGTGTATGTTTTTCTTTAGGATTTTGTAATGTTCTGTGGTCTTTCAAACTCAATGAAACCAAATACATTTTAAAGCAATCAGTTCATTACTGACAATGGTGAAGGCCCTGACAGCGGAGCTAGATAGCCGCTGTGGCCCCCGCTCCCAGCGTTTCTGTAGCTGGCTGCAAAAGAGACTCTCTGTGCTGGATCTAAATTCTCATCTGCCTCAGGTGCTGCTACAAAAATACAGTGTGCAGACACAGCACATACGTGAACATCTTTCTTTCACTTGTGGCACAGCTCTCTAGCATTTTGCCTATAGAAAGCAAAATTCAGGGTATTTTGTTATTTATAGCTATGGGATCTTTTATGAACACTTTTAAGCCCAGGTCCAAGGTAATCCATTCAGCCCAACTGGTTCTCAGCAGAAAGGTTTTTAAAATGCCTTATTGCCACTTCTGTGTGTTGTTCCAGGGTCAACATATTTTCTTAACAAAGCAGTACTCATCGAAAGCAGTAGACTGTACAGCATAAATCCTTAGAGTCATATAATTCCACCTTATATATGGTATTTGTTATAGAATACCTTACAGAAACCAAGGAGAGAGAAATGTATCATTTTAATCCTCCAAAACCTTCAACTGTTTTCCTTCACTTTCCAATATTTCTTCTCCAAAATCACCCCCAGAATAGTTTCTGGACCTCATTTTTTCATCTTTCCCTGTCTGTGTTGCTTCTCCTTCATCATCTTTTTTTTCTCTGTCTCTAACTTTTGAAACTGCTTAGGTTTCACAGTATCTCTACTGTGTCTTTCAGGCTTGTCCCATAAAAGTAAATGAAAGGGACCAAGTAGCGCTGTGTCCAGACAAGGTACTGGGAGTGATCACCAACCCCTGGCAGCTCCTGAACTATCCCAGGGCATCGTTTGGGTAGCTCAGGCCAAAACTGATAGCTGAACAACAGGAATGATTTTGGTAATTAGCTGAATGCTCTGAGTTTACTGCAACAGATCTGATGCTGTGCTCTGCACGATCAGCTGACTGCATCATCCTAGTCAGAGTTCTGCCACAGTAAAGTTCAGATGACAAGAAGCAAATGTTTTGTTTTCCTAGGAAATGCAAAAATTTTCCTTTCTACCATTTTTTTACACCTATACATTCATCTATGGTGTTATGGTCCAACATAATAGCCAGTTACATGGTATATGTATGATCCAATTTCCCCTCAGCTCACCGTGACGTACAAGCTATTCTGCAAAACACCTCTCTTAGTTAATCTACAAAATCATTAGTATTTTTTCTCTACCTCCTAAAAATGTCTTTCAGAACTATGATGGTTTAATTCATACTTTATTATCCAAAGTTTATGGGAAGTATTCTTTTTCTAAATTAACTCATGCCAAATAATTTATGTTGTTCTCATCTCAGCAGAGACTTTCAAATTAGTCGTCTTTTTATTATTCTCATCACCCAAATTAACTTCACAGTTTTATTGAATTCAATGATAGGCTCTGGGGCCTATGAAGCTTTTTACTGTTTTAAACATTTTTTCCTGAAACTTTTTACTGTTCTGAATAGCACATTAAAATAACCAAGCAAGCTGGAGAAGAAAATTAATATGCTTAACTTGGACAGTAATTAGGATTTCATATTTCAGTGATCATTAGAAGAAGCTGTTTGCCTTATACACTTCTTCATTGCTGCCAGAAACATGTTTGCTAACTAGATCATTCGTCTTGAACTTAGATGCGCTTATTTGTCTATAAAAAGTGATCTTTCCTAAAATTTTCAGTTCTGTGCTTTTCATTTTTTGTGAGTTAGGAAGATGAAAGGAAGGACTGGATCAGTAAATGAAAACTAAGTTGGTAACTACTATTACGTCAAGTTCTTGGTGCTGGTGATAACCATCTAATTCCAGATTTCAAAGATCTGCCAGCCTATAGCCAGATTAACTGTGTTAACTTTTCTTAAGACCACAAATACATGGCTTTACCTTCAACTGGGCATCTACTAAACAGTTTCTACTTCTGTGTATAGAAGGTTTATTCTGTGCGAACCTTGTGCCTTCTGCACGCAAACCTAAAAATGTAGCATTTCATCATACTTTAATTGATCTTGCAATTTTACATTTCCTCTCCAGAAGAAAAGGAAAGTCTTAACTGGTTTGCAGCTGAGCTGCAATATCAGTTCTTAGTTCTGGTGCAAAATTTCTAAGGGATCTAGATGAAACAATCTAATAATCTATTAACTTTACATATAAGGAAAGGGGACAGTGATGTTTGCCTTTTTCATCATTTTCTACTCTCATAATTTACCACATTTTTGGAATAAGGTGTGCCTGTATGTAGCAAGCACAAAGGGCCATTAGTTGGGACTAACAGTAGTGGTAGGAGCATTTGTGTCTGTGATAGTTGCTGGGCATGGGAATTGTATAATGACCATATAATCCATGAGGAGGCACCCATGTCAATAAAACACTCAATGGTACAAAGTAGAAATTAATTAATTTGACATTCTTATTTTGTTCCAGTAATACCCACATGCAGAAATTCAATATTTAGCAGCTATTTTGTAATTCTGATTAATCCCTGTAGACTTTTGAAGTATCATATTTGCTGTAAATATTTGGGTATTCACTTATATACTATAGAATGTATGCATTTTAATATTCAAAACAAAATTAAGCAACAGTATCAAAACAGTATCTTGTTACTGTACTGAAGTACCAGCATTTTCAACAGTTGGCTTTTGTGTTGGATTTTTTAATGTGTTTTGGAATTAAAAGAAACTTTTTTCCATATCTTTACAGGTAAGTATGTAAATTTCAGACTGCCTTGGAAATACATGATGCTATTTTGTGTACCTTGGAAAAACTTCTTACGTGCATCAGATAAAATATTCTGGTTTGCCACTCCTCATTCTCTGTTTCTATCTCCAGTCTTGACTTTTAAAAGTACTGTTGGGTTAATTTTTCTCTAGTTTATGTCTTAAGAAATGGAATCAGATACAGTATTGTCCCAGAAATTGCAAGCATTAGATAATATGTCATTGCATTTTGTTTTTCTATTGGGTAAATAAAATTTTAGAGCTATACTTTGGAAGATTATGACACAGTAGGATAAATATCTAGCTCACATAAACAGAAGGTCAGAAATGTATCACATGATCTATGACTTTTGTTTCCATCTCCATACCGATAGCCCATAATGACTTTCCATCCTCTACTTTGTTAATTTTATTTTTTTTTTGCTTTTGCTTTAGTAATAACCAGGCCACAATTAGGTAACAAAATACCAGACACCTAAACATGATGCCCTTTCTTTTGCAGATGGTTGGAATTTGGAACTACCCTGTAAGGCATAGGTTTTTTTGTTGGATTAATGCAAAATCCAAGACTGAATGTGCAATATCTCATTTTAACACTTCACAGTCATTAATCAATGTCACACTGACAGCCACTCCGTGTTCCCCAACATGCTGAAGCACTCTTGTATTTTACAATAGCATCGTTTGGCACTTCTCTCACACTGTTCAGAAACAAAAGCACTGACAAGCTGCTGCACTGTTGTAAAACATCAGAATGGTTCATATTTGTTGGAGGCACTCCAAAGGGTACGGTAAAATAGATCTGAAGCTGTACCCGCCACAGACAAACACACCGGGATCTCACTTGATAAACAGAGAGAGGTTCAACTGCAACAGACAATAATTTAGCTGAATAACCATCTTATTCACTTAGTATATTTAAATGCAAAATGGAATTGTCCGAGGTGTTCCATGATGTTATCTTCCGTGTAATTTCCAGAACCTTTGCTGTCGACACATCTGCTTATTTCTATAGTAAATACTTGCCTATAGTATGCATTACTAGTAAAGACATACAGTTTCTTTTGCCCTTTTCATGCCAGGTAGGTGCATTTCCATTCTGGAGGTCTCCCAGAGATGCAATAGGGTAAATACCCCTCATACGTTTTCAGAAGCACAATGAGGGAGCCTGGCTGCAATCTGCGCTCAGCCTCTGCTGCACCCAGCTGTGGCTTCACCAAGCTATGACAGAGAACTATCATCTTTCAAGGCAGATTTCCCCTATTAAATGAACTGTTCTAGGTTTGTATATAGGTATGTATAGGCAGAAGTGAGAAAAATTTCTGGCATTGCCATGTATGCATGGTGTCAGCCAGTGCCTGTGTAATGGTGGGCAATGGACTGATGGCACAAAGCTTGAGTAAAGGTAAAGAAGTTGATTTTTCCTCTGCTGTAGTGATATACGTACTATTTATTATATTTGGCTTTT